>NW_024062326.1:0-1200000 GCF_006381635.1 Hibiscus syriacus | reverse complement strand
AACTGATTCAAAAGAGTTTGTAAAAATCGATAGTGGTTGCTTAACTCAGTAGCAAGGAGCTACACCTCAACTAATTTGATTTATTGAAAGATCGACAGATCTTAGAATCAACTTCAGACGAGTTCGAGAGCTAATTCAGAACTGATCCAGTTCGCATTTTCAAGTTGGATTTTAACTTCACGACGAAGGATATCCAATTCCTGGCTCAACTTCACGGTGAAGGGGCCACCCACGGTTTCAACTTCACGACGAAGGGAATCGTGCTCACCATTGTCTCTCTTGAGACAGTTTCTCTTGAAACAAACTTTGTCTCTCTTGAGACAGTTTCCCTTGGAAAAAACCTTTGAAATTGTTTCTCTTGAAACACAAAAACCTTTGAAACATAAACATTGAAAACATTTCCCTTGAAATGAATTTTGTCTCTCTTGAGACAGTTTCCCATGAAATAAAATCTTTGAATATGTTTTCCTTGTAACTAATTTCATCTCCCCGAGAGACAATTTCTTTTGGAACTAAGTTTTGTCTCTCTTGAGCAGTTTTTCTTAAAACAAATTTTGTCTCCCTTGAGACCGTTTCTCATGAAACAACAGATATCTTTAAGATCGTTTCCCTTGAAACGAATTCTGTCTCTTTCAAGACAATTTCTCTTGAAGCATCATCTGAACCGTTACACTCAGCTCAGGCACATACTTGGGATGGTCGAAAGCATTTCTCAAATAAAAAAAATAGAATGTGCACATCAGATTTGAACATTTGAAGAATTCGAGATCAGGGATCAGAACTTAAAGATTCCAGAACTAAGATTCCAGAAAAGCAACCGGAGATTGAGATTTCTCTCTTGAGCCCAAAAATAACATATGTTGCATATGCATTTTAGGCATACCTAAGAGCATTGCATCCATCTCAACACATATATGCATAACTTTTTCAGGTTTTAGCTAGAGTCAATTTCAACTTCGCAGCGAAGGATATGGAGCTCAAAGCTACACAATCAACTCGAGAGTAGATTTCAACTTCGCGATGAATGATATCTAGCTCGAATCTGAATTTTATAATAAAGAGGTCATCAGCGATTTTAACTCCACGATGGAGGATATCGCGCCACTCGAGACAACACAAAGTTCAACTTCACATCGAAGGGACGGCTGGTTGTCAACAAACCACTTTTCAGTTTCATTCAGAGTCAATTTCAACTTCACAGTGAAGGATATTGGACTCGAGACAACACAAGTTCAACTTCACAGTAAAGGGATGGCCGATTGTCAATAAACCATTACCCAATTTCAGAGCCAATTTCAAGTTCACAGCGAAGGATATTGGACTCGAGATAACACAAGTTTAACTTCACAACGAAGGGACGGCTGGTTGTCAACAAACCACTTTTCAATTTCATTCAGAGTCAATTTCAACTTCACAGCGAAGGATATTGGATTCAAGACAACACAAGTTCAACTTCACAACGAAGGGACGGCTGGTTGTCAACAAACAATTTCCCAGTTCCAGAGCCAATTTCAACTTCACGATGAATGGTATTGGACTTGGAACAATACAACTTACTTGAATTTCAACTTCACGACGAAGGATATCTAATTCAAGCTCAACTTCACTTCACAACGAATGGAATCGTGCACACAAGCAGCATCCATCTTTAGATTGGATTTCAACTTCACGACGAAGGATATTCAACTCGAAGAATGAGTGTCTGTTAACAAACTTTCCAGTTTCATAGTCAAGTTCAACTTCACAGCGAAGGGGTGACTGGTTGTCAACAAACAATTTCCCAGTTTCAGAGCCAATTTCAACTTCACAGCGAAGGATATTGGACTCGAGACAACACAAGCTCAACTTCACAACGAAGGGCCGACTGGTTGTCAACAAACAACTTCCCAGTTTCAGAGCCAATTTCAACTTAACAGCGAAGGATATTGGACTCAAGACAACACAAGCTCAACTTCACAGCGAAGGGGCGACTGACTGTCAACAAATAACTTTTCAGTTTTGGACTCGAGACAACACAAGTTTAACTTCACAATGAAGGGACGGCTGATTGTCAACAAATAAACTTTCCAGTTTCAAAGTCAATTTCAACTTCACAACGAAGGATATCGGCCTCGAAACAATGCAACTTACATTAGATTTTCAACTTTAAAACGAAGGATATCCAATTCCTCGGGCTCAACTTCACAACGAAGGGGCCATATACGATTCCAACTTCACAAACAGATTGACCCAACTTCACGACGAATGAGTCATCTTTAACACAGTAACACCAAAATCTTCAGATTAAGTTTCACCTTCACGACGAAGTATCTTGAGCCAAAAGACGATTCAAAGATCACTCACCAAAAGCTTTGAGTTCGATTTCAACTTCACGACGAATAATGTTGTGCTCAGAAGTTTCTAGTTCAACTCGACCTCACGATAAGGGAGTCGTTTCATATTTCAGTTCAAATTGACAAACCAGTCAAATGTCGGATCTCAACTCTACGACAGAGGATGTTTGATATTGTTAAAATTTGTGTCTTTTAATCTTTGCTCCATTTTTGTTATACGATAATGAGCAAAGAGGGGCAGCTGAAGACACCAAATTTAGACTAATTAATATTGTTATATTATATAATTACAAATTATATTATATATAATAATGTTTACATTTTTTTTACAAATTGGTAACCCAGCAGTGACTAGTAACACATGGCCCAACAATGGCCCGAAGTGAAGCACTTGGACTGGTCTGCTTGTATCTCTGTCTGAACTGGGTCCAAATTGAACCGGTGAACTAGGGTTTTAAATCAAACCCTAGTTCCTCCTCACTTTTTCTCCTGGCTGAGCACCACAGCCCCAACCTTCTAAGGGTCCCACGACCGAATTCCTCGGTTAACAGCCCTCACGAGTCTTCGACATACACGCCTCTATCCCATGCTTCTCGACAACAGACCACCATCGTGGATGTTTAGGACACCAAAATATCAAATAACAAGTGTTTTAGTCCAAACATACCTCTAAAAATTTGGAGCTAGAGATAGCATTATTATGTGTATAAATACCCATGTAATCAACACTAGTATGGGGGAGCTTACACGAAAATCACACGATTTTCACAAGAGAGACTATGGGATTTACACAAATCATTGAGAAATACGCAAGTCAAAATCCGAGAAAAGCTTTGTAACTTTTGAACGAAGAATAAAATAACTTTCAAGGTATCCTCCATTTTTGTAACATTATTTTTCATTTTATTTTGCCTGATCGAAAATACTGAGTTTCATAATCAAATAAGGGTTTGATTCTTTACCTGAGAAATACCCATTTCCCGACGAAGCTTATTCGACCTTTCTCATATTGTTTGGGGCTTCTTTGGTGCAAAAACGATGGAGTTGTATAGCCACGTGAGAGAGGCCAAACATGGCCATTTGGGTTCTGTCGAAATGCGCCGCAGGGAGGGAGTGCCAGGCGTAAAGGGAAAGGGTTTTGTTTTTCATAAACATGAATACAACAAAGTACATATTAAATACTTAGGATAAAGGGTAAACTATAGTTCAGTCCTCTAATGTTTAGTGCCTATTTACACTTTGGTCACTAATTTATGCTATTTGTTTTTATTTCAAATTGTTAGGCTTATTTATGCAAAAACAAAATTCATCTAGAGTTTGCTTAAGTCTAGAATCGGGAAATCCCTATTTGGTCCCCTCTATTTTTAAAGTATTTAATTTTTCCCCAAATCAATGTTTTCTCTTCGAAATTGAACCTCCACGTTTCAATTCTTTCGATTTAGTCACTTTTTGAAAACCAATTTTTTATATATTTTCTCATTTTATTTAAATATTGTATATTTTTTATTATATTTATTTATTTTTACGTTATTATATATACACATTTTTTTATTTTTTTATAAATATTATATATTTTTATTATATTTATTTATTTTTACGTTATTATATATACACATTTTTTTAATTTTTTTATGTTTATTATTATTTTATTATTATTATTTTCTTATGTATATATATATATTTTTTATTTTTTATTTTGTCTTCCTAATGTTTATTCACATATGTATATATTTATTTTATTTTTACATAATATTTTATATCTCTATCATTTTTCTTAATTATTGTCTTTCCTTATTTTATTAACTATGATAATTTATCATATATATATACATTATTGATATTGTTTTATTATTTTTTTTGTGTACGTTTCATTTCCATTTTGTCTTTGTTTTTATTCTTGTTTTATTTTTGTTTTCTCTTTATGTTTTTTTATAATTTTATTTTTTTCCTTATTCATTTTTTCGTTTTATTTGATGTTTGTTTGTTTTATCATTTTATTTGTTTTCCTTATGTTATTTATTTTATTATCATTTTCGTCTTTTTTGTTTTGTTTATTAGCATTTTATATCTTAATCCAATTCGGCTTCTTATTTCAAATTTAATATTTAAGTCTTTTTAAGGGTTTTCGTTCAGCCAATCAGAGGTAAGTAATTTGGATCACATTTTTACCTTTCAATTTAAAGTTGAAATTTTCTTAATTAAAGGAAAATGGAAATTACGTAGTACCGAAAGGGAAGTTCAAGGGTGCTAACCCTTCCTTGACTGTAACCGACTCACGAATCCGACACGTCTCTGGTAAAACGCAGATCAGGTAAGAAATAAGGTATCCGATCTACCTATTTATTTTAAAATAAAAGATTGGTGGTGACTCCATTCCACATTTTTCAAGTCGAAGCCCAATTCCGGGGCCCAACCGAAAGACGGTTGCGATAGCATCCTTTCATGCCTTTAATGCATCGTTATGCATTTCATTTATGGCATCATTTCATGCCTTTAATGCACCGTTATGCATTTCATTTATGGCATCATTTCATGCCTTTAATGCACCGTTATGCATTTCATTTATGTAATGAAAACATATTGAATACCATAAAACATACATTAAATTAAAACATTCTAATTGGAATCATTGCGAATCTTTTTCATCTTAAATAAATACAATAAATGTACTCACCTGATAATCCTCGCTAATAAGATGTAATGATGTCGGCTACTCAGCAACTTTATCTTTGCCCTTTTTCTTGCTAGATTCAGGAGCTTGGTTATAATATACACAAGCATCCATTAAAGACATATACCATACCAAATGTTAGTATATTCCCTAATATTTATATTTTAATAATACTCAAAAGTACTATTATTTCGATTTCTATAACAATTTCAACCTATCTTATAGTTCCAAACTTAATAGTATCGGTACCCCTACTATGGTATCGATACTTCTATACTATGATATCGATACGCCCTTCTAGTATCGATACCATTTCTACATTCTTTAATTCATGGTATCAATACCTTTCTCTTAGTATGGATACTTCTATACTATGTTATCGATAGTCCCTTTCAGTATCGATACCATTTTGGCATTCTGGAATTCCCTGGTAGCGATACATTTCTCTTGATATCGATACCCACAGCAGTATCGATACTAATTGCATCAGTATCAATATTATTCATCTAAATTCTTCAAATTTAAACCTATAGTATTGGTAATATTCTTCTAGTACCGATACCCCTACCCAGATTTACCCTTTTGCAGCCTGATGTTTACTAACTTTTCCTTTAAATCTCTTACTTTTACTTCCAACAATACTATTAAACTCTTATTTACTTAACCCAACTAATATTTCTTCATTTAGCCTCTTATAACTTCTAAAATCTCTAAGGAACATCTCAACCTAAGAATCGTACTACTTTTCCTAACATGTTTTTAATCACATCTCAAGCTTCTAATCTCTTATTTACTTCTTTGACAAGTCAAAAATACTCATAAACCTCAATAAAAAGTCATATATCAACATTTCATTCAAAAACCCATTTCCTTAAATCTCATATAAAACATCCACCTCTTAGTTTTACTCTTCTTAAACCCTTTCTTAAACTTACATATCACTTAATGTTACAATAGAAAACCATAATTGGAAGGAAAAACTATTTAAATGAAGTTTACCTTTTTCTATGGAGGAGAGAACAACCTATAGGAGGAAGAAGAAGAGGAGTAAGTAACATAACTTATTTTTTAACTTTCCTCTATTCTTACATCCCTAATAAAAGAAATGACTAAATGACCAAAATGCCCTTTTAATAATCCATTTCTTACTAATTGTCTTACTCAATCATTTATGATACATTAACATTTATCAAATTAAATCCTCAAAATTTTTAATTATTTCTAAATAGTCATTGACCTACCATTTGGGGTATTACACTCTAATGACGCCATATCAGTACCCTTGATAATCTTATTGGCATGAATCCCTTTTTCTTATTTCAAATGAACACGATTTTGGCCAAGAATCGGCTAAACATGTAGCTTTGATTCCAATAAATGTAACACTCATCTCCAGTATACCTTTTCGTACACATGATAGAGATGTCACATCACTTTTAAAATATTTACTCATTTGAAAACCCGTAAAATTTTTGTTTCAAATTTTAAAACCACACAATTTAACACAATGATTAAATATTCATTGAAATATATTACAAAAACTATCACTTTAAATAATTTACAAAATATTTTCTTAAGTTCTATTATATGCCATCTAAGTTTCAAAATGAGTATGATTGTCCCAATATTACTGACGAGTCAACCTTTAATTGATGATGGTTGTTGCTGTTGCACTCCATACTCAATAAATCTTTGATTTTTACCTACACTTGAAATCAACACACGTTACGTATTTACTTAGTGATGCATAATCTTGTAAAGGAACTATAATTTTATTCATAATCATGTCCTGACTATCAAAACCATGATAATTCATCTACTTTGTGAGCCTCCTTTACGATCTTTTAATTAAATCAATAAATGCCATCGTTTATGTCAAAATACACTGTTAATCATTTAATATTTTAATCAAATGCATTTATCCTTTCATCTAACTTGCAATATTGGCACCTTTCTGCCAAATGCACTACTAGGCAATTAATCTTTTACTCAAAGGCATTTAACCTTTCATATAACTTGCAATATTGGCACCTTTCTGCCAAATGCACAGCTAGGCAATTAATCTTTTACTCAAAGGCATTTAGCCTTTCATCTAACTTGTAATATTGGCACATTTATGCCAAATACACAACTAGGCAATTAATCTTTTACTCAAAGGCACATTTAGCCTTTCATCTAACTTGCAATATTGGCACCTTTCTGCCAAATGCATAGCTAGGCAATTAATCTTTTACTCAAAGGCATTTAGTCTGTCATCTAACTTGCAATAAGGCACAACTAGGTAATTAATCTTTTATTTTAAGAATAGTTCTTACCCTAAAAATTATTCATAATATCAATTCCATGCACATTATAAACATATATCATATAAGGTAAAACATACATTAATTTAAACATTTGAGGTGGACTTATTGTGTGTCTCCCTCAACCATATAAGTACAATATATGAACTCACCTGATATGTTTCCCTACTATGCTATAGTGATGTCCAACTACTCGGTAACTTTATCCTTGCCCTTTTTCTTGCTTGACTCGGGAGCTTGGTTATGATATACACAAGCACCCATTTAGTACACATTTCATACAAATGTTCATTTATTATCTAACATTTATACTTTAATAATACTCAAAATTACTATTATTTTAAAATTCTATAACAATTTCAGCCTATCTTATAATTCCTGGCTCAATAGTATCGGTACCCATACCATGGTATCGATACTTCTATACTATGGTATCGATACTCTCTTTCAGTATCGATACCATTTCGACATTATGGAATCCATGGAATCGGTACCTTTCTCCTAGTACCGATACTTTTATGCTATGGTACCGATACTCCCTTTCAATATTGATACCATTTCTACATTCTGGATTCCAAGGTATCGATACGTTTCTCTTAGTATCGATACTCACATCAATATCGATACTAATTATATTAGTATCGATATCGCACATCTGATTTCCTCAAAATTAAGCCTATAGTATCGGTACTGTTCTTTCATTATCGATACCCTTACCCATATTTTTCATTTTTCAGCCCGATTCTTACCCAAACTTGGTCAAATTTCCTTATGTTTACCCCCAACAATAATACTAAACTTTTCTTTACTTATCCCTACTAATTTCCCTTCATTTAGCTTCTTAAAACATCCAAAATCTCCCAAGAACATTTCTATCTAAGAATCATACCACTTTTTCTAACATGTTTTTAATATAATCAAATGCTTCTAATCTCTTATTTACTTTTTTGACAAGTTAAATATGCTAGTAAACATCAATAAAAACGCATATTCTAACATATCATTCAAAAACCCATTTTCTTAAATCTCAAATATTTCATTCATCTCCTAGTTTTACTCTTATTCAACCCTTCCTTAAGCTTACATATCACTTAAGGTTACAAGAACAAACAAGAATAGAAAGGAAAACTAGTTTAATGAAACTTACCTTATCTATGGAGGAGAACACATGAACACGGGAAATAATAAGAGAAGATAACTAAGGTATTAACACTCTTCCCTTTTTCCCCTTTACTTTACTTTAATACCCTAACTCATTTCCCCTTTAAAGGACCAAAATACCCCTTTCATTCTTTCATTCTTAGAAATTGGTCTTAACAAAAAAATTTATAAATTATCTTCTTATACTTTATCATTTATTAAATAAATCCTCAAATATTAAAATTTTTCAATAAAGTCACTGGCCTGATATTCGGGGTATTACAATTTTCCTAACAAGATCAACATCAATAACTTTGGTACTCTTTCATTGTGATTGTCAAACAAAAATAACCATTACAAAGAACGAAACCTTTAATGGTAAAAATATACATATTCATTTAAGACATGAGGTAATAAAGTAGGTGCAAAAAGATGGAGTTATGCCAATTGATTATGTAAAATAAAAAAATAAATTGAATTGATCCTTTAACTAAACCCCTAAGGAGAAAATTAATAGGTGAAATATCGATGAGAATATGACTTATGTCAATAGAATAAATTGACAATAATATTAACCTAACTTTTATGACTGGAGATCGCATCAAGAAGGTTCATATGGATAATAACAAGTCATTCATTGATCTGATACAAAGAGCACTACAAATTATTTGTCTCTTCTACGATATAAGTAGTGCAAAATTGCAAGGATGGTGAGGGTAGGATGTGAAATCAGGTAATCGTTCAGGTTTTAGTCGGATCATATCAGGTCATGTTAAATCAGAAACATGTTGTGTAGGTCAATTTAATGGTTCGACTCGGATCAAGTTAGATCCAAGTCAAACCAGTTTAGGTTATTTTTAGGTTGATTTGACATCAGATTAAGTTTGGGTTCAGGTCGGGTTAAATTTAGTTCAGATCGATATAAGTTCAGGTCAAAACGGTTCATGTATGAAACAGTTAAATACCTTGTTAATTTAGGTTCAGATGGACTTCAATTGGATCTCATTCAGATAAGGTTACATCATTAACAAGCAAAATTCAGGTCGGGTCTAACTGAATATTAATTGACTTCAGGTTGGGTTATTTTTAGGTTAATTATTTTCTCCTTTCATGAAAGTCAAATTATAATTTGTAATTGTATATGATTTAGAGCAAATTACAAAAAAATAAAAATAATTATGGGTTAATTTTGATAAAAAAATATAATTTTACGGACTAAATTGAACAAACATGAAATTACAAACAAAAATTTAAATAAATTAAACAACAATCATGGATGAGGGATCAAATTGAAATAATTAAAAAAATATAAATAAGAATGGGCTAATTTCGGATAAAAAAATATAATTTTAAGGACTAAATTGAACAAATATAAAATTATAAATTAAAATATAAATATATTAAACAAGACAGATGGATCAAATCGAAATAATTGTAAATGTGAGGAAAAATTGTAAAATGTACTGAATTGCATTCATTTCAAAATTTGAGGAAAAATTGAAAAAATTATAATATATATATATATATATATATATATATATATATATATATATACAATGAATGTTATGATAATATAATGCATGTATATATCTTATAATGTACATTATACTTATGCATACATTATAAGTATATACTTAAAAACATATATAATATAAGTATAAGTATACATATATATAAATATATAAGTATAAAGTATATTTATAAAGTATAAAGTATAAAGTATAAAGTATGTATATATATGATACAATCTCATTCCTACTCATTTTACTTCTTTACATTGCAACTTATCCATGGTTAAAGGATGAGGGAGTTTTCTTAACCTTTTCATTTCTTTTACATCTTATACTTAACATTCATTTCATTTATCATGATCATTTGCATTATGTTGCAATACATGCTAAATTATTATCTTATGTTTAACATTTCATACTTAGGATATTGATAGTGCATTATAACATGCGCATACATTAAGCATCTAGTGAGATAGTAGCCTTATATTCCTATACCTAGGCTTAAGTTTGCATATTACATGATTTATCTTCATTCCCAACTTAAACACAATGTTTATGATATTTCATAGTTCATTCATAACTTATGTTAAGATTATGATAGCTCATGCATTCATACCTAGCTTATATTAGCTTAAACACATGATTAACATAAATGGCAACATGTATTTGATTTATTTCTAGCTTGCACATTATTCATTTGGTTGTTTTGTTGATTCTCATAGGTAGACACATTGGTGAGGCATTAAATGGAAGCTTGGTGGAGCTTAAAGACAAGTATGGTAGCTCAAAGATAGCTTGGAAGGTGAATGCATAGCCCACTCAACTCAAAAGAGCTTAATGGAGCTGAAAGGATAGCTAAAGAAGTTGGGAAGGAGTTGAAGGTAGCTGAAGGATAACTGAGCACTTGGTATCTGAACTGAGGACTAAAGTCAATTGTAGTGTAACTGATATGGTGGTTGACTAGATGGAGTGTTACTAGCTAGCTAGTTTGACTGTTCCTAGATCTAACTCAGCTATCCACTTACATAAAACCTACCTAAGTCACCTAACCACCTAAGGGGAACCATGGCCGAACATTACAACCTTTCCTAGGCGTGGAGCACATGATACATCAAGTATTGGCATGGCAAGCACATTACACTAAGGGGAGTTCCTATGCATGACAACACAAGGCTCTCCTATGGACCATCAATTTAGGAACCAACTCTAAAAGATGCACACCATTATGCCAAGAACTTGAAACCCCTCAAAATGACGCCAACTTGAAGAGCCACAAGCATTATTCGACCAAGCACCATGTGATGTAAGGCACTTGTACATTTTAAAATGATTGTTGATCTAGGAAGGAAGCAAAACAACCTACACAAGTGAATGGCTCAAAAGAGATGGTTAAGGGTGGTAAACGTATGGGTGAATAGGTAGGCTATTTAAATAATGAATGATGGAAGCGGAAGATAGTTGATATAGCTATGGTAATGACTGATGAAACAAATGGATGGTTGTGAGGATAGTATCTTAAAGAAGACTCAAAGAAGAACCAATGCTATAGAGAGCAAAGACCCAGACTTTATATTGCTTCTTTAAGGGGTGGTATTAAGTACTTTGACCCACTAGTTATAAGAACTAGGAACCAGAAGTATCAAGGTGAAAAGAGGGTTGATGCCACAAGTATAAAATACTTGATAAGTCAATAAAAGTCAACGGGACTTAAGGAAGAGAATAATCTCACTTATATTGATCAAAAAGGTCTAAATACAATTGATATTTGTTTTCCTATTTATAGGAAATGGAGGGGTATGGTCGAATGATTACAAGGGGATTCGGCCAGCCTTGTGCCTTTCTATAGAGTCATAACTTAATTACAAAATAGAGAGGTTGGTTCATTTTAAATGGAGGGTAATAACCCTTGACCGAATAGTTCTTGTGTCCCTTTATGTTGGCGCCAAATTGGATAGGAGATGATGCTTGGCCAAATAGAGAGAGGGCTCTTCATCTTAGAGCCTAAATGATATCACACGTAAGGCACATGGGGGCTGGTCATATGGCACGAACATGGGTGCTCTAGGGAGCCTTGTGGTATAGCCTTGTGCATGTGATGATATCTGGTCATGTGCTCCATCTTGGGCGTGCATGTGTCTCCTTCCAAGCTAGCTTGAGTGTGGAGCTAGCAAGCATGGGGCTGTTTGTAAACAAGCTTCCTAGCTGAGTCCTTGTGAGCTCCATAATAACATGTTCAGCTACATTCAGCTACCATTGATATCATTTTTTATAACTCGGCTCAAAATAGTCCAACTAGATGAGTTTAGCTAGCCTTGAGCTCCTCTAGCTGAATTGAGCTTTCCTTAGTATTCCATGAGCTGCCATGTTCCTTGTGAGCTGTTTGTGGGCTTCATTTGATGTCCAAATAATCCACCAACCTAACTCAATGTGCATCACACTCCAATGTACCTATATGTGCAAGGAAACAAGGTAAGTCCAAGATATTGAGTTGTTATGAGCTAAATACCTTGTTGTCATGTATGATTATGGTAATATGAGCTATGTTTGAAGGCCATGAGCTAATTATATCATCTCATAATATGTGTAAGATTATGTATGAAGCTTAAGAGCTAATATGAATGCATATGAACTAATGAAATGATTTATATTGATGTTGCCTTGATGTATATATGATAATCATGCTTAAATGAATGTAAGACTAATATAGCATACTTAACATGCTTGAAATAACATTGTGGATATATGTTGCATGCATGAATATCATTTAACATGGTATTCATAATAAATGATAAATGGAAACATGTAATAATAATATCCTAAGAAATGATATGTAATCATAGCATATATTTGAATGATATGAAGGATATGATCAACTAGGCATAGGATGGAATTATTATGATAATTAATACTAACATGTGAATGCATGCTTATGATAGAATAAAATGTATGAATGATATAATATAAGATAGGGTAATGAAGAACTCCCTTAGAAACAACAATGAAAAACATCCATGGTGTGATCAAGTCATGGAGAAAGTTGGAGCTAGTTTGGATCGTATCATCATCCCCTTCTTTTAGGCAATTTGTCCTCAAGTCGAAGTAGTTTCTCATTGAAGACCTTATTGATGTAGAAAGGATTGAATCCTTATGTTTTCCTCCAATAGATGATTCACACGAAATGTCAACCTCTTGGCTTCAATTCTGGTAACTTCAAGTCCTTTAATGGGATGACACAATGTTTGGGAACCATCACATGTCCTTTGAATCAAAAATTGTGTCTTGTACTCCAAAGGTTGTATCCTTTCAAAACATTGTATATTTTCACTCTTACTTCTTGAATCATCATGATGGTTGGTGAAGAAATTTGACTTTTGATCTCCTTCAAGAAAGTGGATAAAGTCAACAACTTTAAGCTTTGTTCTCTTCCAGATGATGACCTTTAAAAAGGTGGACAATGCTTGCTTCACACCATCGTAGTGGCTGAATTTGATGTACCAATCAAACTCAAAATGACAAATGATCTTGTCATCATAGATTGATTGGATAACACCACTTATACTAATCAAATTGCTGCAAAATGAATCAAAGTTATAAAACGAAAAACTAATAACAAAATGAATAGAATTAGCAAACCATGGAGGATGTTTAATGGGCATTGGTTGCTTACTGATGAAAATCTCCATTGGTTGCTAAATTCCCTTCAATATGTGCAATATACTTGGATTATCAATGATCTCAACTCTTGGTACTTCAATTGGTACATTCTTTTGAATTTCAAGAGGTACATCCTTTGAAATGTCAAAGGACATGTCTTGTGGATCACCAAAAGTCACATTTATTGATTCTTCAAAAGACACGTTTCTTGAATCTTCAACTTGAAGTGATATGTCTATTAGATTGTCCTGTACATCAACAGAAAGAATAGAAGTAAGATTAGATAAAATATGTTCTTCACCCTCATTTTCCTTTTCCTCTTTGCTTCCAGATTCAATCCTTTCATTTTTCTCATTTTCAACTCTCTCCAAGCTTATTTGTTTCTCATGCAAAATTTCTCTTTCAACTTTCTTCATGGCTTTAGTTTTATCCCATTCCTCTATACGTGATTTGAGGGTAACCTGGCATTCATGGACTTGACTGGGAAGCAAGGGTGTTAATATGATTTTCTTTCCTTGATGCTGGAAAGAGTACTTGTTAGAGAATCCGTCATGGGTAGCCTTCTTGTCAAACTGCCAAGGACGTCCTAGTATAAGGTGGCTTGCACTCATGGGCACCACATCACAAAGGACTTCATCATTGTATCTTCTAATTGAGAAAGGTACAACAACTTGTTTGGTTACCTTGGTTTCACCCACATTGTTGAGCCACTGAAGTTTGTATGGATGAGGATGCTTGGAAGTATTGAGACCTAACTTTTCCACCATGTGAGTACTTGTTACGTTTGTACAACTTCCTCCATCAATGATCACCACACAAACTTTATCTCCCACGTGACATCTTGTATGGAAGTTATTCTCTCTTTGTTCATCTTCTTGACTTTGAATGTTCAAAGTCCTTTTGACTACAAAGATGTTGGATGGAAGAGACATGTTAGGAAATAAGAAAAACGAAATGTGTGTAGGACCTTACCGGAATATACTCTCACAAAGCCTCACAAGTCACTCCAAGGAAAGTTGAATGTCACTCAATCTGCTCGTGTTTGCACTCTAGGACTTTAATGACTTTTACTTGTCCTCTTCTGATCTCACACACGCTCTAACCTTTTTCCTCTCGATTATCTTGTCCCAAGTTCTAGAGGACTTTACTCAAGACCGTATCAAGTAAATTTTTACTTGTTTGGCGTTGGCTGCAAAAGGGTTAGTAGGAATGGAAAAATAAAATATAATGAAAGGGTGGCTTAAAAATAGAAAGAAGAGAACAAAAGGGGCTACTTAGTCACTTTTCAACCTTCTATCACCACAATCAATTTAAAGGCTTACTTGAACAGCTTGGTGATGAGAATTGTTGATGAGTGCTTCAACTTTCTTTCTTTCTTTTCTTTGCTTTTTCTTCTTTTTTTGAGTGCTGGAATTTTCTTTCTTTTGGAGTGCTTCTATTTTTTTTCTTGATTTCTTTCACTTTGCACTTCACTTGCACTTCTTTTTGGTATTTTTGTTGTTATTTTACGTTGCTTCTTCCACCAAAGCTCTGATTACCGCTTGATGTAAGGCACTTGTACCTTTTCAATTGATTGTGGATCTAGGAAGGAAGCAAAACAACATGCACAAGTGAATGGCTCAAAAGAGATGGTTAAGAGTGGTAAACATATCGGTGAATAGGTAGGCTATTTAAATAATTAATGATGGAAGCGGAAGATGGTTGATATGGCTATGGTTATGGCTGATGAAACAAAGGGATGGTTGTGAGGATAGTATCTTAAAGAAGACTCAAAGAAGAACCAATGCTATAGAGAGCAAAGACCCAGACTTTATATTGCTTCTTTAATGGGTGGTATTAAGTACTTTGACCCACTAGTTATAAGAACTAGGAACCAGAAGTATCAAGGTGAAAAGGGGGTTGACGCCACAAGTATAAAATACTTGATAAGTCGATAAAAGTCACCAGGACTTAAGGAATAGAATAATCTCCCTTATATTAATCAAAAAGGTCTGAATACAAATGATATTTGCTTTCCTATTTATAGGAAATAGAGGGGTATGGTCGAATGATTACAAGGGGATTCGGCCAGCCTTGTGCCTTCCTATAGAGTCATAACTTAATTACAAAATAGAGAGGTTGGTTTATTTTAAATGGAGGGTAATAAACCTTGACCGAATAGTTCTTGTGTCCCTTTATGTTGGCGCCAAATTGGATGGGAGATGATGCTTGGCCGAATAGAGAGAGGGCTCTTCATCTTGGCACCTAAATGATATCACACGCAAGGCACATGGGGGCTGGTCATATGGCACGCACATGGATGATCTAAGGAGCCTTGTGGTGCAGCCTTGTGCATGTGATGATGTCTGGTCATGTGCTCCATCTTGGGCGTGCATGTGTCTCCTTCCAAGCTAGCTTGAGTGTGGAACTAGAAAGCATGGGGCTGTTTGTTAACAAGCTTCCTAGCCGAGTCCTTGTGAGCTCCATAATAACATGTTTAGCTACATTCAGCTACCATTGATATCATTTTTGATAACTCAACTCCAAATAGTCCAACTAGCTGAGTTTAACTAGCCTTGAGCTCCTCCAGCTGAATTGAGCTTTCCTTAGTGTTCCATTAGCTGCCATGTTCCTTGTGAGTTGTTTGTGAGCTGCATTTGATGTCCAACTAATCCACCAACCTAACTCAACGTGCATCACACTCCAATGTACCTATATGTATAAGGAAACAAGGTAAGTCCATGATATTGATTTGTTATGAGCTAAATACATTGCTGCCATGTATGATTATGGTAATGTGAGCTATGTTTGAAGGCTATGAGCTAATTATATCATCTCATAATATGTGTAAGATTATGCATGAAGCTGAAGAGCTAATATGAGTGCATATGAACTAATGAAATGATTTATAATGATGTTGCCTTTATGTATATATGATAATCATGCTTAAATGAATGCAAGACTAATATATCATACTTAACATGCTTGAAATAACATTGTGGATATATGTTGTATGCATGAATATCATTTAACATGGTATTCATAATAAATGATAAATGGAAACATGTAATAATAATATCCTAAGAAATGATATGTAATCATAATATATATTTGAATGATATGATGGACATGATCAACTAGGCATAGGATGTAATTATTATGATAATTTATACTAACATGTGAATGCATGCTTATGATAGAATATAATGTATGAATGATATAATATAAGATAGGGTAATCAAGAACTCCCTTAGAAACAACAATGAAAAACATCCATGGTGTGATCAAGTCATGGAGAAAGTTGGAGCTAGTTTGGATCGTATCACCATGTCCCTCCATCAATGTTCAACCAACACCTCTATTTGTTCTCTTTTGTAATTAATAAATTGTGACTTTAGGAAGAGAAACAAGGAAAGCCAAAACATCATGTAACCATTCGGTCATACCCCTTCAATTTCTATAAATACTTAGGTCATCTTCTTTGTAAGGCATCAATCCTTTATGCAATATAATTTCTCTGTGGGTTTTAACTCCTTTATCTTAGTCATTTTGTGACTCATCGACTTATCAAGTATCTTTACTTGTGGCGTCAAACCTCTTTACTTCCATTGATACTTTTGGTTCCTAGATCATTATATCTAGTGGGTAAAAGTCCTATTCTACCACCCCTTGTTGAAAGCATATAAAGTCTGGGTATATACTCTTTAGTATAGGTTCTTCTTTGAGCATTTTCTTCAAGATGCTATCACCATAACTCCATCACCATCTTCCTTTTTATTTCATAAACCATACCCCAAGCCCATATCATTGCGACCAACCTTCACTTTGTTCAAATCAACCCTTTATTCTTCCATACATCAACTGTCCTAGCCATTTTCTTTTGTGGTCATTCACTTGTTGTGCAGGTTATTTGCTTCCTTCCTAGATCCGTAATCAAGAGGGTACAACGCCATTACATCAATATATATATATATAGAGTATATATAAATGTGTGTTTGTGTGTGTATATATATATAAGTATTAATAACATGCAAAACACGCCTTTCAAAAAAAATATAAAAGTGTATATATATCATTAAACATAAGTGACTAAAACAAAAGATTCTAAACTTAACATTCACATTTAATAATTATGAACATTAAAGAAAGAAGGGAAAATTAAAAGTAATTAGAATGTATATATGACTAAATTGCATTGCATTGAAAATTCAAGAAGAGATTTACAATTAAATCACGATTGAAATGAAAGAAATCAAAAAACAAATTACAAAATTGAAAAACACTGATTGTTGGAGGAGCACATACCTAATTAACCCAAAATATATTTTTGGACATTAAAAGTTCTCACGAGGCACCTTAATTCCCGCTTCTAAATTCTCAAAAACACATTTATTTTTTCTAAAAACAATCTTTCTTTTAAAAATCCTCCCACCAATTTTTCCTTAGAAAAACAACCACTCATTTGTGTGTATATATATATATATATACACGGTTTATTTTAAATTGATGCATAAATTTTAAAATTTTCTATCTCAAGTAAAATTATCTTTTAAAATTTTAAGATAAATTATATTTAAATTTTTAATGAATTATGACATAAAAATAAATTAAATTTATAAATAAGATTTATATTAATTTTATATAATCTAATGAAATCATGTTTAATAAATAAATTATTTAATGAAATTAATTTAGTGATTATAATTAATATTTATAATATAAATATTATAATTAATATAGAAAGTAAATTTATTAATTTAATTATCATAACTAACAATTTATTTTAATTTTTTAAAAAATAATTATATTAATTATCATAGTTTATTATAAATTCAAAACTTCACAACTTCATCAAAGTCTTATAACTACATCAATTGTAACTTATAAGTAATATAATTTATTATAAATTTAAAATATCACAACTTCATTAATTGTAACTTATAAGTCAGATAAATATCAAGTCATGTAAATATCATATCAGTTCAATAATAAGTCAGATCATTTACAGTTTGAGTCAATTACAGGTCAGGTTCATAAGAGGTCAGGTTGATAACAGGTGGGTAATATCAGTTATTTACCAGGTTAATCTCGGGTTCGGGTTCATATCAGTCAGATGCAGGTCAGGTTCGGGTTTATATCAGTAAGATGCAAGTCGGGTTCAGTTATCATATTATCAGTTCAATTCGGGTTCTGGTCATTCTCAAATTGGGTGTAGGCCGGGTTTAGATCCACAATTTTCAGGTGCAACTCGAGTTCAGGTCAATATCAGTTCGGACTCAAATCGATTTCGGATCACCACTACTCGGATCGTAAATATTTTTGACTCAAATCGATTTCAGTCAGTTTTACATGTCGGATTAATATTTTATATCCCTAGGTGAGGGTCAGTAAGACTCTTAAATCAAACCTATAGCCTTTATAAATAATGTATTGATCTCCATAATACACTTGATGGCTCGACCTATTTAAGTGTGAAGTAAAGCTGCTTTTATGATATTCATGGTAAATCTCTAGAACACTTATGAAAATCCAGGCATGAAAATCAAGGCACGTACATAACCTGTTACCGTATAATCACGATGAAAAGCAAGAATAAATGTAACATGACTAATACGAATGTTAATTTATATAATAAGTTTTTGATACATAGAAATATGTTTCACCAGTAAACTATGTCATACTTTTTAAATTTTGGTTCATAGTCCATAAGACACTCGAATGACTATGTTACATCAGAATACTCCGCTCTTTTTCATTTCCTATTCTTTTGAAATATGTGAGGGATCTTTGTAAATTAAATATATCTAAAAAAGCATTATTTTAGAGATAATTTATTCGATTTCCTTACGTAAAATGATCACCTAATTTTTTAGTTAAAAGATCTCCTAATTTTTTATTTCGAGTTAATTCTATCATATGTTTCCAAATTATAACTTTTATTTTAAATTATTCTTTAAATTTTTGAAGATTCTAATATGATCCCCAAACTGTGACTCTCATTCTAAATCAATCTTTAAACTTTTGAACATTCTAATTTCATCCCTAAACTATGACCATGCTTCTAATTTAGTCCCCAAAGTTATGAATATTCCAATTTCATCCTCAAATTCATCCAAATATGTAATTAGTTCACCATACTTTAACCTAAAAATTTGTTTTTTTTTCAAACATATAATAATATAACTTGGCCTAACGATTTTATTAACAAAGGGTGCGATTAGTATATTCATATAGTTTGGAATGAAATTGGAATGTTTAGAAAGTTTGGGGAGTGGTTTACAATGAAGGTTATAGTTTGATGAAATTGAAATGTTCAAAAGTTTGAGGACTATTTTAGAATTATAAACATAGTTAAGGATGAAATTGAAACGTTTAAAAGTTTATGGACAAATTTGAAATGATGATTATACTTTGAGGATATGTAATGCAATTAACTCTTTTATTTCAAAAGGAATATTATAATGTAGTCAAAAGAACAAATACAATACTAACGAGTGTTGGTTCAAGTGGTAAGCAATTTGATATCGTTTAAGCAGAGTCTCAGGTTTGAGTTTTTGTGTATGCAGAAAATCTCATTCACCCACCGAAACTAGGTGTGCGACCTGGATCGGTCCATATTAGTCAGGCCGAAACCTTAGAACTCGAGGACAAAAAAAAATATAATAACTATTGTATCTTCTCCATATTGCAAATATTTTAATTAATTTTGATTAATTTATCATTAAAATATTCAAATAATTTTCAAAATACATTCCAAAAAGTATTAACAACCAGTTGGTCTAGTGGGATGAGACACTAGGTATTTTAAGTAAGGTTAGGGGTTCAAAGGTCGCACTCACCTCTGCAGTACTCGATCTAGATTAGTCGATCAATAAATCAGATACCAGTGATTAATTAAAAAAAACTTATGTTTTTATTGTCTTCACTTTCTTCTTTAAATTGAGTATTCCTAGAATTTTGCTTTACACGCTCCATACTTTGTAGAAACGTTTGTCGAATTTTGAATGATATATATTCTTGCGAAGTATCTTTAAAAATAATGTTTCTTATGTCTCAAACAACTCTCGTCCTTTTATTTTTCTTATGATAAAATACATAAAAAGTATTTTAACTATAAGATAATATTTTATTGAATCACTTAGGGGTTGTTTGTTTATTGTTGAATGAAACCATTCAGCGTTGAATGCTGAACCGTTCATCATTCAGCGTGTTTGATTCTTACATCTGAATAAAGACTATGCTGAATGAAACAATAAAACATTGCTGAATGAAACAGCAAAACATTGTTGAATGATTCAACATTAAAGTACATTCTAAATCATTAAGCTCCCGATATTTTACCATAATACTTATTTTTTCACATGGTGTCTTATTAAACAATCATATCTTATAATATAATAAATCATTATGAAGGTAAAAATGAAAATATTCATAATTCACATTGTACATTAATAACCATTATCAAATATCATGTTACAATCAGAGCCAATTCATACAGAGCATTTGAATCATTCAGGCCACTGAATCATTCAGCTCTTAATCATTTTATTTTATCAAACAACCCCTTAATTATAAGACAATGTTTTGTTAAGTCTATTGATTATTAAAAGTTATAAAATAATCCCTCAACTATATGACATCACTTTATTGAGTTTTTTTATTATCAACTCAATTATTCATATGTTATAAATTTATCATTTTTATTAAAAATTGATAACAATTTGAGTTGACGTTAAAATATTGATTTGGATATGATAAAAATTTAAATGTTTAATAAAAAATTACTTAAATTTAATAAAAATAATAAATTAATATATATCTAAATCATATAAATTAAAATTGTATAACTTTTTTCAAAATTTTAATTCAAATAATTTAATATTATATAAAATCTTTAATTAAATCAATGTGACTAAGTAATTACAGCATAAGATAATCTCGGAACTAATAAAATATGTCTACTTTAAATGACAATTGAAAAGAAAACTCTTTTCTTATTTTTTGTTTTGAAAGTTCCACCCACTCTGATCTCCGTCTCTTCGCGAAGCATGCCTCCTATTTCTCTCTCTCACTCCTTTTAACACAACCCTCCCCTCTTCCGGTGCCCGATCCAAGCTGGTATGTTTTGAAACCCTAAAGTTATCTTGAAAGTTTCTGCTTAGGTCCTGAGAATTTGAGTTATGGATCGGTTTATGTTATCTGATCTCTGCCTCTGAACTACCTTGCCATATTTGATTATCTGTTTGTTTGTTACTCTTCTCGTCTTCTTCTCTCTCTTTGTGATCACTTTGTGGAGATAAATAATTTTTTTTTGAAGAGAAAGATGTCAGTTTAACGAGAATAGCGGGCCAATATCGTCGCTATTTTGTTATTCTGCTGTTTGCGGCTGTGATACACCGCTATTGTTGTGAATTTTGCGCACACTACTATTGAGGTCTTTACGGTGGTGCAGGTGCATCTACAAGGACTCAGCGGTTGCGTCACCACTATGCCACCCCTATTTGAAACCCTATAACGTACTTATCAAAACTATGCTTTCTTAGTTAGGATTTCAGATAAGTTTTAGGTTAGGCTTGGAGACTTGAATTTCAATAAATGGTTTTGACTTTCAAAAATACTATATATTGTGTAATAAAACACATGTAAGTGTTATATTTCTGATATTTTTCAAATTCTGTGATTTTTTATGTCTATTATAGGTGAATTTGAATATTTGATATCTGTGAATTTAAGTTCATGTTTTAATATCTCTCAAGCATGTAATCTAGTGAATCTTAAATCGTTTTACATAATATGTGCATTTTATTGTCCCAATTTTGGTCATTGATATTTAGTTTAATAGTAAATTTAAGACAAATGGATACAATGTTATTAAAGAATGTATATTTGATGTGTTACTCAAAACTACCATTTATTAATAAGGTTTCGAATAAGTAATCTTACTAACTTTACATAATCATAGTGTTTGCATTTCATTCTCATAATTTTATATAAAAAATGAAATTTAAACCCCAAATTTTCAAATTCATTTTTCTAAATATAGTGTTGGAGGGAACTTCTCACAGTATATGTATCATGGTGCTTCTTCCTATTACGCTTCAGTTATTTACCTGGATCGATTTGATGACATTTCAACTAATGGATATAGTTGTCATATGCAGACTAGTAGTACATCTATCATGTCAGAACCTCAAAAAAAAAATTTGAGTAAGCAATATAAAGCTGGACCAGATTTGTTTGGATTCTATGCTTGTCAAATAGCTGATCTGTTGTCAGAAGATGAAAATGCCTTGTCCATTTCCAATGCATCTGAGTTGTCTCAAGGGAAATATGGGGCGGTCAGTGGTAAAAACACTTTAGACTGCAGTTGTAAAGATGCTGATTCAATTTTCCAAAACAGCATTGTTGCTGGGATTTCAGATTTCAAGAAAGGAAGATTGAAGGGATTACTTAGGCAGAGCGTGAATGATCTCTCAATGGAAGTTGATGAGGTACAGGTTCTTTCCACCCCTGTTTTCTGAAGATAAATGAGTAATGATGCCTACTATTGGGTACTTGTGGAATTTGATTTTCTCAAAGTGCATATGGTTTTTGTGTTCGGAACTTCTAGGGTTAATAGTACATTTTTTTTAGCTTTTTATAATATCAAACAATCATATTCTCTCCTAAGACAAATGAAAACTACCAATAGACAAAATTTGGAAGCCTCATTGCCCTCATGCTTGTGTACCTAATATCCCGCTCTCATAAACATTGGTTCTACGTTCTGCCAAAGAACTAATTTGTTTCTAACAATCAAGATATATCCCAATTCAGACAGTCATGAAGAGATTATCGGTTTCATTTTTCTTTACCAATGTTTTCAAGGGTGCAAGTCATAAAACTTCTTGCACTGAATATTCTATTTTGAAGGACACGTTCATTCCTATAGTCACTTACTGGAATCTCTTTCTAGTTTTTATCGCTTCTTAGTAACCTTTAGTTGGCTTGCTGCTTTAATGGTTCCCTTCTTTCAAAAGTAAATGGTCAATGAAACAATAATGTAGAATTGGTTTTTGGCCTCCATCTTTCAGAGGGGAAAAATATTGTAATAACTGAAAATTTTGATTATTGCAGATGTTAGATCCTGTTGTGGCTATGTCCAAGTTACGTTTTAAGCTCAAAAACAACAGCTTGGTGAATTCAGCATTAGATGGTGATTCATCCCAGGTCATCTTCCTGCTCATCAACCAACATTTCAGGAAATTCTTATCCTATCAAATCTGGATCTTGCAAAGAGGTTATATTTTACATTTATCCCATTGTTGAATCTTGATATTGATTAACCAGAAATGTATTTCATGCACGATAAAAGGAGCACATGCATTATCTTCAAACAGGTCATTAGATTGTATAAAATGCCAATTGCCAAGTTATTATACTGAAAATGGACAGATAGTAGATATTCAGACGCTTTTGTAGTCAACTGTTGGCATTAGTTTGTTCTGTGGAACTTTTGGCCGCATTGGATATATTTGCACATTGTATGTCTATGTATCTATAGTCTTGTATGCATATTCTATTTGAAGCAGCTGAGGCATTTTCTCTCGAGTGTGTGCTTACAAAATGAGGCATTATCATTAGTAACTTGTTAATAAATGTGTTTCATTATACTTTTTCCTTTTTTTAGAAGGAAGATGACTTGGAGTTCCTTCTAAAGAACGATAACCAGCTGCTGGTAGAGGAAACAATGAGAAAATATTCTGATGAACTATCCTCAACGGTGATTTTCTGGAATTGTCCTTTTTAGTTGTTTGTTTTTGGGTAAAGTACACAAATGGTCGCTAAACTATGTTGAGATTATCTGGTTGGCCATCAAAGTTTTGAAAGTTACAAAATGATCATTAAACTTATCGAATTGTTACAAAATGATCTTTGAACTTGTTGAATTGT
Source organism: Hibiscus syriacus (assembly GCF_006381635.1). Classification (NCBI taxonomy): domain Eukaryota; kingdom Viridiplantae; phylum Streptophyta; class Magnoliopsida; order Malvales; family Malvaceae; genus Hibiscus; species Hibiscus syriacus. The sequence goes on along the minus strand of NW_024062326.1, from coordinate 1,175,477 downwards.
TACAAAATGGTCATTAAACTTATCTAATTGTTACAAAATGGTCATTAAACTTATTGAATTGTTAAAAAAATGGTCATTTAACTTATCTAATTGTTACAAAATGGTCATTGCACTAATCAAACTATTACAAAATGGTCTTTAAACTTATGGAAATTTATCTCTATTTTATAACGTGTGGTGACCATTTTTCAACAGTTCAATAAGTTTAATGACCTTTTTGTAACTTTGATACTTCAATGGTCAAAAAGATCGTTTTAGCATAATTTAGTGATATATTTGTACTTTATCCTTTGTTTTTTCATACTCTTCTGTATCCTGTATGCCACTTTCCAAAAATTGTTTATAGCTGAAATCAAGTGACATCCTTCTTCAGCTGGTGCATATGGAACAAAAGCTTGAAGAAACTTTAGATGCTATGATGCCCAAGTGTAGGTATGGATTTGTTCCCGAGGAGCTTACAGCTTTGAGTGTGCTTTAGACATTGTGCTATTCTGCAATGAATATTAGGTGCTCATATTATGTATTTTACCTTTCACATGTGCATATGATGTTATAATACTGCCACCTTTTGCCTTGCTTCAATCGGTTTTTGCGCTTTAAACTTCAATTACAAGCCTATGACACGCACTGAGAAACGACAGCTTCAGAAAATGATACAAAAGCTACCCAACGAAAATCTTGCCCGTGTGGTTGAAATTATCCAACGTGGTAGGCCAACTGGAAATACTTGCAGTGAAGAAATCTTTGTTGAACTGGAAAAAGAGGTAAAGAAATAGCTTCAAGTAACATGATTTCAAGAGTTAATTTAGAATTTCAAACCTGTACCAGGGACGAGGCCTTCTTTTTAAAAAAAATTCCAATGTCCGTTGAGCCACTCTTGTTGCTTGACGGTTATGAAGGGGGGTTTTTAACGAGGCCTCCCTTTTTATCAAAAAAAAAAAACCCTGTACTAGGGCAATGTCTTGTCTTGCAGGAAAATGCAACGCTCTGGAGATTATATTACTACGTTGAAGCCATCGAGAAAGCTAAAATGCTTTCACAATTGCAATGTTACAGCCCATATATTATAACCATCTTTCTGAGACCATGACAGCAGTTATACATGGCAATCTATCAAGATACATGGCCTTCGATCACTGAATACTATCAAAGGATTCTCTATAGGTATATGCTAATGATCCATGTAAATTGTTCTGTCTTAAAGGTGTTGACAAACATACTTTAAACTTTAGTGCCGGCATTTCTTTTAATCTTTTTGTTATTGTCACTAAAACACGAGTATAGTCCCCATAATTAATCTTTGATGGATTTATGCAGTATAGATTGAAACATACTTGTAAGCTCATTAGCCAAGCAGTATGCTTCTTTGGTAGCACAATAGTTTCAAGGCATGCAATTTTTGGTCCATTTAAGTGTTACTTGGTAGGGAAGTGGTGGCGGATTGATGAACGTTGCTCATGTTGAATAATCAAACCTAGAAAGCTCTAGACTAACAATGGGGAATGAATAGAGGAAGGTGGCGGTAGGGAATGAAGCCTCCTTTATATAGGGGTTGAATCCTAAAGGTCTTAAATTACTAGAGAATAAAATAATAATAAATTAAATATGTTTTAACTCTAATTCCTAATAAAATAATAATATTTAAAAATATTGTTTTAACCTAACCTTAATTCCTAATAAAAATAATAAATCTGATCTTAAAAGATAATTGATCATCTTATATTAAATTATATTACAAATAATCAATATAAATATTGAAAATTCGTAATATTTACAAAATCACGTATTAATCTCGTATAGGATTTTTTACATGCACCGTTTTCAGTAAAATGGTCATATCTTGAGTTCTCGATATCGGATTAATGCGATTCAAGAACTGTTGGAAAGATAAGAGATAGATGGTCGTATCTCCAGAAGACATCTTGACCAAATAAGATCTGGATCCCATTCAAAAAGTTGTCGTAAGTATGCTTTTGTTCTGATCTTCTTTTCTAATGCTTGGATGAGTAGATCATTTGGAAGAGTTATTACTTCTTCCTTTGATGTGAGCCTTGTGATGTATGTATCATCCTCCCTTTCTTCAAAAAGATTCGATCTCGAATCTAAAACATTAAAGGGAGCAACATTAGAATCGTTTAATGATTCATTAACATTATGCTTACCGAATAGATATGCTTTGAATCTTCGAGACTTTGTTATTGTAATAGGTTCGAGTAGAAATATTAGTCCAAAGAAGCATTTATTATGGACTTTGGTGCATGTATCATTCTCCCACTCCTCAAAAGGATTCGTCCTCGAATCTGAAAAATCCAAAACAAAGAGAATTAGATGTGTTGAAAGGAAAACTTGTGAAACATTTACCAGGATCAATTTGATGTATCTTTATGCGTTTTAGTCGAGGTTTCTTCTTTGTAAGAACTGATTTCTTGTAGTCTTGAAATCCTCTTTTGCATACAAGTCTTGTAATCTGATGTTTAGGTTGAAATTCAACATGGCGTCGACCACTATTGGCTTTTTATATGACTGCTTCAGATAATTTGTCCATGGTTTTATTCGTGTGTGGCGAGAATGAGTGTTTAAAAACCATGTCAACTGGTTTATTAAAGTAATCCCTCAAGTCTCCTAAGTGTGGTTCATGAATTAGGAATTCTCGTGAGGAGATTTGTGGACTGTAGAACCTGTTTAGTTGACAAGGAAACGTATATACAAGATAAAGCTCATTAAAAACACTTTTAAAAGTATGAGTAGAAATATCATAAATATCCGAGTTATTATGATATATATCTTTGATATGTTCAATTCTCGAAATAGTAGTATTCGTTTGATAGTTAAGAGTATACCTTCGTGGTAGTGCATCATCTACTATGTTTTGCTTACATCAGTCTGTTACGTACTTAAAGGAGTTGTGTTTAGTATGGATGACAACTTCAGGAGCCTTACCTTGTAAGAAGGAGAAGAAGTACGTTACAATGTCATTAAAATGAGTAATAAAATACTTACCTTTGGACTCCGGTAAATCGTGACTCTTCATTGATATGGCATAGTGATTAGGGCTTTCAGGTGGTAACTCGTCAAGAGGGTCACCTAGCACTATTCGACAACTCTTAGCGATGGAAGATGGTGTGGGCCAGTCTTGTGTTGTTTTTACTTTCTCATCATTTACATGGATTTCGTGTGCACGAAATATAAAGCTTGTGGAGTTGTTCAAGTCACGTTTCGTCATTAAGATGGCGCCACGACTAAGGCTTTCTTGTATGTATTTTTTTTGTAACAAATCTAACTCTTTGGTTTCTTCGAGATTGTATGTTTGACGGGGTATAATGGAACCTTGAATTAGATTGTTTTGGTGTTGTTTTCCTCTTTTCGGTGGTAATTTGTTAGGTGGATCACCTAACACTTCTCAAAAATCCTATAACAAAGATGAAAACACACTAGACAAATCCTTGTTAATGTTAGAAATCGAAATAATTGATTCCCTAAATCAAACAACGATGAAAGGTTGTTTGTAAAGAAGGTTCTCTCTCAATTCTTTTTTGCTCACACAAATTTTGAGTGACTCCTTTTTTCTCACATTTAGGTTCACTCACCTCCCATGGGTCATTATTCTTTTGGCTTTTGTAACTAGTGACCTTTTTTGATTTTGCCTCTTTCTCATCTTTTTCTTTTTTTTGCTTTCCCTCCCTCCTCACAAATTCTCATTTGATCTTTAGGGGCTGGAAGTGTGTCATTCTTTGATGGTCGTTGTTTCTCCTTGTAGGGTTTGTCATCTTTTGACTTTTTTTGAGAAGGTAGAGTAGAAGATGAAGAAGGATTTGAAAGATTACCTTGGCAAGAGGATGAAGTACCTTGGTAATGTTCTCTGAATCAAAATCTACTTTGGATTTGTGCTTCGATTGTTATTGCCTTCTTTAGTGTCTCTTCAAGGTTTTCGTACCCATGAAGGTAAAGAAGATCAATGGTGTTTGAGTTTAAGCCGACGACGAATCTTGACACGGTGACCTCTTCTTTTTCGGTTATGTTAGCCCTATTGAGTAAGGATTGCATCTCCTTGTAGTAGTCTTCAACTGAACTTCTACCTTGTCGAAGTCGGTGTTATCGTAGTTTAACTTCTCGTGTATAATGTGTCGGTAGGAATCGCTTCCTCATGGTTTGTTTGAGGTCGATCCAAGAAGTGATTGTTGGAATTTGGAAGTTTTGGATCTTTTTCCTTGTTTGCATCCACCAAGTTCGAGCATATCCTTCAAATTGCATGGTGATAAGGGGAACTTGTTTAGCTTGGGGGCAGTCATGGTATGCGAACATGATATCAACTTTTCCTTCCCAATCGATGTACCTGTCCGGATCATTGTCTCCTTTAAAAGACGGGATCATGAACTTTGGTTTTGCAAAGAGTTCAGGTGCTTGGAAACGTGGTTGTTCTCGCCTAGGTACAAAAAAATCAGCATTGTTTAGTCTTGGATTCTGGTTTGATAGATCCAATTGTGGTTCTTGTCGTTCTCTCACGGTATAGGTAAGTTCATCAAATCTTTCAACTTGAGTCGTAAGCCGTGCAAGTGCGGCTAAGATAGCCGTAAGTGTCTTGTTGTTATTGTCGCCCATCCTGAAATCATAACACTCGAAAGAAAATTTTAAAGTAAAATAAAAGAAAGAAAATTCAACAAAGCAAGAAACCTCACAAGTCACTCCAAGAAAGTAACATAGCGAGAGGCAAGTAAGCCAATCCTGTACTCTTTAAAACTCACTTTACCAAGTAGTCTTCCACAGTTCGTATCGGAGTTTGATTACTAGCAAAGGCGATAAGAAAAGCCTAAAAGCTCTAAGTGGCCAAACAAGGGTAGACTCCAAGAGAACGAGAATGCAAAGAAGGAAGAAGTATGCAAACTATTTAGTCCTACTAACATAAGAAATATAATGTGTTAGATAATGCAAAAGAACAATAAAAAGGAAAAACAAAAGAACCTAAAGCACTAAGAGTCAAAGAAAAAAAAGAACCAACCCAAAAACTTGGAAAACGCTTGATTAACTTGAGAAACGTTTTTGAGGGTGTTATCGGTGTCTGAAAATTTTGGAAAAAATATTGAATGTCTTTTGATGCGTCAAGAAACCACCTGTAAAATTTCAGAATCAAATACCTTCAGTAGTATACAGTAGACTCTGTTGAACGGTGAGTCATCAAACAATCTATTTTTCTTGATCGCTTTGTTCGAAGGTGTTCTTGATCTCCACAAATTCTGATTTTTTTGTGTAAATTATCTTCAATATATGAAGTTTCAATTTGGAAATTTTCACCACGAAATTCCTCCTGTAGAATTTTCAAGAAATTCGACAAGATCCTAGACTGAATCTGCCGATGAAACTTGAAGGATGTATTTGAAGGCTCTAATGAACTCCGATTTGGGTGAATTTTGGACTGGAGATTTCTTTATGATGAATATGATATCTGGAGAAAATCAGCCCTAAATACCTTCGTTTGCAATTTTTTTGAAATTTTGGGTTTTTTGTTTTTTTAAAAATAGCAAACTAACAAGAAGGATTTGCATCTAAATTAAAATTAAATAAAAAGAACATGAAACGATGAATCTTCTTTAAACTAGCTCCGTTGGGATACCTTGACGGTTTTGTGTGCAAGATTGCTTGCTTCTTTCCAAGAATCGGCCCAAATCGGATACCAATTGATAGGGAAGCGGTGGCGGATTGATGATCGTTGCTCGTGTTGAAGAATCAAACCTAGAAAGTTCTAGACTCGATGAAGAACAATGGGGAATGAATAGGGGAAGGTGGCAGTAGTAATTAGGGTTCTTGGAGTTTTTTTTAGGTACTGGAAACAATGTAAGAAACAAGATTAAAACAAAATAAAGAAAAGATAAAGGAATTGCAAATAAAGTAAGATAACTAAGAAATCAAAAGATCTCCCTTATAAAGGTGAACGGCGAAGATGATTGATGGCGTGGATGGATATGTGGAAAATCGATGGATAATGTCCTATCGAGCCCTCCTAGTCGCAATGAAAAGGCAAATTGGAGTGTGAAGATTAATCTCCCTCACAAGAACTTGAAAGAACTTCAGGAGAAGAAGCTTCGAAGGCACAAGGCAATCAACACTTGCAAAAACGAATTCTCGTTGTATTATTAATCAAACAAATCTTATTTACAAAGTTAAATGAAGCCTCCTTTATATAGGGGCTGAATCCTAAAGGTCCTAAATAACTAGATAATAAAATAATAATAAACTAAACATGTTTTAACTCTAATTCCTAATAAAATAATAATATCTAAAAATATTGTTTTAACCCAACCTTAATTCCTTATAAAAATAATAAATCTGATCCTAAAAGATAATTGATCATCCTATATTAAATTATATTACAAATAATCAATATAAATATTGAAAATTCGTAATATTTACAAAATCACGTATTAATCCTGTATAGGATTTCCTGCATGCACCGTCTTCAGTAAAATGACCATATCTTGAGTTCCCGATATCGGATGAATGCGATTCAAGAACCATTGGAAAGATAAGAGATAGCTGGTCGTATTTTCAGAAGACATCTTGACCAAATAAGATCAGGATCCCATTCAAAAAGGCGTCGCAAGTCTACTTCTGTTCTGATATTCTTTTCCAATGCTTGGACAAATGGATCATTTGGAAGAGTTATTACTTCTTCCTTTGATGTGAGCCTTGTGATGCATGTATCAGAACTTCAGCAATCATTGATTCTTAATCTTGGTCAGTTTCAGACCCTCCATTGATACTACATATTCTAATTGAACGAGAAATATACAGGTTGATGAAGATTCTCTACACTGGCAATGCACATAACTAACATATACTCTAAAAAGTTTAAACTTTGTGGTGATGTTTTATGATACTTTGATATTTTGCGTTCAGTACTTTATTTAAATTGCACTTTGTTTCCATTTGATCGTAATCTTGATGTTGGGTTTTCATATTAGTCATTCTATTTGTTTATTTTCCATAAATTATCGAATAATGTTTTTTTCAATTTTTTTTGCAAAAGAAGAAATAAGCTTAACTTTCAAAGTGGAAATTTTTTGTGAGTAATACTATTTTTTTATTGAGTAGTACTATGTTAGTCTCGTTTTTCATAAAAAATGTTTGATAGGATATATCTTTATTGATGTGGCAGAGAACTCGGACCAAACTTCCTAGATTTGCACTGAACGAAGTTGAAATGAAAGAAAAGAGAGAAGATAAAAAATGTTTAAAAAAAGATTTTATTTGGAAAAAGAAAACGTATGTGATATGGAACACCCTAATCTGATACGACACAAATTCGACCGATTAGAATGCCTTACGAGATCATTGGAGTGGTTAACCTGAAAATTTTCTCTTAATTACTTAATAAAACACGAATTAAAACCATTTTGAAATAAGGTAATTCATCTCAAAATATATAATAAGTTTACATCGGGAGTTACCAAAATAGTATATCAAATAATGCAATCCAATATACAAAACAAAGTTACGACTCGAATGTACAACGGGTTCTACAAACTATACATGCCCTCTAAAGAAGATAACTCGAGACATGCTCAACTTCTCACTTAGTCTGAAATGTTGATGCTCAGAAGGTTCTCCAAATGCTCCTCCTAAATACATGCGCACATAAATAAATTATGAACGCTGAGTTCATTAGCTTAGTACTACACTAACAACTAAACCATACTAAAAATGGTTATTAAATGCTCATGCTATCGAGTGTAATGCAATAGTGAGTATACTCGTATACTTCACTCTCTACTCTAGGGTAAACATCATAGTACGAATGAGGGTTCCGCATCTCGGAGCTCATGCACCCTTTTAGTCTACAAATAATGAGGCTCGAAATCTCTACATCGGACATAACACTCTCGACTAACCCACCCCTCGCAAGTGTCTAGCCGAGGCCCTAGTTAGTCAGTTTAAAGTGCCTCGTTCACTACCTAAGGATATCCAGACATTTCTATTTCTCAACATTAATATCATTTACTAAAGTAACTCTTGTGTTCTGAGTGTTTCCTGAGCATCAACCAAGGCTAGTTCTATATCACCATAATTGATCTTGTTTCTACTGTATTCAAGCATTATTCTTGTTCTCACTTGTAGTCTTATTTGAGAGTAATTAGGGAGTTCTTGGGAAACCTCATTACCCCTTAAAATCTCTTGGAACCAATACCCCAAAAATTATGCTGGTACGATACTAGGCCTATTGGTATCGGTATTGACCCTTGAGTATCGATACTCTTAGATCAGTATCGATACTCCTAGGCTAAGGTATCGATACTATCCAGGGTATTGACACCAAATTTGGATTCGTTGCTTTAAAAATTACATCGATATTGATACTCCCCTCAGAAGTATCGATACTCTACCCTTGGTATCAATACTCCCCTCGAGTATTGATACAAAAAATGGGCACTGGAAAAACGGTCTCGATACCAACCTATGAGTCTCGAAACCAAAACTCCAGTATCGATACTCTTATAATGAGTATCGATACTCTCCACGTAAACTCCCTTGTTTTCTTGCCTATCATACAAACAATATCGGTGTTGTTCTTCCAGTATCGATACTTATGCTCGAAAATGCCCTGTTTGGGCATGAAATTAATTCCCAAACTCACCCAAAATGTTCTATTGAGGTCCCCAATCGTTATTAAAGTTTTATGTGTTATACAAGGTCCCCAATCATTATTAAGGGCTTTGAAACATACTTAAGCACCAAAACATGTAATCTACCATGAAATGCTATATAATGCTTTATAACTCAATTCTCTAGCTATAAAACATTTAAATGACCCACCCACAAATGGTACGAGGAAGTTGTGAATGTGTTACCTTGGTTTCTTAGCTACTAGAACCTCTCCCAAATCAACCAATGATCAATTTCTCCTTTCACCTTGCTTTGAAGGTTTCTCCTACCTCTTTCACTAATCAAAGCAAGAAAATGAATTACTAACTCAACTAGCTGCTTGGATTGAAGTTAAGAACACTTCTTATTACTTGAATCCACTGGAAACGAGATAGAATCACTTAATTGTCTTAAACCTCCCTAAAATCTATTTTATGAAAGTATAACCAAAAGTCGAGGTTAAGAGCTTAAATTAAAGCTTGAAGGATGAAGATTAATATTCTAACCTTTGCTAAACCAAACTAGACTTAGAATTCTTAAAGCTTCCACCTTTATACAACTTTAGAGAGGAAGAAGAAGAAGAAGAAGAAGAAGAGTGTTTGGTGGGATAAAGAAACTGAAGTGGGTACACGTGAAAACCATAAATTTTTTAAGGTTTTCATCTTTAATTAGAAAGATGGGTTAATCACTCTTTTAGTCCTCATTCTTTCATTCTAAAAATAAGATAATCCTAACTCTCTATTATATGGGGCCTAACTCAAGCCCACATCCAACTCAATTAGGTCCAAGCTCTATTGGGCTCGTTTATAAGTCTTAGGTTAGCCCGAACTATTAACCCAGGATTTGGGGCGTTACATGATACGTGTTAATACACATATTTTCATGAGCACGAGTCGAATGAAGACGACGATGAACATATGTAGGTTTTTTCTTCAATTACTCAACACTATCTGAAAGATTATACTTAAATACTTGAAAAACACATATCTAAACAATGTGAGATTTTGATAATTTTATGTCAAATTTATTGATTTTGAATTGTCAAAAATAAAGTTTGAATTTGATCAAACTTAAATATTAGCTTTTGAAAAGCATAACTTGTTGAACCAAACTTTGATTTTGATATAACATGAACTTTTAAATGTTTTAATTTGTTAAAATTTTATGATTCTATAAATAATTTGTCAAAAACAATTTTCAAATGTTTTTAAGTGTGAAAAATAATAATAAGTGTTCTCGAGTAATTTCATATATTATAAATATTGTTTTAAAAAACAAAAACCCATGTCAGTCTCGAGATCAACATTCCACACTCGATACCTATATTCCAATAGGCTTTTTGGTATCGATACTATGGTGTTGGTATCAAGACTGGTAGGTGAGTATCGATACACACACGAGCAATATCAATACCATAGGTTCAACAACTAGGATGCTCTGTTTCGGTACTCATTGCCCGGTATCGTTACTAAATGTGCAAGTGAGCATTAAATGCTCAAAATTAATGAATCCGACAACTCTAATCAATCACCAACTGCTCCAAACGGCTAGATTGATGTTAGAAGACATAAAAGGGGTCAATAATCAAATGGAGAACAATAAGAAAATCAATTGCAATATCAAACCAACAGCAAAAGAGTTTTAGAGCTTACTTTGTCAAATTCTTCATTGTAAACACACTTGTTAGCTTATTTGTTTATTCTTTCTCAAGTGTGATTTGCATGAGTGCTTAATTTGTTGCAAACTAATTTGCTTTTGTTAAGTTTTTTTTTTTGTTTGCTAAATTTGTAATTCCTCTTGTAGAAAGAGTGTAAACAAGGTTTTGGGGTATAAATCTTATGTATTGTTGTAAAGTTACATCTTGTCCTCAAAGGTTAGCAAATCTAGTGGATTTGAGAAATTCTTAGTGTGGTTGATAAGATAATAGATGTAGACTTGGTTTAGAAGTAGAAGCACTCTAAATTCCTTGTGCAAAAGTTTAATTTTGGTTGCTTCCACCACGAAGTTTTTAAAGTTCAATTCAACCCCGCTCTTGGCATATTTTGGTTGATCGATAAAGCTAGCATAATCGATATGATGCATATTCATCCCATACGATAAAAAGTTAATTATTTTCTTAAATATCTTTTTTGATTGTTTTATATATATAACAAAAAAATAGTGTTCAAACAATATTGCATTCAAAAGTGATTTTAAGAACAAGAAAGAGACAAGGACAAAGAAGAAAATGATGAAATAGGTTAGCATCAAACGTGCAAATGAGCTGTGATGTGAAATTTGCGATTTTCTTCTTCTTTCTAATACAAAAACAAACAGGACATCGTCTGAAATAATTATTGCTTTCCCACTCGTTGCCGGAAAGGAAGGGTTTCCTCTCCTCTTTTTCAGACAAACTTTGAGAAACCGTCAAGTTTATGTACATTTAAATCATCATTATTCATCATGCATGCTCCTTAATTGATCCTTTTCACATATATTACTTGTGTCATTTGTATGTGTATGATAAATAAGTATATTTGTTTTAAAAAGATTATTTATATTTTTAGATAATATACTCTCATATTATACATAATTTCATTAAAGAATTGATATAAATTTCAATGGAAAAAAATATTATGATTACAGATTAAATCATCACTCGTCCACATTATAGCTAGGTTAACTCCATTAAAAAAATGAAGAAACGTTTTTCCCGTGCAATCATAATTTTTTTTTTAAAAAAAATACAAACTTCTAAATGCATAGACTTTAAAACTCTAACGTTATTTAAAAGATAAATTAGGAATTTAAAAGCAAGAAAGCCTGAACCCACCGTACCAAGAAAGTAAAAATACGATCACTTTTTTTGGACTGACAAATTTAAATATTCTTAAAATGTGAAATGGAGAATGAGTGAAGCATGCATTCGTTGGTAGACAAAGAAGCATAGATGGAGATTTAATATAAAGGCTAAAGAAGTGGGATCCATATACATTGTATATAAAAAAAATATAAGTGTATAATCAATTTTTTTTAAAAATATTTTGGATGATTTTAATATAATATACGTTCAGAGTTATTTTAAGTTATCGACAATGAATGTATATCCTATAGACATAACTGCTCGAACTCAAAATTTTTAAAGAGAATAATATATTATTTTACCAATAAACTATTTGATGAGTTTTGCTATCAACTTCTTTTTAAAATACGACGTTTAGTGAAATTATATTTTAAATTTTAACGCATGTTATACGAAAATGTCAATCGAATTGGACAGGTACAAGATGTTCACTTGTATCTATCCCTATAACAAAATTCATCATCATCTTCATTTCATTATCCGTTATGAATATAAAATTTAAAATCATCACTCTTCCGCGACACATAAATTTAAAATTATACCCATTACATTAACTAAGTAGATCTCGAGACACATAATCCTTGTTATATCCATCCCAGAGCCTACTTCATATAATCCTTGTTTTAGTGATTTGATTCCCTCAAATTCAAATCTCCAATCATATGACAACACATTTCATAACTCGATTTGATAAAAATGTATTTAATTAAATATAACAAAATTAATAAAAGATACTCTCCAATCAGGTGGTGAAATGTGTGACTTCTTAATTAGAGGGTTAGTTTTTTTGTAATTAAATTAAAATTAGGACTATATTGATCAATTATGTAAGTATTGATGACCAAATGTATAATGATGTTAATTTTTGTTAACTACCACATTAGACCTTGCACCAAATGTTAACAACGGGTAACTAATTTTTAAATAGTTAAGTTGTCTTATTGTCAAAATTGAAAGACTAATGGTCAAAATAGAATTCCCCCTTAATTAAATGATCATAAGTGTAATTTACCCTTTTAGTATTGAGAAAATCGCCTCAGTGACCAAAAATGCATTATAATATACGATTTTAACCAACTTTTTTTTGATTTGCCAAAATGACCAACAAAATCGCAACGCGATATCAAAACCGCAACGCGATTTAGAAAAGCGCAACGTTGAAAAGAAAATCGCAACGCGATCTTCCAAGAATCGCAATGCGATTCATAAAATCGCAACGCGATCTTCCAAGAATCGCAACGCGATTCAGAAAATCGCAACGCGGTTCAGAAAATCGCAACGCGATTCAGAAAATCGCAACGCGATCTTCCAAGAATCGCAACGCGATTTAGAAAATCGCAACGCGATTCCAAGAATCGCAACGCGATCCAGAAAATCGCAACGCGATTCCAAGAATCGCAACGCGATCTTCCAAGAATCGCGTTGCGATTCTTGGAAGATCGCGTTGCGATTTTCTGAATCGCGTTGCGATCTTCTTTTCAACGTTGCGCTTTTCTAAATCGCGTTGCGGTTTTGATATCGCGTTGCGATTTTGTTGGTCATTTTGGCAAATCAAAAAAAAGTTGGTTAAAATCGTATATTATAAGGCATTTTTGGTCACTGAGGCGATTATCTCTTTAGTATTAACCTGGTGTAATAATTAAATGTTGGAGTTTACATTTTTTTACAAAAAAAAAAAGGTTAGAGTGGGTCTCTCAGTCCAAGTCCAGGGCCAGAGAATATCTAAGACCTATTTAGGATATACATAAGAATTTACAAATTACTCGCTATGAATAACGATGGTGGGATTCTAACTTGGCCTTACAATCCTAAGTTTTGGAGGTTACAGTTTTAAAATTAACATTAAATAATTATAATAATGGGTAAAAGTTAAAGATTAAATTTATTATTACACTAGTTTTATTAATTATCACATCATTTCTATCATCTGTTTAAATAGAAAATAGTTAACTTATTTATTTTTTTCAAATTATATAAACAATTTGGTACTTTTTATATTTGGGAAACACAATAAAAGAATCTTATAATCAAAGAATTATTTATATATGTTATTTTATAAACTAAAAGAATTAATATAAATAATTTGCAAAACATTTTGGTTATATAACGTATAAAAATACAAATAAATTTTAAGAAGATTTCTAAATCTGAAAAATTAAACCAAGATTTTGTTGGCACGGCCGTATAAAAATTAAGTTGCTCTTAAAACTCCAAAAGTTTCCTATAATAATGCTATTGGGCACCGCATGGGGCAGCTTGTTTCCATGACATTCATTTGAAAAATGTGCATGTTCCTAACTCCCAACCCAACCTTCTTTCGGTTGCCCTTTCGGTTCGAAGGGTTTGTCTTGATTAATTCCGATCGATCTGCATCGTACATTTGGCTTTGGTGAGTGAGTCTCCCAACATGGATTTTTTTTGCATACACAAGAACTCAAACTCGAAACATTACTTAAATGATATTAAACTACTTACCACTTGAACCAACATCATCGATAATTCCTAACCAATCCTAAATAATTATAAACAATATTTTTAACACTTTTCCTTTTCAAAGTAAAGACAAATATTTTATTGTGATGCTTTTATATTGCATAGTGGGATATAAAAGCCAAACAAATGAACAATCAACACTCAACATGAGACAGCACAACCCCCACAGGAATCAAATTAAGTAGTAATTAACACTTCATTTCATCAAATAAAATAAAAATAACAAGACATGCCGACAACACAAACATAAGCTAAAGAAATTACTACTTGTTTAATTTTTAGTGGAAATGGAGAATGGAAAGATCAAAGAGACATGCAATCATGAAAAATGATATATAGTTAATTAATTATTCTAATGCCAACCATTTGATTGTCTAGGGTCCACCATCTATTGCACGTGCACCATGCAAACATATATAACTTTTACTATCGACAGTAATATTCAACGGGCCACACCAAGCTAGAGTAAGAATTGTTTTCGATGTTCATGTAATGATTGTAGGAAAGGTTAATGGAGTAAAGATGGTTATCGCGTACTGATTTAACGTTATATTTGATTTTTTTAGTCTACATTAAAGAATACACTAAACTCTAGAACTCATCCTCTTAGTTTTTAAAAGAGGTTATCGTGTTTAGCCTGCATTAAAGCATAATTTCTTGGATTTGACTTTAATATCTTGATCGGATCTAAAGGTTATACAACCAAACATTAATTTTTATTTTACAGAAATAATAATAAAAAATAGAAAAAGGGAAGTGGGGATGCCTTTGAAAGTTCTTATCGTCTTTAGTTAGCAGAAAAGGGTACGTATTCACCAACCAAAATGGACCCTCTTTGTTGTTCCTTTAGGAAACCCTAATTCCGTTCTCTGCAAGTGTCCCCTAATCCCTTTTGCTCATCAATAGGGACAAAAAAGAAAATTAGTTCAGATATTGGATGGCCTCTAGCATCGCTCCCGATTGGCTTTATGTTCCATTCAAACAGGGTTTACTCTGAAATATTATGTTTTAGTTTAATTCAATTTATAAATAAATCAATAAAAATATTTTTACTTTAACTGAAAAAATTGTTTCTTTATCTTAATACATTTGTCACATATTGTTTTTTAGTAGTTAAACTTTTTAAATTAACTTCTTATTGTTTTAAAAAATATAAAAACTTATTTTTAAAATATATGAATGAAATAATTTTTTTTAATTCGGGTAAGTACAAGATAATATATGTTCATAGATAACTCTCAACCTTTCGACCTTAAACGCTCACACCCAGACATCTATGGTGCTCGAACCCGGATCATCAAAGAATAATAACAGTTCATTTACTACGGAAGTCACTTGATTCGTGTAGAATTTATATATATATTAATTATAAATTTAAGTAATTAAAATATTTAAAATAATTAAATTTAAAAATATCAAATGTGATTTTTTTAGATAAAGGGAATATATATTTTAGAGGTATATGAAAAGGTTAGGTAAGCCTTAGCTGCTGTTTCATTTTAATCATTATTTTAGTGGGAACATGATTATGGGTTCTCTTCTCTAGCCATCAATTATTAATACTGAGGCGAAAGATCAACTCATTCACCCCCTATAATTTCTTAGTTTATAGGAAAAAGGAAGAACGTGATCAAGTACATTTTGGAGAAATTAAAATAAATATAGAGGGATTAGGTTACAATTGTACAAGGAATACAGTGGCTTACAAATGGGTTTGATTTCCCACGAAAAAGGGCCTTGTAACCCACCATCCAATGGTGCTTTTAATATTAGCAAAATATTTCCTGTGCTAAAAAATAATATCCAATTAAAACCAAATTAATTTGAAAATTAGACAAAATTATATGACAGGTGATATTGATACGTGTACCAGTACATTTTCCTTTTATATTAAATTTACCAAATAAGAGGCTTTAGATCCAGCTCATATGTGAAAATTTAAGGCAATAAAGAGAAGGGGCTCCAAAGTTTTAAATTTTCACCCTTTTAAAGATATCCTGATGATTAAAACCAGAACTTAGGTGCCACTGGATTTGGTTTAAATACGTACAAATCTAACCCTTACGATAAG
Source organism: Hibiscus syriacus (assembly GCF_006381635.1). Lineage (NCBI taxonomy): Eukaryota > Viridiplantae > Streptophyta > Magnoliopsida > Malvales > Malvaceae > Hibiscus > Hibiscus syriacus. Next base: position 1,159,437 of record NW_024062326.1, on the reverse strand, counting down.
AAATCAAAATCAGCACCACACAAACTTCGATTTGCAAAAAAAAAAAAAAAAATGTTTGATTTTTTTCCTTTCATTTTATCAGCTCTCTCGCTAGGACTAGGACTCCATTTTCTTGTAAAAGCATTTGCAAAACACGAGCCTGCAAATTTGCCCCATGGAAGTATGGGTTTGCCTTTGCTTGGGGAGACTCTTGGCTTCCTTAAGCCCCATAGATCAAACTCCATGGGGAGTTTTCTGCAAGAACATTGCTCCAGGTAACAATCTAAGCAAGCCCTTCTCATTTCTTAAATACTTGATAGCCGCTACCATGGTTTATTTGTAAAAAACTTGCATTGATTTGCTGCTATACAGATATGGGAGAGTGTTCAAATCTCATCTATTTGGCTCCCCAACTATAGTCTCGTGCGATCATGAGCTTAACACGCTTATTCTTCAAACTGAAGAGAAGCTATTTCAGGTCAGCTACCCCAAGGCCATGCATGGAATTCTTGGCAAATTCTCTATGATTATTGTTTCTGGGGATATTCATAAGAAGCTACGAAATATCGGCGCCAGCTTTATCACTGCCTCTAAATCGAACCCGGTGTTTCTTAACTGCTTGGAAAATATGACTATCTCAATGATGAATTCATGGAAAAATCGTCAGCAAATTGGCTTCTGTAAAGAAGTCAAAAAGGTGGGACTATCGGGAGTTATATATACCAGGGATCTAAATTGCGGTTGCGATTATCGCGGCAATAGCGGACGTTGTTCCAATCATTGCAGATATCGCGATTGTGCAATAATGATTTCTGATGACACTTTTACCGCTATATAACGACCTCTGTTTAAATCCATGATATGTACCTTCCTATTTAAATAAGTTCTTTAAATAAGTTCCAGACTCGTGCATATGTTAAAATATATTTTTTCTTGCAAACAGTTCACACTCAATCTTATGGTGAAGCATCTGTTAAGTATTGAACCAGAAGAGCCACTGGCCTTCAAGATCCTGGAAGATTTTCTAACTTACATGAAAGGGTTCGTGTCTTTGCCAGTTTATCTCCCTGGTACAGCTTATGCCAGTGCCGTTAAGGTACTGACTGACATAAATAAACATGGCCTAAATTAGATCCATTTTTCTGTATATTTTCACGAGCCATATACAATATTATATATATTTTGATACCACGAACATAATATACTGCAGGCCAGGGAAAGGCTTTCTGCAACTGTTGGAGGGATCATAAAAGAAAGGAAAAAGGAGAAGTTGAGGCATGACAAAGGAGATTTCTTGGATGCAGTTTTAAGTAAAGAGAGTCTAAGTGATGAAGAAACAGTAAGCGTCGTGTTGGACCTGTTGCTTGCAGGTTACGAAACAACAGCAACACTCACGTCCTTGATTGTCTACTTTCTTTCCCTTCATCCAAATGTTTTACAACATTTAGAGGTATTCTTACATGCATGCATATAAATAAACTCTCTTCCTACCCCCCCCCCCATATAGTGTACTTTTTCTAACACTGTTTATGCCAGGGAGAACATGATGAAATAAGGAAAAACAAAAAGAGAGGTGAACCCTTGAACTGGGAAGATTACCAGAAAATGGAATTCACTTACAATGTAAGAAAATATTTCATTTACAAGATATCTACATATTCTAAATATATATAAGTGAAAAAAGAAAATTTATAATGGTAGTTTTGTTTTACATATATGTATAGGTTATTTACGAATCTATGAGGTGCGGAAATGTAGTCAAATTTCTCCACCGGGTTGCCCTTCAAGATGTCAAATTTAAAGGTTAATAATTACAGCCCTTTGTTCCTTTTTCTTCTTAAGTTCAAGTTAGATTTCACAAGATTTTTAATCCGAGTTTTCTTCATTAGGGAGGAGGTTATATTTTATACATATTTATATATATATAATACTGTTGTAGGATATTTCATTCCTGCGGGATGGAAGATACTTCCAATGTTGACTGCAGCTCACTTTGATCCCACTCTTCACGAAGATCCTATGGAGTTCAATCCTTGGAGATGGACTGTAAGTATATTATCGTTAAACAATAGTTGACACAAAGAAAATCATCTATAGATGGAGATATTATTATCTGTACATATGATGCTAGCTCGACGAGGAAAAGGCTACCCATATATTACTCTTAAATAAACAAGATTGATTCATTTAGTGTGATTGAGAAAATTATTTGTTGGGATAGGGTTTTTGTTACAGTGCTTTTATGAAGACATTTGGATCACTCGACCACTTTGGGAAAAAATTTGAATCACTCGGCGTCATTTATATTGCTACTAGGTTAGACTTGACGTTTTGACTACATGTATATCTTTCCAAAGACGTCGACCGGTACTCGTGTCTCACAAAGACATGGTAATAAACACTTTATCTCAGCAAATAATTTTTCCACCGTCCTAAATAAACTAATATTTTTCCCAACACATTATTTTTGGAATTTGGCCGAAACAAAAATATTAGTTTTCGTTTGGTATTGTTTTTTGGTTTGTATAATCCGATCGTCGGCCACTTTGGATGACACAGGATAAAGCAACGACCAAAAAGGTAATGCCATTTGGTGGTGGTCCTCGGTTATGTCCAGGGGCTGACCTTGCAAAAGTAGAAATTGCTTTCTTCCTCCATCATCTTGTCCTCAATTATAGGTAAAATTTCATCCTCAACATATTTAAATTAATCCTCAAAGGTCATTACTTCCCACTTAGGAACCAGCACAATTATGAGAAATGTTGGAATCCTACTGCATTACCATATTCGTTACTTTATCTATGAATCGTAATTGATTCTGGGATTTTTTTTTTATGTTTCAAAAAGATGGAAAACATTGGCAGATGACTTCCCTCTTGCCTACCCTTATGTGGAGTTCAAGAGAGGATTGCTTTTGGAGATTGAGACAATACGAGACATGGAAACCTGACAAATTAGTAATTAGGTACGCATAATGTAGTGTTTGAGCTATAAAACCACATATGATTTGTCAGATGTAAAATTCAGTGTTATGGAAAAATCCTTTTGTCAAGTAATTAATTTAGATGGTTTGTTAGCCGAAACGTTTTTAAAAAATGGGAAATTATCTTCTTTTAAAGCCTGCTTCCTAAATATTAATGTGCTGTTTGAGGAATTGTCACAAATCTTTATTATGACGTGATTGGATGATCTAAAAAATTTTATTTTAATAAAAATTATAATCTACTTACTCAGGAGATGGATTTAAGAATCGATTACTTGTGAGAATCATTAGTATCCAAAACACCCTTTTAATACTTGATTGATTATGTTGTTGTATTAACAATAAAAAAGTATGAGTAACACCCATAACCCGTATATGTCTCGACATACGAGTTAAAGAGTTTACATTAACATTACAAATATTCTTTGTACATAAACCCTTAAAATTTTAGACCATTTTAAAAATCTCAATTCAACGACTTAAATCCAATTAATTAATCGAGTAAAATCACAAATTTATAATTTATAATCTAAAATAAAACATATTTTAGACAGTAATTTGGCAGTTCATTATTGTTTCCCAATATATATAACACACCCAAAATATATAAACCAACCGAAATATTGCCTAATTTAAAAATCATTCAGTTACCGGTTAAATATTATATCTACTACCAACCATTTTAACTTAGTCTATGAGAGCAATTCAAAACATTTATAATATACATGCCACTAATGAGTAAAAGATGTTTTATTGATACTGGAGGTTGATTTATTTCGCAAGAAGAGATGCTCTCAATTTTTCTTACTTCATATCTTTTTCTTTATCCGAACTTACACATGAAAATCATTACACGCTAAGTAAAGCTTAGTGAGGCAGTAAAACAACTAAGGTGAGATAAAACATAAAATGTCATAAAATACTTTAAAACATAAAAGAGTAATTTAAAAGAAAATCATTGAAACTTTGAAACCGAGCTATTCAAGTTATTTTCCTTTTTCGAAACCTGAAAAATCATCATCTCATGACTTTATCAAAATCATATAAATCAACATCAGATATAAATATTATTTCATATTCTTTTTCATTAGTACATAATTCAAAACTTTCATTTTCACTTTCATATTCTTTCCTTTCATATTTTTTTTGAACTTTCACATTTATTTTCATAGCCCAATGTACATGTAAGAGAATGTAAGGTACGTGATTCAAACATTATGTGAGCACTAAGCACCAATGGTGTAATACACCAAATTTTAGATAGTGACTAAAATAAATTTTGAAAGTTAAGTGACCAAAGTATAAACTTTGGAAAAGTTTAGAGACCAAAAAGGTAATTTTTAAAAGTTACAATTTGGCCCCATAAATAAATAGTTTACTTCAAGAATAACGTTTATGTGGGAATCAAAATTTTCGTATGGATTTTGTATTAAAAGTTATAAAGCGATAAACTTTGAGGAAAAATTTGATAAATAAGATCAAATAGAAATTTTAGGAAAATCTGAAGGATAAGAAAATAGACCTGAAAAATATTATTTCCAAATTTTAAAATGTTGGAATATAATATAAATCTTTGGATTTGAGGATTTAATTCCATGTTTAATTTGGACCGTTGGATTAAAGTGACAAATTGTCATTTTTGGAAAAATGCAAGGGCAAATCGGTAAAGTAAGATTTTGTTTGCTCATCTTTGACTTTAGGAAGATGATAGGTTGAGGTGTCTTGGTTTGATGGTAAATATGAAGTTTCATTAAGGGTAAATTGGTCTTTTCCTAATTAAATGAATTTAATATTCATTAAAGTTTAAATTAAAGGAAAATTAGCATGGAATTAATCAAAAATTTCATGCCAATTTGTTATCATCTTCTCCAAGTGTTGTGAACCCTCCTAAGGTAAGAAAAATATTTTGGTTTCTATTTTTGAACAATTTCCTTTGGATTTCAAGTTATGTCGTAAAATAAAAAATTATTATATTCGAAAACGCTATATTTTGGTATCAATTATGCTTGCTCAACTTTCTTGATTTCAAAGATCCCAAATCCTAGGGTTTGTGTTCACACTAGGCTTCATGAAATTGATGACGAATCTTGATGTTTTTGAGGTTGTAGATTCATTTTCAAGCTTGATTGATGATTAAAACATGTTCAATCTTCCTAGAAATGCTTCTATGATTTTCGGCCAAATGATGAAATTGTAGAACTTTTTGTTTTGATGAGAGTTGATTAGGGCTTTGATTGTAGAGATGTTGTAAGGTTGAATGGAAGTTAATTTCATGCTTGAATCAAATCAAAATCGAGCAAAATCATGAAAACCTAGTTTTATAAGTTTAAAGCATTCGACCATGGTATGTTTGAGTGAGAAAAATTATGGAAAAATATGTAAGGACTGGAAATGATGTAGAAACTATGTTATAAGCCTTAGAAAAATTTAGGGACCATTCTGTACTTTTTGAAAAGCTAGGGGATCAATTAAGAAATTTTGGAAAAGTTGTGAATGATTGTGTAATTGTTTAAGAATTGATGTGCTATGCTGGAAATTACTATTTGGAATTGAAATGAGTGTTAAAATGTGAAATATAACCATTTTGGAAGTTTGAAAAGTTTGGTGATTTAAGTGCAATATTCGTATAGTTGGGGTGATTAAATGTAATTGTACCTTTTTAAAAGCACTTGGATGGTAATAATTTCAATGCTGGACATTTGGTATTAAAATTTTAAGTGATAAAATGGTGAACGACCATTTTGTGTAAATTGAAAAAGTTGGTGCCATTATTAATTAAATTATTAAGTGTTCGAGTATTTTAGTTGACAATACGTTTCTAGTATATTATGGATTTTTGTTTTAGAGATGTGTTTACGTTAGTACAATACTAACATATGTATCAATATCAAATTGTGATCTTGTACAGATTGTGATTGATTTTGTGATCGAAGCAAATCGAATATAAAAGAGTCTAGTATGGACCATAGTGAGGCATATCTTTTGATATATGATAGGGAAGCGGTGGCGGATTGATGAACGTTGATCTAGACTCGATGAAGAACAATAAGGGATGAATGGGGAAGGTGGCGGCAATAGCTAGGGTTCTTTAGGGTTTCTTTTTGGTGTAAGAAATCAAAAGATCTCCCTTACGAAAGTGAACTATAAAGATGATTGATGGCGTGGATGGATATGTGGAAAATCGAAGGATAATGTCCTATCGAGCCCTCCTAGTCTCAATGAAAAGGCAAACACGATAATATGGCTCTAAACAACCCTCCTAGTCGCAATGAAAAGGCAAATTGGAGTGTGAAGATTAATCTCCCTCACAAGAACTTGAAAGAATTCCAGGAGAAGAAGCTTCGATGGCACAAGGCAATCAACACTTGCAAAACGAACTCTCGTTGTATTATTAATCAAAGAAATCTGATTTACAAAGTTGAATGAAGCCTCCTTTATATAGGGGCTGAATCCTAAAGGTTCTAAATAACTAGAGAATAAAATAATAATAAACTAAACATGTTTTAACTCTAATTTCTAATAAAATAATAATAACTAAAAATATTGTTTTAAAACAACCTTAATTCCTAATAAAATAATAAATCTGATCCTAAATCCTATATTAAATTATATCACAAATAATCAATATAAATATTGAAAATTCGTAATATTTACAAAATCCCGTATAGGATTTTCTGCATGCACCGCCTTCAGTAAAATAGCCATATCTTGAGTTTCCGATATCGGATTGATGCGATTAAAAAACCGTTGGAAATATAAGAGACAGAAGGTTGTATCTCCAGAATACATTATGACCAAATAAGATCAGGATCCCATTCAAAAAGGCGTCGCTAGGCTGCCAATTCTGGTCTTCTTTTCCAAGGCTTGGACGAGTGGATCATTTGTAAGAGTTATTACTTCTTCCTTTGATGTGAGCCTTGTGATGCATGTATCATCCCCCCTTTCTTCAAAAAGATTCATCCTCAAATCAGGATCAATGTGATGTGTCTTTATGCGTTTTAGTCGAGGTTTCTTCTTTGTAGGAACTAATTTCTTGTAGTCTTGAAATTCTCTTTTGCATACAAGTCTTGTAATATGATGTTTAGGTTGAAATTCAACATCGCGCCGACCACTGTTGGTTTTCTGTATGATTGCTTCAGATAATTTCTCCATGGTTTTATTCGTGTGTGGCGAGAATGAGTGATTATAAACCATATCAACTAGTTTGTTAAAGTAATCCCTTAAGTCTCTTTAGTGTGGTTCATGAATTAAGAATTCTCTGGAGGAGATTTTTGGACTGTAGAACCTGTTTAGTTGGATAGGAAACTGATATACAAGATAAAACTCATTAGAAGCACTTTGATATGTTCAAAAATATCAAAAATATCAAAAATATTCGAGTTATTGTGATATAGATCTTTGATATGTTCAATTCTTGGAATAGTAGTATGCGTTTGATAGGTAAGAGTATACCTTCGTGGTAGTGCATCGTCTACTGTGTTTTGTTTACCTCTATCTGTTATGCACTTAAAGGAGTTGTGTTTAGTATGGATGACAACTTCACGAGCCTTACCTTGTAAAAAGGAAAAGAAGTACGTTACAATGCCATTAAAATGAATAATAAAATACTTACCTTTGGACTCCCATAAATCGTGACTCTTCATTGATATGACATAGTGATTAGGGCTTTCAGGTGGTAACCCGTCAAGAGGGTCACCTAGCACTATTCGATAACTCTTGGCTATAGAAGAGGGTGTGGGCTAGTCTCGTTGCTTTTATGTTCTCATCATTTACATGGATTGCCTGTGCACGAACTATAAAGCATGTGAAGTTGTTCAAGTCATGTTTCGTCGTTAAGATGGCATCACAACTAAGGCTTTCCTGGATGTAGCCTTTTTGTAACAATTCCAACTCTTTGGTTTCTTCAAGATTGTATGTTTGACGAGGTATGATGGAACCTTGAATTAGATTGGTTTGGTATTGTTTTCCTCTTTTTCAGTGGTAGCTCGTTAGGTATATCACCTAACACTTCTCGAAAATCCTGTAAAAGAGATGAAAACACACTAGGCAAATCCTTGTTAATGTTAGAAATCGAAACAATTGATTCTCTAAAGCGAACAAGGATGCAAGGCTGTTTGTAAAGAAGGTTCTCTCTCAATTATTTTGTGCTCACACATAGATTTTGAGTCACTCTTTTCTTCTCACATTTAGGTTCACTCACCTCCCATGGGTCATTATTCTTTTGGCTTTTGTAACTAGTGACCTCTTTTGCTTTTTCCTCTTTCTCAACTTTTTATTTTTTTTGCTTTCCCTACCTCCTCACAAATTATCATTTGATCTTTAGGGACTGGAAGTGTGCCATTCTTTGCTGGTCGTTCTTTCTCCTTGTCAGGTTTGTTATCTCTTTTTTTTTTAGATGAGATGGAGTAGAAGATGAGGAAGGATTTGAAGGATTACCTTGGTAGGAGGATGAAGTACCTTGGTAATGTTCACTGAATCGATATTTCTTTTGGATTTGTTCTTCGATTGTCATTGCTTTCTTTAGTGTATCTTCAAGGTTTTCGTACCCTTGTAAATCAAGAAGATCAGTGATGTTTGAGTTTAAGCCAACGACGAATCTTGACACGATGACCTCTTCTTTTTCGGTTATGTTAACCCTATTGAGTAAGGACTACATCTCCTTATAGTACTCTTCAACTAAACTTCTACCTTGTCGAAGTTGGTGTAGTCGTAGTTTAACTTCTCGTGTATAATGTGTCGGTAGGAATCGCTTCCTCATGGTTTGTTTGAGGTTAGTCCAAGAAGTGATTATTGGAATTTGGAAGTTCTGGATCTTTTTCCTTGTTTACATCCCCCAAGTTCGAGCATATCCTTCGAATTGCATGGTGATGAGGTGAACTTGTTTAGCATGGGGGCAGTCATGGTATGCGAACATGAGATCAACTTTTCCTTCCCATTCGATATAGCTATCTGGATCATTATCTCCTTTGAAAGATGGGATCGTGAACTTTGGTTTTGCAAAGAGTTCGGGTGCTTGGAAACGTAGTTGTTCTCGCCCGGGTACCAAAAGTTCAGTATTGTTTGGTTTTGGATTCTGGTTTGGTAGATCCAGTTGTGGTTCTTATCGTTCTCTCACGATTTCATCAAATCTTTCAACTTGAGTCGTGAGTCGGGAAAGTGTGGCTAAGATAGCCATAAGTGTCTTGTTGTTATTGTCGCCCATCCTAAAATCATAACACTCAAAAGAAAATTTTAAAGTAAAATAAAAATAAAAGAAAATAAATTCAACAAAGCAAGAAACCTCATAAGTCACTCCAAGAAAGTAACACAACGAGAGGCAAGTAAGCCGATCTTGTACTCTTTAAAACTCACTTTACCAAGTAGTCTTCCACAGTTCGTATCAGAGTTTGATTACTAGCAAAGGCGATAAGAAAAAACTTAAAAGTTCTAAGAGGCCAAACAAGGGTTAGACTCCAAGAGAACGAGAATGCAAAGAAGGAAGAAGTATGCAAACTCTTTAGTCCTACTAACACAAGAAAGATAATGTGTTAGGTAATGCAAAAGAACAATAAAAATAAAAAACAAAAGAACCTAAAGCACTAAGAGTCAAAGAAAAAAAGAACCAACCCAGAAACCTGGAAAACGCTGGACCAACTTGAGCAACGTTTTTTAGGGGGTTACCGGTGTCCGAAAATTTTGGGAAAATTCTTGTATGTATTTCGATGCGTCAAGAAACTACATGTTATATTTCAGAACCAAATACCTTCAGTAGTATCCAGTGGACTCTGTTGAACGGTGAGTCTTCAAACAATCTGTTTTTCTTGATCGCTTTGTTCGAATGTGTTCTTGATCTCTAAATATTCTGATTTTTTGTGTAAATGATCTTAAATATATGAAGTTGAAATATGAAAATTTTCACCATGAAATTCATCTTTTATAATTTTCAAGAAATTCGACAAGATCCTAGACCGAATCTGCCGATGAAACTTGAAGAATGTATTTGAAGGCTCTAATGAACTCTGATTTGGGTGAATTTTGGAATGAAGATTTATATTAGGATGAATATGATATCTGGAGAAAATCAGCCCTAAATAACTTTGTTTGCATTTTTTTTTTGAAATTTTGACTTTTTTGTTTTTTTGAAAAAAATAGCAAACTAACAAGATGGATTTGAATATAAATAAAATTAAATAAAAAGAACCTGAAACGATGAATCTTCTCTCGACTAGCTCCGTTGGGATACCTTGACGGTTTTGTGTGCAAGAACAAGCAAGATTGCTTGCTTCTTTCCAAGAATCAGCCCAAATCTGATACCAATTGATAGGAAATCGGTGGCGGATTTATGAACGATGCTCATGTTGAAGAATCAAACCTAGAAAAGATCTAGACTCGATGAAGAACAATAAGGGATGAATGAGGAAGGTGGCGGCAATAGCTAGAGTTCTTTAGGGTTTCTTTTTGGTGTAAGAAATCAAAAGATCTCCCTTATGAGAGTGAACGATAAAGATGATTGATGGCGTGGATGGATATGTAGAAAATCGAAGGATAATGTCCTATCGAGCCCTCCTAGTCGCAATGAAAAGGCAAACACGATAATATGGCTCTAGCCAACCCTCCTAGTCGTAATGAAAAGGCAAATTGGAGTGTGAAGATTAATCTCCCTCACAAAAACTTGAAAGAATTCCAGGAGAAGAAGCTTCGAAGGCACAAGGCAATCAACACTTGCAAAAACGAACTCTCATTGTATTATTAAACAAAGAAATCTGATTTACAAAGTTGAATGAAGCCTCCTTTATATAGGGGCTGAATCCTAAAGGTTCTAAATAACTAGAGAATAAAATAATAATAAACTAAACATGTTTTAACTCTAATTCCTAATAAAATAATAATAACTAAAAATATTGTTTTAACCTAACCTTAATTCCTAATAAAATAATAAATCTGATCCTAAAAGATAATTGATCATCCTATATTAAATTATATCAAAAATAATAAATATAAATATTGATAATTCGTAATATTTACAAAATCCCCGTATAGGATTTCCTGCATGCACCGCCTTCAGTAAAATAGCCATATTTTGAGTTTCTGATATCGGATTGATGCGATTCAAAAACCGTTGGAAAGATAAGAGAAAAAAGGTTGTATCTCCAGAAGACATGTTGAACAAATAAGTTTAGGATCGCAAGTCTGCCACTGTTCTGGTCTTATTTTCCAAGGCTTGGACGAGTGGATCTTTTGGAAGTGTTATTACTTCTTCCTTTGATGTGAGCCTTGTGATGCATGTATCAATATATAAAGTTTCAAGGTGAGTGCAATACATGCATAACATTGTACATAGATGTTTTATACATCATCAGGAAGACTTGCGACAAGTGTACCAAGATGTTTTATACATCATCAGGAAGACTTGCGACAAGTGTACCTTGTTTTTATCAGAATCATATTTTTCCATGGATGTTATTTTGAGTATGAATTTCCTTAATGTTTATTACATGGTTATATGTTGCCATGGATGATTTAATTCATGACTAGATGCCCAAGCATGTTATTGATGTTCAGTGGTATTAATGGCATGCCATAGAGTCTTGCAGCTGCAAATTTAAGTAGTTCTAAAGTGTCAAATAAAGACACATAATACAAGTTAGGCGGGCAAAGCCTTACCTCAGCACTACGGTGCATTATTAGGTGAGCGAGGCTCGACCTAACACTATTGTGCAATATTTGACTCCTGTATCGAGTTCCTCATGGATTAAAATTGTGGCCAGTAATTATTGATAAAAATGATTTTATTTATATTATGTCATTTTGATTATGGTATTGGAAAATGATATGAAATTTCATGCATGATTTGTATTGCACCGTTTATTGTTTTTAATTGTCTCACTAAGCATATACTTAGCAAGTGATGATTTTCATGTGTTGGTAAAAAGCCAGAAGTAGAGTAAAGAGTACAGTGCGACATCAAGCATCAAGGAATATATTACAATATCAGTAAGACATCCTATGATGTAATTTTGGCTTAGTTAGTGGCATGTACTTATGAATGTCCTAGTTGCTCTGTTAAACTATTTTGGGAAGTGGTTTGTAATGGATAAACTAAACTGTTTTTACTTTATTTTAATATAGATAATATGAATCAATATTATTATTATAAATAGATTTATTTGATTATGACATATATATGTTTTAAATATCATGTGATAATTTTACTTGATTTAATATTTTTATATTATTAGTTACTTTTTGAAGAAAATAATTTTTTTAAATCACTTTTGAGTTGGAATTGTTTTAAGAAATTCATGTGATATCTATAACCTAGACTGGTATAAGTATATGAGTTGTAGATGTTACATTTATTGGTATAAAAGCTACAAGTTTAGTCATTTCTAGACATGAAATGAGTCTATATTAAGTTAAGAATGTATACATTCCACTAGAATGTCAAAAGTTTACTAATAGTTGTATATATACTATGATGCTTATTAGTGAGTAAAGTTACTCCTTACTAATGTTAGATGAGTTTGACTCTGTTCAGATATCAGATCATCAAGAATCTAGTAGGGCAGGTGAGCATGTTACTCCTGCACAAAGTGGGGGTAATGAGGTGAATCAAAATCCACCTAATGCTCAACCGAATGTAGAACCGGCTAATCTGAAGCAACATAATATGCATGTTCAAGATTGGGGTTTGTTCTTACAAGCTCTGGATAACATTATCAATCACCAAACTCCAGTGTCAGTTCCGAAAGAACTGAGAAAAATGAGAGCACTTGAATTTCGGGACGATATAGACGCTGATCTAATGGCTGCTGATTTCTGGTTGAATGATGTTAAGAACATGTTGAACAGGATTCCTTGTGAAGATCAGGGGTTGTGTCTCTTCTGATGGAGAAACCCAGTGTGTGGTGGAATACAGTCGCCGCACGAGTTTCCCCTGAGCAGATCACATAGGAATTCTTTCTGCAAGAATTCAAGGAAAAGTATATTGGGGACGTGTTCGCCAGTGAAATGATGCAATAGTTCCTGAATTTGAAGCAGTCTAATAGAATAGTTTATGAGTATGAATGTGAGTTCCACAAGCTAAGTCATTTCGCTTCGGAGTTACTTCCAATGGAGAAATCTAGAATTGATAGGTTTATTTATGGATTGGATCCTCGATATAAATGAATTATGGTTTCTCATTATTTTACTTGTTTTCAAGAAGCGGTAAACAAGGCTAAAGCTATGAAAAAGTGAACCTTTAAGATCTGGAGGCAAAGAAAACACAGACAAACAAAAGGTTTTAAAATTCATACTCTGCACCGTTTTCCAAACGCAACAAGGGTCAGCAGCAGAAAAATTATGTTTCATCAGCATCCACTGGTAAAAAGAGATTTTTTGTAGGAAAATTCAAGCAGACACAGACAACTTCAGCAGATACTAAAGGTTCGAGATTTCTTCCTAAATCAGAATGTGAGTTATATGGAAAGAATCATTTCGGTCAATGCCAACTCATAGAGGGAAAATGCTATCATTGCAAGCAAGCTGGACATTATAGAAATAAATGTTCAGAACTTTATCCAGATCAGTTAGTAGCAGCACCACATCAAGGTGGAAGTAAAAAGAGTAGAAAACCAGGAACGTCTGAGGTGGCATCTAATCGTGAAGGCAAGACTATTGCACGAGTTTATCTTATCAAGACTGATGATGACATAGATGCTCCTGAGATTATCACATGTACCTTTTATCTTTTTGATGAACCTATTTTTATGTTGATAAATCATGGTTCTACTTACTCTTATATTAGTTCAAAGCTGGTTAGAGATAGGGGAATTTCTTTAGAACCTATTTCTAGTGATACTGTGGCAATAAATCTGCTGGGCCATAGTTCGAAGATTAGTCGGATTTGTAATGAGTGTCTGATAAAGATATAGGGAGTAAAATTTCCTACAAACCTGTTGGAATTGCCTTTTGAGGAATTCGAAATAATCTTAGGCATGGATCGGTTATCTTCCTACTATGGTTGGGTAGATTTTCGTTTAAAGATATTATTTTTAAAGGATGAAAAGGGTTCACTGATAATATTTGTTGGATTAAGGGTAAATCCCTTATCCAATGTGATTTCATCCTTTACTGCTAAAAAGTTACTGTCACAAGGATGTCAAACAATTTTAGCGAATGTGTTGGATACAAGAACTGGTGAAGTTAAGTTGGAAAACATTTCAACTGTACGAGAATATCTAGAGGTGTTTCCTGATGAGTTACCTTGATTACCTCTAGACAGAGAGGTGGAGTTTGGCATTGACGTATTTTCAGATACAACTCCTATTTTGATGATTCCTTATCGAATGGCCCCTTCAAAGTTAAGGGAATTAAAGGCCTAATTGCAAGAGTTGCTAGATCGAGGATTCATTAGACCGAGTATTTCACCTTGGGGTGCACTGGTGTTGTTCGTGAAAAAGAAAGATGGAACAATGTGATTATACATAGATTATCGAGAGTTAAACAAAGTGACTATCAAGAACAAGTATCTTCTTCCAGGGACTTATGACTTGTTTGATCAACTTAAAGGAGCAGTAGTTTTCTCAAAGATTGATATTCGATCGAGATATCACCAGTTAAAGATTAAAGAGGAAGATATTCTAAGGACAACTTTTATAACACGGTATGGGCACTACGAGTTCGTGGTAATACCATTTGGTTTGAAAAATGACCCGACATCATTCATAGATTTGATGAATCGAGTATTTCAACCTTATTTGGATCAGTTTGTGGTGATATTTATTGATGATATTCTGATGTACTTGAAAACAAGATAGAGCATGATTCCCATCTTCGCACTGTACTCGAGATACTTAAGGAGAAAAAAGTTATATGCCAAGCTGTCAAAGTGTGAGTTTTGGCTGTCAGAAGATTTTTTTGTTGGTCATATGGTCTCGGTAGAAGGCATAAGAGTTGATCCTAAGAAGATTCAGGCAATAGTGGAGTGGAAACCCTAAAGAATATTACAGAGGTTCGAAGCTTCTTGGGACTTCCTGGTTATTATCGAAGGTTCATGAAAAACTTTTCGACGATTTCTTATCCATTGAAAAAGCTCTTAAGGAAAGATGTTCATTTATTTGGACTAAGAAGTGTCAAGAGAGTTTTGAAACTTTAAATGATAGGGGAAGCGGAGGTGAATTAATGATCATTTCTCTTGTTAAAGAATAAAGCCTAGAAATCTCTAAACTTGATGAAGAACAAATGGGGATGAATAGTAGAAGGTGGCTCCTTTATGAAGGTGAACGGTGAAGATGATGATGGCGAGGATGGATTTATGGAAAATAAATGGATAAGTGTCCTATCGAACCCTTGTAGTCGCAATGAAAAGGCAAACTTGTTATTATAGCTCTAAGTGTCCTATCGAACCCTCCTAGTCACAATGAAAAGGCAAACTCTATAATATGGCTCTAACCAACCCTCCTAGTCGCAATGAAAAGGAAAATTGTAGTGTGAAGATTATTCTCCCTCTCAAGAACTTGAAAGAACTCCAGGAGAAGAAGCTTCGAAAGCAAAAGGCAATCAACACTTGCAAAAACAAACTCTCGTTGTATTATTAATCAAAGAAAAATCTGGTTTTACAAAGTTGAATGAAGACTCCTTTGTATAGGGGCTAAGTTCTAAAGGTCCTAAATAACTAATGAATAAAATAATAATAAACTAAACTATGTTAAATTATATTAAAAATAATCAATATAAATATTGAAAATTCGTAATATTTACAAAATCACGTATTAATCTCGTATAGGAATTTCTGCATGTGTTGTCTTCACTAAAATGAATGTATCTTGAGTTTCCGATATCAGATTGATGTGATTCAAGAACCGTTGGAAAGCTAAGGGACATAAAGTTGTATATCAATAAGACATGTTAACCAAATATGATCAGGATCCCATTCAAAAGTTGTCGCAAGTCTGCTTCTGTTTTGATATTCTTTTCCAAGGCTTGGACGAGTGGATCATTTGAAAGAGTTATTACTTCTTCCTTTGATGAGAGCCTTTCGATGCATGTATCATCCTACCTTTATTAAAAAACATTCGACCTCAAATCTGAAAATTAAAGGGAGCAACATTAGAATCATTTAATGATTCATTCACATTAAGCTTACCGAATAGATATGCTTTGAATCTTTAAGACTTTGTTCTTCTAATAGGTTATATTAGAAACATTAGTCCAAAGAAGCATGTATTATGGACTCTGGTGCATGTATCATTTCCCCACTCCACAAAAGGATTCCTCCTCGAATATGAAAATCTAAGAGAAAGAGAATTAGATGTGTTGAAAGGAAAAATTGTGAAACATTTACCATGATCAATGTAATGTGTCTTTATGTGTTTTAGTCGAGGTTTCCTCTTTGTAGGAACTGATTTCTTATAGTCTTGAAATCCTATTTTGCATACAAGTCTTGTAATATGATGTTTGGGTTGAAATTCAACACGGCACCGACCACTATTGGCTTTTTGTATGATTGCTTCAGATAATTTCTCCATGGTTTTATTCGTGTGTGGTGAGAATGAGTGTTTAAAAACATGTCAAATGGTTTGTTAAATTAATCCCTTAAGTCTCTTAAGCTTGGTTCATGAATTAAGAATTCTCAGGAGGAGATTTGTGAACTCTAGAACCTTCGTGGTAGTGCATCGTCTATTTTGTTTTGCTTACATCGTTCTGTTACACACCTAAAGGAGTTGTGTTTAGTATGGTTGACAACTTGAAGAGTCTTACCTTGTAAAAAGGAGAACAAGTACGTTACAATATCATTAAAATGAGTAATAAAATACTTACCTATGGACTCTCGTAAGTCATGACTCTTCATTGATATGGCATAGTGATTAGGGCTTTCAGGTGGTAACCCGTCAGGAGGGTCACCTATCAATATTCGAAAACTCTTGGCGATAGAAGATGGTGTGGGCCAGTCTCGTCACTTTTACTTTTTTATCATTTACATGGATTCCCTGTGCGCGAATTATAAAGCCTATGGAGTTGTTCGAATCATGTGCGTTACAACTAAGGCTTTCCTGGATGTAGCCTTTTTGTAACAAATCTAACTCTTTGGTTTATTCGAGATTGCATGTTTGATGAGGTATGATAAAACCTTGAATTAGATTGGTTTGGTGTTATTTTCCTCTTTCCAGTGGTAATCCGTTAAGTGGATCACCATACACTTCTTAAAAATCCTATAACAAAGATGAAAACACATTAGACAAATCATTGTTAGTGTTAGAAATCGAAATAATTGATTCCTTAAAGCGAACAAGGATGCAATGCTATTTGTAAATAAGGTTCTCTTTCAATTCTTTTTTGCTCACAGATAGATTTTGAGTCATTCTTTTCTTCTCATAATTAGGTTCACTCACCTCCCATGGGTCATTATTCTTTTGACTTTTATAACTAGTGACCTCTTTTACTTTTGCCTCTTTCTCAGCTTTTTTTTACTTTCCCTATCTCCTCACAAATTCTTATTTGATCTTTAGAGGCTGGAAGTGTGTTATCATTGTTTCTCATTGTCTGGTTTGTCATCTCTCAGCTTTTTTTGAGAAGATAGAGTAGAAGATGAGGAAGGATTTAAAGGATTACCTTGGTAAGAGGATGAAGTACCTTGGTAATGTTCTCTGAATCAAAATCTCCTTTGGATTTGTTCTTCGGTTGTTATTGCCTTTTTTAGTACATATTCAAGGTTTTCGTACCCATGGAGGTCAATAAGATTAGTGATGTTTAAGTTCAAGACGACGATGAATCTTGACACAGTGTCTTCTTCTTCTTTGGTTATGTTAGCCCTATTGAGTAAGAAGTGCATCTCCATGTAGTAGTCTTCAACTGAACTTCTACCTTGTCAAAGTCGGTGTAGTTGTAGTTTAACTTCTCATGTATAATCTGTCAGTAGGAATCGATTCCTCATGGTTTGTTTGAGGTTGGTCCAAGAACTGATTGCTTGAATTTGGAAGTTCTTGATCTTTTTTCTTGTTTGCATCCACCAAGTGTGGGCATATCCTTCGAATTTCATAGTGATGAAGTGAACTTGTTCAACTTGGGGGCAATCATGGTATACGAATATGATATCAACTTTTCCTTCCCAATCAATATACTTCTCCGGATCGTTGTCTCCTTTGAAAGATGAGATCGTGAACTTTGGTTTTGCAAAACATTTGGGTTCTTGGAAACGTGGCTGTGCTTGTCTGGGTCGCAAAAGTTCAACATTGTGTGGTATTGGATTCTGGTTTGGTAGATCTAGTTATGGTTCTTGTCATTCTCTCATGATATTGTTAAGTTCATAAAATCTTTCAAATTGATTCATGAGTTGTGCAAGTGCGGCTAAGATAGCCGTAAGTGTCTTGTTGTTATTGTTGCCCATCCTAAAATCATAACACTCAAAAGAAAATTTTAAAGTAAAATAAAAATAAAAGAAATAAAATTAAGCAAAGTAAGAAACCTCACAAGTCACTCCAAGAAAGTAACACAACGAGAGGCAAGTAAGTCTATCTTATACTCTTTAAAACTCACATTATCAAGTAGTCTTCCACAATTCATATCGGAGTTTGATTACTAGCAAAGGCGATAAGAAAAACTTAAAAGCTCTAAGAGGCCAAACAAAGGTTAGACTCCAAGAGAACGAGACTGCAAAGAAGAAAGAAATATGAAAACTCTTTCATCCTACTAACACAAGGAAGATAATGTAAAAGAACAATAAAAAGGAAAACAAAAGAACCTAAAGGACTAAGAGTCAAAGAAAGAAAAAAAAGAACTAAACCAAAAACCTAGAAAATGTTGGGTCAACTTGAGAAATGTTTTTTAGGGTTTACCCATGTCCAAAAATTATAGAAAAAATTCTAGAAGGTATTTCAATGTGTGTAGAAACCACCTGTAAATTTTCATAACCAAATACCTTCATTAGTATCCAGTAGACCCTGTTGAATGATGAGTCCTCAAACAAATTATTTTTCGTGATTGCTTTGTTCGAAGGTGTTATTGATCTCCAAAATTTCTTATTTTTGTGTGAATTATCTTCAATATATGTAGTTTCAATATGAAAATTTTCACCACGAAATTCCTCATGTATAATTTTCAAGAAATTCGACTAGATTCTAGACCGAATTTGCCAATGAAACTTGAACGATGTATTTGAATGCTCTAATGAACTCCGATTGGGGTGCATTTTGGAGTGGAGATTAAGCTTAGGATGAGTATGAGATATGGAGAAAGTCAGCCATAAATTCCTTTGTTTGCAATTTTTGAATTTTGTATTTTTTCATTTTTTTCCGGCCTTTTTTAAATGAAAACAAAAAAACAATAACAAGAAAGATTTGAATCTAAATTAAAATTAAATAAAAAGAACATGAAATGATGAATCTTTTGCGAACTAACTCCTTTGGGGTACCTTGACGGTTTTGTGTGCAAGAACAAGGAAGATTGCTTGCTTCTTTCCAAAAATCAGCCTATATCTGATACCAATTGATAGGGAAACGGTGGTTGCTCTTGTTGAAGAATCAAACCTATAAAGCTCTAGACTCGATGAAGAACAAAGGGGGATGAATAGTAGAAGGCGGCTCCCTTGTGAAGGTGAAATGTAAAGATGATGATGGTGAAGATGAATTTGTGGAAAATAGATGGATAAGTGTCCTATCGAACCCTCCTAGTCACAATGAAAAGGAAAACTCAATAATATGGCTCTATCCAACCCTCCTAGTCGTAATGAAAAGGCAAATTGGAGTGTGAAGATTAATCTCCCTCACAAGAACTTGAAAGAACTCCAGGAGAAGAAGCTTCGAAGGCACAAGACAATCAACAATTGCAAAAAGGAACTCTCGTTGTATTATTAATCAAAGAAAAATTTGTTTTTACAAAGTTGAATGAAGCCTTCTCTATATAGGGCTGAGTTCTAAAGGTCATAAATAACTAATGAATAAAATAATTACAAACTAAACATGTCTTAACTCTAATTCCTAATATAATAATAATAACAACTAAAATTAATGTTTTAACTCAACCTTAATTCCTAACAAAATAATAAATCTAATCCTAAAAGATAATGCATCATCCTATATTAAATTATATTACAAATAATCAATATAAATATTTAAAATTCGTAATATTTACAAAATCACGTATTAATCTCGTATACGAATTTCTGCATGTGTTGTCTTCACTAAAATGAACGTATCTTGAGTTCCCGATATCATATTGATACGATTCAAGTACCGTTGGAAAGCTAAGAGACATATGGTTGTATATCCAGAAGACATGTTGACTAAATAAGATCAGGATCCCATTCAAAAAGTCGTCGTAAGTCTGCTGCTGTTTTGATCTTATTTTCGAAGGCTTGGATGAGTGGATCATTTGGAAGACTTATTACTTCTTCATTTGATGTGAGCCTTGCAATGCATGTATCATTAAAGAATATTTTGACGAAAGCACCAGTGCTGATACAACCGAAATATGGAAAAGAATATGTGGTGTATAGTGATGCATCTCATAATGGTTTGGGTTGTGTACTTATGCAAGAAGGTAAGGTGGTAGCATATGCTTCCAAACAACTAAAGGCGCATGAGAGAAATTATCCCACTCATGATCTTGAGTTAGCAGTGGTTGTTTTTGCTCTAAAGATTTGGTGTCATTATTCGTTCGGTGAGCGGTGCTACATCTACACGGATCATAAGAGTCTGAAGTACCTGTAGACTCAAAAAGAGCAAAACTTGAGACAAAGAAGATGGATAGAACTCTTAAAGGACTATGATTTGTTCATTGATTATCACCCATGGAAGGAAAATGTTGTAGTAGATGCGCTTAGTCAGAAAACTTTTGCAGCTTTACGACTATGGATGTGCGAGTATTGTTGAAAGACAATGTCACATTGTTGGCCGAATTAAAGTTAAAGACGATGCTTATAGATCGTATAAAAGAGATATAAGGAAAGACGACAAATGCTTGGAAAAGATTGCACTCGTGGAAAAAGGTGAGACTAAAGACTTTGAAGTCAAATCTGATGGATATCTGTATTATCGAGGAAGAATATGCATTCCACTTGATGATATGTTGAAGAAAGATATTCTTTTTGAGGCACATTATAGTCCGCTAACTATGCATCCAAGCAGGAGCAAGATGTATCATGATAAAGTCAGTTTTGGTGGCCGTGTATGAAAAGAGCCATTACTAAGTTTATTGCTACATGTCTGACGTGTCAACAAGTAAATCGAGATTATTGCAACCAATTTCTATTCCAGAGTGGAAGTGGGAAAGAGTCACTATGGATTATGTTACTGGGCTACATTTGACATCAAATAAGAAGGATTCCATTTGGGTGATAGTTGATCGGTTAACTAAGTCGGCACATTTCATTCCAGTACGAATTTACTATTTATTAGACAAATATGCGGAGTTGTATATAAAAGAGATAGTTCGACTACATGGAGTGCCAATATCGATCATATCCGACAGGGATCCAAGGTTCACTTCAATATTTTGGAATTCTTTTTATAAAGATTTGGGTACTTTATTGAATTTCATTATGACCTTTCATCCATAGAAGGATGGTCATTCAGATTGGACTATTCAAATATTAGAAGATATGCTAAGGGCATGTGTGATTGAGATCAAGGGATCATGGAAAATGTATTTCCCTATAGCATAATTTGCTTACAACAACAATTATCAATCGAACATCAAGATGGCTCCGTATAAAGCTTTATATGGGACTAAATTTCGAACACCATTAAATTGTTTTGAGTTAAAATATCAGAATATTATTGGCCCGAATTTATTAAAAGAACTTGAGGATAAAGTGAGGATAATTCAAGATAATCTCAATATGGAATCTGATTAGCAGAAGTCTTATATAGACTTGAAGCGAAAAGAGATTGAATTTCAAGAACGCGATAATGTTTTTCTTAGAGTATCGCATTGGAAAAAGATATTGCGTTTTGGGTTGGACCTTATGAGATCTTAAATAAAGTTTGACCGGTGCCTTACCAGTTAGTATTACCTCCGGAGTTAGACAAATTTCATAATATTTTTCATGTGTCGATTCTTACAAAGTATCGATCGAATCCTTCACATGTCATTGCATCGACGAAAATTGAGATCTAACCAGATTTGACTTACAAAGAAGAATTAATACATATCTTGTCTCGAGAAATCAAAGAAATACGTAGCAAGACGATTCCTCTAGTCAAAGTGCTTTGGCAAAATCATAAAGTCGATGACGCTACATGGAAAAGAGAGGACATTAGGAAGTAGTATCCATACTTCTTCAAACCAGGTACATATTAAAATTTGAGGAAGAATTTTATTTAAGGGGGAGAGTTGTAATACCCCAAATTTTAAATAGGGACTAAAATGCAAAATTTGAAAGTTAAGTGACCAATGTATAAACTTTGAAAAAGTTTAGGGAGCAAAAAGTTAATTTTAGAAGTTGTAATTTGGCCCTGTAAATAAATAGTTTACTTCAAGAATAACGTTTCTATGGGAATCAGAATTTTCGTACGGATTTTGTTTTAAAAGTTATAAAGCGATAAAGTTTA
Source organism: Hibiscus syriacus (assembly GCF_006381635.1). Taxonomy (NCBI): domain Eukaryota; kingdom Viridiplantae; phylum Streptophyta; class Magnoliopsida; order Malvales; family Malvaceae; genus Hibiscus; species Hibiscus syriacus. The sequence goes on along the minus strand of NW_024062326.1, from coordinate 1,136,964 downwards.
AGGAAAAATTCGGTAAATCAGAACGAATAGAAATTTCAGAAAAAAATGAAGGATGATAAAATAGACCTGAAAATATTATTTCCATATTTTAAAATGATGGCAAATAATATAAATCTTTGGATTTACGGATTTAATTCCATGTATAATTTGGATCGTTGGATTAAAGTGTTAAGATTGAACTTCTTAGAAAAATGCAAGGGTAAATCGATAAAGTAAGATTTTACTTGTTCATATCTGACTTTAGGAAGATGATAAGGTTAAGGTGTCTTGCTTTTATGGTAAATATGAAGTTTTATTAAGGGTAAATTGTTCTTTTCCTAATTAAATGAATTTAATATTCATTAAAGTTTAAATTAAAGGCAAATTAACATGAAATTAATGTAAAATTCCATGCCAATTTGTTATCATCTTCTCCAAATGTCGCGAACCCTCCTAAGGTAAGAAAAAAATTTGGTTTCTATTTTTGAGCAATTTCCTTTGGATTTCAAATTATGACGTGAAATAGAAAATTGTTCTATTCGAAAAATGCTATATTTTGGTATCAATTATGCTTGCTCAACTTGATTGATTTCAAATATCCCAAATCCTAGAGTTTGTGTTCACACTACGGTTCATGAAATTGATGATGAATCTTGATGTTTTTGAGGTTGTAGATTCATTTTCAAGCTTGATTGATGATTAAAACATGTTCAATCATCCTAGAAATGCTTCTATGGTTTTTCGGCCAAATGATGAAATTGTAGAACTTTGTATTTTTATGAGAGTTGGTTAGGGCTTTGATTGTAGAGATGTTGTAAGGTTGAATGGAAGTTGATTTCATGTTTGAATCGAATCAAAATTGAACAAAATCATGAAAACCTAGTTTTATAAGTTTAAAGCATTCGACCATAGTATGTTTGAGTGAGAAAAATTATGGAAAATTATGTAAGGGATGGAAATGATGTAGGAAGTATGTTACAAGCCTTAGAAAAATTTGGGGACCATTATGTACTTTTTGAAAAGCTAGGGGACCAATTAAGAAATTTTAGAAAAGTTGTGAATGGTTGTGTAATTATTTAATAAATGATGTGCTATACTGGAAATTACTATTTTGGAATTGAAATGAGTGTTAAGGTGTGAAATATAACCATTTTGGAAGTTTGAAAAGTTTGGTGATTTAAGTGCAATATTCGTATAGTTGGAGTGCTTAAATGTAATTGTAACTTTTTAAAAGCACTTGGATTGTAATAATTTACATGTTGGATATTTGGTATTAAAAATTTAAGTGATAAAATGGCGAAAGACCATTTTGTGTAAATTGAAAAAGTTGGTGCCAATATTAATTGAATTATTAAGTGTTCGATTATTTCAGTAGAGAATAAATTTCAAGTATATTATGGATTTTTGTTTTGGAGATGATAAAAGAGTCTAGTGTGGAGCATAGTGAGGCACATCTGTTGATATATAAAGTGTCAAGGTGAGTGTAATACATGCATGACATTGTACATAGATGTTTTATACATCATCAGGAAGACTTGAGACAAGTGTACCTTGTTTTTATCAGAATCATATTTTGCCGTGGATGTTATTTTGAGTATGAACTACCTTAATGTTTATTACATGATTATATGTTTCCATGGATGATTTAATTCATTACTAGATGCCCAAGTATGTTATTGAGGTTCAATAGTATTAATGGCATGCCATAGAGTCTAGCAGCTGCAAATTTAAGTAGTACTAGAGTGTCAAATAAAGACACATAGTACAAGTTAGGTGGGCAAAGTCGGACCTCAGCACTACGGTGTATTATTATGTGAGCAAGGCTCGACCTTAGCACTATTGTGCAATATTTGACTCCTATATCAGATTCCTCATGGATTAAAATTGTGGGCAATAGTTTTTGATAGAAATGATAATATTGATTCATATTATCCATATTAAAATAGACTAAAACGATTTAGTGTATCCATTACAAACCAGTTCCCAAAATAGTTTAACAGAGCAACTAGGACATTCATAAGTACACGCCACTAACTAAGTCAAAATTACATCATAGGATGTCTTATTGATATTGTAATACATTCCTTGATGCTTGATGTCGCTTTGTACTCTTTACTCTACTTCTGGCTTTTTACATACGCATGAAAATCATCACACGCTGAGTATACACTTAGTGAGGCAATTAAAAACAGTAAACGGTGCAATAAAAATCATGCATGAAATTTAATATCATTTTCTAATACCATAATCAAAACAACATAATATAAATAAAATTATTATAAATAGATGTATTTGATTATGACATATATATGTTTTACATATCATGTGATAATTTTACTTGATTTAATATTTTTATATTATCAGTTACCTTTTAAAGAAAATAAATTTTTTTTAAATCACTTTTGAGTTGGGAAATGTTTTAAGAAATTCATGTGATATCTATAACTTAGACTGGTATAAGTATATGGGTTGTAGGTGTTACAAACAGTTTGAATCATGTTCATCATATGATGCACTCTAAGTGCAATCACATCATTTGCACCAACGATACCATTTATAATGTACATGAATGTACCATAACTTTACTCAACTTCTTTCAAGCCAAGTATACTTACGACTCTCAATGTAACATATAATGGGCTTCCAAATGATATTATATTCATTTAAATCAAATATTTTTAAAAACATAATCATTTCCAAGTCATCATTATCAAAACCATTATTTGAGCAGTTTACACCCAAAATAATTCAACTTACATTTCTAAAATCATTAAAGAAATATTTCATCATTAAAATTAAGATCATTCCCTAAAATCACTTTATAAAAATTCATTCATATATATTTTTCATAAATTATCATTTAAAAACGTATTAGGTAATTTCATACCCATAATAATAATAAATCATTTATAGGACATTATGTAAATATTCCATAGTTAAAAATAAAATCATTCTTTAAAAAATAAAATGAGGTTGACTTATCGCAAGTCTTACTCGATCAAAAAAAAATTAAATAAATAAACTGCACTTACCTTTGCCTCACTATTGAACCTTTAATACGATATTCTTCTACTCAAATGCTTTGCCTTTCGCTTTCGAGTCACTGGGATCACAATATTTGTCTTAATCTGTATGACATCACTTACATATCACCGTTTTAAACTATATGTTAATATTATACTAACATATTCTATTTCTAATAATATAAATTTTTTAAAATATAATCGATACTAAATTTATATAAAACTGAATCACAATTCCATCATAACTTCAAACTTTCCAAAAATAACTATTTTTTTTCCACAAATATTCATTTTCATCATCAATCATTCAACTTTCACAATATTTACACTTAAGTCATCATTTATGAATTCTTTTTTTAGAATTCACTTTAGTTTTTCCATTTAATTTACAGTAGTCCTTCATTACTTTACTTACTTCAAATCAAAATTTAAAGTTTCCAGTATATAAATAATATACGTAATTCAATACTTAAACAATTGAAAACTTGCATTTTCATCCTAAATTTCTTATCCTTTTTTAATTCAAGCATTAAATTTAACAAACTTGCAATTTGATCCCAAACATAATCCTAAACTTGAGAATCAGAATTCAAGTAATAATTTCCATTGTTGTAATTTCATGCTTAACTAGTGCCTTCACATTTAGAAACTTACAATTAAGTCCTTAAATATCAAGAGCTTTCGAATTGAACCACTCAACTTGTCAAACTTACACTTTGATCTTCAAATCAACACTCTAACTTACAATTCAACATTCCATAATTAACTTTCATCCTTGAATACCCCAAATTACACATTTATTCATCAATATCTCTCAATTCTCAAAACTTACAAATAGTCCTTTTACTATCTCAATGCTCCAAATTGATCCAATTCCATCTCCAAAGCACATATAATTCATCTAATACCCATTCTAGACCATAAAAAAAATTTCAACATTTTCCCCTTATTTTTACCATTTTGGCCGAATATTACTAGTTCACTAGGGTGAACTTTTCATTCGATTTCAAGCATGAATTCAACCTCCTTACATCAAATTCATGCTATTCTAATCTTTATAACAACAAATTCAGTCAAAATTCAATATATCCTTAAAAACCTTAACATGGCCGAAATTTATTTATTCCTTAACACTTAAATTTAATCATATGATTTTTTAAAATTAATAACATATGCTCTTACTATGTCTTCAAGTATCTAGATAGTTTGCTCATATTGTTCATCAGTTTGCAAATGAAAAATTGTACTAAAATTTAATTGAGCTCGCAAAGCAGCATGCAAATACTTCTAAAACCTCGAAGTAAACCTTGGGTCTTCGTAAAAAACTATCGAGATAGGTACTCAATGAAGCCGTATAATCTTCCTGATATATATAATTTAGCATAATTATCCATCAAGTAATCCACTCGAACTGGAATAAAGAGTGTTGTCTTAGTCAATTTATCCACAATCACCCATACCGAATCTTTCTTACTAGGTGTCAAAGGTAAACATGTTATGAAATCTATAATAACTCTTTCCCATTTCCACCGAGGAATAGAAATAGGTTGCAGCAACCCATATGGTACATGATACTCTGCTTTTACTTGCTGATAGGTCAAACATTTGAATACAACTCTGTTATATCATTTTTTATACCTGTTCACCAATATCGACTTTTCAGATCTTGATACATTTTATTTCTTCTCGGATGCAATGTCAAAGGATTATAATGAGCTTCAGAAAGAATATCCTTCTTCAGTACTTCATCATCGGGTATGTAACTTGACCCCGATAATATAAACATTTATCAAATTTAACTTTAAAATCTCTTGTTTCACATTTCTTTACTTGTTCAATCTTTGCTAAACACTTTTCATTTTTACTTTGAAGATCCTATATTCGATTTAATAATTCATATTTTAGTTTTAATTCTGCAACGAGTGCACCATTTCTTTCCATTGATAATCGAGCATCTAAGCTCTCAAAGAAGATAATGTTTTTCAACTAAACGTACCAGCTACTACGTTATCCTTTCCAAGATAATAGTTAATGATCACATCATAATCCTTTAGAAGTTCAATCCATTTCCTTTATCTCAAACTCAATTTCTTCTGAGTTAGCATATATTTCAAACTTTTATGATTCGTATAGTTATAATATCGTTCACTATACAGATAATGACACCAAAATTTTGAAGCGAACACTATAGTTGCTAACTCTAATTCATAAGTAGGATAATTCTTTTCATACGCCTTCAGTTGATTCAAAGCATAGGCTAAAAATTTGACTTCTTGTTTAAGTACATATTCCAAACCATTTTAAGATACATCACTATAAATCACATAGTTTTTTACCTGATTCTGGTTACACTCGAACTGGTGCTTCTCTCAGATTCTTCTTTATGCATATAAAACTTTCTTGGAACTTTTTAGTCCAAACAAATGGTACGTATTTTCTAAACAACTTTGTAAGTGGAAATAAACAATCATAAAAAATTCTTTATGAATATTCAATAATAGCTAGCTAATCCCATGAAACTTTGAACTTCAGACATTTTTAAAAGTTTTCCACTCCATCATTACTTGTACTTTCTTGGGATCTACCCTAATTCCTTCTACTAAAATAACATGGCTAAGAAAAGAAACTTCTGCCAACTAGAATTTACACTTTAACAACTTAGAATAAAGCTTTTTTTCCGTAATGTCTGAAGTACAATGCAGAAATGTACATCATGTACAGTTTTAGTCTTGGAATAAACCAAATATCATTAAGAAATACGATCACAAATTGATCCAAATATAGCTGGAACACCTAGTTCATCAAATCTGAATGACATCACTACAATCTCATAGTGTCCATATTAGGTCCCAAAAAATATCTTCAGAACATTTTCTTCTTTAATCTTTAATTGATGATATCCAGATCAAAGATCAATCTTTAAAAATACTGAAGCACCTTTAAGTTGATCAAATAAATCATCGATCCTCTGAAGAAGGTATTTATTCTTTACCGGCATTTTTTTCAGCTGCTGATAATTTATGCATATCCGCATAGATACATCTTTCTTTTTAACAATTAATACTGATGCACCCCACGGAGACACACTTGGTCTAATAAAACCCTAATTAAGTAACTCCTGTAACTGTTCCTGTAACTCTTTAAGTTCTATTAAAACTATCTGGTACAAAGCCATCGATATAAGTGTAGTACCCAGAAAAATATCAATCTTGAATTCCACCTCGAATTCAATATATAATACGGGTAATTCATCAGGGAAAACATCCATAAATTCCTGAATTGTCGCAAATATCCTTCTACTTAACCTAAGATTCTCAAGTTTTAATCACTAGCCAAGTAGACTGAACAACCTTTTGATATCAATTTCTTTGCAGTCACTGTTTATATCACATTGGGCAATGATTGCACTTTTTCTCCTATTACTATTATTTCAGACCCCTTTATATCTTTCAAAAATAATTGCATCATGCGAAAATATATCCAACCATAATGCGGAGATAACCAATCCATGCCCAAAATGATCTCGAACTTATCAAATGGAAATTCTATAAGATTCACTGAGAACAAAACCCCTTGAATTTTTATCAATAATTTCTACTTATCCGCTTTATTCTAGCACTATAACTTAGCGGATTTGTAGCTATCATATCACTATCAATGGGTTCTAATGAAATACTTTTTCTCTGACTAATTTAGTACCAACATGGGATTACATAAAATCCAAATAGATCAGAATTATATAGACTCATCTTCTACTATCATCTCACTTAATTGATGATAATATATATATGACCAAATGAAATCATCTTTCTTTAAACTTTTACAGGACAACTTACTTATCGCTTACCCTTGCTCTCCGACCTTAAAGATTTAACATTTAATCTATCACCCAAGATTAACTCTAATGAGACATTTCTTTAAGCAACTTAATACTTAACTTATACACTTCTAAAAAATTTAAACATACTTGTAAAAACCCTAGAATCATCAATAAATTCAATAATCTCCGAATCTTTTTCAGTCTCAATTTCTCTTGTGCACCTTCTAAACTTGCTGATAGATTCCTCTAATTCACTAACCTCATTAAAAGGTGGGGTATTTCTTCCACAAAATGGAGGATAATCTCTTATAGCTCTCACTCTTCTTAGGCGAAATACTAAAAGCCTCTATGATCTGTTTCGATTGATTTTAATCTCGATATTCTTTGTAGTATTTTCAACTTTCTTACCCTTATTCTTAACTTCTGACATCTAACACATACATTTCAAACTTACATTATTAAGGAGTACCATCATCAATAAAAATCACCTTACTATACCATATTAGTAATATCGACATCCTAGTGACATGTACACATTTCTAACATAAAATAAGTTTGGTCTAGGCCGAGAATCGGCTAAACCTGTACCTTTGATACCAATACATGTAACACCCATAACCTGTATATGTCTTGACATACGAGTTAAATATGTTACATTAATATTACAAACATTTTTTGTATATAAACTCTTAAAATTTTAGACCATTTTTAAAACCTCAATTTAATGACTTAAATCCAATTAATTAATAGGGTAAAATCACAAAATAATAATTTATCATCTAAAACAAAACTGATTTTAGTCAATAATTAGGCATTCTAATGTTATTTCTCAATATATATAAACTTCCAAAATACTGTCAAATTTAAAAATTATTCAATTACCCATTAAATATTATATCTACTACCAACCATTTTAATTTAGTCTATCAGAGCAATTCAAAAAATTTATAATGTACGTGCCACTAGTGAGTAAAATGTGTCTTATTGATTCTGTAGGTTGGTTTGATTTCCCAAGAAAAGATGCTCTTAGTTCTTCTTATTTCACTTTTTTTTCTTTTTCCAAACCTACGCATGAAAATCATCACGCGCTAAGTAAAACTTACTGAGGTAGTAATAGAACTAAGGTGATATAAAACAAAAAATGTCATAAAATATTTTAAAACATAAAAATGTAATTTAAAGAAAATCATTGAAACTTTCAAATCGAGCTATTCAAGCCATTTTTCATTTTGGAAACCTGAAAAATATCATCTCATGATATTATCAAAATCATGTAAATCAACATTAGATATAACAATTATTTCATATTCTTTTCATTCGTACATAATTCACATTTTCACTTTCAATTCTTTTATTTCATATACTTTTCTTAACTTTCACATTTATTTTCATAAATCAATGTACATGTAAGAGAATGCAAGGTAGGTACGTCAGTCAAACATCATGTGCATACTAAGCACCAACAATATGAATCATCTTTATTATATGATGCACTCCAAGTGCAATCACATCATTTGCACCAACGGTGCCATTTATAATGTACACGAATGTACCATAACTTTAGTTTACTTTACTCAACTTCTTGACATGCCAAGTATACCTTCGTCTCTCAATGCAACATACAATGTGCTTCCAAATCATATTATATTCATTTAAATCAAACATTTCTATAACAAAATCATTTCCAAGACATCATTATCAAAACCATTATTTGGATAGTTCACACCCGAAATAATTCAATTTATATTCCCGAAATCATTAAAGAAATATTTCATAATTAAAATTCATATCATTCTCTAAAATCACTTTAGAAAATTCATACGGGTATTTTTTTTCCAGAAATTATAATTTAAAAATGTATTGGGTAATTTCATACCCAAAATAATCATAAATCCTTTATACGACTTTATGACAATAATCTATAGTTGAAACAATATCATTCTTTAAAAAGTAATATGAGGTTGACTTATTGCAAGTCTTCCTCGATCAGAATAATTAAATAAAAAAACTGCACTCAAGTTTGCCTCAATTAAACCTTTAATACAATATTCATTTACTTAGATGCTTTGCCTTTTGTTTTTGAGTCACTACGATCACAAGATTTGTTGTAATCTGTACGACATCACATACATAACACCAATTTCAATTATATGTTAGTATTATACTAACATATTCTATTTCCGTTAATATAAATTCATTGAAACAAAATTATTACTAAATCTATATAAAATTGAATTTGAATTCCATCATAACTTCAAACTTTCTGAAAATAACTATTCGATTCCACAAATATTAATTTCCATCATCAATCCTTCAACTTTCACAATATTTACACTTAATCACGATTTATAAATTTTTTTTTTAGAATTCACTTTAACTTTTCCATTTAATTTACAATAGTCATTCACTACTTTACTTACTTCAAATCAATCTTTAAAATTTGCAGTATATAACTAATATGCTTAATCCAATACATAAACAATTGAAAACTTGTATTTTCATCCAAAATTATCCTTGCCTTTTTGAATTCAAGCATTAACTTTAAAAAATTTGAAATTTGATCCCAAACATAATCCTAAACTTAAGAATCAACATTCAATTAATAATTTCCAGCATTGTAATTTCTTGTTCAACTAGTGCATTCACATTTACAAACTTACAATTAAGTCCTTAAATCTCAAGAACATTCGAATTCCACTACTCAACTTGTCAAATTTACATTTTGATCTTCCAATCAACACTCTAACTTACAATTCAACACTCCATAATTAAATTTCATCCTTGAATATCCCAAATTACACATTTATTCATCAATGTCTCATAATTCTCAAAACTTACAAAATAATCATTTCAGTATCTCAAGGTTCCAAATTGATCCAATTCCATCCCCAAAGCACATAGAATTCATCTAATATTCATTCTAGACCATAAATGTTTTCAACATTTCCCTTATTTTTACCAATTTAGCCGAATATTACTAATTCACCAGGGTGATTTTTTCATTCATTTTCAAGCATGAATTCAATCTCCTTACATCGAATTCATGCTATTCTAGTATTTATAACATCAAATTAAGTCAAAATTCAATTCATTCTTAAAAACCCTAACATGGCTAAAATTTATTTGTACGTTTACACTTGATTTTAATCATCACAAAGGCTTGGAAATTAATCTACAACACTAATAACATAAAAATCATCCTTTAATTATTCACAATTCAACATGTTCGTCATGAACCCTAATCATGAATGTCATCAACCAATCATATTTTCAATGAAATATTTATAGCAAATGATTGAGAATTTCAAGATGATTAATTCTCTATCTAATAGCTTATTCTAAAAATCAATCATATAGCCTGAAAAATAAAATTGGAAAAGCTTTCATTACCTACCATGAGGTTCACGGCTTAGAGCTTGAAGAACAAACAATTTTCTTGAATTTTACACACTTAATTATCATAATACATGTGACTTAATAATATAAATGAATTTAAAATTCATTTAATTCTAGTTTTCAAATTTTCCATTAATTAACGATGATAATTACCGTATGCCATTGCAATATCTTCCATTAAAATATTTCATAGTCAAAGATAAACCAACTTGAAGTTGACTTTCTATTTTAGCCATGTAATCTTTTAAAATTGCAATATAGTCACTTAATTTTCCCAATTTTGGCTGAAAAGGGAATTTTAACTTCATTCCAACTGATCCATCCTAAATTTCACTATTCTAAAATATGAAAATAATATTTCCAACTTTTATCTAGCATCCTTAAAAATTTCGTAAAATTTCAGTTTCATCCGATTATCTAGTTTCTTACCAGACTTTACATTTTTGGTCCCTAAACTTTTCAAAATTTATATTTTGGCCACTAAATTCTCAAAACATATATTTTGGTCACTATAAAAAATTTGGGGCATTACAAAATGAATTTTAGTTTTAATTTGATTAAGGGTAAACTATTGGTAGTCCCTTGTGTTTTTGATTTGTTCGATTTTGATCACCGATTAGAAAAAGATAGTTTAGTTATGATCCTTTACATTATTGATTACAAAATTTTAACTTCTTTTTTATTAAATAACCAAAAAAGTCACCAGCTGTTGTGAAACATAAAAGGAGCATAAGAAGAAGAATGAAATGCAGTTCCCACAACAGCAGATTTATCAATGTGAAAAAGGAATGAGTGGTGGTTCATGGATTTTAATGGGAGCCAAACAAGCTTGATTAAGAGGAATATCATCATCCTTTGACTGTAATTCATATGATAAAATCCCATTGGGCATGGCACAGAACTTACTCTTCCGAAGTCGAAACTGTGAGAGCCATCTCTTACAGATATTAAGTTACTTCAAAAGAAAGCCTTTAGGGATGATGATGCGTTATTAGAACCCACATTTCAAGCATTTGAACCTTATTCTTTTACCTTTCACAAGTCTTCTGTGAGTCGACCTTTCACAAGTCTTCTGTGAGTCGATTTATTTCCTCTGGATAGTATATGTAGCAAATGTTATTTACAAATGATCTGCATCAATGCATTAGTCCTCATTCGTCACAAAAATAAATGTTTTTATGAGAGCTCCTTCCCATATAGACTTCGAAAAAGGAGTCACGCTTCAACGTGTAAAAACTCTCACTGTCCCCTTCCATTCTTCTTTTTCTTTATGTTCTACAATAAATGACTATTAGGACTTCTAATCCTAAGTTCTAGACTATTTTGTGAAAAATCAATTCTAGAAAAAAAGGAAGTGAAATATAAACATTTTAATATTGATATTGTCACTAAATATGAGAGATGATGGTCCATATCTATCGTCGATGACCAACAATTACAACACTAAAAAAGAAAATTGTTTAAAATTTTAGTGGCAAAATTTATACATCTTAAAATTTAATATTTAGGCCTCAAAATAGCCGCACTAAATTGAAGCTCGTTTGATGTGACAAACCATATTAATAACAGTTAATTATATCATCATCTCAACAAAGTGATATAATTGAATGTAAAAATAACTTTCAATATTATAGTTGATAAAATTAAAAGTTTAATGCTATGAACGAGTTAACGAATAAAGTTAAGTGATATCTTAAGTGTGTGTATATTGTTTCTAGTTTTCTTTGCTTTATATATATAGGGTTAGGATATTAATTGTTTCTAGTTTTCTTCTCTTTATAGGTGTCCTGATGACCGGCCAAATCCCAACCATTTTTGCTTTAAATTGCATCCAATTTTCAATTTTATGCTTTATTTTTAAGTCAAATTATCAACTGATTTGAGAGATTTTTTCTTAAAATGTCGAAATCGATGATCGAAATGCCTCCAAAAGGTGGATTTAACTTTGATCTTTGTAAAAGAAACGAGATGCTTGCGAAGAAATGCGTTAATCCACCATCTTTTAGGAAAACTGGTACCACAATTGTTGGCATGATCTTCCAGGTTTGGGGAAAAAACTAATTCTGGGCTTTTTGTTCTTTTTACCAAGAAAACGTGTAGTTTTACCTAATTTTAGTGTACAACTTAGAATCCAATTTGGTTTTTAATTCGTTTTGTCACTTTACTGATAAAGTCGTTTCATTATCTGTTTTTACTGTATTATTTAGATACAATATTTCGGTTATTGGTTGGTTGACAATGGCCAGTTTTAACCCTTTGTTTGAAGTTTTTATTATTGATTTTTAGATTAAAGAGTAGAAGAAAGGAAGAATTATACTGAATATATGTTATAGGCATAAAGAAGAGTAACTTTTAGAATGCCCTTAGTCATTTTACCCAGTTGCTGATTCTTCCAAGCGTGTTACGCAAAAGCTGAAGTTAGAAACAGTTGATTGCTGTAGTAGTATCTAAGAATTTGCTGAAGTGGCTATTTTCGCTATTTGTTTCTTTTATGTCATGACTTTAAGTTCAAGATAGGTGTCCTTGAAAACAAATGGTGAAATACATGCAGCATAACTTGAAAAATAACTAGAGATGGTATCATTGTGTTGTCAACTTCTCAATTGTCCTCTCTTTTATTTCGTCTTCACTAATATGGGATGTAATAATGCTGACAGTTTGCATAGGATGGTCTAATTCGGGTAAGGCAATGTCATTGTTCTCACTTGAAATTTTCTGAATGATAGTGTTATTATTGGGGCAGACACAAGTGCAACTGAAGGACTTGTAGTTTGTGATAAGAATTATGAGAAAATTAATTACATAGCACCGAACATGTAACACTCTAACTTGGTCCGACTAAAAGATCAAACGGTTAAAGCATTACACGGACCACTAAAGTGGCTAACCCAAAATTTTCGTTCAAAACATTTGTAAAACATCTAAAATCAATCACCACAACATGATAAAAGATCATAAATCATAGTTTACAAAATACGGGAGTATCCCAATAATAGATACATCCAGTGAATTTTAAATCAAAACAGAGTTATGACTCGAATAAATACAAGGTCCACATAAATATGTGCCCTCTAACAGGCTCAAGACATACTCCAAAAATGATTAATCTGGAATGTATCTACACGATAGGCTCCTCATCGATCCTCTACTGACCTGCGCAAGGAAACACATTCCGAACATTGAGCTCACAAGCTCAATGTCACGATAATAATTATGCAATACTACATGCATTCATTACATGAACATGTTGGTACGTAAAGTCATGGGTATGCATAAGTATAACAAAAAAACATGAAATAGGTCTAGCGATATTGTTAGAGGAATTTTACGTGCATATCAGGATATAACACAACATACCTTGAATAAGTGATAGCCTCGGGGTAAGAACCAAAATTTTTCATGCATTGAAACTTACATCCCTAGTCTTTCTCGAATACTCAAAAGTTTTGGGGTGAATACCAAAGATTTACGTGCATCGAAAACTCACATCCCAAGTCCACATGCAGGCTCTCAAGTATTGGGCAAGATCCAAAATTTTACGAGCGTCAGATATGTGCCCGATAAACAATATCCAAATATTTCAACATAAAAGATGATTGTCATACTACTTGAGTAACTCGGATGTCCTGACTGTTTCCTGAGCGTCACACAATAGCTAGTTTTATGTCATCCTATCTTTCTTGGTTTCTAGTTGTAAATTCAAATACTTTTGTTGTTTTCTAATGTAATAGTGTACATAAAGCTTATACGACCTCAAACCCCCCAAATATGAACACTAAACCCAACTGGAAAAATTGCCCAGTTCATGATGATGGTATCGATAATATGCCAAAGTATCAATACTAGCCCTTGGGTATCGATACTCACCCCGAGTATCGATACCAAAAATAGCTTCGACGTTTTGGGAAAACCTTCGGTATCGGTATTTGTTGAACTATATTGTGATATAACAAATTAAGAAAAAAATGTTTTGGACTTGAATTGAATTTATTCAAAGTTTTTCAAAAATAATTCAAATGTCGATTTAACTTGGAATTGAACACAAAATGCTATTCTAGACAAGAAATATCAATACTGTTCTTACAGTATCGATACCTCATGAACAGTATCAATACTATTAATATGCTACCAATACCAATGGTAAAAGAAGTATCAATACTCACTAGGTAGTATCAATACTTCTAGCGTTGCTCAAATTTTAGAATGCAAAAATGGTATCGATACCCAAAAGGGCACCGATACTACTTTACATAGTAGTATCGATACCATAGGATTAGTATCGATACTATCAAGCCCAACGGCTAGTAACATCTAGTTTTATTTAAAAATAACGAAGGTAGTATCTGTACTCCCTATAGGAGTACTGATACCCTCTATACTAGTTAATTTTATTTTGCAGAAAACATCCTCAACGGCTGCAAATCACTCCCAACGGCTAGAAACGACGACAAACTCATTCCAACATATAAATACAAGTTCAAGACACTTGAAGAAGGGTTAGAACACCCATCCAAGGATTTAAACACAAGAGCAGAGTTTTCCATTCTTATTTTCTATTCGAGTTTTTCTTATTTTCTATTCTCTTGTATATATTTGTTCTTGTGAGCTTTTTTTTGTTAACACCCTACCTTTAAGTGGTTTTATTTGTTTACTTCTTTTTACCTTTTGTAAAGGGGATTGGTTCTAGTTTAGCCAATTGAAAAACTTGGGAGTTTGTAAAGGTTACTCTTGATCCTTGAATATGAAAGAACAAATTAGTGAATTTGTTGGAAAATCCTTAGTGAGGAGCTAAGGTAGTGGAGGTAGACTTAGTTGAGAAGTCAAACCACTATAAATCGCTATGCAAAATTAACTATTTTTTCTTTCTCCTTACTCCCTAAACACAAATTTTCCAATTCATCCCTTGTGCAATTTTCGGTTGTTCAAATTAAGATTAAAAATCCCAACAATTAGTATCAGAGCTTAACTCTTGAGAAGGCTTCACATCCTTGAGACGATCCTTGAAGAAGCTCTACTAATTCTCGTCATAACTGGAAAGAAGATGGCTTCGACCTCCGGCTCATACTACATCGAAGACTCTCAACTGGTCAACAAGCCACCTTGTTATCCAATGATCTAGGAGCTTGGAACTCAATCATGAAGGGATACTCCACTCCACTCGGTGAGATGGATGATTAAAATAATGGAGAGAATAAGAATTTCCAACTCAATGCTAAGGCTATGCACATCCTCTTTTGTGCATTAGACCCGAATGAATATACAAGAGTCTCCTCTTATTCCAATGCCAAGGAAATATGGGACAAGCTCCAAGTCACTCATGAAGGTACCAATGAAGTGAGGGAAACCAAGATAATTCTTCTCAACCATAGCTACGAGAATTTCAAGATGAAACGCGACGAATACATCAAAGCTATGACAGATAGATTTTTCATGATTGTCAACGGTCTCAAGGGATTTGGAGAAGTAATCCCTAATTAGAAGCTTGTGAGGAAGATGATATACTCTCTTCCAAAGTCTTGGCAATCGAATAAGATGACAATCATTGAGCCTAAAAATCTAAAGTCTCTTACTCTTGATGAGCTTATTGGTTCTCTTCTCACTCATGAGTTGATGGTGAAGGAAGAGGAAGAAGATGAAGAGAAGAAAAAAAGAAAAAAAAAAGAAAAAGAAGAATGAGGTAGGCATTGCCTTCAAATCCACCAATGAGAGCAATCAAGATTCAAGTGAAGAGGTAGATGAAGACGATGATAAAAAAGAAGAGATGGCCAATCTCTTCAAAATATTCAAGATATTCATAACTTCTAAGGAAGTGAAGCATGAATCGGACAAGAAGTAGAGTCACCCAGTGTGCTTTAATTGTCAAAGAACATGGCATGTCAAGTATGAATGACCCCTCATAAAGAAAAAGGGATTAAGCAATATAAAGGTATTTGTGGCGGCTTGGAGTGATTAAGATAACTCCAATGATGAACATGAAGTAGCCAACCTATACCTCATGGCCATCGGAGAAGATTCAATGGTAACTTATAACTCAAATGAATTAGAGTCTTATTCTTTTGATGAGTTACAAGTTGCTTATAATGAATTGTATTTGGAATTTGAGACCATGAATTCAAAATATAAGAAATTAATTTCAAAATTTAAAGTTGAAAATGATTTGATTTTGAAAGCAAACTTTGATTTTGAAAAACAAAATGAAATTTGGAAAAATGATTTAGAGAGTTCAAACATCAAAATCAATGATTTAGAAAAAGAAAATTTTGATTTGAAAGTTAAGTTTGAAAGCTTAATAAAAGAAAAAGAATTAATTTCTAAAACTACTAATTATGTTTAAAAATGGTAAAATTCACACATTGCCATTTTCATGGTCATATGGAACATACTTGTCCTTTAAGAAAGGAAAACGTTTTAAAATTAGACAAGTATGGGTTCTTAAGGGAACAAGGGGCATTGAAACTAAAGATCAAGGATCCAAAGCAATTTGTATACCGAAATCTACTTAAATGTCTCTTGTAGGTGTGTGGGAGTAGTGGTGATGAAAATGAAGATATTCAAACGCTCTAGCCACACTTGAAAAGGAATGGGTAACCATTAAACTTAATGTTTTTTTTATTAATTGGTTGCTCATTTAATTTTAAGCATGCATGAGTTTTGATTTTAAATGATTTTATTTTTTCTATCTCATGTATATTAAACAAAATGTTATGATGAATATTCTAAAGTTTTAGTGATTTTTATTTCATAATTTTTAGTTCATCATAATGAATTTTGGTCAAATTTTTTTAATGCAAATGATATCTCTCTAACATTTGATATCAATTTTTCAAATGATTTGATTTTACAAATTTTAATTTTTGACCTAAATTTAAATGCTTATGCATGTGATTTAAATGGCAAATGATATCTCTAACAATTGATATCAATTATTTTGCACAACATTTGTTTTGGATAACTTTATGCACATGTACTTAATTTCAACAATTGGTATTGCATAAAGTATTTTAGACTTGGATATATTGAATTTCATGCAGTACTAACATGTTTGTTATTTTTTTTTGAAATTAAATTTTTTTAAGTGCCATGCTTTTAAAGTTAATTTTTTGTTTGGAATGCTATTTTTGAGGGGGACTTTTTGATTTTTCAAATGTTTTTAATGTCAAATTTACCACTTACTCTCCAATGTTATTTTTTAACTTTAAAGTTGAATTATTTTTGATATAACAAAAAGGGGAGAAGTATTGGTTTGAAAAATTCAATTTCTCAATGAAAAAGGAGGAGCTAAACATTTTCCAACAATTAGTATTCTTTTCATTAAATATCTTATTAAGGGGAAGTTTTTCCAAAAACAATTTTTAAATGTTTTGTTATATCAAAAAGGGGAGACTGTTAAACTATATTTTGATATAACAAATTAAGGAAAAATGTTTTTGGACTTGAATTGAATTTATTCAAAGTTTTCAAAGTTTTTCAAAAATAATTCAAAATCCATTTAACTTGGAATTGAGCACAAAATGCTTTTCTGGACAAGAAGTACTGATATTGTTCTTACAGTATCGATACTTCATGAACAGTACCTATATTGTTCATATGGTACCGATACCGAAGGTAAGAGAAGTATCGATTCTCACTAGGTAGTATCGATAGTACCAGCATTGTACAAATTTCATAATGCAAAAATGGTACCGATACCCAAAGGGGTACCGATACTACTTTACATAGTAGTATCAATATCATAGGCTTAGTATCGATACTGTCAGGTCCAACATCTAATAACGACTAGTTTTATTTAAAATTAACAAAGGTAGTATCGATACTCTCTATAGGAGTACTGATACCCTCTGTACTGGGCAATTTTTATTTTATAGAAAAAACATCCCCAACAGCTCCAAATCACTCCCAACGGCTAAAAACTGCCACAAACTCATTCCAACATATAAATACAAGTTCAAGACACTTGAAGAAGGGTTAGAACACCTATCCAATCATTCAAACACAAGAGAAGAGTTTTTCATTCTTGTTTTCTATTCTCTAGTATATATTTGTTCATGTGAGCTTTATTATGTAAACACCCTACCTTTAAGTGGTTTTATTTGTTTATTTTTTTTACCCTTTTTTAAAGGGGATTGGTTCTAGTTTATCCAATTGAAAACTAGAGATTCCGTAAAGGTTACTCTTGATTATTCAAAAAAAAAAGAATAAATTAGTTAATTTGTTGGAAAATCCTTAGTGAGAAACTAAGGTAGTGGAGGTAGACTTAGTTGAGAAGTCGAACCACTATAAATCGTTGTGAAAAATTATATATCTTTCCTTTCTCCTTACTCCCTAAACACAAATTTGCCAATTCACCCCCTTGTGCAATTTTCAATTGTACTAATTGAGCTTCAAAAATCCCAACAATACTCTTATGGTAGTAGTGATACTCCTATTGGTGGGTATCAATACTACGCCGAGTACCGATACCAAAAATGGTTTCATTGTTTTGAAAAATACCTCAATATTAATACCCCCTTTGGGGAGTATCTATACTCTACCCTTGGTATCAATACTCCATAAGTATCGATACCAAAAATGGCTACTGAAATCCCTTAAGTACCTCCGATCTCGATACCATCCTACGAGTATTGAAACCAGACCACCAGTATCGATTCTCCTAAGTCGAGTATCGATATCTTCTTCCCAAAACCTTTCATTTTTTACCCTGATCGATGAATAGTATCGGTATTGTTCTTCCAATACCGATATCATGTTCATACAAGCTCTGCTTTAGGGATAGAAATGTGTCCTAACTTCACCCATTCTTCCCACTAAAGCTAGCAAAATTTATTAGTCTTATTTGAGGTGTTAGGGTCAAAATGAGTCACCTTTCATGCTTACAAGCATCAAACATATAATTTACCATGGATCACTCTAGCATACTTCATGAAACTTAACTAATAATTAGTTGACCCTATTCCCATATGTAATGGGGTGAGGTAAGGTAGTAGGCTGCCCCCAACTCTAGGTTGAGAGCAACTTCTATAGAAGACCTCCGGTAGTCAGAATTATGAATTACCCATCACGGGACTTGATCCCACGACCACAAAGTTAAGAGCCTTGCACTCTACTAACTGAGCTGGATGGGTAATTATGAAACTTAACTAATCATTTATGAAATCTAATGATCTACATGCGGTATGGATAAGTTAAAAATGTGTTACCTTGATTCTAAGCTGCTGGAAAATGTCCTTAAATCACCTAAGCACTAGCTTCTATTTGCCCCTTTCCATATAGCTTTCTCATCTCTCTTTCATTAAGCAAAATAAGTAAAATGAGCTGTTAACTCATTTTGTAACTTAGAAAATACTAGAAACAATTTCTACAACTCAAATCTCCCCGAAAAGGGACTGAAATCCTAAGGTTCCATAAACTCCACTAAAAACCACTTTTGGTTTAACTTAACAAAAACTTGAAATTGAGAGTTTGAATGGAAGCTTGGAAGATGTAGATTATGATTCTTACCTTAGAGTTCTCAAATGATTCTTAGGATTCTTAAAGTTTCAACCTTTGTTTGCTACTTGGAAAGGAAGAGGAATACAAAGAAGAAGGAAGAGGACAAAGGAGTGTGTAAGGAATAAGAGATCCCAAACGTGAGATTAGCCCACATAAATGGGATTCAACTTTGTTTTGAATAAAAGGGCTAATTGATTATTTAGTCCATCCACCTTTGATTTATGATTAAAAGTGTAACACCCATAATTTTTATATGTCTCGAAATACAAGTTAAAGAAGTCACATTAAACATTAAGACATTTTTTGCATAAAAACTTTAAAATTTTGGACCATTTCTAAAATCTCAATTTAACGATTTAAATCAAATTAATTAATCGGATAAAATCATAAAATAATAACTGATCATTAAAAACAAAACAATTTTAGGCAGCAATTAGACAGTTTAGTGTTGTTTATAAACTATATTAAACTAACTAAACGCTACTTAATTTAAAACCCCTTTAAAAACTTTTAAAACATAATATATATATATATATATATATATATATACACACACACACACCCGATTCATTCATATTTTTAGATATAACTGATGCTAGCCAAAATAGAATAGTTCATAATTTACTATTACAAACCATTCTAAATAAATCTGATAAAGCAAACAGACATATATAATATACATGCCACTAAAAAGTCAAAAGGATCATTAGAGATATCTTACTGATATTGATATTAGGTACGATTTTTTGAAAATATACTCGAGAGGCTCCTCACTTGACGTTCTTTTCTTTATCTGAACCTACACATCAAATTCTTCACGCGCTAAGTAAAACTTAGTGAGACAATAACATAGCTAAGGTGATATAAAACATAAAATATCATAAGTACTTTAAAACATTTAAAAGTAATTCAAATAAAGTCATTGAACTTTCAAACTAATCAATTCAATCCATTTTCCTCTACAGAAACCTGAAAATCATCATCGCATGATTTTATCAAAACCATGTTAATCGAGATCAGATATAACAATTGTTCCATATTCTTTTTCATTCAGACAAGTTTAAGAACTTTCCTATTTCATTTTCATATTCTTTTCAGATAATTTTCATAACATTCACATTTACTTTTATAGCCCAATGTATATGCAAGAGAATGCAAGGTATGTGAGTCGGCATAATGTGCGCACTAAGCACCAATATTGACCTCATCATCGCCATCATATGCACTCCAAGTGCAATCATATCATTTGCACCAATGGTACCATACATAATGTACATGAATGTACCATATCAGAATCGCACTTTACGTTACTCAATGTCATGGCATGCTAAGTTTACCTACGACTCTTAATGTAACATACAATGATCTTTTAGAGCATATCATATTCATTTATTAATTATTCATTTAAAACCAGAATCATTTTCATCTCATCAATATAAAAATTATAACTTGGGCAGTTCATACCCGAAATAACCTACATTTTGAATACAAATATCATATAAAATACTTTAGGCACTTCATGCCAAAAAATCATTTGTGATTTCATTCAAATATATTTCAAAAAATATCATATATAGAAATATAGGGTAATTCACACCTAAAAATAATCCATAAACCTTTATGTAAGCATTATGGAAATATTCCATAATTAGAATTAAATCCTACTTTAAAATAATATGAGGTTGACTTATCGCATATATTCCTCGATGAGAATAAATAATTAAATAAACTACACTCATCTTTGCCTCACTACTGAACCTTTAATATATATTCTTTTACTCATGTGCTTTGCCTTTCGCTTTTAAGTCATTGGGATCACAAGATTTTTCGTAATTTGTACGACATTACATACATAACATCATTTTCATCTATATGTTAGTATTATAATAACATAATCTAATTCCGATAAAATAAATTCTATAAAACATAATCGATATAAAACTAAATCACAATTACATCATAACTTAAAACTTTCCAAAATAGCTATTCAATTCCATTAATGTTCATTTCCATCATCAGTCCTTCAACCTTGACTAACTTTGCATTTAAATCACCATTTATTAATTCTTTTTAGAATTCACATCAAATTTTCCATTTAATTTAAAACGGTCCTTCACCATTTTACTCATTCCTAACCAGGCATTAAAAATTCAAGCATATAAATAATATACTCAATTCAATACTTTAACAATTGAAAACTTGCAATTCCCTCATTAATTCATATTATCATACAAATTCAACCACCAGTTTTACCAATCTTGTAAATTGGGTCCCAAATAATTACTCAAGCTTGAAATTTAGTATTGAAATAAAATAATTCCAGCATTGTAGTTTCATATTCAAATAATATCCTCACATTTAAAAAACTTGCGATTAAGTCCCAATTTCTATGACTATTCGAATTCTAGTATGGAATTTCACCAAATTTACACTTGCCCAAATCAATATTCTAACTTAAAAATTCAACATTCAATCAAATATTTACATTGAATACCGATAATTGCACAATTTCTCATCAATGTTTTATAACTTCCAAAACTTGTAAAATCGTCCTTTAACTATTTCAAGGTTCTAAATTGTTCTAATCTCCTGATCAAGTAGAACAAATCTAATATCAATTCTAGACCATAGGAAAATTTTCAATATTTTTCCCATAATTTTTCCCTATGACCGAATATCCTTAAGCAATTAGGGTAAACTTTTCTTTCAATTTCAAGCATGAATTCAATCTCCTTACATCAAATTCATGCTATTCCAATCACCACAACATCAAATTCAATCAAAATTCCAACCTTTATAAAACTTAACCATAGTCGAACATGATTCAAGCTTTTACACTTGATTTTAATCATCACTCATGCTTTAGAATTATTCTACAACATCAATAACATAAACATTATCCATCAACTCTTCAACCACCCAATTTATGAAATTCAACATATAAGCATGAATTCCATTAAATTTTTACACCAAATGATAGAGAATTTCAAGAGGATTAATTCTCTATCTAATAGCTTAATCCAAAAATCAACCATGTAGCTTTAAAAATCATAATGAAAATTCTTACCTTTCAACAATGGTGCCCACGACTTTGGGTTGGAGATGAGCTGGTTTTTGCTTGATTTTTATCAAGTAATTACTGTTTAAAACACTTGGCACAATATTCTAATATAATCCAATTTAAAATTTAATTAATGACAAATTCCAATTTCACCCTTAATGAATCATGATAATTACCAATTTCCATTGATATATCTTCCATTAAAATATTCCATAGTCAAAGATGAACCAACTTGAAGTTGATTGTCTACTTTAGCCATACAATTTTTGAAAATTGTAATTTAGTCACTTTATTTTCCAAATTTCGGCTAAATGGAGAAAAGTAACTTCAATTCCACTAATCCATGCCAAATTTCACTATTCTAAAATATGTAAAAATTATTTCCAACCTTTATCTAGCATCTGCCAAATTTTTGTGAAATTTCAGTTTGAACCGATTATTTAATTTCTTACCGAACTTTACTGCTTCATAACTTTTAATACAAATCCCAAATCAAAATTCTTATTCCTATAAAAAACTTTTATTTTGAGACAAACTATCCTTTAAATGCAAAAATATATAACTTTTGAAAATTACATTTTTAGTCCCTAAACTTTTTACAAATTTCATACTTTAGCTACTAAACTTTCAAAACTTACATTTTGGTCACTGGCCAAAACTTAGGGTATTACAATTATTTTCCCCTTAAAGAAAATTCTTCCTCAATGTTTTTTTCATACGCATTCATATAACTAATATAAAAAGATGAGGAAACTGCATTTTCATGTTTTTCATTCATTCCCAAGTTGCTTCCTTAACTTTATGATTCCGCCAAAGAATGTTTGCTAGTGGAATCATCTATTTCTCAGTTCTTTGACTCTATGAGCAAAGATTTTGACTGGCTCTTCTTCATGAAACAAGTCTGATTGAATTTCAATTTCCTCCAGTGTAATCTCATGCGAATGATCCCATCAATACTTTCGAATCATCGACACTTGAAACACATTATGTATCTTGTCCATTTCCGGAGGTAATGCTAGCTGATAAGCTTCTAGACCAACTCTCTTTATGATCTCATCAGGAAAATAATTTTCTAACTTAACTTAACTTTCCTTTGTGTTCGAATTTCAAATTTTTTTTCCATGGTGATACTTTAAGAAATACTTTATCATTGACTTGATATTCAATTTCCTTTCTCTTCAGACCTAAATAAGATTTCTATTGGTCAGCAACTATTTTGAGATTATCTTGTATAAGCTTTACTTTGTCATATGCTTCTTTGATCAGATTCGAACCGATTATATCTTGATCCTTTAACTCATACCAGTTCAGTGGTGTTTGATATTTTCTTCCATATAAGGCTCTAAAACCATCTCAATACTTAATTGACAACTGTTGTTATAAACGAACTCTGCTAAAGGAAAAATACTTTTCCCATGATCCTTTGAAACCAATAACATATGCCTTTAGAAGGTCTTCAAGTATTTGGATAGTTCGCTCAAACCGTCCATCGATTTTCAGATGAAAAGCTATGCTGATATTTAATCGGGTTCTCAAGGATGTATGAAGAGAATTCCAAAACCTCTAAGTAAATCTTAGGTCTCTGTCAGAAACTATCGAGATAGGTACTCCTTAAAGTCGTACTATCTCCCTGATATATAAATCAACATATATACTCATCGAATAATCCGTTCGAATAGGAATAAAGTGTGTTGTCTTAGTCAATTTATCAATAATCATTTGGATCAAATCTTTCTTATTGGGTGTTAAAGGTAAACCTATCACGATATTTATAGTAATTATTTCTCATTTCCACTAAGGAATAGAAATAGGTTGCATCAAACCAGATAGAAACTGGTGCTCTGCTTTAACCTGTTGACATGTTAGACATTTGAATATAAACTAGATTATGAACCTTTTCATACCTTCCTACCAATATCAACTTTTTAGATCTTGATACATTTTATTTCCTCCTAGATGTATTGTAAAAGGGTTATAATGAGCTTTAGAAAGAAGATCCTTCTTCAATTCTTCATTTTTAAGAATGCAAACTCAACCTCGATAATACAAGCATATATTGATTTCACCTCAAAGTCTTTGGTTTCGTCTTTCTTCAATTGCTTAATTTTAGCTAAACATTTTGCATCCATGTTTTTGAATATCTTTTATCCGATCTAATAATGTAGACCTCATATTTAATTCTACAACAAGTGTGTCTTATTTTTTTCTAATAATAATCGAGCATCCAAAGCTCTTAAAGCAAAGAATGTCTTTTAGCTAAGTGCATTAGCTACAACACTAGACTTTTCAAAATAGCAATTGATAATCATATCATAGACTTTCAAAATCTCTATCCATCTCTTTGGTCTTAGATTCAATTCATTTTGAATTATCAAATATTTTAGACTTTTATGATTTGTGTAAATATAACACTTTTCACCACACAAATAATGGTGCCAAATCTTCAAAGAAAAAACCAAGGCTTGCTAACTCCAAATCATGAGTTAGATAATTCATTTCACGAGTCTTTAATTGTTTGACACAACCTTGCTTTCTTGCATAGGTACACATCCCAAGTCGTTATGAGATGCATCACTATATATCACATAATCTTTACCTGATTTTGGTTACACTAGCATTGGTGCCTCTATCAAAATCTTCTTAAGTGTATCAAAGCTTTCTTGTCCTTTTCAGTCCATACAAATGGAAAATCCTTTATGAGCAATTTGGTGAGCATTGAAGCAATCATCGAGAAATTTTTCACGAACCTCCGATAATAGCCAACTACCCCAAGAAATTTCGAACTTCATAGACATTTTTGGGAGTTTTCCACTCTATTATTTCTTGTACTTTCTTGGTATCAACTTTGATTCCCTCTGCAAAATCAAGTAACCAAGAAAAGCTACTTCCGGCAACCAATATTCACACTTTGACAACTTAGCATAAAACGTTTTATCTCTCAGTGTCTGAATTACATTGCGGAGATGTGCATTGTGTTCTTCTTTACTCTTGGAATAAAATGAAATATCATCAATGGATACGACCACAAATTAATCCAGAATGGTTGAAACACCCGATTCATCAAATCTATATATGTTGTAGGAACATTTGTCAATCCAAATGACATCACTACGAACTCATAGTGACCATATTGGGTTCTGAAAGTCATCTTCATAATATCTTCTTATTTAATCTTTTATTAATGATAACCAGATCCAAGATCAATCTTCAAAAATACTGAAGCGTCTTTAAGTTGGTCAAACATATCATAGATCTCGGAAGAGGATATTTATTTTTCACTGTCACTTTGTTCAACTACCGATAATCTATGCATAACCACATAGATCTATCTTATCGGTCCATCCTATGAATACACACTCGATCTAATAAACCCCATATCAAGTAGCTCCTGTAACTGTGGCTTTAGCTCATTGAGTTCCGTCGGAGCTATTCGATAAGGAACCATCAATATAAGCGCAGTACCCGAAAAATACCAATATTTAATTCACCTCACGATCTAGAGGTAATTTAGATAACTTATCAAGGAATACATTTGAAATTTTTCAAACTGTCAAAATATTCTCCATCTTAACCTTAGGTTCTCGATATCTATTACATTGTTTAGAAAATATGAACAATCATTTAATATCATTTTTCTTTACAATCAATGTTGATATGACATTGGGTAATGATTTTGTTTTTCTCCAATTATTATTATTTCAGAACCCTTTACATCTTTTATAAATAATCATTTCATGAGACAATCTACCATACCCAAAATGATCTCGAACTCATCAAATGTCAATTCTATAAGATTCGTCGGAACCTTTCAATCTTTATCGGACAATTTGTACTTATTCGCTTTACTATGGCACTATGACCGAGTAGATTTGTAGCTATCATATCGCTATCAATGGATTCTAACGGAATACATTTTTCTCTAACTAATTTCGTACTAACAAAGGAATACGTAGAACCCAAATCAATAAAAATTAGTACAGACTCAGATTTTATTATCATCTCACATAACTAATGATAATATGACCGCATAAAATCATTTTTCTTTAAACATGCAACTCATATACCAATAAATATAACACCCATAACCCATATATGTCTCGAAATACGAGTTAAAAATGTCACACTAAACATTAAGACATTCTTTGCATAAAAACTTAAAAAATTTAGACCAATTCTAAAATCTCAATTTAATGATTTAAATCAAATTAATTAATTGGGTAAAATCATAAAATAATAAATTATCATTCAACAAAACCAATTTTTGGCAATAATTAGGCAGTTCAATGTTGCTTCACAAACTATATTAAACTGCCTAAACACTACTTAATTTAAAACTCCTTTAAATTTTTTTAAAACATAATATTATATACGTACTTACTTACACACACACATATATATATTTGATTTATTCATATTTTTAGTTATAGCTGACGCTAGCAAAAATAGATTAGTTTCTAATTTACTATTTCATGTCATTTTAAATATATTTGATAACGCAAACAAACATATATAATATATATGCCACTAAAAAGCCAAAAGGATCATTATAGATGTCTTACTGAAATTGATATTAGGTACGATTTTATGAAAAGATGCTCAAGAGGTTCCTCAATTCACATTCTTTTCTTTATCTGAACCTACGCTTGAAAATCATCACGCGCAAAATAAAACTTAGTGAGGCAGTAACACAACTAAGGTGAGATAAATTATAAAATATCACAAATATTTAAAACATTAAAAAGTAATTCAAATAAAATCATTCAACTTTCAAACCTATCTATTCAAGCAATTTTCATCATCTCATGATTTTATTAAAATCATGTTAATCAAGATCAAATATAACAATTATTCCATATTCATTTTCATTCTTAAAAATTTCAGAGCTTTCATATTATTTTCTTTTCAGATACTTTTCATAGCTTTCACATTTTCTTTTATAGCCCAATGTATATGTAAGAGAATGCAAGGTATGTGAGTCGGGCATAATGTGTGCACTAAGCACTAACAGTTCCCTCATCATCATCATCATCATCATATGCACTCCAACTGCAATCATATCATTCACACAAACGATGCCATACATAATGTACACGAATATACCATAGCGGAATTGGACTTTACTTTATTCAACTTCATGACATGCCAATTGTACCTACGACTCTCAATGCAACATACAATGGGCTTTCTGATCATATCATATTCATTTCAAGCTAGAATCATTTTCATCTCTTCAATATAAAAATTATAACTCGGGCAGTTCATACCTGAAGTCACCCACATTTTAAATACAAATATGATATAAAATAATTTAGGTAGTTCATGCCGAAAAACCATTTTAGAGATTTCATTCAATCTTTTTAGAAAATATCATATATAGAAATATTAGGTAATTCAAACCCAAAAATAATTCATAAACCTTTATGTAAGCATTATGGAAATATTCCATAATTAAAATTAAATCATACTTTAAAATTCATACTGTAAAATAATATGAGGTTGACTTATCACAAGTCTTCCTCGATCAGAATAAATAATTAAATAAAATGCACTCACCTTTGCCTCACTATTGAACATTTAATATGATATTCTTTTACTTAGGTCTTTGCCTTTCCCTTTCAAGTCACCGGGATCACAAGATTTATCCTAATTTGTACGACATCACATACATAACACCATTTTCAACTATATGTTAGTATTATACTAACATAATATAATCCAATAAAATAAATTCTATAAACATAATAGATATTAAATCGATATAAAACTAAATCACAATTCCATCATAACTTCAAACTTTCCAAAATAGTTATTTGATTCCATAAATGTTCAATTCCATCATCAATCCTTCAACTTTCACAAAATTTTATTTAAATACCCATTTATGATTTTTTTAGAATTCACATCAACTTTCCATTTAATTTAAAATGGTCCTTTACAATTTTACTCATTCCAAACCAAACATTAAAAATTCTAGGATATAAATAATATACTCAATTCAATACTTCAACAATTGAAAACTTGCAATTTCATCCTTAATTCCTATTATCATTTGCATTCAACCACCAACATTACCAATCTTATAAATTGGGTCCTAAATAATTACTCAAGCTTGAAATTCAACATTCAAATAAAAATTTCTAGCATTGTAGTTTCATACTCAAATAATATCCTCATATTTAATAAACTTGCAATTAAGTCCCAATTTTCATGACTATTCAAATTCCAATATGGATTTTAACCAAATTTACACTTTGGTCCCAAATCAACACTTCGGTCCCAAATCAACACTTCGGTCCCAAATCAACATTCTAACTTAAAAATTCAACATTCAATAATCAAATATTAACATTGAATACCCATAATTGCACAATTTCTCATCAATGTCTCATAACTTCCAAAATTTGCAAAACGATCTCAAATATTAACTATTTCAAGGTTCCAAATTGATCCAATTCAATCTCCAAAGCAAGTAGAACGCATCTAATATCAATTCTAGACCATGGGAAAATTTTCAACATTTTTCCAATAATTTCTTACTTATGGCCGAATATCCTTAAACAATTAGGGTGAACTTTTCTTTCATTCAAGCATAAGTCAACTTCCTTACAACAAATTCATCTATTCCAATCATCACAACATCAAATTCAATCAAAATTCATCCAACCTTTATAAACCTTACCATAGTCGAACATGATTTAAGCTTCAACACTTGATTTTAATAATCACTCATGCTTTATATTATTCAACAACATTAATAACATAAAAATTATCCATCAACTCTTTAAAATCAAACATGTTCTTCTACCACCAAATCATGAATTCAACATATAAGCATAATTTCCATGAAATTTTTATACCAAATGATATAGAAGTTCAAGAGGATTAATTCTCTATCTAATAGCTTAATCCAAAAATCAACATGTAGTTTTAAAAATGAAAATTCTTACTTCTCAACAATGATGCTCATTGGTTGGGGTTGAAGATGAGTTGATTTTTTCTTCATTTCTTCAAGTAATTAGTTTAAAACACTTGGCACATTCTAATATAATTGAATTTAAATTTCAATTAATGAGAAATTTCACTTTCACCCTTAATGAATCATGATAATTACCAATTGCCACTGAAATATCTTCCATTAAATTATCCCATAGTGAAAGATGAACCAACTTGAAGTTGACTTTCTACTTTGGCCATGTAATTTTCAAAAATTGCAATTTAGTCACTTAATTTTCCCAATTTTAGCTAAATAGGGAAAATTTACTTCAATTTCATTGATCCATGCTAAATTTTATTGTTCTCAAATATGGAACTAATATTTCCAACATTTATCTAGCATCCTTCAAATTTTCATGAACTCCTGGTTCGATCTAATTATCTGATTTCTTACTAGACTTTACAACTTTATAGCTTTTAATACAAATCCTGAATCAAAATTTTGATTCCCACGAAAACTTTTATTTCAAGACAAACTATCCATTTACAGGCCAAAATATATAAGTTTTGAAACTTATATTCTTTGTCCCTAAACTTTTACCAAAGTTTATACTTTGGCCATTAAACTTTTAAAATTTATATTTTAGTCACTAACCAAAACTTAGGGTATTACAAAAAAATCCTTTTTTATCTCTTATTGGGCTTATTCAAAGCCCAAACTAAAGTCCACTTGGGTCAAACCTTTCATGAGCTAAGGGAATTTATTCTAAGGTCTAAATGGATAGACCCGAAACTCCTAACTGGGAATTCAAGGCGTTACAATCCTTCCCTCATAAGAAGAAATTTTGTCCTCAAAATTTACCTGAATATAAGTGATGAGGATACTGAAGTTGTATATCCTCCTCGGGTTTCCATGTCGCCTCCTCTGCACCAGGCTTTTTCCATAAAACTTTCACCAATGGTATTTTCTCGTTTCTTAATTCCTTGACGTCTCTAGATAATATTTTGACTGATTCTTCCTCGTAAGTCATGTCCTGAATCACTTCAATTTTCTCAAGGGGTATGACTTGGGAAAGATAAGTTCGATATCTCTTAAGCATGGACACATGAAACACGTTGTTAATGCTTTCTAGTTTTGGAGGCAAGGCAAATCAATAAGTTATCGGTCCAACTCTCTCTAATATTTCATTTGCACAAAAGATCAGATCGTCAGCTTTCCTTTACACCTAAACTGATGCATTTTTTCATGGGGAAACCTTGAGAAATATTGTCTCCCACTGCAAACTCTATATCCATGCGCTTTAGGTCGGTATACGACCTCTGTTTAACCGAAGCCTCTTTCAATCACCTTTGAATCAACTAAACTTTTCTTCAGTTTCTCGGATTAAGTCGGGACCTACAATCTTACCCTTATTAAGCTCCGTCCGACACAAAAAAATTCTATACTTACTTCCATACAAGGTCTCATACAGGGCCATCTAGATAATGGCCTGATAATTATGTTGTATGAAAACTCCACTAATGGTATGTGGTATTCCCAACTACCCTCAAGGTCTTTGACAGTGCACCTAAGCATATATTTTAAGATTTGAATAACACGTTTGGATTGTCCATCTGTCTGAGGATGGAAATCGGTGCTAAAACGTAGTTTTGTACCCAAGGTTTCATGTAGAGCCTTCTAGAATCGAGAGGTGAAATGTGGATCTCTGTAAGATATGATCGAGGTAGGAACTCCATGCAACCTCACTATCTTGCGGATGTACAACTACACCAATCTCTCTAATGTGTAATTCATCCAAAATGGAAGAAAATGAGAGGACTTGGTCAATCGGTCCACCATAACCTACACTGTATCATGCCTCAATCTTGTCAATGGTAGACTAGTTACAAAGTCCATGGTCTCTCTTTCTCATTTCCACTGTGGTATCTAAATTGGTTGCAATAATCTTGAAGGAACCTGATGTTCTGCCTTGATTTGTTGGCACACTAAAAACTTAGAAACAAACTCATATACTTCCCTTTTCATGCCCAACCACCAATACAATGGTCGAAACTCTTGATAAATTTTATTGCTACTAGGATCGACTGAAAGCGGGCCACAATGCACTTCATGTAGGATCTTGTCGCGTAATTTCTTGTTTGTCGGCACGCACAACATCCACTAAATTATAACATACTCTAATCGAGTAACTCATAACTTGGAGCCTCTCATCGGAGGAGTTGATCTATTTGAGTATTTAATCGATCCTCCATACCCTGTAATCTTTTGATCTCAACCACTAACTCGGGTTAAACCTATAACTCGGTTAACATGTTACCAATATCAGTCATGCTCAAACAAGATAACAAGGCTCGTAACTCCAATACTAATTTTCTAATCAACGCATCTGCAACAGCGATCGTTTTGTCCAAATGATAGTCGATCATACAGTCATAGTCCTTTAGTAGCTCTACCCATCTATGCTGCCTCAAGTTCAATTCTTTTTGAGTGAGTAGGTACTTAAGACTCTTGTGGTCTGTAAAGATGTGACTCTTCTCTCCAAACAAGTAGTGCCTCCAAATCTTCAATGCAAAAATCACCACTACAAGTTCTAAATCATGAGTTGGATAGTTCCATTCGTGAGGCTTGAGCTGACAAGACGTATAGGCCACTACTTTCCCTTATTGAATCAAAAAGCATCTAGACTATTTAGTGATACATAACTGAACACAGTGAACACTTTACATGATTCATGTTTAGTCAAAATGGGAGCTTGAGTGAGAATTTCTTTCAATATCATCGAGAAACCCTTGACGAAGCAGTGATAGTACCTTGTAAGACACAAGAAGCTGTGCACCTCGGATTCATTCTTAGGCAGTTCTCACTTTAATATTGCTTGGATTTTCTGGGGGTGCACTCGAATACCATCTACTGCTATCACATGACCTAGAAATGCCACTTCTGTCAACCAGAATTTATACTTCTCAAACTTGGACTATAATTGGCGCTCTCAAAGAGTCTGTAGAACAATAAGAAGGTGTTGGTCATGTTCTTCATTGAATTGAGAGTAAACAAGTATGTCGTCTATGAAAACTACCATGAATTTATCCAGGTAGGAATAGAAAACTCGGTTCATCAAATCCATGAATATCATTAGGGTATTGGTGAGTCTAAAAGGCATTACAAGAAACTCATAATGGTGTTACATCATCCTGAAAGTTATCATGACTATGTCGACATCCTTGACCTTTAATCGATAATATCCTGGCCTCAAGCCTATCTTGGAAAACACACATGCTCCCTTAAGTTGGTGAAAGAGATCATGTATCCTAGGGTGTGGGTAGTGGTTCTTGAAAGTCAACTTATTCAGTTGTCGATAGTCGATGCACAACCTCATCGACCTATAATTTTTAACAAAAAAAATAGCGCTCCTCATGGTAAAATGCTAGGTCATATTAAACCCCTCTCAAGTTACTCCTGAATTTAATTCTTTAGTTTCTTCAACTCTATCTGCGCTATACGATAGGGAGAAATGGACATTGGAACTAAGTCTGACAATATCACAATACTAAACTCAACCTCTTGGTTAGGTGGAAACCATGGTAATTCCTCCGAGAATACATAGAAGAACTCTTGCACCATATGTATGTCCTCTAGTGTTAGAACGGAAGCTCGCATGCCCACAACATAAGCCAAGAAGGCTTCACACCCTTGACTTATTAGTATCTGAGCTATAACCATAGAGAGAACTTTAGTTGTAAAACCTAACCTCCCATTAGTCTACCTTGGTCCCATCATCCTTGTGGAGTTTAAGTTACCTCGCCTTGTACTTCAAACTAGCATCATGTTTCAAAAGCCAATCCATGCCTAGAATGACATAGAACTCCTAAAATAATAGCTACTTTAATTCGGCTAAGAATATCTGAACTTGAACTTCTACAGGGCATCGACGGTGAACCTTATCAACCAAAATGTCTAACCCTAAGGGGCTAGTTACTCTAACCTCCTATCTCTAAATCTTCGATTAGGATATTTCTCTCTCATAATATATTATAACAAATGAATGAGTGAGTGGAACTCATATATACTAATGCAATAACAAGAATGAATAGAATTGTAAATATACCTAAAATCACATATGCAGTGTCACACTCCTCTTGAGCTCGCATGTCATACTGGCATGGGGGCACTTTGGGATCTTGTCCGATCTCTGATCTGGCGGCCCTAAAATAGCTATGTCACCCCTATAGGACCCTCAACCTTGTTGAATATATGGTATTAATCTCTGTGATAAATCGGGGGTCATACCCTGAGCTCTAGATCAGTCTCTAAAGAAATGATCTAATGACCCATAACAGAAGTAACCCCTAGTCGCCTAATAACATTACACTTCAGGGTGTCTCCTTCCACAAGTCGATCACACTGGGTGAACTAGTGTCCACTCTATCCTAATGGTGTTCGATATAGAAACTAATGATAAGGGCCTTCAACAAGTACCAGACCTACTCCCGCGGTCTGAACTCTGAGCTACTCCCTTAGATAGCCGTAACGATGGTCTCCTTGAACATTAAGAGCTCTGGCCCGCATCATTGATGACTTAGGTGATATAGATGTCTCTGGAGCTTTCTGAATATGACCCACATAATCACTCGCTACATGAGCCTTCTTGTACAAAATTCTTTCTACTGTATTCGCCTATCTGGTCAACTCTACAAAGATACAGGGAGGGTCAGCTGCTAGATAGGTGAGAATGTCTGAGTGGAGGCTATCACTGAACTTCCTACAATGGTGAGCATCAGTCACCACAAGCTCTATTAAGAAATGACTCAATTTGAGGAATTCTCTCTTATACTCAAACACAATCCTGTCACCCTGGGCCAGATGCATAAACTGGTCTCTCAACTCATCCTTGTGAGCCTCTCATATGTTCTTCTCTTAAAACTCTGATAGGAAATACTTCTATGTGGGCTCTATGTCTCCATCGCCATCTCTACTGTCTCCCACCAATCAATTGTGTCACCTTTCAATAGAGCGGTGGCGCACTCTAACTTACCCTTAGGAGTGAATTATATTTGACATAATATACAGAGGGTTTCTTTGCGCTACTTATAATACCCCAAATATTAGGTCAATAACTTTATTGAAAAGATTTAAAATTTGTGGATTTAGTTAAATAAATGATAAAGGATAGGAAATGATTTGGAAATAGTGTTTATGACCAATTAGTAACAATGAATCAATAAACAGGGTATTTTGATCCTTTAACGGGAAATGAATTTAGAATTTATTTCCTTATTAGGGATTTAAGAAGGGGAAAAGGGGAAAGTTAAAACAAACAAAATTATCTCATCATATTCTTTTTCTTCCCATGTTATGTGATCTCCCCATAGCCAAGGTAAGTTTTCTTTGAGTTTGTTTATTCTTTTATTTATGGACAAGTTTTGAAACCTTAATTATATAAAGGCTTAAGGAAAATTCAAGGATGTTTAACACTAAGTAATTAGTGAAATATTTGAGATTGAAGGAAGTGGGTTTTTGAATGATATGTTTAAATATGTGTTTTATTGATGTTTACTAGTATATTTGACTTATCAAAATCGACCCAAGAGAATATGACATGACTACATTATCACGCCTTAGAAGGGTAGAAGCTGCTAGGGATTTTCCTCCATTCTGTGGAATGAATGCCCCAGCGTTTAACGATGTTTATGCATTTGAGGAATCATTAAAAAGTTTGAAAGTTTTATAAGAGAAGTTGATTCGGATGAGGATCCAGAGGAAATTTTTGAATCTAGTGATGATTCCGAGGTTTCTTCAGGTAAGCTTATATAATTGAGAAATATTTAAGTAAATCATTAAATTGTTTAAAGTATTTTATTTTGAGTAAGTGGTAAAATACATTGTCCACTAAAAGTTTATAAAAAGTTGAGTTATTAGTGTAATTTGTAGCATTAATAGCCCTGAAGTTATTGCTACAAAGTTGTCAAGTCTTTTTATTAAATGTTGTGGATATATAGACTTTCATAGTTGATATAGAAAATGTTTCAATTCCTTGAGAATATTTTCAACGGATCCGGAAAAGTTACACATATTACCATAAGAAAGAAATAAGAAATTTAAAATAAAAGTATTCTATTCAACTTAATCTCGAGTGAGATGATAGCGGTAAACCCTATGGGTCATGGTGCAAGTGTGAGTTGATCAGGTAGTAAATATTTGATAAAGATTCAAGGGACTATGCTCCCAGCGAATATGATGGAATTATCATTTGATGAGTTAAGATCATATTGGGTATAAGTTGTTTGTCTCCAAAAATGATTAGTTCAGAAAGATGCAGAGGGTATTAAATTTTAGTTTTAGGGAGAAAGCAAAAGCATCGCTCCAGATGATATCGACAATGATTGTGAAGAAAATGATGATAGAAAGATGTATAACTTTTCTGGATAATTTTTTAGATACTCAAATAATTAAAGTAGAATTGTATGACATTTCCACAACTAAGGAATTTATAGATGTCTTTTAAGATGAATTATCTAGGTTACCTCCAGATTAAGAGGGGAAAGTCAAGGTTGATGGTTATCAATGTATTGAGTATGTTTCTATGATTTTCGTATCAGTTGACTTAAGCGAGTTAAAGAATTAGAAGCTTAATTAAAGAGTTGGTTGATCAATGTTTCATTAGACCGAGTGTTTATTTTTGGGGAGTATTTGTGTTATTAGAAAAAAGAAAGATAAGTCTATGTGGTTATGCATAGATTATTGACAATTAAATAAGGTAACAATAAAGAATAAGTATCCTCTTTCGAGGATTGATGATCTGTTTGATAAATGGAAAGGCAAAACAGTGTTCTTTAATATAGACCTTAGATCAAGATACTACCAATTAAAGATTTAAGAGGAGAATATATCAAAGACAACTTTTTGGACTCGTTATAGACATTATTAAATGGTGGTGATGCCATTTGGATTGACGAATGCTCCTGTAGCATTTATGAACTTGAAGAACAGAGTATTCCAATCTTACTTGGATTATTTTGTGGTGGTAATTAAAGATGATATTTTGGTGTATTCCAAGCCAATAGAGCTTTGAAATGTTAAAGAGGGTTTTAATAGAGACATTAGTATTTATACAACTTGAGTTGGGTAAAGATTATGTGGTTGTTAGTGATGCATCTCCTAACGACTTAGGAAGGGGTGCTTATGCAAAAAGATAGAGTTATGTTATATGTCTTGATAAAGTTAAAGACTCACGAAAAAAATCACCTTACGTATAATTTAGAGTTGGTAGTAGTTGAGTTTGCTTTAAAGATTTAACACATTTACCTGTATGGTAAGCGGTGCTATAGTTATTCTAATTATAAAAGCCTAAAGTAATTGTGGACTCAAAAAGAGTTAAACCTGAGGCATGTAAAATGAAAATTTCATGATAAGAATTGTATAAGTAGAAAATGAATAGATTTAAGACTTTTGAGGTCAGACCCCACTGATGTTTGTATTATCACGGGAGCCTTTGTATTCTCGAAGATTAATAATTTAAGAAAGATATTATTTTTGGTCCATTAATTCAGTTAAGTATGCATTAGATAGAAACAACATGTATCAAGATTAAAAAAGTCGGTTTGGTGGCCTGGTTT
This sequence comes from Hibiscus syriacus, assembly GCF_006381635.1. Lineage (NCBI taxonomy): Eukaryota > Viridiplantae > Streptophyta > Magnoliopsida > Malvales > Malvaceae > Hibiscus > Hibiscus syriacus. Next base: position 1,099,649 of record NW_024062326.1, on the reverse strand, counting down.
AAAAAGAGCCATCACGAATGTTGTGGCAAAGTGTCTAACGTACCAATAGAGGAAAAGTTGAACATCAAATATTTTCCTGATAGTTTCAATTATTTTCGATTCATGAAAGAAAAGGGGAAACAAGTCACTGTGAGCTTTGTTACAAGGCTACCTTTGACACCTAGCAAGAAAGACTTACTATGAGTGATTTTTGATATATTTACCAAGGTAGTTCACTTCATATTAGTACGAACATATTATTCGATGGATAAATATGATGAAATATGTATATAAGAGATAGTTCGACTACGTGGACTACCATTATTGATCATAACTGAAGAGATCCAAGATTCACTTCAATGAGTTTGAAATTTCATGCATAAAATTTAAGTACTCGATTGAATTTCATGACAATTTTTCATCCGCAGACATGTGGGCAGTCATAATGAACTATTCAAGTATTACAGGAATATGCTAAGGGCATGTGTGATTGAGTTTAAAGGATCATGGGAAAGGTATTTACCTTCAGCGGAAATTTTCTTATAATAACAGTTACCAATCAAGTATTAAGAGGGCTCCGTATGAAGCTTTGTATGGGAGGAAGTGCCGAAGACCATTAAATTGTTTTGAACTAAAAGATCGAGACCTAGTTGGCCTTGATTTGATGAAAGAAATGGAAGAGAAAGTGATAGTTACCCAGGATAATCTTGGAAAGAAAAGAAAAGAAATTTAATTACAAGTGGGAGACAAAGTATTTTTGAAGGTATTACCTTGGAAGAAAGTATTATGATTTGGGCAAAAAGGATAGTTGAGTCCGAGATTCATTAGACCTTATGAGATTTTGATAAAGGTCAGACGAGTAGCATATCAATTAGCTTTGCCTTTGGATATGGACAAGATCCACAATGTTTTTCAGTTGTCAATGCTTATAATGTACAGATCAGATCCATCCCATTTCATCACACCTAAAGAAATAGAAATCCAACCATATTTAACTTATGAGGAATAACCAATATGAATCTTTGTTAAAGGAAACAAGGAACTCGGGAAAGAGAGGAGGATATGAGGAAGCATTTTCCACACCTCTTCATTTTAGGTACTTCTTTAAATTCAAGGACAAATTTTCTTAAGGGGGATAATTGTAATACCCCAAATATTAGGTCAGTGACTTTATTAAAAAGATTTAAAATTTAAGGATTTAGTTGAATAAATGATCAAGGATAAGAAATGATTTGGAAATAATGTTTATGACCAATTAGTAATAATGGATGAATAAAGAGGGAATTTTGGTCCTTTAAGGGGAAATGAATTTAAAATTCATTTCCTTATTAGGGATTTAAAAAGGGGAAAATGGAAAAGTTAAGACAAACAAAATTATCTCTTATTTTTCTTCTTCTCGTGTTCACGTGCTCTCCCCATAGCCAAGGTAAGTTTCATTTGAGTTAGTTTATTCTTTAGTTTATGGACAAGTTTTAAAACCTTAAGTAATATAGAGGCTTAAGGAAAGTTCAAGGATGTTTAAAACTAAGTAATTAGCGAAATATTTGAGATTGAATGAAGTGGTTTTTTGAATGATATGTTGGAATATGAGTTTTATAGTAATTAGGGAAATATTTGAGCTTGAATGAAGTAGTTTTTTCAATGATATGTTGGAATATGAGTTTTATTGATGTCTACTAGTATATTTGACTTTTCAAAGAAGTAAATAAGAGATTAGAAGCATGGGATGTGATTAAAAACATGTTAGAAAAAGTGGTATGATTCTTGGTTAGAGATTTTCTTTGATGATTTTAGATGTTATAAGAAGCTAAATGAAGGAAAGTTAGTTGAGATAATTAAATAATAGTTTAATAGTATTGTTAGAGGTAAAAATAAGAGAATTTGACCAAATCTAGATAAAAATCGAGATGAAAATAGAAAATCTGGGTAAGATTATCGGTACTGGAAGAACAATACTGATACTATAGGTTTAAATTTGGGAAAATCAGATGAATAGTATCGATATTGATGCAATTAGTATAAATACTGATATGGGTATCAATACTATGAGGAAGGTATCGATATCAAAGATTCCAAAGTGCAAAAATGGTATCAGTACTGCAAGGGAGTATCGATACCATAGTAGAGAAGTATTGATACCATAGTAGGGGTGCCGATACTATTGAGTCTGAAAAATTAAAATAGGACAAATTTTGATAGAAATACTTTTAAGTATTATTAAAAGTATAAATGTTAGAGAGTATACTAACATTGGTATGGTATGTGTACTTAATGGATGCTTGTATAGATCATAATCAAGCTTTTGAGTCAAGCAAGAAAAAGGGCGAAGACAAAGTTGTCGAATAACTGAACATCCCAAGGCATACTAACGAGGCATACCATGTGAGTGCATGTATTATGTAAATTAAGAGTTATAGATGTATGTTGTTAAAGGTATATGTTGACGAACGATCTTATCGGCACTAAGCGTGCAACCCACGAAATTCATCATATGTTGATGAACAACTGTATAAGCACTAAGTGTGCAACCCACGTAATTCATCATATGTTGATGAACAACCGTATAGGCACAAAGTGTGCAAGCCAGGGAATTCATCATATGTTGATGAACAACCATATAGGCACTAAGTGTGTAACCCATTAAATTCATCATATGTTGACGAAAAATCATATAGGCACTAAGTGTGCAACCCACATAATTCATCATATGTTGATGAACAACTGTATAGGCACTAAGTGTGCAACCCACGAAATCTATCATATGTTGATGAACAACCATAAAGGCACTAAGTGTGTAACCCACGAAATTCATAATGTGTTTATGAATAATTGTATCGACACTACGTGTGCACCCCAAAAAACTAATAATGTTATGAAAACAATGGATTTTGATATATATGATATACTTATGTTTTAATTAAGGCATTATGGTGCAACTCAGGTACCATGTATTTTAATTCATCATATACTAGGCAAACAAAGGATAAAATAGAAAATACTGATTGAAAGGTATGCTGGGCATACTAAAAATAGTTATCATGTTATTTGATTGAAGATTGGTTCTCCAAGCCTATTTGGTGTATTGGTTTAAATTATACGATTTTCATTCGTATTTTGATAATTTGGAATATGCTTATATTTAAGTATAATTCATTTTGTATTACTATGTCTCACTAAGTAAATACTTAACATGTGTTGGTTTCACGTGTAGGTAAAAGCCGAGATTAGAAGTAAAGAGTACCGAGCAACTCCAAGCAACAAGGAATAAACTGTAATATCAGTAGGACATCCTATGATGGAATTTTTGACTTAGTTTAGTGGCATGTACTTAAGATTGTTCTATTATCTCTATTTTAATATTTTCAAAACTAGTTTGTAATATATTAATTAGACCGTTTTATATTGATTTTAATATGGATAACATGAACTAGTATGTTTAATCGGAGTAGAAGTCGCTAGTCTTGTACCTACGAAGCCTCTCGACCAGAGACTCCTGAGGTGATATTGCTGGTTGAACTGGAGGTGGTTGGGCATGGTGGCATGACAAATATATTCAAAATAATGCGATCTACCTACCTAAGTGTAAAAGTTAAGTCTCGAAAGAAGGTTTCATCATCGACTCTTGCATCCGTTGGTATCTCGTACTCAGAATCTGGGATGAACTCGTTATCAGTATCACTAACAAGGGAGGCAAAACTCTTCTCCTGACCCTCTTGACTAGGAATAGTCCTATCGGCCATTATCTAATCCTACAAGTAGAAAGGAAAAAGAGGTCGCTATCTTCATTCTATAAACTTAAGTATTCTTGACTCTCTCGAGCTATATACTCATATAGATGCTTACTGATTCTAACCCGTGGGCCCTAGGAACATCTAATCCTAGACGCTCTGATATAATTAAATGTAACACCCTAATCGGATTCGACCCAAAGATGGTATAGTTAAAGAATTACATGAACCTTTGAAGTGTGATACATGCATCACAAGGCTCACATCAAAGGAATAATAAATAACACTTTCAAATGATCCACTCATCCAAGCCTTGGAAAAGAAGACTATAATAGAAGTATACTTATGACGACTTTTTCAATGGGATCCAGATCTTATTTGGTTAACATATCTTCTAGATATATGGCCGTTTGTCTCTTATATTTCCAAATTTTCTTGAATTCCATCAATTCGATATCAGAAACTCAATATATGGTTATTTTAGTGAAGATAGTGCATGCAAATCCTATATGAGATTTTGTAAATATTACTAATTTCAATATTTTTATTGATTATATATAATATAATTTAACATAGGATGATGCATTATAATTTAGGATTATAATTATTTTTTTATTGGGAATTAAGGTTGAGTTAAAACATTATTCTTAGTTTATTATTATTTTATTAGGAATTAGAGTTAAGAGATGTTTAGTTTGTTATTACTTTATTCATTAGTTATTTAAGACCATTAGAACTCATCCCCTATATAAACAAGGCTTCATTAAACTATGTAAAATAGATTTTTTTCGATTAAAATACAACGATAGTTCATTTTTGCAAGTGTTGATTGCATTGTGCCTTCGCAGCTTCTTATCCTGGAGTTCTTTCAAGTTCTTGTGAGGGAGATTAATCTTCACACTCCAATTTTCCTTTTCATCGCCACTAGGAGGTTTAATGAGAGACATATTATCAATTTTACCTTTTCATTGAGAATAGGAGGGTTCGATAGGACACTTATCCATCTATTTTCACAAATCCATCCTCACCATCATCATCTTTACCATTCACCTTTATAAGAGATATCATTTGATTTATTGGTTATTATACTTTATTCTAAATTTGTTTATCTTTTGTTTATCTTGTTATAATCTTGTTTCTTACATTGTTTCTAGAACCTAAAAGAAACTCTAAAAGACCCTAGTTGTTACCACCACCTTCCCTTATTTATCCCGCTTTGTTCTTTATAGAGTCTAGAGCTTTCTAGGTTTGATTCTTCAACAAGAGCAACGTTTATTAATATGTCATCACTTCCCTACCAATTGGTATCAGATTTGGGTCGATTCTTGAAAAGAATCAAGCAATCTTACTTGTTCTTAAACAGAAAACCGCCAAGGTACCCCAACGGAGCTAGTTCACAAAAGATTATCATTTTAGGTTCTTTTTTATAATTTTAATTTAGATTCAAATCCTAATTTTTAATTTTCTATTTATTATAAATAAAAAAGAAGAAGAAAAAAATGCAAAACTAATTCACAAAAATTCAAAAATTGCAAACAAAGGAATTTAGTGTTGATTTTCTCCAGATCTCATATTCATGTTAATAGTAATCTCCAGTCCAATATTAACCCTAATCAGAGTACACTAGAGCCTTCAAATATATCATTCAAGTTTCATTGGCATATATAGTATACAATGTTATCGAATTTCTTGAAAATTATACAGGAAGAATTTCATGGTGAAAATTTCCATATTGAAACCACATCTATTGAAGATCATTCACAAAAAAAATAAAACTTTGTGGACTCACTATAATATCCCAAAAACAATTTAGTGACCAAAATATAACTTTTGAAAGTTTGGCCAAAGTATAAAACATGAAAAAGTTCAGGGACCTAAGTGGTAATTTACCTAAAAATATTTATGCAATAAATGGATAGTTTACTATTGAAAGTGGGGTTTTATTGAAATTATATTCTTAATCCGGAAATTTATGTTGAAAACTAGAAAGATTTAAAGTCCGGTAAGAAATCGGTAAATCGGTTCGAATAGAAATTTCAGGAAAAATTGAAGGATCATAAATTAGGCTTAAAATATTATTTCCAGATTTTAAAATGATGGAAAATGATATAAACCATTGGATTTGAGGATTTAATTCCATGTTAAATTTGGACGTAGGATTAAAGTGGTAAGATTGTAATTTTTGGAAATTTCAAGGGTGAGACGGTAAAGAGGGAAATAATTAGTCCATCTTTCACTTGTGGAAGATGATAAGGTTGAGGTGTCTTGCTTTTATGGCAAATATGAGGATTCGTTAAGGGTAATTTGGACTTTTCTCAATTAAATGAATAAAATATTCATTTAAGGTTAAATTAAAGGTAAATTAAGACGAAATTTATCTAACGTTTCATCAAACTTGTTCATCTTTTTCTTCCAAGGCCATGAGCTTCCTCCATAGGTGAGAGAAATTTTCTTTTCAATTTTTTAGAAATTTCCTTTGGATTTGTTAGAAATTTCCTTTGGATTTTGGCAGGTATTAAAAGTTGAAAATTACAAAATAGTCCTCAAATTTTTCTAAAGCTTGTAGAATACTTCCTACATCATTTCTAGTATTTTAATATTGAAAGTTTAAGTGGTAAAATGGTGAAGGACCATTTTATATATGTTCAAAAAGTTGGTGCCAAAATTAAAAAGAATTAATAAGTATTAAAGTATTTGGTGGTGAATAGGTTTCAAGTATGATTATGAAATTTGTTTTAGAAATGTATTTATATTAGAATAATACTAACATATGCATTGATATGAATTTATGATTTTGTACAGATCAGGATTGATTGTGTTCAAAATAACTCGAGTATAAAAATGACTATGTTGGAGCATAGTGAAAAAAAATCTTTTGAAAATATAAAGTGTCAAGGTGAGTGCAATGCATGCATGATATTATACATGGATGTTTTATACATAAGAGGAAAAACTTGTGATAAGCCTACCTTATTTATATTAGCATGAAATTTATATCAATCATCATATTATTGACATATCTTAAAAATATTAAGATGGATATTATAATGCATTGATTATTCTTGTGGTGGTGATATGCCATAAATGATATTTCGAGTATGAACTTCCCATTGCTGAAATCACATTGAAATACTTTGCCATTGATGAATTGATTCATAACTAGATGCCCAAGTATACTATTGAGGTTCAGTGGTATTAATGGCATGCCATACAGTCTAACAACTGCAAAATTTAAGAAGTACTAATATGTATAGTGAAGACACATAGTACAAGTTAGGTGGGCAAGGCCCGACCTCAGCACTACGGTGCAATTTATTAGGTGAGCATGGTTCGACCTTAGCACTATTACACAATATTCGAATCCTATACCGAGTTCCTCATAGATTAACAAATTGTGCTATAGTTATTGATTAAATGATTATATTTATATAATGTCATGTTGATTTTGGAAGGTATGGAAATCTTATGGTATTGGATGATGACATTTAATTTTATGCATTAAATGATTGTTATTATCTTAATTGCCTCACTAAGTATATGCTTAGCGTATGTTGATTTTCACGTCTAGGTAAAGATCAGGAGTAGAAGTAAGAGTACAGAGAAACATCAAGCATCGAGGAGTATAATACAATATCAATAAGACATATTTTGATGTGATTTTGACTTATTTAGTGGCATGTACTTATAAATGTCCTAGTTGCTCTGTTAACTGTTTTGGATATGGTTGTAATGGCTAAACTATATTGTTTCACTTTATTTCTTCATAGATGATATTATTCAGTATTACAATTATATATGGACATATTTGATATATATATATATATATATATATATATTATGATTACTATAAGATAATTTTATGTGATTTAATATTTTATAATAATAGCTATGGAAAAGTAAATTTTATCCACTTTGAATTGGGAAATGTTTTAAGTAATTCATGTGACATATATAACTTCTATTGGTATATGTATATGAGTCGTAGGTGTTACAATCACCGTTCAATAGAGTCTACTGGATACTACTGAAGGTATTTGGTTCTAACTATTTACAGGTGGTTTCTACACACATCGAATGACATTCAAGAATTTTCTAGGAGTTTTAGACACCGATAACCCCTTAAAAACATTGCTCAATTTGACCAGTGTTTTCTAGGTTTCTGGTTTGGATTTTTTTTCTTTGACTCTTAATGCTTTAGGTTCTTTTCTTTTCCCTTTTATTTATCTTTTAAATTATCTAACACATTAGCTTCCTTGTGTTAGTAGGACTAAAGAGTTTGCATACTTTTTCCTTCTTTTCATTCTCGTTCTCTTGCAATCTAACCCTTGTTTGGCCTCTTAGAGCTTTTATGTTTTCTTACTGCCTTTGTTAGTAATCAAACTCCGATATGAACTATGGAAGAATACTTGGTAAAGTGAGTTTTAAATAGTACAAGATCAGCTTACTTGCCTCTCACTGTGTTACTTTCTTGGAGTGACTTGTGAGGTTTATTGCTTTGTTGAATTTTTTTCTTTTATTTTTATTTTACTTTAACTGTTTTCGTTGAGTGTTGTGATTTTCAGGATGTTTGAACCATGACAATTTTTCAGATATGATTCTATGGTTATACGTCGGTCTTTAAACACTGAATATATGAAATAAGATGATATTCAAAGAAAAAACTTATTCCATTCCCGATGTTTGATACAATGTAAACCTTACTCTATAATCATTGGTAATGGAAGTTGTACAAACATGGTGAGTAGCTACTTGGTAGAGGCACTCAACCTGCCTTGTCAATAATATCCAAAACCATATTGTCCGCAATGGATTAATAAATAGTCCGAGATGAAAGTCACCAAAAAATGCCTCATAAAACTACATATGGGCAAATATTGTGACAAAATTTGGTGTGATGTAATTCCAATGCAAGCTTCTCACATCCTTCTTGGAAGACCATGGCAATACGACAATGATGTTACCTACTATGGTAAGGCAAACAAATACACTTTGAACCTAAACAGTAAGCCTTACAGTCTCAGTCCAATGCCACCAAAAGAAATCCTCAAAGATCAAATGAGAATTTCAAAGGAGGTAGGGAAAGAAAAAAAATAAAAAAGATGAGAAAAAGGCAAAAGCAAAAGAGGTCACTAGTTATAAAAGCCAAAAGAATGACCCATGAGAGGTGTGTGAACCTAATTATGAGAAAAAAATAGTGACTCAAAATCTATTTGTGAGCATAAAAGAATTGAGAGAGATCCTTATTTATAAACAACCTTGTATCCTTGTTTACTTTAGGGAATTAATTGTTTCAATTTCTAACATTAACAAGGATTTGTCAGGTGTGTTTTCATCTCTTTTATAGGATTTTCGAGAAGTGTTAGGTGATCCACCAGACGGATTACCACGAAAAAGAGGAAAATAACACCAAACCAATCTAATTCAAGGTTCTATTATACCTCGTTAAACATACAATTTCGAAGAAACAAAAGTGTTAGATTTGTTACAAAAAGTCTACATCCAGGAAAGCCTTCGTCGTGACGCCATCTTAATGATGAAACATGATTTGAACAACTCCATAGGCTTTATAGTTAATGCACAGGGAATCTATGTAAATGATGAAAAATTGAAAGCAACACGGGACTGGCCCATACCATCTTCCATCACAAAGAGTTGTTAAATTGTGCTAGGTGACCCTCTTAACAGGTTACCACCTGAAAGCCCTAATCACTATGCCATATCAATGAAAAGTCACAATTTACGAGAGTTCAAAGGTAAGTATTTTATTAATCATTTTAATGATATTGTAACCTAATTCTTCTCCTTCTTAAAAGGTAAGACTCTTGAAGTTGTCATTCATACTAAACACAACTCCTTTAAGTTCATAAAAGATCGAGATAAGTAAAACAAAGTAGACGATAGACTGCCATGAAGGTTATGAAGTCCCCAAATCTCCTCTGTATAATTCTTAATTCATGAACTACACTTAGGATACTTAATGGATTACTTTAAAAAACCAGTTGACATGGTATTTCAATACTCATTCTAGCCACACACGGGTTAAACCCTGGAGAGAATATATGAAGAAATCATAAAGAAAGCCAACAGTAGCTGACGCCATGTTAAATTTCAACCTAAACAACAAATTACAAGACTTGTATGCAAAAGAGGATATCAAGACTACAAGAAATCAATCCCTAAAAAGAACAAACCTCGACTAAAATGCATAAAGACACATCACATTGATCCATATTCGAAGAGGATAATACATGCTTCTTTGGACTAATGTTTCTACTTAAACCTTTTAGAAGAAAAAAGTCTCTAAGATTCAGAGCATATCTATTCGGTAAGCATAATGTGAATGAATCATTAAACGATTCAAATATTACTCCCTTTAATGTTCCATATTCGACATTGAATATTTTTGAAGAAAGGGAGGATGATAAATGCATCACAAGGCTCACATCAAAGGAAGAAGTAATAACTCTTCCAAATGATCCACTGGTCCAAGCCTTGGAAAAGAACACCAGAACAACAGTAGACTTGCTATGACTTTTTGAATAGGATCCTAATCTTATTTAGTCAACATTTCTTCTGTACATACGACCTTTTGTCTCCTATATTTCCAAAGGTTCTTGAATTGAATCAATCTAACATCGATAACTCAAGATATGACCATTTTAGTGAAGACAATGCATGCAGAAAATCCTATACGGGATTAATACGAGATTTTATAAATATTACGAATTTTTAATATTTTATTGATTATTTGTAATGTAAATTAACATAGGATAATGCATTATATTTTAGGATTATATTTATTATTTTATTAGGAATTAAGGTTGAGTTAAAACATTATTCTTAGTTTCTTATTATTTTATTAGGAATTAGAGTTAAGACATGTTTAATTTGTTATTATTTATTCATTAGTTATTTAGGACCTTTAGAACTCATCCTCTATAAAAAGTAGTGTCAACACGCCTTTTCGTCCTACTAGGATTCAAACTCCTAAAAATAGGATAGAATTTTGCTAGGATTCAAACTCCTAAAAATAGGATAAAGTTCTACTATTATTTAAACTCCTAAAGATAGGATCCACAAGCATTATAAATAGTCATTATATATCACTATTGTAACACATTCGGAGGAGGATATATGAAATACCAAGAAAAAAATTAAAAGCAACTCGTAACCATTTTTCGAAGCATTTATATTTTGAAAGGTAAAGTTCATACCTTCGCATGTTATTTTTCCTTACCCTTGCTGTGTTTTGATTTCGAAAGAAAACTGAGAGAAGTGTTTTTGGCCGATGAACAGGGGCATTTTCAAGATCTATTTTTGTAGATCTAGTCCCCGAGGATTGTATTTTTGAAAAACTATTTGGATTTTTATAAACGGGTCGTGTGGATCCGCGTGTTTTGTCCTTTTTTTCTTCGATTGGCTTTTAATTTTGACCCGTAATTCATTTTTTATTTTAATTTAACCCTTATTATTTATATGTATATATGTATATATTTAATTATATTTAATTTATTTATTTATTTATTTTTCATTTTTCTTTACGATATATTATATTATTTTCCTATTATTATATATATATATATATATATATATTATTTTATCTATGTTTACTTATTTACTATGTTTTTTTTACTATATTTTCCTAACGTTATATATATATATTCTTACTTTATTTTATTTTATATTTCTATGATTACTATTTTTTTAGTTAATATTATATGTATATTTATTTTTTATTTATTTATTATTATTATTACTATTTAGTATTTTATTATATTATACATACATTTTTATATTTTTATATACATATTTTTTATTATTTTATTTATACTATTTATTTATTTTCATTATATTTTTAGTTTCTTTACTCTTATTATTATTTTTCTTTTTAAAAAAAAACACTTTACCTTTTTTATTCTTTTTGTATATATATTTTATCTTCATTTATTTTATTTTATTCAATTTCATTTTTTTTTCATCCAATTATTTTATGTTTATTATTATTGGTTTCATTTATTTCCTTGGTTTACTCTTTAGTTTTGTTACTTTCTTTTATTATTATTATTTTCTTTTAAAATCTTATTTTTTAAGGGTATTTCTGTAAACTCATTAAGGGTAAGTAATTCGAATCAAATTTTACCGTTTAATTTAACTTGTAATTTTCTTAATCAAAGACAACTGGAAATTACGTAGTACCGAAAGGACGGTTCAAGGGTGCTAATCCTTCCTTGACCGTAACCGACTCCCGAACTCGACACATCTTTGGAAGACGCAGATCAGGTAAGAAATAGGGTATCCGATCAACCCATTTGTTTTAAATAAATGATCGGTAGTGACTCCAATCCACATTTTTCAAGTCGAAGTCCAATTCCGGGGCCCAACCGAAAGACGGTTACGACAGCTTGGCGACTCCACTGGGGAGACAGGTAAGTGAGTCAGGCTAAGGTAATTTCCAATTGTCTTTTTAATGAAAAGGGTAAGTTTAAATTTTAAGGTAACATTTCGATCCTTATTACTTACTTTTGATTATATTTTCGAGTAAATAGTTGTACTGGCCGTTTTTTAATGATTTCAGCCCTTAAAGATTTTTCATCTAAGGCTCTAAACTCGAGCTCCAAACCCTGCTTTAAGTGGGGGTGAAAGCGACGCCTTCGTGTGAATTTATTCACCGTGCGGGCCTAGCAAGTAGCCTTCGGGATTCAAATACCTTATGTCTTCGTGTGAATTTATTCACCGTGTGGGCATAAGGGAATGTGTCCCCTCGAGTTTAACTTAGTCCACACAAGCCTATGATGGGTTTAGGACTAAGGGTCTGGCAAGCCCAAGGGGGCACATACAAGGAGAACTGGGGTACCGTTTTTAGAACCTAAACTGGGAGACCATGGAGAATTAGAGCCACCCCGAAACCACATTTCTAAAACCTAGGATATTTTTACCTTAACCATGTCTTTTTTTTTCATTTCGTCATTTATTTATTTATTTATTTACTAACATTTCTGCCTTTGTGTTTGTTTTTTTTAGCATTTGCATAATAACAAGAGGCTATTGATCCTTAAAAAGCATTTGTTACACATAAAATAATCTGAAATAATGGACAAAGGTGTTGTAATACAAGAGATTAAGAACGTCGAGGCACGACTATGGTCCGAGATGACTCAGAAAGAGAAGGGAGATAGTCTTCAGGGGAACTACGTGTCAGAGCTAGTTAGCTATGCCTATGTCAGCCTGAAACATAATGATGTCCAAGAGTTGTGAAGCATTTGGGACAGTTGGAAGAATGACAGAAAGCAAAAGTTCAGCCAACGATATGGTGATATTGCCCTCTTACTTCATGTCAAGACTGATGAGCCCCTGCTCCGAGCACTGATTCAATTCTGGAACCCGGGATATTGTTGCTTCACCTTTAATCGGGAGGAAATGGTGCCCACTATCGAAGAGTATACCACACTACTGCACTGAGAAAGCATCAGACTAGAGAAGGCATATATCAAACATATCAAGGGTCAGCCTTTAAAGGACGGACTGGCCAAGATTGCAGGGGTTGATGAAAACTGGGTGACTGATCGACTCCGACACAAAGGTAGTGGGGAAGGAATCGAGTGGATCCATATAAAGCAACTAATGAAGAACCACCCTGATGAATGGAACTATTTGAACAACTTCCAAGGCGAGTCAACCCAGCACCGACCATCTTAGCCGAGACCTTTCGGTCTCTTAATCATTGCAGAAGAACTGGTGGAGGAAGGTTTATTGGATGTGTTCAGCTCCTTCAAGTCTAGATTCACAGCCACTTCTGGAAAACTAACGGGGTTGCCTACCTCCGATTCAGCACTACCTATTCACCATTGGGAAGTTCATCACTATGAAATGGCATGAAGGCGCTTCGAAGGAAGAATGGATGAAGGTCTTCACTCATCTTCAGGATCGGGATATTACTTGGAGAGCCCCCTGGTTGTTCCTCAGTGATGTTCTTTTCTGATTTGGGGATTCTGACACTATGACCTTACTTGGACTTTAGGGTACAGTTGGGTATGCTCCGTTGTTGGCACTTAGACAGTATGGGGCACGTCAGTTTATCCCAGCAACATACAGATTATCTATATCAGAGTTTGTGTATCACAGTGACAGTTATAAGAAGATGATCAAAGAGGCAGCCGAGTCATGGAAGAAAGTATCCCGGATGGATGTCGTGGCTGCCAGAGATATGCTTACTCCGGATTATATGGAGTGGCGAATATTGAGAAAGAATGATAGCATCCCGATGCCAGACTGTGAAGACACCCGGACCATGGAGGAACATCTCAGGCATGTCCCTTCTGAACTTGAGATAGTCAAGGCAGAGTTTGAAGCTGTGAATAATGAGCTGAAACAGAGAGTTAAGAAACTTGAAGCTGAACGTTATCAATGGAAACTAGATGCCGATTCTCAGAAAGATAGAGCAGACAAACTGGAAAGGGAGAAGAAAATAGTCTATTTTGAGCTTGAAGACTTGAGAAAGGGGTACCAAGATAAAGTCAAGGATAACTCCTGAGAATCCAACGCCTGAGAATCCAAATGGTTGATCTGGAGAAACAACATGAGAAAGATGGTAAAGCAATAGCTTCAAAAAACAAGCGAGTGAGCTTCAGATAGTGCCCTTCGACGGGGGTTTACAGTGGCGTTTCCGTTGGGAGCAAGCACAACAGGGTGAAGGCCAGAGACGCAGTCATCCGAGATTTCCTGGATCGAGTACAGAAGGCAGCTCGCCATCTACACGGCCTGGCAAGGGAAGCTGGAGTGGTCCAACTAGGCATACAACCAGTGACATATGAAAACAAAAGACTTGTCAACCTACTGGAAGCTGTTCGGGGTCTAGAGGATTTAGTCCGAATTTACCTTTGATTGTTTTTATGTCTCTTACAAGATAAAACATTTTTGTCGAAATAAGGATTATTTATAATAATGAGCACTTTTCTGGATCAATACCTCGAACATTTCATGCATTTTTTTCATTTTTCGTTGTGCATCTATATTTCATTTTTAAGCATTTTCATAAACATGAAATTTCTTCATAGAGGATTCGATGAAGTGGTTTTAACCACATGACACCATATGGAAGCAAGATTGTAACATCAAAAGAAAAAAAACTGAAAACAATACAGTGGGAGCCTGATCACCTGATTGTAGGACAAAGCCTGCCAGGATGGTCTAAGAAAAGAATCCCCATATCCTAAGGGCTATGATGTTGAAGCTGTTAGCTGTTACCACATAAGAAGCCCCAAACATTCCTCTGAAAACTATAAGGCTCTTGCCGAAGAAGGGGGCATGGCATATACCATTTACACTTAGAGGATTGTTTTGTTTGAACACATCTTTGATCTTTCATGTTTGCTTAATCTTTTAAATGATTGAATTTATGCTGCTTTCTAAGGTTGAGCAATTGAACAAATTTTAATCTTTAGTTCTTCGAATATTAAATGAATTAATGATTCTTTTAATTCTTCAAGAATTATAGATTTTTAACATATGGAAAGATTAGACCTTACTTACCCTGTCTCAAACCCCAGAATAAAATCCTTTGATTCTTTGCCCAAAACAACTCGTGGTCATTACCAAAAGACAAAATTTTGACATTACCTCCTTTTGAAATTCTTGAACATTACCTTTATCTTTTTGATACACTCATACTTTTCTTTGAGTCAATAAGATCACACCACTTTCTTTTTTAGACTCAAAAATAACCTTTCTTACCATTAAAACCCAAGGCATTGAGTTGTTCATTTTAACATGAGCATTCTTCTAAAGAACCAAATTGGGGCATCTCGCGGGGAGCCTGAACATTGAGACATCTGGGAAAAAAGAAGAAGAATTCATTCGAAATAATTCTATCATACATTAATTACACTGTTTTCATGTGAATAAAATTAATCTTGAAAATCTATCCCTCTGGGGATACCTCTTCTGTGAAGATTTACATGTATGAAATGATGAACGGCTTTTTTTCTTTATCCCTTCACAACAGGAGAAAAAATATATTCCTTGTGTCCCCTTTTGAGCCTGTAGTATTTTTCTTCTGATTCAACCCTAACCAAGGATCACCCTCCACACTGGGGGGCAAGGTGGAAGAAATATGCTCACATGAGCGAAGACATTGATTCAGATGAGATACCAAAAGGTGAACCAAATGCCAAGTGCGAAGATTCAATCAGAACAAAAAGGGTAAAAAAGAAAAAAGAAAAGAAGCAAAAAAGAAGAAAACAAAAAAAAAGAACAAAAATAAAAAAGAAAAAGGGACAAAAAAGCACATGCAAAGATTCCCTAAAGACAAATGGTACATCAAGCTTCAAACTATGAGATTGATCAAGCACAATCATTCTCGAATCACTGAATCACTTCACTCAAAGATCATAGAGCATCAAGAGAGAGAAACATTTTGAGCAAGATTGAAGACATCAGAATGAATTGATCATTGGTTCAACACCTTAAAACACTTGTTTGGGCCTATTTATCCTTTTCTTTCATAACCATGAACCCTATCCTACATTACGTGCCTTAAAAGTCCATTCTAATCATATATGGATTTCTAAACAGAAGAGAATATCTTCAGATTTCATCCCGCCCATCAGGATTAATCTTTGTTTGCAAAAAATAATGTAATTAATGCATGGTAGAGAAAAATAACAAAGGGGGGTTCAAGACATAAATCCTGAATAACATCTTGAAACCAAAGGAGGATTCGAGTTGAAAACCTGAAAAGGCAGCTCGAATATAAAAATTGTGCAACTGAGGCAATCACACAAATTCCTTGATAAGGCATCGCACAATCCAAATGTGACTATGAAAGCTGGGAGTCGGAGAACACTTCCAGTAGAGGAGCATGCAATCACCCCATCAAACCTTTGAGCATCAAATGCCAAACCTTTAAGCATCAAATGCCAAACCTTTGACCAAACACAATAACCTGAGACCTTTTTATCTTTTCCTTACTTAACCATTTCCCAAAGATAGCTTTGATCTTGGCACGTGTCAAATAGCTATAATTTATTGAAGGATTAACATTGTAATTAAACATTTGATATCCAATGAACTCTAGTTTTATGATTCGTCTCAATTGTAAAACCGTGAAAGAGACAATATTTTCAAAACTTTTGATTAAACATTTTTCGAAACTCTTTATTGATATTTTCAGAACTTTGAAAATAAAAGAGAAAGAAAAACATTTTTTTTCAAACAAGACATTCTCTCTAGAGTGGATCTTGGTAAATGACATGTGACTCTTAGACACAAAACTCATGCTCAGAATCAATGCTGAAGCAAGAAATGAGGAACATTTGGGGCATCTTTGGAGATTCAACATCAAATATTGGGGCATTTTTTTATATTGGGGCATCATTTGGGGATTAAACATCCTAATACAAATTATTAGACCTTTTTCAGGAGATAAAATATAACAAATTCATGTTACATACATCTTATGCATACATTTTAGAGCATCATATTTATCATTTTCCACATACATAATTTTTTGCAGCTTTTAGAGTCAAGTTTCAACTTCAAGACGAAGGATACTCGATTCAAAAGCACCTTTAAAGATTCATGTTGGTTGCTTAACTCAGCAGCAAGAAGCTACACTTCAACCAACTCGACAGATTGAAAGTTTCTCTCGAAACAACACAATTTGCTCGAGAGTGGATTTCAACTTCACGACGAAGGATATCTAGCTTGAAAGTCAAACTTCACAATAAAGGGGTCTCCATGGTTTCAACTTCACGACGAAGGGAATTGTGTCCACCCGCAACATACAATACTTGAATTTCAACTTCACGACGAAGGATATTCAAGTCAAGGCTCAACTTCACAACGAAGTGGCCATCCACGATTTCAACTCCACGACGGAGAATATCGTACCACTCGAGACAACACAAGTTCAACTTCACAATGAAGGGACGGCTGGTTGTCAACAAACAACTTCCCAAATTCAGAGCCAATTTCAACTTCACAGCGAAGGATATTGGACTCCATACAACACAAGTTCAACTTCACGATGAAGGGACCGCTGGTTGTCAATAAACAACTTCCTAATTTCAAAGCCAATTTCAACTTCACAACGAAGGATATTGGACTCCAGACAACTTAAGTTCAACTTCACGACGAAGGGACCGCTGGTTGTCAACAAACAACTTCTCAATTTCAGAGCCAATTTCAACTTCACAACGAATGATATTGGACTCCAGACAACGCAAGTTCAACTTCACGACGAAGGGATCGCTGGTTGTCAACAAACAACTTCCCAATTTCAGAGCCAATTTCAACTTCACAGCGAAGAATATTGGACTCCAGACAACGCAAGTTCAACTTCACGACGAAGGGACCGCTGGTTGTCAACAAACAACTTCTCAATTTCAGAGCCAATTTTAACTTCACAACGAAGGATATTGGACTCCAGACAACACAAGTTCAACTTCACGATGAAGGGACCGCTGGTTGTCAACAAATAACTTCCCAATTTCAGAGCCAATTTCAACTTCACAATGAAGGATATTGGACTCGAGACAACGCAAGTTCAACTTAACGATGAAGGGACCGCTGGTTGTCAACAAACAATTTCCCAATTTTGGAGCCAATTTCAACTTCACAACAAAGGATATTGGACTCGAGACAACACAAGTTCAACTTCACAATGAAGGGACGACTGGTTGTCAACAAACAATTTCTCGATTCCAGAGCCAATTTCAACTTTACGACGGAGGATATTTGACTCGAAACAATGCTACTTACTTGGATTTCAACTTCACGACGAAGGATATCCAATTCCAGGCTCAACTTCACGATGAAGGGGCCACCCGCGGTTTCAACTTCACGACGAAGTGAATCGTGCACACAAGCATCATCCATCTTTAGATTGGATTTAAACTTCACGACGAGGGATATCCAACTCAAAAAAGGATTATCTATTAACAAAGACCTTCGAGTTCGACTATGCTCAGCTCTAAGGCACATCATTTACAGCATAACTCAAGGCTAGAAGGGTTATCTGCCATCAAAATTATCGAGTTCGATTCCATTCAGCTCGATGACACATCAATCGCACTACTTTTCGGTTGCAGTCGAGGTTTTCAAGTCGAGAATAGGACCTGGGTTAGCCGTGCCTTAGTGACAAGCAACCATTTTCAAGTAGCATAGCTTAAGTCAAGAAAAAGCTATCTATCAATGAAGATTTTTGAGTTCGATTCCGATCCAATGTCTTTAAACTGAGAAGAAGACCGAAGGGTTACGGGAAGCCACGTGCTGATTCAAATTCCGAAATACGGCTTCAATTTCATATCATTTCAAGATAAACTCGACTTCACGATGGAGGAGTCATCCGTAACTCAATTCGACAGGGAGTTATTGAAGCATCAGAGTCAATTTTCAACTCCATTGAACGAAAAGTGTGTCTTTTAATCTTTTCTCTATCCCCGTTACACGACTATGGGCAAAGAGGGGCAGCTGTCAACACGCCTTTTCATCCTACTAGGATTCAAACTCCTAAAAATAGGATAGAATTTTGCTAGGATTCAAACTCCTAAAAATAGGATAGAGTTCTACTATTATTTAAACTCCTAAAGATAGGATCCACAAGCATTATAAATAGTCATTGTAACTCACTATTGTAACACATTCGGAGGAGGATATATGAAATACCAAGCAAAAAATTACAAGCAACTCGTAGCCATTTTTCGAAGCATTTATATTTTGAAAGGTAAAGTTTATACCTTCGCATGTTATTTTTTCTTACCCTTGTTGTGTTTTGATTTCGAAAGAAAACTGAGAGAAGTATTTTTGGCCGATGAACGGGGGCGTTTTCGAGATCTATTTTTGTAGATCTAGTCCCCGAGGCTTGTGTTTTTGAAAAACTATTCGGGTTTTTATAAACGGGTCGTATGGATCCGCGTTTTTTGTCGTTTTTTCTTCGATTGACTTTTAATTTTGACCAATAATTCATTTTTTATTTTAATTTAACCCTTATTATTTATATGTATATATTTAATTTTATTTTATTTATTTATTTATTTATTTTCATTTTTCTTTGCGTTATATTATATTATTTTCCTATTATTATATATATATATTATATTATTATTTTTTTATCTATGTTTACTTATTTACTATGTTTTTTTACTATATTTTCCTAACGTTATATATATATATTCTTTCTTTATTTTATTTTATATTTCTATGATTACTATTTTTTTAGTTAATATTATATGTATATTTATTTTTCATTTATTTATTATTATTATTATTTAGTATTTTATTATATTATACATACATTTTTATATTTTTATATATATATTTTTTATTATTTTATTTATACTATTTATTTATTTTCATTATATTTTTAGTTTCTTTGCTCTTATTATTATTTTTCTTTTTAAAAAAAAACACTTTACCTTTTTTATTCTTATTGTATATATATTTTATCTTTATTTATTTTATTTTATTCAATTTCATTTTTTTCATCCAATTATTTTATGTTTATTATTATTGGTTTCATTTATTTCCTTGGTTTACTCTTTAGTTTTGTTACTTTCTTTTATTATTATTATTTTATTTTAAAATCTTATTTTTAAGGGTATTTCCGTAAACTCATTAAGGGTAAGTAATTCGGATCAAATTTTACCTTTTAATTTAACTTGCAATTTTCTTAATCAAAAACAACTGGAAATTACGTAGTACCGAAAGGACGGTTCAAGGGTGCTAATCCTTCCTTGACCGTAACCGACTCCCGAACCCGACACATCTTTGGAAAGATGCAAATCAGGTAAGAAATAGGGTATCAAATCAACCCATTTGTTTTAAATAAATGATCGGTGGCGACTCCAATCCACATTTTTCAAGTCGAAGCCCAATTCCGGGGCCCAACCGAAAGACGGTTGCGACAAGTAGGCTTCATTCAACTTTGTAAAACGGATTTCTTTGATTAAAAATATAATGAGAGTTTATTTTTACAAGTGCTGATTGCCTTGTGTCTTCGAAGCTTCTTCTCCTGAAGTTCTTTCAAGTTCTTATAAGGGAGATTAATCTTCATACTCCAATTTTCTTTTTCATCACGAATAGGAGGGTTGGTTAGAGCCATATTATCGAGTTTACCTTTTCATTGCGACTAGGAGGGTTCTATAGGACACTTATCCATCTATTTTTCATAAATCTATCCTCACCATCATCATCTTTACCGTACACCTTCATAAGGGAGATCTTTTGATTTCTTGGTTATCGAGACATTTCTCTACCCAGTGACGGAAAGAACAAATAGTACACCTAGGTGTGATTAGTCTCAAAAAAGTAAGTGTTTATCTTCCTTAAATTAGATAAAACACTAAATTGTAGAGTCACCACCAATCATTTAATGTGGTGAGATTGATCACAAAAATATTATATTACTCTAATAAAATTATTGAGAATAATATTAAAATAATACAACAAACGGTCTGCTTACCAGAAAAATGAGTTCGGGAGTCGGTTATGTATGGGGAAGGATTAGCACCCCCATAACGCCCAAAATTGGTACTGGTGTTTATTAATTGATTTGTCTTTGCAATAAATTAACAAATTTGTATTTAATTTAATTTAAATCATACAAATAAAAATACTACTTAATATATTATTTATTATAAGTATAAATAATCCTATTATAATATAAAATAAGTTAAAATTACATAATATATAGATTAATATTACTAATTCAAAATATTATAAAATATAAGTACTAATAGTGTAATTAATCCTATATTTATTAAAATATTAATATATTTTAGGGAAAAAAATATAACATATCTAAATTAATGATCCTAATTTCGAAATGTTATGAAATATAGGTATTAATAATGTAATTTACCCATAAATATTAATACGGGATATAAATATAAATAATTAAAATATAAAGGACTAAATAGGTTTTTTTACCTTAAGATATATATATATATATATATATATATATATATATATATATATATATATATATGGAACTGACCAAAATATAAATAAATAAAATGCAAAGAATAAATTAAAAAATACAAAAACATGCTTTTAATGACTAAATTACAATATTACAAAGTTATAGCGACCCTGGTCATAATTTACCCATAACCGAAATTACACACATGCTTCTCCCCAAAATGATGCCTTCTAGGGAGGGGTATATATTGGCCCTAAACTTGTCTAAAGAGGCTTCAAGCCTCATTCCTCGACTGAGGGAATCCGACCAACGTCAGCCACCGTACGCCGACATTGACACCCACCACCTACCACCACTCACTATGGCCGAAAATTACCCGAATACACCAAATTAATCCCCTTCTCTTCCTAAAGCCAAATCCGATGACCTTTTACCCTAAAAAGCTCTTAATCAAAGTAGATCTAAATATTTACCTTTGATGTTTGACTTCTCCGGCGACGCTTGGGCTCTCCGACAACAGTAAGGCTTTCCTCCATCTTTCTCTTTTATATTTTATTGGTTTGGTTGCTGGGTATTTTCTTTGTTTCCCTCCTTTTTTCTTGAAACTTTTGACCCTTATTTATAAGGTTCTTCGAGTCCCTTTTCAGACCGATTAATGGAGTGCACCCCGAGTCACCGGAGCTATGGTGGTGACTCACCCTAGGGGTAGTGATTTGTGCGGTGTATGAACTGGGTGCATTAAATACACCTAGATCTCGCAGATCCACCGATGATGTGGAAGTGTCGTGGGAGTTACTGGTTGGAGGCGACAATAGCGAGGGCATCATCACTCTATGGTAAGATGCCACTAGGGCATCACCATTTGCTCTGTTAGCTTACCCAACTTTAGTATAAACATCGACTGGGGTAACTCCGTTTTCATTAGGGTGTAATGAGAACCCTAGCGTTCCTGTTGTTCATGTTTGGGTCCATTGGATCTCTCCAGATCTAATAATGATGATCTGTTATTGCGTTGGAACATGTGTAAAACCCTAAACAAACTTGGGTATACTCATCGGGCCTATTGGGCTGCTTGGGTCAGATTTGGGCATGAACCGGGTCTGGGTCTACTAGGATTGGTTGTAACATGAGATTCGGGTTGTAATTGGGTCTTGGGTTAAATTTGTTTTACATTTGGGCCTATAACAACATTGTAATAAGAAATAATAATAATATACTTATAAAATTCAAACAAAAACGATTGTCGATAACTGCCCCTCTTTGCTTATTTTTGTGTTAACAAGAATAAAGCAAAGATAAAAAGATCACAAGTTTTTGTCCAATTGGCTTCATATTTGATAAAAAATCCGTTCCACTACTCTTATGTGGAGATTGAACTTTTGCTCTTCTGTTGCTTCACTACTCTTTTGTAAAGGCTGGATTTGCATCGCTTCACTACTCTTTTGTGAAGGCTAGATTTGCATCGCTTCACTACTCTTTTGTGAAGGCTAAAATGCATTGCTTCACTACTCTTTTGTGAAGGCTGAATTACATTGATTTACTACTCTTTTTTGATGGCTAAATTTGTATTACTTGAAAAGAATCCATTTCACTACTCTTCCGTGAAGATCATATTTGAGGTTGATTTTCTACTACTACTCTTCTGTGGGGACCAAATCTGTAATATTAGAAATAACTTGTTCCACTACTCTTCCGTGGATACTAGACTCATGCAATCTTTGGATATCCCTATTTTTAGGGGTTTTGAGTTTATTACTCATATCTCAGAGTTCTAATATCTTGAACCTTCGGCTTTCTTTTGAAAAACCTGCAGATGTGTTATTATGTTTACTACCATGCATTTATGAATGTCATGATCCTATTTATGCCGAAAATGTGTGCAATGAAAAATTTTCAGGGTACTTTCTTTTTCCTCGAATGAGGACCCCTTTTTGTTGTCCATTCTTGACTTAGTCTCATCATGGGTGCGGCAAACATAATCATTTTATCTCATCTTACCACCTTGATTCTTTTTGCTCGAACTTGAATCCGTTTCTGTTCTTCTTGAATTCCACCAGTACAAATGACAAACCATTCAATTAATGAAAAATATTTCAGATCATTTTTAAATATCTGAAACCTCCTATGCACTTCAATATTTCATGTATCATGTCATCATATGTTAAAATCATTGTTAGCCTCAGAATATCAGTACTCTTCAAAAACTTTTTGCATGATGATACACCATGATTTTATGTACTTTAAATTAAACTACATGTTTAAATTTTCAAAGCAATATGTTTATAAAAAGAAGAATTAACTAGAAAATGCCCCTTTTATTCATGTGAAGAATTTACATGGCAAATTTTTACTCGTAAAAGACAAGTAGGCATCTTAAAACATCAATAACACAAATGCTTTTGAATTGACATATAGCAAAGTGATTCGAGCGTAGCTTCTATCAAAAGGATCTCGAAATTATGATGAAGGTGTGGAACTCCTTTTTATACCACCACATTCCCAATATTGAAACTTATCATTAATCATATGGATCGACAACAAGATCTTTAAATCCCTATTTTCTTTTATGCAAAATACCTTTTAACAGCGTCAGAATTTACTAGGTAAGGTAATTCAAGTCCATCCATTTTAACAAGGACTAAAGCTCCTCTAGAAAAAACATTTTTTACAACATAAGGTCCTTCCCAATTTGGCATCCATTTCCCTCGAAAGTCCTTTTGAAAAGGTAAAATCCTTTTGAGTACGAGATCTCCTTCATAAAATTCTCAGAGGAAAACTTTCTTATTATGCGCTCGTATCATTTTCTTTTGGTACATCTGACCATGACCAATAGCTTTCATTCTCTTTTCTTCAATCAAATTTAGCTGGTCATATCTATTTTGTACCCAATCTACCTCATCTAGCTTTACTTCTGATAAAACTTGTAGTGAGAGAATTTCTACCTCAATAGGTAAGACTGCTTTCATCCCATAGAGTAATGAAAATGGAGTTATTCAGTCAATGTTTATACTGAAGTTCGGTAAGCTAACAGAGCAAATGGTAGTTTCTCATGCCAATCTTTATAATTTTTAGTCATATTCTCTATAAGTCTTTTGATATTCTTATTAGCTGTCTCAATTGCTCCATTCATCTTTGGACGATAAGTGGTAAAATTATGATGCTTTATCTGGAACTGTTCACAGACTGATTTCATCATCTTATTGTTTAAATTCAAAGCATTATCGGTAATAATTCTCTCTAGTAAACCATATCGACAAATGATTTCTTTTTTCAAGAATTTATAGATTGTGGATTGAGTGATGTTCACATAAGAAGTTGCTTCTATCCATTTGGTAAAATAGTCTATTGCTACCAAAAAGAAGCGATGGCCATTTGAGGCTTTGGGAAAATTTTTCCCAATAACATCTATGCCCCAGACAAAGAATGGCCAAGGAGTTGTCATTACATGCAAATGATGAGGAGGAGTATGCTTTTTATCTCCATAAATTTGACACTTGTGACACTTTCGAGCATAATTAATACAGTCAGTCTCCAATAGGACTTGATCCATACTCTTTTTATACAAGATTTCACCATCGAGTACATACCGTGATGTCATTCTTTGGATATTTCTCTTATCATTTTAGGTTTCTTATTCAGAATAACTCTGATATCTTATATATTGCAAGATATCATAGTACCATGGTTTCTCTTCCTCTTCCTCTTCAATGTTAAAACAATGAGATGGATATTCATAAGCTTGCATTTCAATAGGCATCATGCTTGAATACTCATCTGCCTTAAATGTGGTTGCCAAAGTTGCAAAGGCATCTTCCATTTGATTTTCTTCTCTGGGAAGGTAATTGAAAGTCACTTATTCAAATTCTTTGATGAGTTCCATAACCAATTTATGGTATTTTACAAGCTTAGAATCTTTTTTCTTCCATTCTCCTCTAATTTGTTAAATTATCATAGCTGAATCCCTATATACCTTGAGCATTTTTATTTGACGTTCAATGGAAGCTTTAAGACCCAAAATACATGCCTCATACTCAGCCATATTGTTTGTGCAATCAAAATTAAGTCGGTTGATAAACGGATAATGCTCTCTTTCTAGTGAGACCAAAATTGCCCCAATTTCATTCCCCAAAGCAGTCAAAGCACCATCAAAAGTCAACTTCCAATATTCATTGGTAGATGTAACTGATTCTTCCACTGAAATTGCCATCAAATCTTCATCAGGAAAATCAAAATCTATTGGCACATATTCTTGAGAAGTTATACTTGCAATAAATTCAGCTATTGCAGTCCCTTTTACTGCTTTTTGACTGACGTATTGGATGTCAAATTCTGACAATAAAATCTGCTAACGAGCTAACCTTCCAGATAATGCGAGTACATCCAGTAGATATTTTAATGGATCAAATCTAGATATAAGACATGTAGTGTGATATAACATGTACTGTCTAAGCCTTCAAGTGGTCCATACCAAAGCACAACACAAATTTTCAATTAGATAATATCTAGTTTCACATTCAATGAACTTTTTACTGAGATAATAAATTGCTCTCTCTTTTTTCTTAGTTTGATCACGTTGTCTTATTACACACCCCATTGAATATTTCCATACCGATAAATAAAGAATTAAGGGTTTTCCTGGTATGGGTGGTACCAAGATTGGGGTACTCGACATATATTTCTTAATTGTCTCAAAAGCTTCTTGACATTCTTCATTACATGTCCTAGAATTACTCTTTCTAAGGAGGCAAAAAAAAAGGATCACATTTCTCAGTTACCTACGAAATAAATCGAACTATATAATTCAGTCTCCCCAAAAATCCCTGAAACTCCTTTAATAATCGTAGAGGTGGCAAATTTCGAATAGATTTAACTTTATTTGGGTCTATTTCAATCCCTTTTTGGCTCACGACAAATCCCAAGAGTTTACCAGATGTCACCCCAAATGTGCACTTATTTGGGTTGAGCTTTAACTAGCATTTCCTTAATCTTTGGAAAAGCTTCCTTAAATTCTTGACATGTTCATCTTCCGACTTGGCTTTGACAATCATATCATCGACATAAACTTCTATTTCTTTATGCATCATGTTGGAAAATAATTTTTTCATAGTCCTTTGATATGTTGCCCCTGCATTCTTTAGTCCAAATGGCATCACTTTATAACAAAACGTTCCCCACAAGGTGACAAACGTTGTTTTTTTCCATATCATCAGGGTACATTCTAATTTGATTATAGCCAATGAAACTATCCATAAATGAGAATAAAGAATTTTTAGCAGTATTATCCACTAATGTGTCTATGTGTGGTAAAGGAAAATTATCCTTCGGACTGGCTCTATTAAGATATTGGTAATCAACAAACATATGAACTTTACCATCTTTCTTTGATACAGGGACAATATTTTCTACCCATTCAGGGTATTTGGCCACTTTAAGAAACCCAACATCGAATTGTTTTTAACTTCTTATTTGACTTTAAGTAAAATTTTCGATTTCATTCTTCTCAGCTTTTGTTGCATGGGCTTACATTTTAGTTTTATTGGTAACTTGTGTACTACCAATTCTGTATCCAATCCTAGAATATCCTCATATGACCAAGAAAATACATCATTGTATTCTTGTAGCAACTCAATCACTCTCTGTCGTCCTTTATTAGATAAAGTAGTGCCAATTTTTTGCCTCCTTCTTATCCACATTGGTCCCTAAATTCAAGAACTCAATAGGTTCCTTATGAGGTAGAATTTTCTTATCCTCCTTTTTCACCATTTTTAACAGCTCGGAGGGTAAGTTACATCTCTCATCATTATCATAATCCTCGACTTCCTCAAGACACATAGGTTGCTCGAAGTCAATTTCTGTGTCATTATCATCAGCATTTGTGTCATTGATATTTGAGTTCCTGAAAGAAAAATAAACTAGAGTGTATATATATAATCATAAAATGCACTTAAAAATGATTGTCATTTGGAACTAATGCATCTTTTATTGAAAAATAAAAACACATAGTTTAACCCTTTACACAAAATCAAACTATTGCCCCAGGGTATAAGCAATAGTGAAAGTTCTAGTGTATTACTCTGTAAAAGACTTGAAAACTACAGGTAATTCTTTCACAGTCTAATTATTTAACTCAAAGTCTGATGATACGAGGTAAATGCTCATAGCTTTATTTTCTATAATTCATCATCTGCTATGACATTGATATTCATTTCTTTCAAAGCATCTTCAACAATCAGCCCTTTCTTTTGTTGATTTTCTTGGAAAACTTGTCCTCCAGGCACAAAAGTATTATTCAATGGTAGAAAAATCATTGGTTCCCATGTGAGATATTCTTCGGCTAACTTTGCCTTTCTCAGCTCTTGACATTTTCTAATGCCCCTTTGTATCTTTTTTATGGTCGGCTGATATCCCAAACCAAATTGATCTTTCTTGGAGATAGGAAGAACTTGATTAACTGGTCCTTGCAAATAACTTCCTAATCCTTTCCTAACTTTTGCTCCCTTTCCTAGGGTCAATTTGAGCCCTATTTTAGTGATCCTTTTGCCCTCGGTAAAAAACGTGGAGTTGACAAATTCCAATGATATAAAAGAACATTCAATAGCTTCTTCATCCAACTCAACGTATGGACCAATGGTAGAGACTGAAGCAATGATGTATTCTTCAACATTAAGACATATCATCCTACCATCTATTACAATTTTACCTTTTGGTGTAACGTGGATAGAATTGCCCCTGCTTGGTGAATCCAGGGTCTTCCCAGTAAACAATTATAGGTGGGTATAATATCTATTACAAGGAATTCTACCTCATATGTAGCTGGACCAATAGTTAAAGGAATGTCAATTTTTCCCAATACTTCTTTCTTAGTTCCATCAAAAACTCGGACAATACTGTGACTATTTCTCATTAGTATGCTGTCAATTGGTAATTTCTTCAAAGTCACTAATGGCATTACGTTCACAGTTAAGCCATTATCTATTAACACTCGATATAGAATATGTCATTTACACTTAATTGTGATGTGCAGAGCTTTAGGGCTACCACTCATCTCAGAAGGAATTTCATCTTCAGAAAAAGAAAGGAAACTATCAGCTTGTATGTTTGCAATCAGCCTATCCAATTTGTTAACAGGTAATTCTTTTGGCTCAAAAGTTTGATTTAACACTTTTAGTACATCATTACGATGTGCTTCGGAGCTTAATAAAAGTTGTAAGACTAATATACAAGCTGGCAATTTGTGCAACTGTTCAACAATATTATATTCACTGTGTTTGAGAAACTTCAAGAATTCTACAGCTTCATTTTCAGTTACATGTTCATTGATGATAGTTTCATCCTCTTTCAGCTGTAATTCAACATTTTTCCCTTTATCAACCAGACCTTGCTTCTCAGGTTCCTTAGAATAACACCTTTCACTTCTAGTAAAATGTTCTACTTCGTCTACTTCTTCATTTCCTCCCATTATTTCCTTCATTTTGCAGTCATAATACCATGGTACTTACTTGTCATCTTTATAAAGGAACGGGGATGGAGAAGTGATGACAACCTTTGGAGATATTTTATATGATACACGAGTCCTTAGTGTGATAATTAGAGGATAATTAGAGTTGTAAACCTCTCTAGATGATCCTTCAGAGGCACAAATATCTATTTCCTCCTCTTCCGATACTTCTTTGAAAAATTCCATTTCCTTGTCATCCACCATCTTCTTTACCAAAACCCGAATATCTGGACATTGTTGTATAACATGTCCTTCACAACAATGATAATGGCATACATTTCCACATTTTAATCGTTCTGCTGGCATATTGTATTTCAGTAAACCAACTTTGATCATTTGAGCCCACACCCAAAACATAGGTGATTTCACTTTACTAACTTGCCTTATAACATGCTTTCCTTTTTTCCTCTACAAATGCATTGATTTCGGCTCCTTTTTGGTTTGGCAACGGGTTTTGAGCCATATTTGGTTGCTCTTTATCACCAAAATTTATGATATTCTTTGTTCTCATGCTTTGAACGATTCTTTTGAATGCGATGTAGTTTTCAATAGAATGTCCATGAGACCCTGCATGATATTCGCATTGCAAGTTATCATTGTACCACTTAGGATATGGAGGTTGTATGGGTAATACATGATAGGGTGATATTATATGTTTATCATATAATATCTGGTATAACTCTTTGTACGTCATTGGAATTGAGTCAAACTGAGATCTCTCTTTTTCCATCATTGGTTCCCTTGTCCCTTGTTTGGCAGAGTTTTTTATAGAGGATCCAATGTCCTGAGGTAGAGACACTATAATATTATTGGATTCATATTTCCTTGCATCATTTACCTCGTTTTCTTTCATTTTCATTAATGGTTTCTTGCTAGATTCACCACTTTCAAGTTTCCCACTCTTAACTTCCATTTCAATCATCTCACCTGTTGTGACTATGTCAGCAAAGCTCTTAAAAGAATTCCCTATGAGGTGAGTAAAGAAATAATCTTTTAAAGTGTTCACAAAGAGCACATTTGTCTTCTCTTCTTCCATGGGTGGATGTACATGCACAGTTATGTCCCTCTATCTCTGGGCATAATGCCTAAAACTTTTATTGAATTTCTTTTCCATGTTTTGTAACACCATTCGATTAGGTCTTATATCTTTCACATGCTTATATTGTTCCAGAAAAGATTTAGCCATATCTTTCCAAGATTTAATATGAGCTCTACTTAATTGGATGTACCATCAGATGGTCGAACCTGTTAAACTTTCTTGGAAACAATGGATCAGTAGTTGATCATTCCCTATATAACCCGTCATTTTCCTACAAAACATTGTGATATGGGTAGAAGGATATTTCATGCCATCAAAATTTTCAAAATTTGGAATCTTGAATTTGGGTGGTAATGTCACACCCCAATTTAGGGGCTAAATTTTAGAAATTATAAAGTATTGAATTTAGTGGTATCAGAGCCTAGGTTTGAGTCAAAATATTTCCAAATAGACCGGCTGGTCGAATATCCAAAGATGTATGATTAGTACATGCCCCTAGACTACAATCGTACTTCTCTAAGCCGAAAGTCCAAGGTTGAGTCCCTATCTATAGCGAGCAAACCTAAGTTTTTATCTGTTAAGGCTCTACCTTTGCGTAAAGGAATATTAGTAAAATCTGTCTAAATTATGTAAAGTACCTCACGAGCCATGTGAGAGTTACTCATCTGAGAAATTCTGACCCGACTCCAGAAATAAAATTGGGATATGTTACCGCTCTATGAGCCTATTTTTGTAACCAATGCTGAATTGATTCCACATGGATAATTCTATTCAAATTATTTTTATTGGAATGAGGGAGAGTTCTGACGAAAATGTATACTCAGCTGGTTAAAGATTAATAGGATCGGTACTTCTGTAAAAGCTACTGGAAGACATGGAAGAACTGATGGAAGCCTCATTTCTTTATTTATGTGACTTGAATGAATTTCGATGATGAAATTCTTTTAAGGAGGGGAGAATTGTCACACCCCAATTTATGGGCTAAAGTTTAGAAATTATAAAGTATTGAATTTAGAAAATGTAACCCCCAGACCCGGCCTGGACGTTATGACTATGTCTAGGTGATTATATATCACATTCAGAAATTCTTTTCTTTTTTAAAACAACATTGAAATCCATGTCTCAGAAATATATGAAATTTTTCCATAATAAGGATTTATACGATAAACATATATTAATACATATTTTAGAAAACCGTATAAAACACATACATATCAAAATACCAGAAATACAAACATATCATGACGGTAGTAATAGATGTCACCAAAATATAGAAGAAATACATATAGAAATATAATATTCTACAAAACTAGCAGTAGTCGATCTCCTTTGATGCCAAGCCTACTAGTTTACGTTCTGTTGTTATCTAAAAAGGTTAAAATTTACAAAATGAGCTAAAAACCCAGTGTGCTCCATACAGTGTATAAAAACATATAGATAAAATATTTCAGTAAAATTAGTTTATCAAACATGTTTTAAAAACATGAACACTACCCCCCATCCGATCACATCAGAATGTGTAAGTTCCTTAGAACCATACACCCCCTGCACATCAGTAAGGCCCTGAGCACAAAGCTGAGGAGCATGCATATATAATTCCTCCAAAAATACCCCCAATGACCATGAATGTATTCAAGTGAAAATGATGATTAATCCTTTAAAACATGAAAATGTTTTATGCTTGGAAATCATATACTGGAATACAGAAATCAGAAGTCAAATCAGTAACGTACGGTAAATCATATGTCGGATAAGAAATATTCAAAAACCAGGTATAAAAATATACCGTAACCAGAAATCATATCAGAAGTGTACAGTAAATCAGATATCAAATAAACAGTATTCAGATAGATGTTTTAAAACAGTAAGTAGCACCGTCAGGAAGCATACCTGTAACAGACTAAGAAATTGGATAGGGAAGCCTACTACTGAGTCTGTTGATCACGCTCTGCGGCAGCGCTAGATCCTACGAATCAGAAAAATCCATTTTGGAATCCTAATATGAATAATCTTAACCTTTATGTAAATAATTAATGGAAACCTACGGGTAATTCTCGTAGAATGCAGATCGTGCTGATCTGATGAACGAAAAACACTGGACCTAATTGATCCTCGCTCAGGTGAAACATGAGTACCTTCATAAAATATCTTGTTAGATCAATTCCATAACCATATCTCAAGTAAATAAGCAAAAATGCTAAAAATACTAAGCATTTTTTGGGTTAACGAGCTCGATTCGGGGCTTTCGGGTCAGAATTTGGCAAAACGGACTTCATAATCAGACTCAAGACGTTGAAAAACATAAAATATGACTTTTCAAAAATTTGACTTTTTGATCAAAGTCGAAAGTCAACGGGTATGACTGACAAATTGGAGGCTTTCACAATTAAGCTCCGTTTTTTATGAAATTTCTATTGATATGTATACGAGGAATTATTGGAAGTTGATTTCAAGATCGAGGGCGTTCAAATGGAGTTTAAATGGTCGATTAGTATGACATGAAAATCGAGGTAATACATTACTAACTTTTCATGCTTTATGGAACATGTTGGTATAGGTAAATGCATGAATAAGATAATGTTTGGTCTCATCTGTGTAGATAATTAATTTCTACACTCGATCTGAATTCGGTAACTGAATACGGCCCAGATGATTAATATAAGAAACTAGAGGACTGTTAGAATTAAAGTAAAAGTTCTGTGATTAAGTGATAGTAAGCAGCCCTGGGTCTGTAAATTATAAATTATCTCAGTAATAGTTAATGCTAAAGGTAATCATTGGATGAGAATACTTCGGTTAGGTAAAATTATGAAAATACCCTTATGTTGTAAAAAGACAAGAATTGACCCTGGAAGTTGGATAAGAAGTTTTTAAAGACATATTGATCTGATGAAACTACTGATGTGTATAGAAAATACTAGTTTTTCTTAGAAAATATGGATAATCGATTCCTAAACCCAAGATGTCTTGTACAAATTACTAGAAGTTTGATAAGGAATAATTTCAAGTTTAAAGATTATCTGAGAAAGCAATTAACCTTAGGATCTCCAAATTATATTTATTGGGGTATGACAGGTAATACCAAACTCAACTATTTAGCTTCAATTCCATATACATTGGAGCCCTCTTTCATGACCCTAACTTCTTCCATTAGTTGTTCCAACTGTTTTTTGGATTCTTTATTTTCTTCCTGATCAAAATCTGGAACAGTTTCAACTTGTTATAGGTTTATAGAAGCACTAGGTAAGTTTATGTTTACTCTTCCTGCCTGAGTAATTGCTCCTGATTGGGCTTTAGTATGAGATGTGCAAGGTCTGAGGGATATAAAGGTTCTTTAGTTACTTTAGCTTTTTGACGATCTGCTCTTAATGTAAAGCCTGGGGGATATAAAGGTTCTTCAGTGAAAGTACCAACAACTGGGGTATTTATTTGTCCCACACTTCTTTGTAACATACTTGCAAATCTTTCCATCATATTATTATGGGATTTTATTAATTGTTCATGCATTTCTTCCTGAGCTTTCTTAAAATTCTCTTGCATCTCAAGCTAATTCTTTTCAATTTGAACGATCTTATCATCCATTACCCTTTATAGGGTTTTGTATGGATGCTTAGAGGTGTCTATTATTCTTTGAAAAAGAAAAAAACCCCTTCTTAATAAAAACATATGTTTTATTAATGAATATGCTAAAATGTAAAATGCTATATAAAAATGCAAAAAAAATATACAATGATGCAAGGTGTTGATATTGGAATGATTTCTTGAGAACAACTTTTATACTAAAACAAAGATTTATTATAAAGCTTTAAAACATAAGATACAAAATCAGAGATACATTTGAACAACTTCTCCTAACTGTTGTATATGCTCAAGTAACTCAAAGAACTTATGAGTTTCTTCGATTTTTGGCTCTAATTCTTCACTCAAAGTAGTAGCTTCGTATGCCAAATCCACCAAGTATTGCGCTATTTCTTGAGCTTGCTCCAAATATTTTGCAATAAGATCATCTCTTTGTTTGATTTTCCATTGGGCACTTTCCCCACGATAATGCCATTTCAAAGTTCCTTCATAAGGGATAATAGGGAGTTGATTTACCTTCTTCTGAAGATCTTGAACCTTAGTTTACAGTTCATTTACTTTCTTTCTCAGGCTTCTAACTTCCGAATTACTTTCTTGGC
Organism: Hibiscus syriacus; assembly: GCF_006381635.1. Classification (NCBI taxonomy): domain Eukaryota; kingdom Viridiplantae; phylum Streptophyta; class Magnoliopsida; order Malvales; family Malvaceae; genus Hibiscus; species Hibiscus syriacus. The sequence goes on along the minus strand of NW_024062326.1, from coordinate 1,065,310 downwards.
TTTGTAATGTTGTTTCCAATCTTACGATTTTGCCTTTTAGTTTTTGGTTTTTAGCTTAATATTCCAACAACCGTTGCTCTAATTCCTCATTTCTTTGGAAAGTATCTTAGCATGGTGTTTGAGCTCCTCTTTACCTTCTTCAACTTTTCTTTTCAAACCTGTTGACTTTTGTTTGCTTGATCCTTCTTCAATATGAGTCTTTACCATCCGCTGATAGGATGACTGGAGATTGTTAAAATCAACCCTGAGTTGTTTTTCAGCCTTGCCAACTTGATCTGTTCGTCCTTTATGAATGTATATTTCGATTTCTTTATGGTACGCTTCCTCTTCCAGATTTTGCAGAGTTTTCTTCCATTGTTTTCTTTCAATCTCAAAATCTTGCTTTGCCAATCCTAATGAAGATGATATAATTCTCAAATGTTCTTTGATAGGTTGAACATTCTCAAAATTAACCATTAGAATGTTGTCGTTGATTTGGCTAATTCTCCATTGGTCATATTTTTATGAAAGCTTTTGACTGAAAGTGAATAAATTTACTCGATGAATCCATTTCCAAGCCTCAACAACCTTTCTGATTTTATCCTTGTACTAATCACTTCTAAATGCAAACTCTAATTCAAATAGACCCGATGTTGCAGGAATAAACCATCTTGATCCATATTCTCTGGAAACCATCAAAGGTGAATATCCTACGAAACCCCAAATATCAGGAAAAGGAACTCAATCATGCTCTCCACACTTATACATTATATTTGAAGAAGTATTCCATGAGGCTTTCCATAACACGTCAATGTCTTTGAGATTTTGAAATATGCTCATCTATCTTTCTTCATCGTAATCTCCGGCTATTTTTGAGAAAGGAAATCTTGTAGAGGTGAAAAATCTTCCAGAAATATTCGTCCAAGTGATTTTTCCTCATGCTTAAGATGATTAATAATCCATACCAACAACAAAGGTGCACAACCTATAAAATGTCCCTCTCATTCACGTCTGCATGAATTCAAGGAACGAAATGTTTCAGCTAAAATAGCAGGAATCGGATCTGCATTCTTGTTCAATCTTTCAAACAAGTCTATAGCTAATATCCACATGCCCCAGGATCTTCGTAAAAATGACCATTCCATAAATACCTAAAGCCAACATATCAATCTTCTTTCTTTTGTCTAGATGGCGGTAGATTACTTCTCTCAGATCAGTCCAAGTGATGCATTCACTATCACCCTTCTTTTTTATATTTCTTGTGGCCCACTCTTCACTCATTCCAGTCAGTAAGAGCACTTTCTTCTTAAAATGAGCAGTATTAGGTGGCTTGATATATACCCTATCTTCATATGATCTCGGACAGCGAATAAGAGCTCGATATTCCTCCACAGTAGGTGTCAAATCTAGTTTGCCAAAGGTGAAGCAACTAGAGGCAGGATTCCAAAATTTTGATAAAGCTCTGAACAAATGCCAATCAATAAGAATGTCTAAAAGATAAGCAATGTCACCATATAGCATAGAATAGTTGCTTGTCAGTCGTTTCCCATTTTCCCTAGATTTCTTTCAACTCACTCAAATTTTTTTGGCGTACATTGTTATGTGTATATCTGATCAGGTCTGACACGTACCCTGGTGATAAGCTATTTCCTTTGATAAGTTGAGACTGCTCAAACATCTTAAAACAACTGCATTGTCTTCTACTTCATATTGGACTATTTGTTCCATATTTCCAGCTTTCTATTGAAATCAATCATGAATAAATGCCCTGATATGAAAAATGCATAATGCATACTGAAAATGAAGCATAAAATTAATCAAGATTAATTAGTTAGTAAATCTTAACTTCATGACATCTAGTTCCATGCTTTATTCAGAACAACAAACCTAACCGCATGATTTCTAGTTCGCATGCATTTATTAAAAAAAGTAACAATTAAAAGACCCAACAAGCTTTTCCTTGTATGCTAATCTTAAAATATTTAATCGGGTTAGGTTCTACTTAGATTCAAGTTCTAGGTTCACTATATGATGGGTTTTGGCTATAAGGTAAAAGGGTTAATGAATTTTCCTTTGTTGGTGCCCCCTTGGACTTCCAAGCCCTCGATCCTGGTCCATTACAGAATTTTGGATCAAGTTCAATTTGAATGAACACACTTCCTTATGTCCATACGGAGGTTAAAATCCCATAAGGAACATAAGGGGTGAGCTCAATGAATGGTCCCCTATCCCATACGGAGGTGAAAACCACACGAGGGAGTAGTTTCTCATTCAAGCTAAATAGGACAAGACCAGGGTTTTAGTTAATGTCATGAATGCAGTGCACAGTGGGTGAGGAAAAGCATGAAAGAAAAAACAATGTTCAACCTATTATTCTATTCTAAAGACTTTCAATTAAATCTGTACACATAAAAAACAAAAGTTAGTATAATTAATAAAATAGTTAAGGGAAAAAACTAAATTTAAAACAAATTTATAATTTTATTGCAAAGACAATTATTAATAAACTGGTGGCTTGACTCTTTTTTTTAAAAAAGTCTCAACAGAATCGTCAATCTGTCAAGACGTTTCTCTACCCAACGACGGAAAGAACAAATAGTACACCTAAGTATAACTAGTCTCAAAAAAGTAAGTGTTTATCTTCCTTGAATCAGATAAAACACTAAATTGTAGAGTCACCACCAATCTTTTAATGTGGTGAGATTGGTCACCAAAATGTTATATTATTCTAATAAAATTCTTGAGAATAATATTAAAATAATACAACAAAGGGTCTGTTTACCATAAAAATTAGTTCGGGAGTCGGTTACGTATAGGGAAGGATTAACACCCCCATAACGCCCAAAATTGGTACCGGTGTTTATTAATTGATCTTTCTTTGCAAAAAATTAACAAATTTTTATTTAATTTAATATAAATCATACAAATAAAAATACTACTTAATATATTATTTATTATAAGTATAAATAATCGTATTATAATATAAAATAGGTTAAAATTACATAATCTATAGATTAATAATACTAATTCAAAATATTATAAAATATAAGTACTAATAATGTAATTAATCCTATATTTATTTAAAATATTAATATATTTTAGGGAAAATTATAACATATCTAAATTAGTGATCCTAATTTCGAAATATTATGAAATATAGGTATTAATAATGTAACTTACTCATAAATATTAATAATTAAAATATAAAGGACTAAATAGGTTATTTTACCTTATATATATATATATATATATATATATATATGGCAATGACCAAAACATAAATAAACAAAATGCAAAGACTAAATTAAAATGTACAAAAACATGTTTTTAATAACTAAATTACAAGATTACAAAGTTACAGGGACCCTGGTTATAATTTACCCATAACCGAAATTATACACAGGTCCCTCCTCAAAATGACGCCGTTAAGGGAGGGGTATATATTGGGCCTAAACCGGCCTAAAGAGGCTTCAAGCCTCATTCCTCTCAAAATGCTTCTCTCTCTTAGAGAGAGAAGCTCTCGTCCCTCTCTAGGATTCCCTCGCTAGAGGGAATCCGGCCACCGTCGGCCATCGTACGTCGGCACCGACACCCACTGTCGGCCACCACTCACAGAGGCTAAAAATTACCCGAATCCACCAAATTAATCCCATGCTCGTCCTAAAGCCGAATCTGGCGACCTTTTACCCTTAAAAGCTCGTAATCGAGGTAGATCTAAAGATTTACCTTCGATGTTTGACTTCTCCGGCGACGCTTGGGCTCTCCGACAATGGTAAGGCTTTCCTCCTTCTTTCTCTTTTATATTTTACTGGTTTGGTTGTTGGGTATTTGCTTCGTTTCCTCCTTTTTTTCTTATAGCTTTCGACCCTTATTAATAGGGTTCTTCGAGTCCCTTTTCAGACCGGTTAATGGAGTGCACCCCAGTGAGTCACCGTAGCTATGGTGGTGACTCATCCTAGGGGCAGTGATCTTTACAGTGTATGGAATTAAATGCACCCAGATTTCGCGGATCCGGTGATAATGTGGCAGTGTCATGGCATCTGCTGGTTGGAGGCGACGGCAGCGAGGGCATCATCACTCTATGGCGGCGATCGGAATTGCCCTAGGTTGTAATGAGAACCCTAGGGTTCCTTCTAGTCATGTTTAGGGTCGCTGGATCTCTCCAGATCCAACGATGATGATCTGTTATGGAGTTGAAACATGTGTGAAACCCTAAATAAACTTGGGTCTACTCCTCAGGCCTATTGGGCCTGAACCGGGTCCAGGTCTGCTGGGATTAGTTGTAACATGGGCTTCGGGTTGTAATTGGGTCTTGGGTTAAATATGTTTTACATTTGGGCCTGTAACAATATTGTAATAAGAAATAATAATAAAATAATAATAATAATAATAATATACAATTAAAATTCACACGAAAATGACTGTCAACATTAGTTATCATATTTTATTCTCAATTTTTTTTTCTTTTGTTTATCTTGTTATAACATTGTTTCTCAAATTATTTCCAACACTTAAAAGAAACTCTAAAAGACCCTAGCTATTGCCGCCACATTCCCCAATTCATCCCCTTTTTTTCTTTATTGAGTCTAGAGCTTACTGGTTTGATTCTTCAACAAGAGCAAGGTTCATTAATCCGCTACTGCTTCCCTATCAAAGTGGATGACCCAAACTTTTTGTTCAAAATATTTCTAAAACATCCATAATCAATCGCCACATCATTAATAAAAGATCATAAATCACAATTTACAAAATACGAGAATATCCCAATAAGTACATATACAACCACTGAGTTTTAAATCAAAAAAGAGTTATGATTCGAATAAATACAAGGTCCACAAAAATACATGCCCTCTAATAGACTCAAGACATACTCAGAAAGTTACTCATCTAGAATGAATATGCACGATAGACTCCTTGTTGATCTTTTACTAACTTCTGCATGAAAACACATTTCGAACGCCAAACTTATAAGCTCAGTTCCACGATAATAACTATGCAATACTACATGCATTCATTACATGAACTTGCCGGTGCATAAAGTCATGGGTATGTAGAAGTATATCAACAAATATTAGATAGGTCTAGTGATGTTGTTGGAGGTATTTTACATGCATCTCCGGACAACACACCAGCTTTGGGAGAGGGTGATCAGGCCTCGAGAGAGGGTATCACCAAGGCATGCATAGTGCTGATCAGAATCGTTGTGACAGAGTCCCTGGTTTTGGGAGTCGTTCTTCCTTTGTTCTTAACTTTTTTATCTATTTGGGGTTGTATTAAATGTTGAATTTTGGATGATCTTTGATAGCACCATGAATGTCTTACTTGGTGTTAAACTTTTTTTTCCTGAACAATATTTTTATGTTTTATGAATGACAAATTATGTTTTGCATATGACTGTTTTGCTCAATGCTTAAATATTTTACCTTACACTGTAAGAGCATTGAAAGATCGCATGGGGTATTGGTAAAACATGTCTTGGCAATATAAGAGCATTGAGAGATAAAGTTTTGTCTAGATAGTGATTCTTAGATTCGAGAGAATTAAGATAGACCCACATGAGCAATGGAATGAATACAGGATGGTGAAGTTCTAACTTGTTACCTTAGAGATAAGGAGTAAGTTTCAATTAACTAAAAGGGATAGACGCTAGATTTGGATAGACAACGCCTATAGTTTACGCTGAGAGGTATTGCTAGAACAACAGTTTGACAAACCAAGGGTTGTAGTTAACGTTGAGGAGTTTTGCCATAACAACCGTCTAAAAATACCTAGTAATCTTGTTGGGCAGTTTAGCAAGTCATAATAATTCATTCTAGACATAGAAAAAATTGTTGACAAAGCAAGGGTTTAGCATAAGTTCTCTGTGATATGTCTGAATATGTGAGGTTGTTTGCATTATATTTGAATCAACACTTGTCTAGTTTTATTTTACTTTAGCATTCTGCATACATATTTTTCCTCGACCAAACTTTTCTGCAATTGTTAAAGCAATTCTTTTTCTTATTAATATTAGTTCTTCAGTTGATATTTAGTAGGACTTAGTTTGTGACATTAGTTCTAGTTGTGGTGAAAATATATTTCTCGACCAATCCCTATGGAGACGATACTCATTTACCTTATATTACTTGAATCGATTGTGTATACTCACACAGAATTGCTTGCCTTAACATATACATTTACAAGCGATCAAGTTTTTGGCGCCGTTGTCTGGGATTGGCAACTGACGGAATTGTTTTAGCCATAACAAGTTCTTTTTGTGTCACCTTATATTTATTTAGTCTAATGTAGTTTACTATTTTCTTTTGTAGGTTTTTATTATTGCATGACCCTGAGATCTTCTGGTAAGCCTTTAGAACCATTTGACCCTAAAATTGAGCAATCACTCCGATAATGGTGGCGTGCCCAAAGAACCAGAGAACAATTAAACCAAACTCAATTGCAAGATAACATGGGAGATTTAGGACCCGGTATAGCTATCAATCTCCAAGTTTCAAGGCCAAAAGTGATAAGAGATCATTTGAACCCGATTCTCGATGATCTCAATCCAGGCATAGTGGCACCTGAGGTATAAGCCACTCATTTTGAACTCAAACCGGTGATATTCAACATGCTAAACTCTATTGGACAATTTGGTGGATCACCCAACGAGGATGCTAGGCAGCATGTTTGCATTTTCCTTAAAGTATGCGACTCATTTCGCAATAAGGAGTACATGAAGATGTGCTTGAACTAAAACTTTTTCCTTACTCCCTACGCAATAGAGCAAGAGCCTGGCTCAGCGGAGTTCCTTCCGGCTCAATGGAGTCATGGGAAGATTTATGCAAGAGTTTCGTACTTCGATACAATCTGCCCAATACGAATACACAACTTCGCAATGACATTGCTAGTTTTCGCCAAGGAGATAATGAATCAATGTATGAATGTGGGGATAGGTACAAAAGCCTACTTTGCAAGTGTGTTAACCATGGCTTTCATGATTGGACGCAAGTGATAATGTTTTACAATGGAGTCAATGCACCAACTTGAATGATGCTAGATGCCTCAGCAAATGGCACCTTATTGGACAAATCGCCCGAGGAAGCTTTTGACATCCTCGACAAGATAGCAAATAATGATTATCAATTCTCAAATACAAGATTGGGAACCGGTAGAAAAACATATGGAGCATATTGATTAGAGGGTAAGGATTCGATAGTAGCTCAACTTTCTGCCATAACCAATATGTTGACAAATTTGCAACGTCCTAATGAGATAAGAGAAGTCAAGGTGACAATTAACACATGCTTATTTTGTCACGGCAACCATCATGAGAGTGAATGCCTGGAAAACCATGAGTCAGTAATTTTGTGGGCAACTACAATCGGAGCAACAATAATCCCTATTCAAACACGTACAACCCTGGTTGGAGACAACACCCAAATTTCTCATAGAGTAATCAAGGAAACAATAACAATCAAGCAGAAATTACATACCACAACAATATAATTCTGACCATCAACATTTTCAGAATCAGCATCATCAGCAGCCCTGGAAAAATAATAAAGGTATATATTCTTCCTCTAATACTAATTCCAATTCTAATTCCTTGGAGTTATTATTGCAGGAATTTATGGCTTCAACGAAAGATTTCATGGCCTCTACAAGGACCTTGATGTACGAACATTCGATAATAATTAAAAATCAAGGAAATTTGTTACAAAGCCAAGCAACATTTTCGCAAAGACATAGTTCATCCCTAAGAGCATTGGGGAATCAAGTGGGACAAATTGATACAAGACTACATTCTTACCCACAAGGAAACCTCCCTAATGATACGGAGATCACTAAACATCATGGGAAGGAACAATGCAATGTACTTACACTAAGGAGTAGAAAATATATCAACCAAGATAACAAGTTTGGGGGAGAAAACACAAACAACCTTTGCCATGGCCTAACACAACTAGAGGATCGAGCTAAAAATATTGAACGAGAGGAAGCGCCTGAAGAGAAGGAAAGAACTATAGAGCATCACTCAAACAAGGAGAAATTCATGGCCAAGGCTAGATATTCTTCAGCAACAATAACAGACAATGCGAGACCTCCACCACCATTCCCTCAACGGTTAAAGAAGCATGATGATGACATCCATTTCAAGAAATTTGTTAATGTTCTGGATCAGTTGTATATCAATGTACCCTTACTAGAAGCCATCAAGCAAATGTCTTCCTATTCCAAGTTTCTTAAGGACGTTGTTACAAAGAAACAAAAGGTAGAACGTGTTTCCACAGCAACAGAAATTTGTTCAGCAGTAAGAAAACTCCCACCAAAGCAAAAAGACCCTAGCAACTTTATAATACCATGCTCAATTGGTAATGACTTCATAGGATGAGCTCTTGTTGATTTGGGATCAAGTGTGAACTTGATACCAAAGTCCATATTTATAAAACTAGACGGGTATCACGCCTGTCCAACCTCAGTCATCTTACAGCTAGTCGATCGGTCATATGTGCAGATAGAGGGAAGAATCGAGGACGTCATAGTAAAGGTGGATAAATTTGTATTCCCAGTTGATTTCCTCATCCTGGATTATAAAGCCGATGAAAACGCCCCGATCATTCTAGGACGACCCTTCTTAGCCACTGGGAGAATCCTAATCGATTGTGAAAAGGGAGAGTTCATAATGCGAGTAGGAGAGAAAAATGTCACCATGAATGTATTCAACTCTATGAATTATATGGACGATTCAGAAGAGTACCAATGCATTAGAGAAGTAGAGGAAAAGACAATCCTTAGACAAAGTGAATCGCTAAGACTCGATGAATATAATACTTTGTACAATGACCCTATAACTGAGATGCACGAACAAGATACATTTGGTCCAAGCAAATTATTTCCAGAAGACGATCCAGAAAATCATGGCCCTGACAATGGAAAACTGAACAGCAAAAGCCCCGAAAATGATATCAATGCACGATATGGAGAAAAAACAAAGGATCAATCGAGACTTCTTCATAATATATCAGGTATGAAATTTGAACCTTTAGATTATGATGAAGTTAAGTCTCAAGACTCATCCTTGCAACATGAACCGAAACTGGAACTTAAAACTTTGTCATCACACTTGAAGTATGTTTATCTAGGAGTTGATGAAACTTTACCAGTAATAATTTCTGCCAACTTAACCTTCGTACGGGAGAATAGTTTGTTGAATGTTTTGTCACAGCACAGAAAAGCTCTAGGGTAGACAATGGCAGACTTGAAAGGAATCAGTCCGACCATATGCATGCATAAAAACAACCTTGAAGATAGCCATAGCACTTCACTAGAACCCCAAAGAATGCTAAATGCAATCATGAAGAAGGTAGTCATGAAAGAAATCATAAAATGGTTGGACGTGGGAGAGATATATCCTATATCCGACAGTTTATGGGTTAGCCCGGTGCAGTGCGTGTTAAAAAAGGGAGGTGTGACCATGATTAAAGGTGAACATGAAGAACTCCTCACCATAAGAATAGTTATGGGCTGGTACATATGCATGGATTACAGGAAGCTCAACAAAGCCACAAAGAAAGACCATTTCCTCTCCCTTTCATCGACTAAATGCTTGATAGGTTAGCGGGAAAAGCATTTTACTGCTTCCTCGATGGATACTCATGATATAACCAAATAGCCATAGCACCTGAGGATCAAGAGAAAACCGCTTTCAAATGCCCATATGGTACCTATGCATTTAGACGAATGTCGTTTGGATTGTGTAACGCTCTAGCTACATTCCAAAGATACATGATGGCAATCTTTTCAGATATGGTGGAAGAATGCATGGAAATATTTATGGATGATTTCTCCCTCTCGGGTGATGATTTTGACTGATGTCTCGGCAATTTATCCAAGGTACTGAAACGATGTGAAGAAGCCAACCTAGTGCTGAATTGGGAGAAATGCCATTTTATGGTGACCGAATGAATAGTGTTGGGTCACAAAATTTAATGTCGAGGCATCGAATTCGATAAAGCCAAGGTGGACGTGATTACCCCCACCCACCAATGTGCGAGGTGTACGTAGTTTCCTTGGACATGCAGGCTTCTATAGGCGGTTTATAAAAACATTTTCTCAAATCTCTAAACCCTTATGGCTTCTGCTTCAACAACATCAACCATTTGAATTTACTAATGATTGTTTGAATGCTTTCACAGATTTGAAGAAAAAGCTTTCAGCAGTACCAATCGTTGATCCGCCAGACTGGAATAAACATTTCAAGTTCATGTGTGACGCTAGTGACTATGCAGCCGGACCACTGCTAGGGCAACGAAAAAGTAAAATCTTTCATGTCATATACTATGTGAGTTGTACTCTTAATGATGCACAAGTAAACTATACCACAACTAAAAAAGAACTTTTAGCAGTAGTATTTGCATTTGATAAGTTTAGGCAATACCTCATAGGCAAGAAGGTAATTATGCATACATATCACTCAGCCATTAAATATCTGATTAATAAAAAAGATGCAAAGCCTAGACTAATTCGATGGATATTATTACTACAAGAGTTTGATTTAGAGATTAAGGATAGAAAAGGTATAGATAATCGAGTGGTAGGCCATTTATCTAGCCTAGATAAAGAACCTGATTGTCTTGACATAACATAAATTAAAGAGGATTTCCCTGATGAGAAAATATTAATTGTCACGGCTACGCCGTGGTATGCTGACGCTGTTAACTTTCTTGTTAGTGGTATTGTTCCTCCTAATTTATCTAGCCAGGGAAGAAAGAAGTTTCGACATGATGTGCGACATTACTACTAGGATAAACCGTTTTATTCAAGCAATGCTGAGACCAAATAATTTGAAGATGCATTCCAAAAGAAGAGCAGAGAGATATTCTACACCAGTGCCACTCATCACCATATGGAGGGCATTTTGGCGGAATGAGAAAAGCAGCGAAGGTGCTCCAATCTAGATTTTATTGGCTAACCTTATTCAAGGATGTGCATGAATAATATAAGTCATGTGATAGATGCCAACGAATAGGAAACATATCAAAAAGGCACGAGATGCTATGGCAAAATATTCTGGAAATTGAACTCTTTGACGTATGGGGAATAGACTTCATGGGACTTTTTCCCACATCTTTTGGAGATTTGTACATCCTCTTGAGAGTGGATTATGTATTAAAATGGGTTGAGGCCATTGCTACACCTAAAAATAATTCCAAGACGGTGTTAAAATTTTTGTACAAAAATATATTCACCATATTTGGAACACCACAAGCTATTATCAGCGATGAAGGCACACATTTTGACAATAAATTGATTGCCAAGGCACTGAAACGATATGGAGTAAGACATAAGATTGCTATGGCATATCACCCTCAAACGAATGGATAAGTCAAAGTGTCTAACCGGGAAATTAAACAGATCATTGAGAAAGTGGTCAATCCAAGTCGAAAGGACTGGTCGCCGAAGCTAGATGAAGCACTATGGGCTTATCGCACAGCATTCAAGACACCGTTGCGAATGTCACCATTCAAACTGGTCTATGGAAAAGAATGACATCTGCCTGTTTAATTAGAACATAGAGCATATTGGGCCATCAAAAAACTAAACATCGATACTCAACTTGCTGGAGAGAGAAAACTCTTGGAACTGAACGAGATGGATGAATTCAAAGCACACGCATGTGAGAATGCCCGCCTATACAAAGAGAAAACAAAACGATGTCATGATAGAAAAATATTATCGAGGCAATTCTATTATGGACAACAAGTTCTACTCTGCAATTCACGTCTTAAGTTATTCCCAGACAAGCTAAAATCACGATGGTCAGGACCATTCATCGTACACCAAGTCCAGACAATGGAGCAATTGAAATCCAGAACCAAAACGATGGTTCTATCTTCAAGGTGAATGGGCAGAGACTCAAGAAGTATATTTTAAAGATGGATTCATTTTCCCAGCCGCGGATGAGGAACTGTTTAGATCGGAAGTGATGGAAGTAATAAAGAAACACAACTGGGAAAAGTTTGCTAGCCATCCCAAAGTCGTAGCACCGGCGATGGTAAGGAAGTCTACGCCCACCCCGAAGACCCATCCAACCACACAGTCTACGTCTAAGGGAAGCTCCTTTAAGTTTCATCCTCGACGCTCAACAGATACTTTAAGTTGGGGAAAGTAGAGGATCAACACAAGCGATTCGTGGTTGAGGCGGATCAAGAAACGTACGACGGAGTGCTGAAAGATTTATGCTTCGATTGGGTCAAGTTCGAAGGGAATGCCACGACGAGGAAAAGTGTAGTTCGCCGAGAACTAAAACTGAACGTGAAGTTGTGGAACCATTTTTTCAAAGGCAAGTTGATGCCAACATCTCACAACACCATTGTCCTCATGAAGAGACTGATGCTTTTGCACTCGATCATATACGGGAGGAAGATCGACGTTGGAGAACTCATCTTCGAGCAAATCCATGAATGTGTCAAGAGGAACCGGGGTAACTTACTATTTCCCAACCTAATCACTGTATTGTACAAGAAGAAGAAGGTTCCTGAGGAGCCCTTCGAGTATTTCATTAAATCCAAGGAGGGCATCACCAAGAAGAAGGTACCCGAGTTGATGAGTTTTAATGATGATGACCCACAGGATGGTTTAGAGCGGGGAGCAAAATCAGTTGCCACAACTAGAATGGTTGATATGGTCACGCATAGTCGAGAAATGCATAAAAAGATTAGACGCCTGCAGGACCACATGGAAATTTACTTCGAGTATGTCAAGGCGAGGGACATGTAACTTAACACCTTCTTCAAAGAGTTGCTTCTGAACACTAATACCATACTACCAACCTGCCCTAGTGTTATCCTCAAATACAATGTGGGCGATAACACATACCATGCCTCAACATCTATGTCCCTCCAAAAGCCCCTCAGAAGTGCCCACTGATGTACCACCACTGGCAACCCATGTGCCACCCGTACCAGAGAAAGGCTAAGGCGACATAGAAGAGTTCATCAGATCCTTCTCCTTTTCCACCTCTGAGATCAATCAAGATAGCCCACCCAACTTCTTCCCAAATGAAGCTTTTACTCCAACATCGAAGTAACCCGAGCACGGTCCTATACAGTCCCCAGTCAGTCAAGCTACACCGGTCCCAGCAGCAGATCCTAGTCCAGTACCAGTTCCAAAAAAACCAACTCCTACTGTCGAACAGTCAACTCCAGCACGAGCCTCGACCAGCAAGAAGCGCTACTAGAGAACGGCAGGTCGTATACTCCAGCCATCTTTCTCAACACAGTGAGTTTCTATTTTAGTTTTCTTTTATTTCTCATTTAGCTTCATGTAGATTTAGTCTTCATGCATTGGGGACAATGCATCCCTCAAGTTTGGGGGAGATATTGTACTATATTCTACCATACTTTGTTAGAAAGCAGTTGATGATAATTTGTTGAAAATTTTGGTTTTCATGACATAGCAGGTTAAGATTATTGTTAGGAATGAATTAAGGATGCCCAATGATGAATGCATAATTTGATTTCCTAGGCCAGACTTATTGTTAAGACTGTCTAAATAAGAGAACCAACCTTAGGCCTGATTCTTTGAAGTTTATAAACACGATTGTAGGATGTCTTTACTTCAGGTAATCTGTAAAAAATTTTGAAAAGAACTCTCTTCTTGCCGAGACTTCAAAAATATTTTAAGGGTAAAGTGAAAACTCTCTAGTGTTTAAAAACTTAAAAATAAGAAGGAAATAAGAAGGGACACTCCTCTGTACAAAGGCATAAATAGAAAAACTCCATAAGAAATTAAGAGTAGCCACGACATATGAGTGAATAAAAGTAGTCATAGGATGAATCTGCCCGACTAGCTTGAGGGTGTAAGGTATGCTCCCTTTCACCTAGAGTGTAGAACGGTAGGTGTGATGAGCTGACTCCCCTACGGAAAAAAGAAGTTGATAAATAACTAGGAGTATAAACTAAGCCTGACAAATAATTTGTTGCCTTTACAAACCAGAAGTGCTTACTTAAGATTTCTAATTACCTTTATGAATAGACTGGTAATAATCACGCACACATTATAGCAAAGAATCCTGACTAGGGAAGGGACTTGACTGATATGACTGTCGAACATGTTGAGGCCAAACAATTTTTGCAGAGGGCTGAAATATAAAACCCTATGATTTTCTTAACACTGCTTGCCATGACAATTATGATTTCCTTCTAGTTATTGTACATTGCTTGAGGTCAAGTAATAGCTTAAGTTTGGGGGTGTGATAACTCTGTAATAAGACTCAATTTCCAATCTTTTCACTTAAGTTATTGCTCGTCTAAACAAAGTGTGTATAGCATTTTAGTTGCATACAGGTTATATTAGCTTGTAGTGGATAAATTTTGCTTAGGCAAGATCTATTTTGTTTGACTGATGCTGCTGAGGAGAAAGGGTTGCTTGGATTGTGTTTGTGCAGGAAACTTACAGAGGAAGAACATTTCAGTCATGTCAATGTAAATTTGCAAAGGCAAACGAAACAGACAAGAACGTGAGGAGCAGATTTATCTCGGTAAGGTAAGGTTTATCTGAAGAAGTCTGAAGCATGAGTAACGAAACCGCCTATATCATAAGCCAGCTGGATGACCTACTTCACATGCAAGCAAAGCCTTAATTATTTTGACAGTATCCTTTCCTTTTTATTCTGGACATTTAATAACGGTTATTTAAGGAAGCTCCAAAAGTATGCAAAGCCCTAGGAGATATTTCCTTATAAATAACCAGCCGTAGTCGACAAATAAGGGAGGCAAGGAAGAAGAGAGAAGAGCTTTACCCAAGGCGTGAGCAAGCAACTGCAGTACTTCTTCACCATCTACCCACCGACCTTCCTTGGTGTCCTCCATAGCCAGACTTTAGCGGAGCGGTGATCAGGCCTCGAGAGAGGGTGATCACCAAGCCAAGCGTAATGTTGATCAAAATCGTCGCGACAGAGCCCCTGATTTTTGGAGTTATTCTTCATTTGTTCTTAACTTTTTATCTATTTGGAATTATATTAAACGTTGAATTCTAGATCATCTTTGATAGCACCATTAATGTCTTACTTGGTGTTAAGCTTTATTTTGCCTGAATAATACTTTTATGTTTTATGAATGACAAATTATGTTTTGCGTATGACTGTTTTGCTCAATGTTTAAATATTTTACCTTATACTGTAAGAGCATTGATAGATCACCTGGGGTATTAGTAAAACATGTCTTGGCAATTAAGAGCAACGAGAGATAGCCTTTTGTCTAGATAGTGATTCTTAGATTCGAGAGAATTAAGATAGATCCACGTGAGCAATGGAATGAATCCGGATTGTGAAGTTCTAACTTGTTACCTTAGAGATAAGGAGTAAGTTTCAATCGACTAAAATGGATAAACACTAGAGTAGGATAGACAACACATATAGTTTACGCTGAGAGATATTACTACAACAACAGTTTGACAAACCAAGGGTTGTAGTTAACGTTGAGGAGTTTTTCCATAGCAACTGTCTAAGAATACCTAGTAATCCTGTCAGGCAGTTTAGCAAGTCATAATAATTCATTCTAGACTTAGAAATAATTATTGACAAAGCAAGTGTTTAGCATAAGTGCTCTGTGATATGTCTGAATATGTGAGGTTGTTTGCATTATATTTGAATCAATACTTGTCTAGTTTTATTTTACTTTACATTCTGCATACTTATTTTTCCTCGACCAAACTTTTCTGCAATTGTTAAAGCAATTTTTTATCTTATTAATATTAGTTCTTCAGTTGATATTTAGTAGGACTTACTTTGTGACATTAGTTCTAGTTGTGGTGAAAATATATTTCTCGACCAATCCTTATGGAGACGATACTCACTTACCCTATATTACTTTAATCGATTATGTATACTTGCACAGAATTGTTTGCCTTAACATATACATTTATAAGCGATTAGTAATCATGTGCATAAACCTTATACAACCTCAAAAGCCCCAAATCTGAACACTTAAACCAACTGGAAAAATTGCCAAATTCATGACGATGGTATCGATACTGTGTCAACAGTATTGATACTGACCCTCGGGTATCGATACCCACTCTGAGTATCAATACCAAAATAGCTTCAAGTTTGGGAAAAATTTTCGATGTCGATACTCTTATAGTACTATTGATACTCCTATTGGTGGGTATCGATACTACCCCGAGTTTCGATACCAAAAATGGTTTTGATGTTTTCAAAATTACCTCGTATTGATACCCCTATGGAGATTATCGATACTCTAGCCTTGGTATTGATACTCCATAAGTATGGATACCAAAAATGTCTATTGGAATCCCTTAAGTGTCTCTTTTCTCAATACCACCTTGCGAGTATCGAAACCAGGCCACCGGGATCAATACTCCTTCCCAAAATCCCTCATTTTTACCCTGATCGATGAACAATATTAGTACTATTCTTCTATTACTGGTACTCACGTTTAGACATGCTTTGTTTTGGGCACAAAAAAGTGTCCTAACTTTACCCATTCGTCCTACTAAAGCTAGAAAACATTATTAGAGTCTTATTTGAGGTCTTAGGAGTCACCTTTCATGCTTGCAAACATCAAACATGGAATTTACCATGGATTACTCTAGCATGCTTCATGAGACCTAACTAACCATTAATGAATATTTAATGATCTACATATGGTATGACCAAATTAGAAACGTGTTACCTTGATTCTAAGTGTAAGTTTTAGAGAAACTGAAAATGTCTCTAGTAATTTATTTACTTCTCACTTAACTTACAAAGTAAATAGATTATTCTAATTTATAGAACTCTGCAATAGATAACTCCAACAAACTATTTTAAATTTAAAATTTAAAACTAAAACTAATAGCCAAATGTTTAGGGATTTCTAACCGATAGAATCTATAACCAACATTCCCCCTCAAGCTGGGGAGTATACACTGTAGAGCCTCTAGCTGTTGGTCAGTGGAATCGTAGTTGAGTTTAATAGTCTTATTTGGAACCTTCTCTGAAATGAAATGAAGATCATTCTCTACATGTTTCATCCTATCATGATGCACCAGATTCTTTATAATATTGATTGTCGATTGATGATACAATTGAGTTCAAATTGGTACCATCATTCAACTCTAATTCTACTAACAATCGTTGTATCCAAATTCATTCAACTCCATAATTATCGATAGTCATTTTCGTCTGAGACTATATATTATTATTATTATTATATTACAATTATTATTATTATTATATATTTATTATTACAAATAATACAACAGGAAGGCCCATTTTACAAAATCAACCCGATTCAGGCCCAGACCCGGTTTAGGCCCATTAGGGTTTTCACATCTCATCTTAGCCGCCAACATCTACAACCGTTTGATCTGGAGAGATCCAACGGTTCAGATTTAATCTAGAAGAAACTCTAGGGTTCACCAACCCTAGAGATATTTCAGTCGCCGCCTCCAGATGGTCCACTCTGACGTTGCCACGACGTCGCCGCCTCCAACAGAAGTATCCAGAAGAAGCGAGGATAGCCGCACACTTCATCATCTATATGGTGAGTCACCATCGTAGATCCGGTGACTCACTGAACGAACAGTGTTTTGAGGGCTATAAAAAACCTCGATTTCCCTACAAAAGAACACAACAAAAGAAAGAGAGGGGAGCATTCATACGAAAAAAAAACATTCATACAAAGCATTCATACAAAGAACACAAACTGAGAAACAACGAGAAAAAAAGAGAAGAATGAGTAACATACCCTCAGAAAGACAAAACGCTACTAAAAACTTTTGTAAACCGAGGTAAAACTTTTCGGTTATTGCTTAGATCTACTAATTTTGAGTGGTTTTTAGGACTAAAAAAGCTTAGATCTGGGTTTAGATGGAAAAGACGACCATTTTGGGGTAAGTTTGTAAATTCTGGCTACCATGGATGGTGACCGGCGGTGGTCAGTCAGTGGTCGGCCCTTGACCGGATCACCTCCGACGAGAGGGTTTTAGAGAGAATTCTCTCTTTAGAGGGAGAACAAAAAACGAAAAAATGAGGAAGATTGGTCTTTAGGTTTGGTTTTAAGGGTATTTACACTCTCACCAAAACTACGTCGTTTTGGTGAGGGTTGTCTCTGTAATTTCCTACATGAAAAAAACCATGTCTTCAATACCTATACTTCATAAACGTTCTATTTTAGTCACTAATATCAATTTAAATTTATTTTATTTTGTTTTCAAATTTTATTTTATTTATAATTTAGTCACTTTCTCGTGTTTATATATTTTATGGTAAATAACGTATTTAGTCCTTTTAATTATAATATTTTATATATTAATAACTGATTAATAATTAAAGATAAATTAGACTACCAATACCTATGTTTTTGTGGTATTTCGAATATTGACCAATAATTTATATTTTTTAATTTAAACTTATATTATTATTTTGGTTATTATTTAATTACAACTTTATTTTATTTTTACCTTTTATGTTTAAATATTTAAAATCTAGTACTTATTTATTACTTTTTATTTTAGTCACATATGTATCCTAATAATATATATTAGTGTTTTAAATAAAATAAAATATTGAATAATTAAAATAATAATAAAGTGTTACCATTATTAAAAGCATTAATAAAAAATAAAATGTATTCCACTAATTTTTGTCCATGTTTATTAAATACCACCATTTTTGTCATGTATAATATTTGGGTTTATTTTATAACTATAATATATATATATATATATATATATAATTATTATAATATTTGTTTCTACACTTGTTTCTTTAATTTAAGCTATAGTGGTTTGGGTTTTATTGATTATAATATACATGGAATCATTCCACTTGTTTTCCTAATTAAAGCTACTGTATATTGCTTAGATTTTATTGATTATACTACATATGGAATAATTATACTATTGTTTTTTTATGTTCACATTACGGTTCATTATTATGTATACGTGTATTGTGCCGAAAAGTATAGAATTTTTTATTATGGTTGGTTTTTTTTTTACCAATTGGATTTAATTAATTAAGTATGTTTTGGTGCATGTGTCTTATTTTATTTATTGTTAATTAAATATTTTGATGAATTTTCATTTTTGTTTAAATGCATTTATATGTACATATACTTTGCATGATATCTTAATTAATTTTGCATGATATCCTCATAAGCATCACTTGACTCGAGTCGAAATAAATTGACTAAGGGTAATATTCGAGAATTTTAATATTGTCGTAAAGTGATTGTCTTAACGTATAACAAAGTTACTTTCGATAATTTTAAAATTAAAGTCTATCCCGCTGAATGACACCAATTAAAGCGAATCCATTTTTAAAATTTGGAGATTGAGGAAAAGATTGTATTCTTTTAATTAAATTCATCGAGAAAAGACAGTTAGATCGAATCTATGGTCTCTCTCGAGATATTTAATTAATTGAATACCCTTATTCTCATTAAATATTGGTAAAAATAAATAATTAATCCATTGCTTGATAGTTTTTTTTACTCTTGCATGTGTTTTTAAAGGGCTTTTCAAAATAATAATATTTGATCATAAACAATTAAATATTATTGCTTCCACTCTTAAAATTATTTTGGGTATTATT
Source organism: Hibiscus syriacus (assembly GCF_006381635.1). Taxonomy (NCBI): domain Eukaryota; kingdom Viridiplantae; phylum Streptophyta; class Magnoliopsida; order Malvales; family Malvaceae; genus Hibiscus; species Hibiscus syriacus. The sequence continues at coordinate 1,045,752 of NW_024062326.1, read as the reverse complement.
TTGAAATTTAGAATGGAATTTTAATATTTCTTTATTTCAATTAGAGTAAGAATCGATGGCTTTAAGGTATGATAGATCGGTTCTTCTCTATAAGAAATAATTAAATATTATTATCTTTCATCCAAAATTTCTAAAAACATTATTTTAGGGGATCTTAAATTAAATTAGACTCAAACTTGTACATTTTATTGCAAAGACAATTAATTAATCAACTAGGTACCGATTTAGGGCATTGTGGGGGTGTTAAACCTTCCCCACACGTAACCGACTCCCGAACTCACATTTTGGTAACGCAGACCCCAAGTTTGTTTTTTTAATTAAATTAATATTTTATTAAAATGGAAAATTTATTTTTGGGTGCCCAATCACACCCTAATCAAAGATTGGTGACAACTCTTCGAATCGTATATTTTATTTTAAAAAAGGAATCCCAAATTTTTCGAAACAAGAGATTTTTTTCACATTCACTTTTCACAAAGAGAATAATTAAAAATTGGTATGGTTTCTAAAATCTCATCTCGGGTAAAAGACCGTTTCGACAGCTTGGCGACTCCGCTGGGGAATTTTTTTAGAGAGTCAGGTCATTAGTCGATTAATAAATTGTCTTTGCAAATAAAATTACAAGTTCGTTCTAATTTGGGTTTTTATCCCTAGTTTGGTTTTAAATAAGTTTTGTTTTCATTTTGACTCTTAATTTGTTTAAACACTAAATAGTTGTACTGATTTGTTTGCTAATGTTTTAGATTAAATAATTATTCAGGGTCTTGAGTTTTCTGTTCAATGTTGTTTGCTTTGTTTTCGCTTTTCCTCACACATTGCACAACTATATTTGCATAACATGAAATAAAACCCTGCTCTGTCCTATTTAAGTAGTAGTAAGTAACTACTCCCTCGTGTGGTTTTCACCTCCGTGCGGGATAGTGAAACACTCCTTGGGCTCACGCCTTATGATCCTCGTGAGGTTTTCACCTCCGCAATGACATAAGGAAGTGTGTCCCCTCGAATTGAACTCGATTTGAAAGCCTATGATGGGCCAGGATTGAGGACTTGGTAGTCCAAGGGGGCATCAACAAAGGACAATTCGTTGACCATATTTACCTTTAGAACCAAATCCATCATGTAGTAAACTTAGAACCTAGATACGACCTTACCCAGACTATATAATCTTGTGAGGAGAGTACACAAGGAAAAGTTTTTAAGTCATTTATTCTCGTTTTTTGAATAAATGTAAGCGAATTAGAAATCATGGGGTTGGGTTTATTTTCTCGAACAAGCCTGCGAATTAAATATCATTAGGTTAGGATTTTTGTGAATAACAAAAGCATCTGGGTAGATATCCTGTTTGGGGTAGGATCTATTAAAGCATGATTACAATACTTATTATTTTATTATTTATATTATGTGTACTAACCAACTTTGGTTTTATGTCTATTTTATTTTGGATTTATTGCATTTGCATCTTCATGTCATCCAAATGTGTTAATTTGCAAGTGATTGACTAATAAGAAGGCTTATCATAATAGAGTCAAAATTGGGAGATCTAAAGATGTTCAAACGATCTAAGAAGAAAGACATCCGAGGAAAGAAGAAATCTGAAGTTGATTGAATACTTCCTTTAAAGAAGTGAAGGCCAAGATGTTCCCTCAGAATATAGATACAATCATACCAAGGACAAGAAGACCCTTTATGAAGACATGAAGATCACTTCGTATTGGAAGTAAAAACGGAGATTTTAAGATTTCAATTTAAGGACATCAGACATCGTCAAATGTGATAAAGTACACCGAAAACTTTGGGTGCAATGTTAGACTCCATGAAGAGTACGACTCAAGGAAATGAAGAAATGAAGAGTCGCAATTGTATTTTGACTACATGGTGTAATGAAATCTTGTTGTCTAAATGAAGTTTGTTCTGTAGTGGTCACTTTTAGAATTAACACCTTGGGCATTTACATTTGCATTCTTATTTTGCATTAGATTATTAATTTATTTATTTTGTTATTGTTGTTTTTTGTCATTTTGTTATCTTATTTGCACTTATATTGTTTTTCTCTTTGCATCACTTGTTCATGACATAATCAAGGTGTTGATTCGTGAGTAGTCATCATATTAAAAGGTTTTCATTATGGACAAACGGTTTCATGATCAAGTAAACTATAACACGCCTAAGGAATGGGATCCTGAGGAAACTCCTAGAATAATGGAGAGTTATGCGCTCGATGATCGTATTTCCGATGAAGAGAAAAATGAGATAAGGGAGATAAGGGAGAAAATGTACAAGATGATGGATAGAATAACTACTTTGGCCAAAGAAAAAGAGACTTTTGTAAAACAAAAGATTGAGCTTGAAAAAAACAGTCATACGATGTCAAGTACACAAAGGGCTACTTTAAAACAAGCTAATCCTAATCAATATGAGAAATCACACACAGTCACCATTCGTATCAACAAGTTGTCTGGAGACCCCAAGGAAATGGTGACAACTGTAGAAGTCCATAAATATGAAAAGAAACTAAGCAATCAGAATTCGTGGGCATTTGAGAGTATACTTGCAGCGTCAGGAGAAATAAATCTGAAGACTCTAGTTCAATCCAAGCTGAGAGGTGGCTCTCATTTTGATTCTATCCCTATATCATATAAGAAATTGTTTGATAAGCTTTTAGAGGCCCGAGAGGTGGCCCCGCATTATGTAAAGCCTTTGCAGCCTCTGTATTCAAATTGGTATGACGTCAACATTCATTGTGAATATCATGCTAGAATTCAAGGAAATTTCATTGAGAATTGTTCTACATTCAAACGTAGATTCCAACTTCTTCTAGATCATGGAGTATTAAAGTTTGAATTGAAAGGACAACCCAGTTTGGTAACGGATTATCCTATTGAGTTTGAGTAAAAAATGACCAAAGGTAATGGTATCTATGAGGACATCCAAGGGGAAGATTGTATGCCAAAATACGAAGCTCAGATTCATCATCTAAGAGGTGAAAATGATAAATTGAGTAGAGAGATGAAAGCCATACGGAATGTTTTCCAAAGGATCAATCAAGCTTTTAAATTTATCGGTATAGGAAACGACCTAGACGAGTGGATAACATGGGTCGCTAAACTGAAGAATGATGATGAACAGTGGAGAAAGAATTGTAAGGGGCACAAAGGTCGAGCCAAGAAGTTTTCTCATGATTTACAGATTGCAGAAAAAAGGCACAATATAGCTATTGATAATTTGGGAAGATATCAAGCCGAAAATCAGACATTGAATTTGTCTATAGCCAACATGGAAATTTCATATCAACGCCACAAGCGGGAAAATGAAGCTGAGCTAAAAGCCACTAGAGACAAGAATAAAAAGTTGATGAAGATGGTGGATGACTGTAGTGATCTTATACAAGAGTTTTATAACCGCAATGACTTTCTTACAAGGAAAAATAAATAGCAGTGTCTGCAACTTCGAGAATTGATGCTCAAGATAGAGAAAAAGGACAAAGTCATGAAAGAAGTTATGACCCAAGCAAGCCATTTGGCTCACAAGTTGATTAATCTAGCTGGCTTTTCAAGAGAATTGGAATAGATTGACAACTCAACACCTGAGCATGAGTTGAAGATAATTTGGCTTTTGAGGGAAATAAAAAAACTGGGAGTTAAAGCTATCCCTTATCTATAAAGTTTATTTGATGTATCAAAACTTTTGTGTTCAATGAAAGTTGTTTTAAGATAATCACTCTCGAATGACACCTTTTGCATACATGCATTTGCATTGCATAATTTACATTCCCATTTCTGCATTTTCACATTTACATCATAACTATTTATTCAAGTATTATTTTATTCAATAATTATAAGAGTATGTAAATAATTCATAAAAGGTTTTGTAATAGTAAAACCGAGATCATTCATATTATTGTTTCATCATGGAGCAATCTCATGATAGATCACAAGATCAGTTGCAAGAACAATTTGATGGGTTACATCAAGATATGAGGAATGAATCATCGGGATCTTTACAAGATGGATCGAATCATATGGTCCAAGTAATGGAAACTAAGACTACTGATGATGAAGATATGACCGTTAAAGAGCAACAGTGCTATCAGATTAATGCATCGAGAATGATAACATACCCTGGGGCATCCTACTCGAACCAAAAGAAAAGTCTCAGTAACTATGCACAACATGAGGATGGATTCAAGAAAGTAGAAGAAGCGATCAGAGCTATGAAAGGTGTTAATGCCTCCCACAAAGAACTAGAAGCAAGAGAACTCAGTTTGGTTCCAGATTTGGTTATTCCCCATAAATTCAAGATGCCTGATTTTGAGAAATATGAAGGCATCAGTTTTCCCCTAATCCACTTGAGAATATTTTGTAGAAAAATTGAAGGGTACCTAAATGTTGATAATTTGTTAATTCACTCCTTCCATGATAGTCTCATTGGGCCAGCAGTAGTATGGTACAATCATTTGAAATGAGAGCAGATTAAGAAATGGGTTGATTTAGCTTATGCATTTTTGGGGCAATATCGATATGTTAAAGGCTTAGCTCCCAAATGTAAGGATCTTCAAGAAATAAGGATGAAATCTAATGAAAGATTTAAAGAATATGCCTTAAGATGGAGAGAAGTGGCATCACAAGCTCAACCTCCCATGATAGAAGTAGAGATATCATGTATGTTTCATGATTCCCTTCCAGCTCCTTTCTATGAGTTAATGTTGGCAAGTTCGAGAGATGGATTTAAGTATCTTGTGACAAGTGGAGAATTGATTGAAAATGCAATTAGAGAATGAAACTTAAAAGTCACATCCAAAAACCCAACTGACCAAAAAGCGAAAGCTGCTGATGTGAATGAATGTCACATCCAGAACCCTCGTAACCAAAAAAGAAAATGAACAATTAGTGGTTCAGATCGACCAAAGAAAATCCCACGATCAAGAAATACTTTCGAGGTGTTCCAAATTTCTATCTCAGATCTGTACCCTCATTTGATTGAGAATCAATACATCACATCGAGACCAATGAAAGTGTCACCAAACCCTTCTACTCATAGTTATGATCAAGATAGTGTTTGTGATTTCCACTTAGGGATACTTGGACATTCTATGGGGAATTGTAGGTCACTGTTAAAGGAGATAAAGATGCTTGTTGATAATGAGACATTGACACGAGAATTAGTGGAACAATGGATGACAAACTCAAGTGGGCATCAAAGCATGATTAAGTCAATTGTCATCACATTAGATGAGTAATGGGGAATCCTGATCAAAGGAGAGATAATTTCATCAGTCATAGAACTTTATTTTATTTTGTAGTATCTTGTTTGAACATATTTTTTTCTTTCTCCGCCTTTTTTTGTAATAAATAAATTTGTGTTACTTTTAAGGTTATGAGCAAAGAATCAAATTTTAATCTTGAATTTTTTTTAGCATCAAGTAAATTAAATATTCTTTTAATTTTTCAAGAATTATAGATGTTTGGCAAGTGATAAAATTAGACCTCTCATATTCCATACAATTACTTGATCTATTCTTAGTCCTTATCAAAACCAAATCTTGACATTACATTTATCTGAGACTCTGTAGTAATGTCTCTACCTGTTTTTGAGACACCAAATCCATATGTTTATCTTCTCGGGTAAAGCTGATTGGTTTATGATACTACCTTCCACCATATATGGCTTCAAAAGTCACACATTTGTCCTTTCAAATACAAAACTGTCATACCGATGAAACCAAAAGACCTCAAAAGGACTGAACATGCATTTATATGTTAACCTTCTTGTAAGAAGAAACGAGATTAGGCATCATGTATCAACTTGTCGAAGAGAATTTCGAGTGATCAGGGTATTTTTGAATCAAGAAGAAGAAAAAAGAAAAAAGAGGGATTGATTTAGATAAATATACCATGCATTAAATACATTGTTTTCAAGTAAATAAAAGTTAATCTTGAATATTCATTCCCCTGGGATATCTCTTTTCACAAAGATTTATGTGTATGAAATGATGAACAGCCTTCTTTCATTTATCCCTTCGCAAAAGGAAAAAAATATATCCCTTGTTATCCCCATTTGAGCATGAATGATTTTTCTTCTGATTCAACCCTAACCAAGGATCACCCTCCACACTGGGGGTAAAAATAAAGGAAATTTGTTCGCATTAGTGAAGATTATCAATCCAGATTTCGCTATAAAAGTAAATCATGGTGAAATAAAGTGATAAATATCAAGATACCACAAGTTAGATCAAATACAAAGTTCTTGAAGATCAATTCATTCAAGAATAACGAAAGAATTTCTGAAATGCATGAAGAAAAGAAGGTGCTCAAAGCAATTGAAGTCCTGTACTCATCCAAAAGAAAAGAAAAAGAAAAGAAAAAAGAAAAGAAGAAGAAAATTGAATCAAGATGGATGACTCATTGAGCCTCAAGTTACAAGGTTGATCAAGTGCAATTAGTTCAAAGATTCGTATTCAACAAGAAACGCAAGAAATGTTCGAGATATAAGAGGGATCTAGAAAAAGAAATGATGAAATACAAGTAGCAAAGCAGATCCAAGTCAAGCAAGGCAAGATTGAAGGCATCTGACTGAATTGATCCTTGGTTCAATTACCCTTAAACACTTGTTTGGGCCTTTTTATCCCTTTTTTTAATAACCATGAACCCTGGCCTACGTTACATACCTGAAAAGTCCATTCTAATCATACATGGATTTCTATGTGAAAGAGACTATCTTCAGATTTTATTCCGCCTCTCAGGATTGATTTTTTATTTGCAAAAATTGGTTTTTAAAATCTTTAATGTATGATATGAAAAATGATAAAAGGGGGGTTCAAGATGTAAAATTTCTAAATAACGTCTTGAAGTCAAAGGAGGATTCGAGTTGAAAACCTGAAAAGGAGGCTCGAATATTGAATGGTGCAACAATAACATAAGAGACGATCTTAAGCTCTTGATGAAGCACCATAAATCCCAAAAACGTTCCTGAAATTCTGGAATTAAGAAGTATCTCTATGAGATGAGCATAAAAACCATTTCTTCAAATTAGAGAAAGTTCAAAGAGACATATGTGATGGACCAACCTGAGAAACCTCACTTTACCATAATCAACCTACACTAAATTAGTCAATAATTTTGACATTTTCCATAGGACTATGATTTTTTGATTTAAAAGAGTAGTTGATTTATTTGATTTTCTTTGAACTCATGCTTATGATTTGATTCAATTGTGAACCTGTAAGGAGCAATACTTTACAAAATTCTTTCATTTTTCGATAAAGAAAGGAGGAAAATCATTTTCAAACAGGACAGTCTCAAATGATAAAGGTCTTTGAAGCAAGTTGATGCCTATTCTACCTCTATTGGGAGAAAAATAATAAGCAATGTCAGAATGATGAAGCATTTCATATTTTTGAAAGCAAGTGATCCGAGAAACCTTACCAACAACTCATCAAGAAAATGATCACCTTATTTGAAAAAAATGGAACATATCTCAGTGCCTAACAAGAAGGCAAGGAAACAATCCGTCAAGGAGAAAATGATCACCTCATTCAAAAGATACACATATCTCAGACATTTTTGCCAGAAGAATTTATCACCTCTTAAGTTTGTGTCAACATGAAGAGAATCTCTCAAGTTACTTGACAACACTGCTATCTAGTAACACTAGAATGAGAGCATTCAAGATTAAGAGATTCGACACCAAGAAAGCCACGAATACCCACAATAGGGCATTATTAAAGTTGGACAACATGAGGATCACGAGATTCAAATCAAATGAATATTGAGAGTGAACCTTACAAATTAGAATGTTGGGACATCTTCAAGACCAATTTCAACAAAAAATAATGAGGGGTATTTTAAAGATCCATTTTGTCCATGATTGGGACATCTTGAAGACTCACATCATCATGTTGGGACATTTTGAAGGTCCATTTTGACCATAAATGAAATTTGGTACATTTTGAAGGCACATTTCAGACAGAAATGATCCATGAGGGGCATTGTTGAAGGCTCATATCAACAAGAAGCAAACGTTGGGGCATGCTGAAAGCACATATCATCATTCAGAAAGATCATTGATTTGAACAAATATTTCCAATGATACAGAAAGGTATGAAGAATGAAAATGGTGAAACAGTGACAATGGAGATGACCATATATGATCATTTTGTTCATCATACGGTTGCATTATACTGGTAATTTCACTTACATTGATGCTGACAAGTTAAAGCATCCCACTTGTATTCCCAATAAGCTTTGTTCTTAAGTGACGTCCTACAAAAGCTCTGAATGCTATGTTGGCATATTTACATCAATATTCTATAAAGATGATAGAGTCTCATTTCAAAAATGAAAGTTTTATTGGATTTTCACACAAGTTCAATGATAAAATGAGGACACTGAGGTTATAATTCTGACTGCAACAAGAGCTCCGTAAATGAAACATTTTTTTGAGACTTTAATACAAATAAAGACAATGAAGACACAAAGATACAAGTTGATCAAATGGTTCTTCAGAAATGCAAGCCTGATAGCATAAGTTGCTACAATGATATTTGGAGAAAACCCTGGAAATGAATTATTAAGTGGAAGAAGATTGAATTCGCCACTTTCGAGTCAAATGAATATTGAATCAACATTCAAGCATTCATAAGAACATCATTTGCATAATAGAAAATGTATTACATTGATACATTTGATTGTATTCAAATCTTACTTTTGCAGGTTTTCGCATGAAAAAATATTCATGATGACAAATACCTTACAAATGGAAGGTAGAATTCAAATCCCAAATGCAGGAATCACTTTAGGAGAGGAAAACATCTGAAGAATAGATGGATGAAATCAACAGAGAAATCATTATTTTGGGGTATGCCCAACCAACAAGTTGTTTTGAAAATGAGAAAACGATTTTCAAAGTTTCTCATTTAATCTTTTTTAGAAAATGAAATTCTTGAAAAGTAAGAAGTTTCTTAGCCAGTAAAGTATTTCCCACAAATTTGTAAATCCTCCGGGTCATCTGTAAAACCTCCAGGTAGGATGTTTTCGCATGAAAATGAGAAAATAATAAACAAAGTTTCTCATTTAAAGTTCTAGAAAATTAAAACCTCCGGGTAATTTATAAATCCTCCGGGTCATCTGTAAAACCTTAGGGTAGGATGTTTTCGCATGAAAATGAGAAAATAATAATCAAAGTTTCTCATTTAAAGTTCTAGAAAATTAAAACCTCTGGGTAATTTGTAAATCCTCCGGGTCATCTGTAAAACCTCAGGGTAGGATGTTTTCGCATGAAAATGAGAAAATAATAAACAAAGTTTCTCATTTAATGTTCTAGAAAATTAAAACCTCCAGGTAATTTATAAATCCTCCGGGTCATCTGTAAAACCTCAAGGTAGGATGTTTTCGCATGAAAATGTGAAAATAATAAACAAAGTTTCTCATTTAATATTCTAGAAAATTAAAATCTCCGAGTAATTTATAAATCCTTCGAGTCATCTGTAAAACCTCAGGGTAGGATGTTTTCGCATGAAAATAAGAGTAATAACCAAAGTTTCTCATTTAATGTTCTATAAAATTAAAACCTCTGGGTAATTTGTAAAACCACAGGGTCATCTGTAAAACCTCAGGGTAGGATGTTTTCGCACGAAAATGGGAAAGTAATAAATAAAGTTTCTCATTTAATGTTCTAGAAAATTAAAACCCCCGGGTAATTTGTAAAACCCCCGGGTAAATTGTAAAACCTCTGGGTCATCTATAAAACCTTAGGGTCGGATGTTTTTACTTTAATTTCCTTATAAAAACTTGTCAGCATGACGAAAATTTCTTGTTTTTTTGTCTTAACTCTATTATTGTTAACACAAAAATGAGCAAAGAGGGGCAGCTGTCGACAGTCATTTTCATCCGAGACTATATATTATTATTATTATTATATTAAAATTATTATTATTATTATTATATTACAATTATTGCAAATAATACAACACGAAGGCCTATTTTACAAAATCAACCTGATTCAGACCCAGACCCGGTTCAGGCCCAAGAAGCCCAAAACTCGATTAGGGTTTTCACATCTCATCTTAGCCGCCAACATCTACAACTGTTGGATCTAGAGAGATCCAATGGTCCATATCTAATCTAGAAGAAACTCTAGGGTTCACCAACCCTAGAGATATTTTAGCCGCCGTCTCCAGATGGTCCACTCCGACGTTGCCACGACGACGCTGCCTCCAACAGAAGGATCCGGAAGAAGCGAGGATAGCCGCACACTTCATCATCTATATGGTGAGTCACCATCGTAGATCCGGTGCCTCACTGAATGAACAGTATTTTGAGGGCTATAAAAAGTCTCGATTTCCCTACAAAAGAACACAACAGAAGAAAGAGAGGGGAGCATTCATACGGAAAAAAAAGCATTCATACAAGGAGGACACCAACTGAGAAACAACAAGAAAGAAGAGAATAAGGAGTAACTTACCATCGGAAAGACCAAACGCTACTAGAAACTTTTGTAAACCGAGGTAAAAAATTTCGGTTACTGCTTAGATCTACTAATTTTGAGTGGTTTTTAGGACTAAAAAAGGTTAGATCTGAGTTTAGATGGAAAAAAGGGTCATTTTGGGGTAAGTTTGTAAATTTCGACCCCCATGGGTGGTGGCCGGCGGTGGTCGGCCGTTGACCGAATCACCTTCGACGATAGGGTTTTAGAGAGAATTCTCTCTTTAGAGGGAGAACAAAAAAGGAAAAAATGAGGAAGATTGGTCTTTAGGTTTGGTTTTAAGGGTATTTACACGCTCACCAAAACTATGTCGTTTTGGTGAGGGTTGTCTCTGTAATTTCCTACTTGAAAAAAATCATGTCTTCAATACCTATACTTTATAAACGTTCTATTTTAGTCACTAATATCAATTTAAGTTTATTTTATTTTGTTTTCGAAATTTATTTTATTTATAATTTAGTCATTTTCTCATGTTTATATATTTTATGGTAAATAATGTATTTAGTCCTTTTAATTATAATATTTTATATATTAATAACTGATTAATAATTAAAGATAAATTAGACTACCAATACCTATGTTTTTGTGGTATTTCGAATATTGACCAATAATTTATATTTTTTAATTTAATCTTATATTATTATTTTGGTTATTATTTAATTACAACTTTATTTTATTTTTACCTTTTATGTTTAAATATTTAAAATCTAGTACTTATTTATTACTTTTTATTTTAGTCACATATGTATCCTAATAATATATATTAGTGTTTTAAGTAAAATAAAATATTGAATAATTAAAATAATAATAAAGTGTTACCATTATTAAAAGTATTAATAAAAAATAAAATATATTCCACTAACTTTTGTCCATGTTTATTAAATACCACCATTTTTGTCATGTATAATATTTGGATTTATTTTATATTTATAATATATGTATAGATTATTATAATATTTATTTCTCCACTTGTTTCCTTAATTTAAGCTATAGTGGTTTAGGTTTTATTGATTATAATATTCATGGAATCATTCGACTTATTTCCCTAATTAAAGCTACGTATATTGCTTAGTTTTTTTTGAGTATACTACATGTGGAATAATTATACTATTTTTTTTTTTATGTTCACATTATGGTTCATTATTATGTATATGTGTATTGTGTCGAAAAGTATAGAATTTTTTATTACGTTTGGTTCTTTTTTTTTACCAATTGGATTTAATTAATTAAGTATGTTTTGGTGCATGTGTCTTATTTAATTTTTTTAATTAAATATTTTGATGAATTTTTATTTTTGTTTAAATGCATTTATATGTACATATACTTTGCATGATATCTTAATTAATTTTGCATGATATCCTCATAAGCATCACTTGACTCTAGTCGAAATAAATTGATTAAGGGTAATTTTCAAGCATTTTAATATTGTCGTAAAGTGACTGTCTTAACGTATAAAAAAGTTACTTTCGATAATTTTAAAATGAAAGTCTATCCCGCTGAATGACACCAATTAAAGCGAATCCATTTTTAAAATTTTGGGATTGAGGAAAAGATCGTATTCTTTTAATTAAATTCATCGAGAAAATACAGTTAGATTGAATATATGGTCTCGTCTCGAGATATTTAATTAATTGAATACACTTATTCTCGTTAAACATTGTTAAAAATAAATAATTAATCCATTGTTTGATAGTTTTTTTTTTACTCTTGCATGTGTTTTAAAGGGTTTTTCAAAATAATAATATTTGATCATAAACAATTAAATATTATTGTTTCCACTCTTAAAATTATTTTGGGTATTATTTTGAAATTTAGAATGAAATTTTAATATTTCTTTATTTCGATTAGAGTGAGAATCGATGGCTTTATGGTATGATAGATCAGTTCTTCTCGATAAGAAATAATTAAATATTATTATCTTTCATCCAAAATTTCTAAAAACATTATTTTAGGGGATCTTAAATTAAATTAGACTCAAACTTGTACATTTTATTGCAAAGACAATTAATTAATCAATTAGGTACTGATTTAGGGCGTTGTGGGGGTGTTAATCATTCTCCACACGTAACCGACTCTCGAACTCAAATTTTGGTAATGCTGACCCCAAGTTTTTTTTAATTAAAATTAATATTTTATTAAAATGGCAAATTTAATTTTGGTTGCCCAATCACACCCTAATCAAAGTTTGGTGGCGACTCTTCGAACTGTACATTTTATTTTAAAAAAGGAATCCCAAATTTTTCGAAACGAGAGATTGGAACCCGAACTTGGCAATGTCTTTCTCATAATTTGTAAGATCCTTTGGACTATCTCAATGGTTTAAATACAAGGTGAACTACACAAATGGCCTCTTATGGTTGACTAAATTTTTGCTTTCCTTCGTTTCAAAAATAAAAAATTAATCACTAACGTTATTGATTTATAACAAATCAGACACTTAACATTAACAACCGTTACTGTAAGTGGCAGAAAGTTGATATGGCAGATTAACTGTTGACTTGATACCATTTAACTACAATGTGACGGGTTAACTGTTAACCTAACACCATTTAATTACGATCTGATGGATTAACTGTTGACCTGACACCGTTTAACTACGATAAAACTATTTTGACTGATGTTTCATCTTTGATTATCTAATCCTATTATAAAGAGACAAAGATTTAGTGCAAGTGGAAAATGTGTGCATATTTTTTAGCTTCTCTAACTCTTTTCCCACCATTTTGTCCTCGATCTTCAAGCTGTTTTCAATTTTTTTTTTATCCATAAAAATCTCTTTTTTTAGCTTCTAAATGTTTCCAACTCTTTTTATCATGCGAAATACAAAATTCAATCAAAAGATAAACACGTAAGTATATTAAACCATTAAAGCACATGTGAAATTCATCAAAAACATATTCATAATTACGTTCTAACAAACTCTCTAGTACTTGGACAATGCATGTTCTCAACCATACTGTGGTTAAAAGTTTTAAATGAAGCCAAAAATGCAATAATAAATAATTTGTTTAAATTAATGTCTCATTATTAACCTAATATATTTATTTCATGATCGGATAAGTGAAACTGTTAGATCATATAAATTATTCATTATTTGACTTCATTAATAATTTAAAGATATAACTTTTTCAGAGCAATATGGTGTGATAAAATGCATAATATAAAATATTTATTTATTCATAAAATAATTATAAATGGGGTATATCTTTTTTTCCCTATTTTGGGCACAATTTTTATGTTACTCTGAAAGTGGAAAGGTTTGGTAGGATTAGGAAGCGGAAATGAAGCTAAAACAGAAATGCCACGTAAGCTAGTTCCCGCGTAATTCGCTCGCTTCCTTCACAGCAACAACATAAAAAGGAATTGATAAATTAAAGCTTAAAAAAGAGCTTCCTTTCGTTTTGTTTAAAGTTATCAGATAATTTGATATCGAACTTTCATCGTCTTCCGTTTGATAAATGGATTCTGAAAAGATTGCTTCACTAAGATGTGGATTCAATGATCATATTCCGGTCGAATCTAACGGATTTGATCATCCAAAAGAATACAACAAGCAACCATTCATCATCGGTTCCATGTCTTTTCAATTCTTCCATACTTTTTTTTTTTGTTGATATAGGTTTAAACGTATTTCCTACTGGTTTTGCTTACTTGATTTGCAAGTTATGTTAGCACTGATCTACAGGGTTTTAACATGCATTGCTGCATGCAGTTTTGCCCGTATTATGATGTAATGAATGCTATATCACAATCAATTTTGATAAATTTTAGTATATTAGAATTAGAATGGAAAGGTAGGTTTTTGAATGTCATTAAAATCAAACATGCTATACAATTCATTTATCAACATGGCTAACAGATTCTGATGTGCGGCTTGCAAGAAGAATTCAGAGGGACATAGTGGAAAGAGGAAGGAACATTTCAAATGTGCTTGATCAAGTTAGTACTGATTCTAGATTGTTTGTCTCATTAATTAATTTCTACAATGGCATGCAAACCTGGTAATATACATGTTTACAGGTTTCAGTAGTGCAGAATCTAGCTTGGCATGCAATCAGTGGTTAGGTATTTCTTATCAATCCTTGTATCGGTTTTGCAGTACTCGAGATTTTTAAAGCCTAGTTTCGAAGAATTCATACTACCATTGAAGAAGTTTGCAGATATAATCATCCCTAGAGGAGGAGATAATGATGTCGCCGTTGATTTGATAGTACAGCATATTCTTGCCAAGCTTGGCCAGCATGATCTGTGCAAAATATACCCAAATATTAATGTTATATTTTCAACATTTCAGGTAGAATTCTATATTATGTGTAAAGTCACAGGTGGCTTCAATGATATTTTGGCACTGTGTACAGATTCGGGGAATGCACACCCTTGTCCGTGATGTCAAAACAACAAAGCATGATTTTGTCTTCTATTCAGATCGATTGATTCGCTTGGTAATGAGGTCTAAATGAATTGCAAATTATAAGTCAAAAGTAATCATGATGTGATCCCACCTATGTGTCTTACATCATTTTCTGCAATCTCCCTTAGACCGTTTGATCGAGGCAAGTTGTTTACATTTGAGAAGCATCAAGAAGATTATTTGAGCTTAATCTGGAAATTTCAAGCCAAGTTTAGATTTTTGAAAGCCTTTTTCAATCCAAAAGAAGAACCTCCACCATCATACTCAAAGCTGAGACGTGAAGAAGGAACAACCAAGTTTAAGGGAGGATTTTATCTTTTACTTGCATGAATTTGCATGAGAATTTAAAAGTTTGCATAACATTCATTGCATTTAATAAGTGTGTTGTTCATTTAAGCATGCATTGTATTTAAAACATCTAGTTTATTTAGGGAAATAGTTTATTTATATATTTAGATCATTTAGTAAGCTACTTCATTTATGCATCTAGTTTATTTAATAAAGTTAGTTCATTAATTAAACTAGTTCATTCATCAAACTAGTTCATTTCTTAAACTAACTCTTAATTATTTCATTCATGTTTTTAATTAAAGATTGAATAAAGTTCACCTTAGTGTCAAGGTGCATGAGAGAAGTTGAAAGGTTTCATCAGATGCCAGAATGTCAATCAGAATATCAGTCAGAATGTCAGTTAGAATGTCTTCCAATTCTGGATGCAACTCAGACGTGTTTGGTTCCAAAAATCAATTGGGAATTATTCATCTATCTATTAGCTTTCCAACGCCTTTTGAATCATCTCAATATGATATCGGGAGCTTGAGATATGATCGATTTATTGAAGAGAGTGTATGCTGGAATTTTGTTACGGGAATTTTATGCATGGATGATTTGGATGAGTTTGAGCCAAGGGAGAGTCTTTTCAACTTCATCCAAGTGACAAGCCATTGAAGGACTCTTAATTCACCCATTCAAGGCATTCAAAGCAGATTGTTATCATTTAAATTCAAGGGCTGTTCATATTCTTCAAGGGAGCATGCAATGAAGGCTGATTTAAATCACTTATTAAGACAATTTTCAGCATGGAATAGCAAGAGTCTTCGATCCCTTGGACGAAATTAAGTTCAAATTGTCTAGATTCTTCCCCAAAATGATCTAGAATATTTAATCAACCTTGAAGATAAGAAGACGAAGCATTCAAGTGGATTTTATTGCTAAATTGTTGAGAATGTTTTCATCTATTGAATCTTTTCATATGCTGCTTAGAAATAATATAAATAGGCACCTTTGGGATCATTTATATAGACACGTTTGAATAGATAAAACATCTTTGAGAGGTTGCTTTCATTCTTGTTCTCTTGTAGAACTTTATCGGCTTCAAGATAGTCTTGTAGTCTTCATCCATTGCCTTTTGTTATAGCGTTGGTTCGTAGCTCATCTATAGTTAGTGGGTCACGTTCCATCTACTTCGACTTCGATTCCATCTTTTTATATTGTTGGTTCCTAACTCTATATAGTTAGAGAGTCACAATCTGTTTTCTTTTCAATCTATCTTACACATTCCACGCCATTACCAACCCATACCTTCGCCATACTTCCATTCCACCCATACTACAACTTCTATCATCTTCCGTACCTAACCAAATCCTAAAAATCATTTCCATATCAATCCTTCATTTCCATTACATCTCTATCATTCAATAACATATTACAAGTCATGATTTTCAGGTTCAAAACAAGCAATTCAATCTCTTCCTAGAATTACGATCGGACAATCATATATATGACTCGAAATTCATAATTGAGATCATATCAAATCACAAATCAGCAGGATACAGAAGGGTCTCAAAATGCATATTTCAGGTTGTGGAGCATGGCCTGGGGTACCTTCCCTTCACTAAGAAACAGATCATCACTCCTACAGGTAACTGCTAGTATCATGTACAGCAATTTAAACACATTTTTGGTGGCTTCATTTCTCCCTGATTTCATGCATGCAGGTTCTGTGTATTCTGGTGTTGTGTTCTGTAAAAGGTTATGTGGAGTCTCGGTTATAAGAAGGTCTAGAATTCGAATCCCAATTTTTTCTTTCTTTTATACCTAGACTGTGTGACCTCTTTGTATCAGAAAAAAAGAAGTTGCTTATAAGTCATAAACGATAATAACTAAAGAGTTACCTGGTACCAGCGGAGAAAGCATGGAGAATGCACTAAGAGCATGCTGCAAGGGAATAAAAATTGGTAAAATACTCATCCATGGAGATGGAAATAATGGGAGGCAGGTAGGTTGGAAAAAAAAAATCTGTGTTCAAAGAGTATTCCTCCTATACAGGCAAACAATTTCTCATTTAACCATCAACATTTGGTATAGTTAATTTATGAGAAGCTACCGGCAGACATCTCAAGCCGTCATGTCTTGTTACTAGACCCTGTTCTGGCTCCAGGTTTGACAGCATAAACTTGTCATTTTTCTTCCGATTCTACTACTCCCCTCCCCCCCTCCAATTCTGTGGACACTTACGAAATTTGGCAATCAAGGCTGTATATCTTCTTCTTAGTAAAGGCGTCCCGGAAACCAGCATCATCTTAATCTTATATCAGTAAGTTGAGATATTTTCATGTTTAAATATGGTCTTTTTGTATCGTTTGTCCGGAATTGTATGAAAATATGAAATTTGGTTAAGTGAAGGCACCCGAAGGCATCCTCGCCGTGTGCAGGAAATTCCCGAAGCTAAAAATTGTGACATTGGAGATTGATTCATCACTAGACAAGAATTACAGAGTGATTCCAGGTATGAGGGAGTTCGGGGATCGCTATTTTGGCACTGATTAATTATGATTTTGGTCAAACCATTAAAACGTACTTTTAAGATATTGACTCTCTCTAGCTAGTTTTGCTCAAATCATCCCAATTGTGTATATATCTTTTCTACCCGGAGTGGATAAAAATTCTTATGGAACAAAATAATCTTTGCAACTACAGTTTTTAACACTTGCATTTCTTTTTTATTTAAGGCTTACTGGATAGTTTAACCTCGGAACTATATTTGTCTCACTTGACACAATAATTTGTTCCGTCACAATTTAACACTTGAAGTCTCACATTGTTAACCAACTTATTTTCTGATAAAGTACACAAATGGTCCCTCGACTATAGGCAATTGTTTTTTTTAATTCCATTTACTTTTAAAAGTTACAAAGTGGTCCTCCGACTAAAGAGTATTGCTTTGTCGAGCCCCTCGACTATCAAAAGTTACAAAATGGTCACCCGACTATTTATTATGTTCCAAACTCGTCATTTTCTGTTAAAAGGTGACGTTATTCTGAGCTTCGTCGACAAAAAACTTGATACTTTTTCAGAAGAATTTGCGTTCTTAAGAACAATACGATTTTGCTTGTTTCATTTATTTTCAGCTGCAGCTTCCTCTTTTCTGCAGTTTTAGTTTGTGGGTGTGGTTAAAAGGGAAATTTTCAAGCTTGTTTAGCTGAATTCGTATGCTGGAAGATCAATCTCGAAAATTTTTGCTTTATCCAAATTTGTGCTTTATCCATTAGCTCTGGTTCATTAAAAAGGTTGTTCCTTTTCAACTTAATAAGCTGAATCTCGGATCTCCTGTTTGTATGTTGTAGCTGAAGCATAACTTAATTGGTAAGAACACCTTTCCTTTAAAGGAAATCTAAACGTGAAATCATTTTCCTATGACATGTTAACTATACATATGTACGTTTTAGAAAAATAAGTTATTTTTTATTGATCTTCATTTCCAATAATATAATATAGAGCTTAGGATTTTGCAGTCTACTACTAAATTCAAGTAACAGGTTGAGTTAGTGCTTCAAGAATAACCAATTTCTATATGTAAAATGTGATTAGCTGAGATTAATCTATTACTGACTTGAGAACCATTGGAACTACTGGTCTGTTTTTGTGCTATATAATTAATACTAATTTTTAGTAAACCTTTTTTCAGCATTGTTATATCATGCTCTGCAGGTTATAATTTGAACTTCAAACTTGATGACTGCATCTGGTGCAGTTATATCTTTGGCATTTTTACTAGTTTACAAGGTTTAAGTAACACCAAAAGTGGAATTAATATGAGTTACATTCACCTCTATTGGGCTGCAGTGTTAAGGATACCAAATGAGACTATGAGGCTTATTATTATGGCTTTTGCTGGAGTTATTTTCGGCATTTTCTTAGCTGTATCCTTTCCAACAGTTTCATTGACAAAGGTACAATGGCACTCGCACCTTCCCATACGTCCAGCTGTTAAATGTTTGGTTTTATTTTGTTTCCTTCTCTCCTTTCCTGTGTTATTTAACGTTGAATAACGAGTTGATTTCGATATGATTGAATTTTGGTAGATGAATCTTCCATCAACCTTATTCCCTTCCATCGATCTTACATATATTGAGGACAAATATTCCGGCCTTTCAACGCAAACACTGTTTAATTCTTTGAACACTCTCAAGGCTAATAAGGTTGCATCAATGTATCTTACAACTACACCGAGAAAAAGGTAAATCCCATTTATTTCGATTTTATATGTCGCATTACAATTCAGAAATTAGATTGTAGGCTGTCCCTTGCCTTGAAATTATGAAAATTTTAACCATGATTTCTACTGAAGTAGTTGAAGATTTTTGGAGACAGAGTTCACTTCATAAGCTATCAAAGCGATATTTGCATTGAATTAAGTTCGAAGTTACACGAATTTAGGATTAGTTTTATCAGCATATAACGAATTAATTTTTGCATTTTTTGTAATGGGGAAATCAACTTCCGGACGTCAGTTCTATCAATTGATGAAGCTATCTTTTCTTTAGGATGGGGCTTCTCCAGCAACGGGTATCTTACGAACTTATTTGTTATGGCGTTGTTAATATCATCGCAAGAGTTTTGACTATAACTTTTCAATGCAATCAATTACATGTACAACTTCTTGGTTCTCAATTGATGGTTTTGTCTTATCAATGAAATTTTTAATGTTGGTTACAACCGTTTTATGAAGTAAAGAAACAAAAATTAAAGATTTTACCCGTAGATGGATGCAAATTCTTTTTAATCTTGTTAATATAGGCTGGAGAAACTTTATGAACCTCCTTTAGTCATTGCCTTATATATTACTTTGTATATGCAACAACCTCTGATGGTGTTGCACTGTTCTTTATACGTTATGTGATTGGTGATAGGAGTCAATCTGCTTCATTAGACTTTCCTTTTCGGGCTAATATGTGATGGTCTTCTATGGTTATGTAACGATTTTCAAGGAAAATCAATTAGCATCAACACTTGCCTGTTTTAGTGTGAGCACTAACTGTTAATCCTTAATTATGGCAGATCTGGATTCCTTCAAATCCACGGGGTGCCGAAAGACTTCCACCTAGTATAGTTACATCTGAGTCCGATCTCTACCTTCGTCGATTATGGGGCCAGCCAAGTGAGGTATTCATCTTCAACACTTCATATCGACTCATTTTTATGTTTCATTATCCTAGTTTGATACATGTCAGATTGTGAACTGGTTGCCATCTAAACGTAAGGAGGAATTTTAAAAAGTTGAATTTGTGTTATTTTTTACTCATGTATTCTGATGAAGTTTAATAGGGTAATGATCATTTTTCTTGGATATAATCCGGGTTGATGGATCGCATTTGCAGGACTTAACCATCATACCAAAGTATCTTGTAACTTTTACCGTTGGTTACAATCAGAAAGACAATATTGATGCATCTGTGAAAAAGGTCAGACTTCTCCCCCTGCGCCTGTACACACGCAATATATACATTCCCTGGCATGTCTGACTCTCTTATCTAAAACTTCTGTTTTACAGTTTTCGGAGAATTTCACGATTATATTGTTTCATTACGATGGTCTTACCACTGAATGGGATGAGTTTGAATGGTCAAAGCGAGCTATTCACGTGAGTGTTCCAAAGCAGGCTAAATGGTTAGCAACCGGTTCCTTTTCTCTTACGTGACTCTTGTAGGTTGTATGAGATTTTGCTAAGCTCCAGTTGTGTTTGTACTCGAACTCCTTAATATTTTATATAGGTGGTATGCAAAGCGCTTTCTGCACCCCGATATTGTTGCACCCTATGAGCACATTTTCATGTGGGATGAGGATCTTGGGGTGGAGAACTTCGATGCGGAAGAGTAAGTCCATATGTTCTCTTTCTTGCTTCAAGTGAAAATATGTTCGGTTAAGCTAAAATTAAACTCCTTTTTTTATCAGATAAATAAAACTTGTCCGAAAACATGGTTTAGAAATTTCCCAGCCTGGCTTAGATGCAAGTAGTGCAGGATTGACATGGGCAATGACAAGAAAGAGAGATGACGGAGAAGTTCACAAGTAAGAGCATTTTAGCCCAACAGCTTGATTGTGGTTTCTGTATACCTAATCAGTAATTCTGCATAGGTTGGAATGTTTCTTTGGTAGAAAGGTAGTTTGATTTTTGGTACTTATTTTCTCTCCTATAGGAATACCGAGGAGAGACCTGGCTGGTGTACTGATCCGCATCTGCCCCCGTGTGCAGCGTATGAAACATAATTAATCCCATTTGTTAAAATCTTTAATCATATTTCTAATCCTTGAATCTTATCCAAATGTTCTTGCATATTTGATGCTTAGGTTTGTCGAGATCATGGCTACAGTGTTCTCTCGTGATGCATGGCAATGTGTTTGGCATATGATTCAGGTAAGCAGCAAGCTGATTCTTTTGAATGTTGTCAATCCTCAACTATTCCCAGTTCATGATAAAATTTCTCCTTTAAAGCGCAGAACGACTTGGTTCACGGATGGGGCCTTGATTTCTCTCTTCGGAAATGTGTTGAGGTCGTTGACGACTTATTCCCCCTACATTAGTTAGCTTTCTCCCATATACAGACAACCTAACACTGATTTTGCAACTTCCCCCGTGAGCAGCCTCCTCATGAGAAAATCGGGATTGTGGATGCTCAGTGGATTGTACATAAAAGTGTTCCTTCGCTCGGAAACCAGGTAAACATTAACCCATTAATTGTTGTCATTACTGTGTTCATCATGCACCGTATATAATTCACTTCGTTTTTCTTCTTTTCTCACAACGGAAAACAGAGGGTGGAAGGGCCCCATGGGAAGGGGTATGAACAAATATATAAATACACCCATTTGGTATTTAAACACGTATATATATGTATGTATGCATGTGTTGGAGGAGAGTTGTGGTAAAAGTTGGAAATTTTGGTGTGGCAGGTGAGGGAAAGGTGTAGGAAAGAATGGGTTCCAGGATCGGCTGACAAATGCGGAGAAAGCATATTATGGAGCACTGGGAAAAATGCATACAATGAAACGGCTAATTAGAAGATAGTAAGTATTTCACACTAGCATTAGAGTTGTACAACAAGTCACTTGTATATGCAGAAGGTGACTTTGACCCTATCAACATATGTAATGTTACTTGGGCATCATTGACAACATTATACATTACAAGTAAACTAACTAAACTAAATCCCCTCCGGATTAATATGAAAATTCTTGATTTCTATACTTGAACAAAAAAGTACAGTTTCAAGTGCAGAAACATTCATGCCAAAAATGGAGATGAGAGTTAACAAGTTATTTGTTTTCTAGGATTGCATGGAAGTTGTAGTGAATTTGAATTAGTAATTCAGTATTGTTTAGAGTTGAACTCACAATTTCAGCAATTATCCCCTTTAGTACATGTACATATCACGTTATACAGTACGACAATGGAAAAGAGAAGTTGGGGTTTGGGACCCTAGAATTTGACAATATATAGTTGGGAATCTGCGGAAGAACTGTGGTGGAAGTACAACAATGTTCAACGATATAATATAATATAGTGTTATGTGATCATGTTGCTTTGAAAAGCAAAATAATAATATGAGCATTTGAATTAAAACAATGAATAGTGGTTATTGACTGTCTTGTAAGAATGTAAATGTTGTATGATGAGTCTTTATTGAAACGATTAAGATTGAATGGTGTAAATGACTCAGTGAATATAGAGTACAAATATGCTGCGCAAGATATGTATGAGAAAAAGAAATGATATGACAATGCTAAATTGATGGTCATGTTGAAAAAGTAAAACTATATATGCACAATTGATTGGATGTCATTATTTGGGGCATGAGATTACGTGATTTGAGACGACACAATTTTCCTCCCATTCAAAGACGATTATGGGAGACGATTCAGGTGCTAACGTTCAACCTTCTTCTAGAGTCAACGTGCAACATTCTATCGAAGCCAGCTTGCAACCTTCTACTGGAGGCGAATGGTCGACCTTTGTCAATAACCTAAGCAGACGAGTATCCACAGGGGTTTTATGGGAGTTGTTCAGTCACCATTGCAGAGTCGTTAGGGTTTTCATTCCTCAGAACAACAGTAGACCGATGTACAAGTATAGAACTTTTGCGTTGTTTGTTTAATTTTAATTTTAAGTTGACATTTTTCTTCTATGTTGTGTTTATAAATAAATCGTTTGTTTAATTTTATTCGTACCATCCTTTGTCTTCTAACTCTTTATTTCTCGTGTTTTTCTTTTCAATTTTTTTGAAGTGAATTTTGAATAGGTGGCGGGTTAGGATAAAAGGACAAGAAAAGTTGGAGTCAACCCTAATTTTTTTCTTAAAGTTTTTGGCGAAAAAAAAAAGAATCTCTTAAGTTTCAATTTTCAAACTCCACCTATTCTATTATTTTTATTATTATTATTTTCACCTTTTTCCTCCCTCATTAACTCTCCTCGACTTTTTCCTTTTTCCCAAAACTGTCATATCATGTCACCCCATTAAAATCCTCACTCCCCTTTTTCGATTTTTCTCCATCTCTTTCTTCTTTACTTTGTTTATTTTCTCTTTCTTCTTCCTTGCAGCCGTTCCAAAACCATAGTAAAAACAACTCGAAACTGTTAACCGTAACTTTTAATCGATATAATCGTTATATTTAACAGGTTAATTAATTTAATCGTTAATATTAAATGGTTTCGGTTAATTGAACCGTTAAAAATGATGGTTAACGGTTAAGGTTACGGATATGAATTTTGATAAACGGTTAACCGTTATTAAATTAAATTTATAATTAATATTTATAATTTATTATATTTTTACATAAATAACTTAATATAAGTTTTTATTATTTATAATTTATACATATTTTAATAAAATTTGTATACAAATAAATTAATATATATTTTTTATTTTTTATTATTTTTAATTTTTATTTCTTTAAAAATATAGAAACACACTTACACCAATATAATTACATGTTTATTGTTAGATACTAAGATATGAGGAGATGTACATACTTACATCGGTGTAAGTATGTATTATGTGCTACACTTTTTTATTTATTTATTTACACCGTTGTAAGTATGTGTTAAGTGTTACACTTTTTTATTTTATTCACTTACATCGGTGTAGTATGTGTTAAGTGCTACACTTTTTTGTTTTATTCACTTACACTGGTGTAAGTATGTATTAAGTGCTATATTTGTTTATTTTATTTACTTACACTGATGTAAGTATGTGTTAAGTGCTAATTTTTTTGTAGTATGAATTATGAAAAAAATGACAAATAATTGTAATAGGTTAACCGTAGGTTAACCTATAACCGAATCGTTAATAAAGGTTAATTGTTAGCAGTTAATCGCTTCTTATTGGTTAGGTTATGGTTAGAAAAATCTCATAACCGTTATAACGATTAACCGACCATTTAGGTTAAACGGTACAGTTAACCGTCTATGAACAACCCTAGCCAAACCTTCAAAAGCTTTATTTCTTTTCACCTTACCTTCAACATGGCTCGTTGCAAGCAAGTGATTGGTACCACTTCATCAACACAACCACCGTAGCAAATCCATATTAACAAGTTCAAAGATAATGCGACAAAAGAGAGGTTTCAAAATATCAAGGGCTGTCGGGTTTACCTCGGTCAAGGGCTCATCATTATTTCCAATGAAGAGGGCGGCTTTGGACTGAAGGTGATGGAAGTGGTGAATGATCACAAGTGGAAGCAATTCGTGCAACATCTCGGTGATGTGAATGTATCATTGGCGAAAGAATTCTATGCCAACCTTATTGACCCCTCTCAACATTCGGTCTTTGTGCGAGGGGAAACAATTCGATTCACCTCATCAACCATTAATAGGTTTTTCCATAAAAAAGAACGTGGTTGATAAACACTCTTCATTTGTTAAAGACGCTAACAACAAAACCTACCAAGGGATCCTTAAAGACTTGTGCTTCCAAGGGACATAATGGAAATGTTCCCAAACCAGCAGGTTCACCATAAAGAGAAGATTCCTCAAGCCTAAATCAAAGCTATGGAATCACTTCCTTAAGACAAGGTTGATGCCCACATCACATCATACAATCGTTTTCTTGTAGTAGGTGATGTTGTTTCATTCTATTATTGTGGGACGCCCAATCGACATTGGAAATATCATTATCGATGAGGTATGTGCATGCCTCAAGAGGAAGTCAAGCCTCTTAATCTTTCCAAACTTAATAATTGCCCTCTGTTACAAGATAAGGTTGATGCCCACATCACATCATACAATCGTTTTCTTGTAGTAGATGATGTTGTTTCATTCTATTATTGTGGGACGCCCAATCGATATTGGAAATATCATTATCGATGAGGTATGTGCATGCCTCAAGAGGAAGTCAAGCCCCTTAATCTTTCCAAACTTAATAATTGCCCTCTGTTACAAGAAGGGGATGTACGCGGATACCTTTGATGAAGTTTTCCCCGGAAAGTATGGCCTTATAATGGAGAAGATCTCTGAGTTATTGGGATTTGATGAAGATAAACCAAAGAAAACACTAGAGACTAGTACAAAAACCATTACTGAAGTAAGGTTAGTTGTAGTGGTTGAGTCGTCCAAACGAAACTAAGGAACATGTAGGTAACTTGATGAGTTATTTGAAGACTTTCTTCACTTATGTGAAGAAAAAAGATGAGGTCCTATCTTCCTACTTCAAGGAGATGCTCCCCTTAACATCCGATGATTTCCCTACCTTCTCTGATTCTATACTGTCAACTGTTGAGACCGCCGACGCGCCCCATGGCACAGCGAAAACAAAACTCGACGGTTTCATCAGGGATCCAAGTACGAAAAATTAAAATTGGGAGGAAATGATGTGAATACTTACAGTGGGTTCCTTGATAAACAACAAAGACAACTGTGACTAATGGTGATTAAGAACGGTTCGAATCGTAAACCTCCATGAAAATAAATCTCAACCTCTACTCAATTCACTCGATTGAGAGAAAAAATTTATTTTTCCCAAAAAACATTTTTGATAAAACAGCTGAAGAAAAAAGGATGCCAGACCTTACACAACATTAAATATCCGAGTTAACCTAACATATTAGGGATTTTTGGTTATTTCGAATTAATTAAATTCTTATTTAATTAATTCAAATAAATATTCATTAAAGACTTATAATTCAAATTACACTCTTTAACGTTTATTTAAATTCTTATTTAATTATTCTGAATTAAATATCCATTAAAAGAGTTGTAATCAGAATTACATTATTTCAATGTTTATTTACTATATTCAGGATAATTTAATATCATATGTATATCAAATATACATATATTAACTCTAGATATATTTTAGTAACGTACAACAAATTGTACATCTTTGTTCATTTTAATCCTAGGGTGTGACCCTGTAGGTTCTTGTAACGTTAGTAGTAATTATTAGAACAATTCTAATGTTACATACAATGAGTGACATCTAGAAATATATCATTGTCACCTAAGTTACAAGAAATTATGATTTAACATATCATCTTCGTGATTAACTCTTTTATGTATTACATCATTTTGTCCTTTATATCTAGAATAAGCACAAGTCTTGGAATAGTCAGACTTGTATAGCCCATCTATTATTTCTTGATATCTAGAGTAGACTATGATTAACGAATAATTTGTGATATCTCATATCAACTTATTCGAGCATGGTCATGCAATTCTAGTCTCACTCAATCAAGTGGCATGTGATATATTTCCTATTATGTGGGAAGGACGAATCCT
Source organism: Hibiscus syriacus (assembly GCF_006381635.1). NCBI lineage: Eukaryota > Viridiplantae > Streptophyta > Magnoliopsida > Malvales > Malvaceae > Hibiscus > Hibiscus syriacus. The sequence goes on along the minus strand of NW_024062326.1, from coordinate 1,018,810 downwards.
ATCTTAATTATACACACCCCACTACATATATCAAGATATATTCAATAACAATCTTTATAGTTACGGAGCATGTTTAATTGTATCAAAACATACAACAATATATGTTGGGATAACATTGATCTCAAGTATGAGGATCATACATATAGTCATCACCATGAGTAATGTTATGACCGTCACATAATAATCCCTGACATATGGTCATGGTGGGTTAATCCAATACATTGTTCTCTAACAATATAATCATGTATCAATTCTGACATCTCTTTGTCAATGACTACTCATTGTCATCAATCAATAACATGTTAGTCTTAACGTATTATTATTGTCCATGCCCATAATAATACTTGACTAGGGATCTTTTAATAATAATAATGTTATTATATAGACTCTATTATATTTTAGTTTATGTTAAACACATATATATAACTGAAAATAATAGTGGCAATGCCTTTATTAAATAAAATCGGTAAATAAAATGTATCATTACAATAATCATATGATTGGTCTTTGGGCATACTCTAACATCAACATCGAAAGATATTGTAACATCCTCAAAAAAGTCCCAAGTGATGAATCATATCTAGCTTAGGACATCACTTACACAATGCCCGCCCTAACTGAACCAAACACTGTCAGCCCTTCCTTTGTAATGCAATAGGTAAATGAGCCATCACAAGAGCAGCTATACCAGGAGCCCTAGGAAGATATGCCATCAATTGTTGAACCAGAGCCAGAGCAATTTAGGCCCAAACACCGAGAAAAAGTGCCAAATACATGACGACCACCAAAGTGATGATTGTAACACCCTTGACTCGTACCCTACCCCGACACGAATCCGAGATGTCACATTTGACTTTTCAAAACATAAGAGATTCACAAATAGGAATAAATTTAAAATTTATTTTTCCAATCAAGATAAAGAAAATAATACTATTATAATAGAAAATCATTTCACATAAAAGCTTAATAGTTCACATTGATAACCAAAAGTAAGAGTTTACAACATACAAAATATATATAAGTTTACAAAATTGACCAGAGCATTTCAAATTAAATGTATAATACATGCCAATGTTTACAAAGTGAACAAAAACCTACATTTAATTTGTTCTGATCTGATCTTCTGAAGTGTATGCTATCCTCAACCCAAATCAATCTTCAGCTTTCTTCAAACCTACGCGTGAGAAAACACACGCTAAGTCGATGACTTAGTGAGGCAATACTAATAATGCTAGCTTATTAACAGAAATCTTATCGATTTTAAGTCAAAATGTTTTTCAAAGAACTTTCTTTATTTCCATATCAAATGTATACTTATGAATAATTATACTTTATTTCCAAGGTATTTTAGTACTATGAGATTGTGCACTAATGTTGTCACCACAACTCGTAAGTTGCACCGAAGTGCCACATAATTATCCCGGAGGACCACATAGTTTGTACCGAAGGACCACATAGGGTTGCACCGAAGTGCCACATAATTGTCCCAGAAGACCACATAATTATCCTGAAGGGCCACATAGACCCTCGATTCTTGGCATGCCAACTATACCTCTAATCCTCATATATATACATTGGGCTTTTAATCACATAATTAAGTTCACTCTTTATGCAAAGTGTTTCTTATTCACATAGCTTCTCTATCATAGAGTATATTCACATTCACTGGTTCAAAGTTCATATTTTCATATCATATAGTCATAAAACATAATTTGTAAAATAAAAATTGAATAAAAAAATTAAATAAAACATAAAATAAATATAAAGTTTTCGATAAAAAACACAAAGGTTGGCTTATCGCAAGCCTTCCTCAATTCTATTACAATAAAGAGAAGTTGCACTCACATTTGCCTCACTAAGGTCTAATCCAAATATTTTCGAATTGATACTCAAAATGCCAAGCTGACTTGAAGTCAATTACGTTTGATCACTACACATGACAATCAAAAATCAATATCATTCTTAACTCAATTATATCGGATCATAATAACTTGGGATGCAAGAAACCCTATATTTCATTTCATGCTTGTAGGTATTGATACCACCATAAGGGTACTGATACCACCCCTTTCAAGGGTATCGATACCTTCACATGTACCGATACCAAATTATGTTCTATGTTTCAAGGGTATCGATACCTCCTCAAGGTACCGATATCAAAATTACATTCGATGTTTTTAAGGGTATCAATACCATCCTTCAGGTATCGATACCTCTATCAATAAGTATCGATACAACCCTATGTAATTACTCATATTCAACTCATGAGGTATCGGTACCTGTTCATAAGGGTACCGATACCCTAAGCGTAGAATGGCTATTTTCAACCCGAAAATCACATAAAAATCTTCCCAACACTCTTCTAAACACATACCTTAAGCTTTAAAACTCACCCTTATACTCCTACACCAATTATCATACACTTACCACTGTTAATTCTCTAAATTCCAATTTGAACACTTAAATCTCAAAATCAAACCAACTTTTCAACCATGTTCTTAAACATATCTAACACTTTTAACTCTTAAGTTTAATCCTTGACAAGTCAAAAATCTCATTCAAACTTCAAAAACTCATCTATAACAAAATTTCATCTAAAAACCCATTTTACAAATTTATCTCTAAAACACTCGTTTTGTTGATTTAATGCTATATAAGCTTTCCTTAAGCTTATATACCATCCAAACTTCCATTAGCCAACCAAAATTCAAAGAAACCAATATAATTGAAAAATTTACCTTATAAATGGGTCATACATAGAAGAAGAAAAGAGAATGAAATGGTTCCAGAATTTGCTTTGCTTTCCCCCAAACCCACGTACACATTTGCATTAAAAAAGAGGATAAAATCCCTCTAAAAAAAGACAAATTTCCCTCTTCATTAGACCAAAATTTCCATTAAACCCTACACACAAATTCCACTATAAATCCTTGAGTTTACAGATAAATTCTAATTCAAACACTGAATTTAAAAGTTCTTACATTTTGGTCACTTACCCGATGATTGGGGTGTTACAATGACGCCTAATGATGATAGTATTTATGGCTATAATTGTTTGAATATACATAACTACTGAGATGGATAGAATTTATGCTAGGACTTGGTTATTTGCGTTTAAATTGATACACGATTGTATGCTCTTTATGCTTAGGAATGTTAGAAAATTTTTATGCAAGAACTCTTGAATGCCTTAGTATAAATCTATGTTAATGAACGTGACTGCTCAATGTTAGCATGAAAGACTTAAATTAAACTCCCATAATCTTATTAAATGTGTTGACTTGTGAATGAATGCTTTCGTATAACTGTAGAGGGACATTCCTCTTTGCTATAGCATTCCTTGGAAACCCCTTCAATAAATGATAGCTATAGCATATGAGTGAATGAAAGTAGTCACGGGATGACTCTTCTTAATAGGCTAGAGAATAGGGTGTCTGCTCCACTTTATTTTCAAGTCTAAGAAAGTAGTTGCGATAGGTTCCAGAATGCTATTTTGGTATCGATATTAGGGGTAGAGTATCGATACTCCCAATAGGGGTATCGATACTGAGGTATTTTCCAAACATCAAATATATTTTTGGTATCGATACTAAAGGTGAGTATCGATATCCAGGGGTCAGTGTTGATACTGTTGGCACAATATCCATATTGTCGTCTTATTTTAGGTAGTTTTGTTCAAATTGTTTGGGGGTTCAGGTTTGGGTGTTTTGAGGTCATTTAAGCTTTAAGTGTTTAATACAAGTGAAAATAATCAAGTTAACTGAAATTACACCAAGAAATCAAGCAAGTTAGGATGACATAAGATTGGTTGTGCATAATGTTCAGGAAACGATTATGATACCCGAGTTACTCTAGCATTATAACGATCGTCCTCTGTTTGTGAAATATCTGGATATTATCTAATTAGGTACGCATATGATGTATGTAAAATTCTAAATCGTACCCTATGCTAGAATAGGTTTGGGATGTGAGCTTCCAATGCATGTAAAATTTATGTCCTCTCCCGACCTCTCGGCACTCCGAGATAGACTGGGGCTATAAGTTCTGATGCATGAAAAATTATGGTTTTTACCCCGAAGCTATCATGTTCTAGATAGGCTGGTATATTATCCGAGATGTTAGAGTATTCCCAATGACCAATCATATGATGATTGTAATAATACATTTTATTTATGATTTTATTGAATAAAGACATTACCACTATTATTTTCAGTTATATGTATATGTTTAACATAAACTGAAAGATAATAAAGTCCATATAATAACATTATTATTATTAAAAGATCTATAATCAAGTTTTACTATGGGAATGGACAATAATAATACTCTTAAGACTAATTTGTTATTGATTGATGACAACGAGTTGCCATTGACCACCCCTTAAAGAAATAATATAAAGTTTGGTTCTTTGTTCTTTAACATTGGTTCTTCTTTGAGTCTTTTTGAGATACCAACTTTCATCTTCATCTCCATCACATTCATTCTACTTCCATTACCATACTTCATCATTTCCTTTAAACATATCACCGACTTGTATATATGTTTCGCTGTCATATTTATCCTTCCATTTCATTACTTCCATTTAACCATTTTATTTTGGGTTTTCATGTTTGTGCATGATCCTTGTTATTTTCCTAGATTAAAAAAATCAAAGGTAAAACTTGATTTCACCATCCATCCAAGTGAGACTAGGTTGAACTGTATCATTTGGTATCAATACCATGTGAACAATATCAGTATTATTCATGCAGTATCGATACTGTAAGAACAGTATCGTACTACTTACCCAGAAAAACGTTTTGTGCTCAAATTCTAGTTTAATGGACTTTGAATTATTTTTGAAAACTTTTTGAACAAATTCAATCAAGTCAAAACATTTTGCCTCAATTTTTTATATCAAAATATTATAAAAGATGGTTCAACAAAGTACCCATGAGTAATAAATTGGGCCCTCTAGTATGCTCCTATTAGTGTTATTGTACCGTTTTAAACTATCTGTCTGAACTATTTTAAAATTTATGATAATATTAAATACTCATATCACATAACATCAACTTTACTGCATGCTTTAACTTCTGATATGTAGTTTTTATGTATTTTCGACATGATCTCTATTTACATTATTTTTGTATCTGATTCTGGAATTTGACATGATTTATCATTTTTGTAAACAAAACTATTGTTTTCACTATCATTGGGGTTATGATTGGAGGAAGTATCTCAGACATAGTTTACTCTATGACTATTATGACCTTCTGTAGGCACCTCTTCTTTGTGCACAGGGTGACCTACTGTAGGCTTTATACTTTCAATATGAGGTTCTTCTGGGAGTATAGTTGGGTGTACGGTTCAGGGGAACCTACACATTCTGGCGTTCGGATGGAGGGCAGTCAGTTGATATTTTTTAAATTAAAATTTACCGTCTCTTTAAAAGTATGTTTTACTAGAATAAATTATGTGTACTTTTTTGTACTGATGAGACGTACTAAACTTTTCAACCCAGTCTTTGAGATATTTTTCTGTCTAACATCTTTCAATCTAGATAATTCCCTAGAGTTATTCCGAGGATCGATTAATCAATTTTCAACTCTTCTCTAGAACCTATAGATATCGACATCACTAAATAATTTTCATGTATTACTTATATCTGCTTGTCCTTTAGCATCATTTGGTAGTTCTGCATTACTAAGCTTTCCCAAAGTTCACTCTATCATTTACCATTTTAGGTTAAAAGAAATATTTATGTGCTTTTATGAACATCAGTTGACGAGTTCCTCCGAGTTGCTTGTGGTTTACGATATTTGTGATTAGGGTGCATGTAGATTATAATTGTTTTCATATTAGTCTAAAACTTGTTTTTACACTGTGTATTACTGAATTCTGTTTTAATGTGTGTGGGTATATATATATATATATATATATATATATATATATATATATATATATTAATTTACGATTTTCAAAATTTGATTGGTTAAAGTTTTGTTTCACTCGAATTTTCTGAGTGGGTCGTTCCAATGACCCTAATGTGACACCTTGATTGAATCGAGCCACCCGTAACGGTATGAGATGTTACATTTAATGGTATCAAAATTTAAATTTAATCGAGTCTTTTAAGGAGCGAAGTGTGATTTCTAATTCATTTTCTTGAATCTTAATTTAGCAGTACAAAAGACTCATTTAATGTTCAAAAACTTTCTAGAGGTGGGATCCTTCTAGCAAATAAAGTATAGAGGAAGAAGAAAAATGAGGTATATTGGAAAATGAAAGGTTTGACGGTGGGGATGCGTGGGAAAGAAGGTATTTTAAGAATATTAAGTATTTTATTTTTTGATTATTTTTTATCTATTAGATAAATAAAATAAAAATTAAAAAAAATAATATTGTGCTTTCTGATTAGTCCGTAAATATTATTTTTAATAGTGTTAATGGTTTGGGGACAAATGAGATAACGATTTATAATTAAAGGATAAAATATCTCAAAAAATATTTTAGGAGACAACTCGATATAAAATATATAGTTCAGGGAGAAAAATGTATTTAAGGCTTTGCTCTCAAAGAATATTTTCCTTCTAGAAGTAAGGATATAAACAATGAAGAAAGAAACCTAGGGGCAACTTGAAGGAACCATCGAGCATCCAAAATGAAAGAAAAATCCACAAAAGAGAAAATCAAAAACAAAAACTTCACCTTTTGAAGAATTTTGTCCATTTTATTTCAACGTCGGATCTTCAAAACTTTCAAATCGAAGGTAATATTCAAAAACCCTTTTTTACCGGTTTGTGTAAGAGGGCTTGAGGGTTTTGTTTTATGGGTTATTTCATACTCGATTGAGGGCCTTAGTTTGTTCTAGAGTTCGATCTTGAAAGGTTAGACGTATGTGAGTGTTAGGGGTCGTTTGAGTTCCTTATTGGAGGTTGTAAGGGCGGTGGCTATGGTGATTCACTTTGAGAGTTAGGCCTTTGGTTACAAAACAAAAGAAATAGAGGGAAGAGGGGACTTTGGTGATAACGGCTGAGGGAAAGAGGTGAGATTAACCTATTGAATGAAAAGGTCAAAATGCCGTCGTTTTGGGTAGATTTAGGGGCGCCTATTTTTACGCATGGGTTATTTGTGTAGGGGTCCTCTTGATTTAGGGTTTAGTGTGATTTGATCCTCAGTCGATATTTGTTAAACTCACTGATTAAGCCCCTTTTGTTTCATGCGCTTTATTTGTTAGTCCTTAATGCCTTATATTTTAATTTATGTTATTCTTATTTTGGATATGTATTTTGTAATGTTTTTATTTCAATACAAAATAGTATTTTTGGGTTATTTACATTTCCAGACATGTTTTGTGTTACTTATGCTTCTTGTCCCTGATATTTATTATACTTACTGTTAGGTCCCTCTTTTTATTGTTTTGTATTTTGATCCATGTGGATGTGAATGTATGTGTATTTTTATAATATGATAGTTAATATATTTATATATCTATATTAAATTTTATATTGTTATAATTTTTTAAACTTATATAAATATTATATACAGTACGTTATTATATATTAATATATTTTAGATTTGGATTATTTTTTGTAATAATGTTTATATGCGATATACTTTTTAATGATATAAGTTACATATATGATAAAATTTACATTTTTAGCTTGTATTTTATTATTATATGATATATTATTATATAAAATTTGATATATTTTTTTAAATATATTAATTTATTATGAATTATTTTATATTATTATTTATTTATTTTAATTAACTTTTACATATTAAGTATATTATAATATATTACTTATTAATGTAAATATTTTTGTTAAAATTAAATATATATATATATATATATATATATATATATATATATATACATACACACACATGTGTGTGTAAAAGCCTTTTTAATAAATTGCTATATGTTAAGTGTAATAATATATATATATATTATTTTACTTTATTAGCTAACATTATTTATATATTATTTTATATCATTTAGAATAAATATGTTTGTTTGTGCATCTAGATTTAAGGTTTAATTTTAATTAATATGTATGATACCTTCACGAACATTTTTTGACTCAATCAAAATAATTTTACTAAGGTTCATATCATTTTATTTTAGAACTATTGTGAATTGTCTTAAAGAGATAAGGTCACTTTCGATGATTTTAAAATAAAAAGATATCTTATCAAGTGAAGCCTTAAAAACGATATCACCTAAAATTTGGGATTGAAAGGAAAATACAATATTTGTTTATTTAAATTCAATAAGAAAGGACCGTTAGAACGTATAAAATGTTCGATCTCGATGTCTTTAAATAATCGAATATCCTGATTCTTTCTAAAGGATTGATAATACTTTATTAATTTATATTATATTATTGAGTGCATCGTTAAATTTGAGAATTATTTTTATATATTTTAAAAGGGGATATTAAATTAAATTCCATTCGAATTCATAAGTTTCATTGCAAAAACAATTGATTAATTAACTTGGTATTGATTTAGGACATTGCAGGGTGCTAATCATTTTTCACACGTAATCGACTCTAGAACTCATTTTTTAAAAAGTAGATCTAAAAATATTGTTTTAATTAAATTTAATATTTTATTAAAATAACAAATTTGTTTTGAGGTGTCCAATCACATCCTAATCAAATATTGGTGGTGATTTTACAAATCAATTTTACTGTTAAGTCACAAATTATTCGAGACAACAACTTTTTAAAAAATCTTGATTTTTAATCGACACTTTCAAAAAAAAAAACCGCCTCGACAAATATTATTTACATCATACATCTAATATGATTTAGGGAAAACTACATAAATGACCATGTAACTATAGGCTTTATCTTGAAATGACCACCATTTTCAAATTTGTGACAATATTATCACTGAACTATTTAAATCGGTTCAAAATAGCCACGTGTCGTTAACATTTAACTGAGATGTTTACGTGGTAGTTAAAATAATTGGTATAATTAAGGCGAGGGTCCTTGTAAAGTTACGTATTCGCGGCGCTGGCATCTTGCTTTGTTTTCTTCCATTTTGATCACTACTTGTATATGATTTGTTTCCTTGGATTTTCATTTTATCCAATTTGATCTTGATTTTGTTTTTAATTAAATAATGTCTTAATCTTAGCATTAACTTTAAAATCTTTTATTCTAGTCATGTATTAAATTTGTAGATTAAATCCCCTAGATTTTAGAATTAATCAATTTGATCACCAATATTAACTTTAATTCTTAATTTTTAATTAGGTCCTAATTTCAATTTAATTTAATAATTTTTTATCTAATCAAATTGTGACACATGTCACAATCTTATGATTATAATTTGAATATTAACTATAATATATATATATATTATCATTAATTATAATACAATATATATATATATATATTATAATTTGAATAGTAAATTATTTTTAATGATTTCATATATATAATCATTAAAAAATAATACAAAAAAATAAATTTAGATTAAAAATATTAAAATCATAAATCAATTATAAATAAACTATTAGATTTATTTTAGTGATTTAAGTCTTGTCATATTCTCAATTGGTCTATATGTAAATTATCAATTTTATTTTATGTGTTGTCATATTCTCAATTGGTCTAGATGTAAGTTATTTTTTTGTTACAACACTTAAATAAAATAAAAGTGAGAATTGAAATAAATCTTGGTGACCAGCTGAGAATATGACAAGACTTAAACCACTAAAATAAATATAATAGTTTAATTATAATTGATTTAAGATTTTAATATTTTTAAACTTAAATTTATTGTTTTCATATTTTTTTCTTTAATGATTATATCTATATGAAATCATTAAAAATAATCTAATATTAAAATTATAATATATATATATATATTATTTTAAAATTAATGATAATATATATATATATATATATATATTATAGTTAATATTCAAAATATAATAATAAGATTGTTACATGTGTCACAATTTGTGATGTAAGGCTATCCAAGCTTCTTCAATGATGGAGAAGATGGCAGCCTTGTTGTTTCCCGATCTATGAGAGGCACCAAATGCCACACTTGAATATATAAGTAATTTGCACAAAGTAATGAAAGAAATGACTAAATGTAATAAGAAATGAATGAAAGAAATGAATTGAAGAAGAATTAAAGGGATAGAGATGTTATCAAAGTATGATGTGGAAGTGAGGTAGAAATATCCTTCAAATGGAGAATGATTCGGCCCTCAATGCTGATGATGGATGTTTGCCTTGATGATGAATGGGGGATGTTTCTATGGTGATGAAATGGTAATGGAATGGCGATGGTGTAGGCGCGTAGGTGATGGAAGATGAAAAGGATGAAATAATATCTTAAATAAGTTAAAGAGGAAGAAAAACTATAGGAAGTTTAACCTCGTTATTTATAAACTTAAGTAAGGGATGGTGGGATAGGACTTGAACCCTCTAGTTATAGAAACTAGGAACTCAAAGTATCTAGGAAAGGGATTGACGCCACAAACTTAGAAAAGTTTGCTTAATCGATAAAGTTCTAAAAGAACTAGCAAGAGAGAAAATCTCACAAAGAGTTTATATTATTCAAAAGGATTGAGTTTACAAATGAATAAGCCTTCCTATTTATAGGATTTGGAAGGGTTGGCTAAATATCTACATGCCTATTCGGCTAAGTACATAACTTAATTAAAAGTGCATGATGTTTGGGATGAATCATGATGTCCCTTGGCCTTGGTGTTGGTTCGACTAACTCTTCATGTAGGAGCATGACCATTCGGTTGAAGATACATCTTCCTTGGCCAAATGATTAGGTGTTTTTCACTTTGGCGCCAAGCCTTGGGAATGTGCTAGGCGTGTACTAAGGGTGTGGTCGAATGGTGGTGAGGGTTGCCTCATGTCTCCTAGCAAATTAAGATCCATTTGGCTACAACAAGCTCACCAACGTGCACCTATGTGACATGGATTCCAATGGGCAACAACTTGTTATGAAAGGACACATTGTGTGTAAGGTAACCTTTCATCATTTGAGCTACTTCCTATGTGTATGACCTGAAGATGAGCTGGCCATAGATGAATTACATGAAGATGAGTCATTGAACAACTCCTTGTGAAAAGTCACCTCTTGGAATGACAACTATTCGCGAAAATATGCGATTCCATAAAAATTGACCTAGGCCATATTTGAAGTACTCTGTGTGGTGGTGATGATGGTGTAACTCTCCAACTGAAATGAGATGTCTAGCTAGCTCAAAAGTTCAGATCAAGTCAGATATGAGCTCAGAGGGTAGCTGACAACTTTGTCCCAAAATGTTCTTGAGCTATCTCGGAGTTGTCCTAGTCATGTTTCCATAGCTCTTGGTCTCCAATGCAAGCTTAAGTTAGCTCTCATCATGTGGTGACCTATGTACCTATAAAAGAAATCATAATATAAGCTAAGTATTATAAGTAATAAAGATGTGGTTCATAATAGTATTTTCGTACATCATATAATATTATCATCATAACTATAAATGTAATGTATATAAGCTAATATCACAACTATTGTATAAAGAAAGAATAAGTTAGAGAAAATCCCCCTTTGATTATTATGAAAGGTTAGAGATGTAAGGTTAAATATGATGCTGAATTATACCACATCAACCCCCTTCTTTAAAGCAATTTGTCATCAAATCGAAAGGCTGGTTCTCTCCAACGTCCCTCCATCTAATAATTGTTGATTTGTCAACAATGGGGATCTTTTCAATAGGCATTTGTTCGAGATATGTCCATGTTATTTTGTTTTGAATGGTTAGGTTCCTTGATATCCCAAAAGTGGTGTCTCATATCTTTCCAATCTACATGTTCACTGAATCCTCATGAGTCACGTCCATTGGTCCTTCTAAGATCACATCATTTGAATGAAAAATTGCGTCCTTTTGCTTCTTATTAAACACATCTTTTGGATTTTCAAAAGTCACGTCTCCTAATCTTTCAAATTGATGAATGGTATCGCTTGGTACATCCTGTAAGTCAAAGAAAATTTCTGCATTTTCAAAGTTAGAATATTCACCTTCAACCTTGCGTTCTGTCAATAGGCATTCTCGTATCAAGCACTTTGAAGAATAAGCACTTGTTTTCAAATCAGTTTCCTCCATGCTTGCTGATGTTTTTTCTTTCCTCATAGCCTCAACACTTTGTTTCATTTTGACTTGATCATTCTGAACTTGTTTCTGCGTTAAAGGAGTAAGGATAATTTTCTTCTCTCCATGGTTGAATGAGTATTGATTGGTGGAACAATCATGGATAGTCATTTTGTCATATTGCCATGGTCTTCCAAGAAGTGGATGGCTAGCGTGCATAGGAACAACATCACACATAACCTCGTCCTTGTATTTGCCAATTGAAAAAGGAACTATCACTTGTTTGTTAACGTTGAGTTCCCCTCGTTCATTAAGCCATTGTAGCTTATAGGGACTCAGGTGCTTCATTGTTTTCAAGCCAAGTTTTTCCACCATGATTGTACTGGCCATGTTAGTACAACTCCCACCATCTATGATAACAAAACATACATTTTCATTCACATGGCATCGAGTATGAAAAATGTTTTCTCGTTGTGCATTGTTTTCTGTCACTTGTGCACTTAGACTTCTTTTTACCACCAGAGCTTCTCCTTCAACGGGATCCACAATTGTCATTTTTTCATTGACTTCTATTGTTGCTTCTTCTTCTTCTTCAAACTCAGATTCGATATCACAATTTCCAAGTAAAAGCATTGTGTTCCAGTTGGGACATTGTGTAGATACATGACCTCTCCCAAGAAATTTAAAACGCCGAATGTCTCTTGATCGTTTAGTTGTTTGTTTTCCTCGGTTAGGATCTTTGTTCACTTGTTGAGCCTTTGAAGATTCGGCTTGTTCTTTGACAGGAGAAGGAGTAGACTTCTTTATATTGTTTGGACTCTATTTTGAGGGTGTGCATGTAACATTGCGGGATGTATGCCTCCTCCTCAGTTTCTTTTCTATATTGATTTCCATTTGCACCATCCAATCTATTTCAATGTAATGGTACAACTCCAAGGTGTTGGCAATTTCTGAATTAAGTCTGGCAAGGAATCTAGCCACAGTTGCTTCACGATCCTCCTCAATATTGACTCAGATCATTGCCACTTCCATCTATTTATAGTAGTCCTCCACACTCATTTGGCCTTGTTTGAGATTCTGTAATTTCTGAAACAAGTCTCAGTGATAATGGATAGGAATAAAACGTTTCCGCATTATACCTTTCATTTCATGCCAAGTTGAAATCGGTCTTTCTCCATTCCTCTTTCTGCTAAGGGTAAGTTGATCCCACCATATTAATACATAGTCTATGAACTCCATGGCTTCCAATCTCACTTTCTTTATCTAGGAATAGTTGTGGCAACTAAAAACATGTTCCACCTTGCTTTCCCATTCGAGATAGTCTTCAGGATCAGTCTTTCCTTGGAATTGAGGAATTTTAATCTTGATATTACTCAAGTTGTCATCAATAATAGCACGCCTGGGTCCTTGGAACGCTGCTTGTTCTCCGTCATCAATATTATCTTGAACATCTTCTTCTGGGAGTGGTTGTTGTTGTCTCCTAGGAACACCATTGTTCCGGGCTGGTCGTAGATTCTAATGTTGATCTATCTTTTCATGAAGGGCATCGAACTCTTCACGAAACATCCTTATCATTTCGCTAATGAGTGCTTGTATTTGGAAGTTTGGAGGTCCTACATTTTCTCTGGGACTTTGAGACATGGTTAGTGAAATAAAAATAAATTGAAAACCTTATTAGCACACTCACAAAGCCTCACTTGGTCACTCCAAAGAAAATTCAGATTTCACTCCACTCACACTCGTGTTTACACTCAGGGATATATTCTTGGCTTTTTTTATCCCCTTTTATTCTCACCCTCTCTGTTACCTTTTTCCTCTCAATTCTCTCTTGTTGAGTCCTTTAGAGAACTAACTCAAGATTAAGCAAGTCTTTTTGTTTGTGCGGCGGCTAAAAGAAATGATTATGGTATAGAAATGGATATGGTAAAGGTAAAATTGAATTGGTAAGAAAAGATAAGGTAATGAATAGGAAATGATAAAAGAAAATGTAATGAAGATAACTTACAACACAAGATATAACAATTACTATCTTCTTTCACAAGAAACAACAAGGATACCTCCTTCAAGTTTGATGTTGGGCAGATTGTAATGTGCTTCATTTCGAGTGTAATTGCAACTTTTCTTCATTTTTTCTTTGTTGGAATTTTGCTTTTGAATTCCTTCTTTTCTTTTCTTTTTTTACTCCAAATTTGATGTAGGATATCTTTTCTTTCCTTTTTTCTTTTTGTTGCAGCACTTTGATTTTCAATCCAACTAAGCTCTGAATACTGATTGATGTAAGGCTATCCAAGCTTTTTCAATGATGGAGAAGATGTCAACCTTGTTGTTTCCCGATCTAGGAGACACACCAAATGCCACACTTGAATATATAAGTAATCTGCACAAAGTAATGAAAGAAACGACTAAATGTAATAAGAAATGAATGAAAGAAATAAATTGAAGAAGAATTAAAGGGATAGAGATGTTATCAAAGTATACTACGGAAGTGAGGTAGAAATATCCTTCAAATAGAGAATGATTTGGCCCTCAATGTTGATGATGGATATTTGCCTTGATGATGAATGAAAGATGTTTCTATGGTGATGAAATGGTAATGGAATGGTGATGGTGTAGGCGTGTAGGTGATGGAAGATGGAAATGATGAAATAGTATCTTAAATAAGTTAAAGAGGAAGAAAAACTATAGAAAGTTTAACCCCGTTCTTTATAAACTTAAGTAAGGAATGGTAGGATAGGACTTGAACCCTCTAGTTATAGAAACTAAGAACTCAAAGTATCTACGAAAGGGATTTACGCCACAAACTTAGAAAAGTTTGCTTAATCGATAAAGTTCTTAAAGAATTTGCAAGAGAGAAAATCTCATAAAGAGTTTAAATTAATCAAAAGGGTTGAGTTTACAAATGAATAAGCCTTCCTATTTATAGGATTTGGAACGGTTGGTCGAATAACTACATGCCTATTCAGCTAAGTACATAACTTAATTAAAAGTGCATGATGTTTGGGATGAATGATGATGTCCCTTGGCCTTGGTGTTGGTTTGGCTAACTCTTCATGTAGGAGCATGACCATTCGGTTGAAAATACATCTCCCTTGGCTGAATGATTAGGTTCTTCTTCACTTTGGCGCCAAGCCTTGGGCATGTGCTAAGGGTGTGGCCGAATGGTGGTGAGGGATGTCTCATGTCTCCTAGCAAATTAAGCTCCATTTGGCTACAACAAGCTCACCAGCGTGCACCTATGTGACATGGCTTCCAATGGGCAACAACTTGTTATGAAAGGACACATTATGTGTAAGGTAATCTTTCATCATTTGAGCTACTTCCCATGTGTATGAGCTGAAGTTGAGATGGCCATAGATGAATTACATGAAGATGAGTCATTGAACATCTCCTTTTGAAAAGACATCTCTTGGAATGGCAACTATTTGTGAAAAGGTACGATTCCACAAAAATTGACCTAGGCCATATTTGAAGTACTCTGTGTGGTGGTGGTGATGGTGCAACTCTCCAGCTGAAATGAGATGTCTAACTAGCTCAAAAGTTCAGCTCAAGTCAGCTATGAGCTCGGAGGGTAGCTGACAACATTGTCCCAAAATGTTCTTGAGCTGTCCCGGAGTTGTCCTAGTCATGTTTCCATAGCTCTTGGTCTCCAATGCTAGCTTAAGTTAGCTCACATCATGTGGCCGCCTATGTACCTACAAAAGAAATCATAATATAAGCTAAGTATTATAAGTAATAAAGATGTGGTTCATAATAGTATTTCCATACATCACATAATATTATCATCATGACTATAAATGTAATGTATGTAAACTATTATCACAACTATTGTATAAAGAAATAATAAGTTAGAGAAAATCCCCCTTCGATTATTATGAAAGGTTGGAGATGCAAGGTTAAATATGATGCTGAATTGGATCACATCAATTTGTCTGGAGAAATAAATTTATTAAATTAAATTGAAATTAGGACCTAATTAAAAATTAAGAATTAAAGTTAATTTTGGTGATCAAATTGATTAACTCTAAAATCTAGGAGATTTAATCTACAAATGTAATACATGACTAGAATAAAAGATTTTAAATTTAATGCTCAAATTAAGGCATTAGACAAATTAAAAATAAAATAAGGATCAAATTGAATTTAATGAAAATCCAAAGAAATAAATCATATACAAGTAGTGACTAACATGGAAGAAATAAAGTAGGGTGCTAGCTCAGTGAACACGTAACTTTACAAGGATCTTTGCCCTAGTTGTATCAATTTTTTTAACTGCCACGTAAACACCTCTGTTAAATATTAACGTCGTGTGGCTATTTTGAACCCATTTAAATAATTCAGTGATATTACTGTTACAAATTTGAAAATGGTTGTTATTTTGCGACTTGACCCTTAGTAACGTGGTTATTTATGTAGTTTACCCTATGATTTATAGGCATGAATATTCAAGTCAATAAAAAAAAAGATATAAAGCTTTATTTCGTTTTCATTTTATATATTAACGGTTGAGTTTGTTTGAGCTAAATTTGATTCAAATAAGAAATGATCGTAGAATCAAAGCACAATTTTAGGCAAACGAGATACGGAAACTAACGATAAAAAGAGTAGTAAGTTCACATCAAAGCAATGGATCCAAGGCTATGAACCGTCCATTAATTATCTATTATTAATTCCTCTTTACCCACTGACTATGACCAAATAAAATGGGACATACTGGCCTACTTTTTCTTCAATTCAGACAGTGATTTGTGTAGCCATCTTTAAATTTATCCTTTTTAATCGTTCATATTAAACAAGATTTATATAGATACAAACATAAGATTTTATGTTAAAAGACGAATTTAAACTTAGAAAATTTTAAGAAACAAATTTGAGTTTATAAAATTTTAGAGGGACAAAAACATATTTTCAATAGAAAATAAATAGAAAAAATTAAAATATATGATAATTTAAATTTTCAAGGGCAACCACCCCATCTAGGTCCAATGTTTGCCTAGATCCAATGTAAATTATATTATGTTATGAATATTTTATTTTAATTATTCTCATATGAATTTATTCATATTTTATTATATATTTCATTTTAATTATTTTTATATTATATTTTATATAGTAGAATCATGTTCACTACAACAAAATAGGTTTTTAGCAACGTTTTTTAGTCATATAGCGGCGTTTTTAAACGCCGGTAAAAACATTTGCGGCGAGAAAAAACGCGGCCAAATGCGTAGCTGAAACCAACGCTGCAAAGGTAGCGACATTTTTCATCTACAAACTCCGCTAAAGGTTATGAGTTTTTGCAGCGTTTTTCCATAAACGTCGCTAAAGATTATGACATTTAGCGGCGTTGTTAAGAAACACTGCTATATATCTTTTCCTTTTGTGGTGTTTGTTAAAAACCACCCCTAAATGTTATGACATATAGTTGCTTTTGTTCCCAAAAACACCGGCAATGGTCATGACATATAGCGGCGTTTGTAAAGTAAAACGCCGCTATTGACTATTCTATAGTGGCCTTTTTTGTATATACGCCACAAATGATCTAAAACTTTAGTGGCGTTTTTTTTTCTAAATCGCTGGTATTGATTATGTATTTAGTGGCGTTTGTTATACAAACACCACTAATTAACACATATTTTGCAACCGGTGTTTTCTGCTCTTCTGTTACCCAAATTTAAATTTTCAACCTGTAGCATTATCTAATAAACATGACATCTATAACAACAAACTTTAATTCCATAAAAACCAACTTTAAATCCATTATAATAAATCAAACTTTACATTAACGTAATATATAATGCAGTTCAACATTGTTAACTATAATGAACAAAGCATATATCTGAAATAAGACCTAAGATGATGGACTCTGAGGTTGATTTTTTCGTATCATCTGCATCATAACTTCAAGTCCATTTTTAAATTCCTGACATTTTTGCTGATATGATGCTTCTCTCTCTGCTTCCCTCGTTTCATTTTCGGCTTTCATGTTAGCCATTTTTGATCCATTTTAGGCAACTATTGTTTTAAACGACTAACTTCTAATTGGGAATACTGAGTCTGTGATGACATGTACTGAGATGAACTAGATCCGAAATATTTGGTGGAAGTAAAGAATGGTCATTGACAGCGAACCCGACCATATCTTTCAGGATCAAAACTTCATTAATAACTTGGTTTTCGATGTCATATGCATTAACAATACCATGACTTAAAGCCGTAGCTTCATACTTCGCCCTTTTATCCCTCAATTCTTCCTAATAATCAATTAAATAATTATTTCAAATAAGAATGTCATACTATATATATAAATATAACATAATTCAAATCCTCTGTCCAATAAATGTACCATAATTTCTGCAGCTTCAGCAGTCATAGGAGTGCCATCCTTTTTTGTATGTGTCATGTCAAAGAGTTTGATTCGTCCAACTTTAGAACCTGATGCATTTTCATGCAATGTAGAATAAAAATTAAATCTTGCTACCAACTGTAAATCACTATGTGAATAATATATAATACCTCATCATTAGCTATACAAGCAAAGCTCTTCGATCCAGCTGTGTGAGTAAACTTTTGTTGTTGTCTGGTAGCAACACCAACATGCTCTCGGTCCTACAATTTGAAACAACCACTTATAAAGTCAATATTATAGTTCCTTAATATTATTTTTGAAAAATACATCATACATGTCCTTTCTGTGAACTCCAAAACCTGATTGCATCTTCTCATTGATACCTGAGCATTCCATGTGGGACAGTTTGTAGCTTCTCTTCAAGGCTGAGATCATTCTTGAAGTATTTCTTTTTTAATGAACTCTTGTGGTCTCTCCATCTCTTCCCTAACGTTTGCTTCAAATAATCGTCTTAGACCTCTAAAGAAAATTTCTCCTAAACATAACATAAGTGTTCAAAGTAAGTATAAATTACTATTGAATTGTTATGGATTATCTATTATAATGACATTATTACCTTAACAAAATCCAAAGCCTGATTTTTGTTACTATTTGGCATTTCACTCCATGACTTATAATTGATCGGTAAAAGATTAACATTACGTGTAACCATGCCTAAGTATCCGGATAGAAGACGTGCTTCTGGGCCAATAGGTTGACCAACATCGTTTCTTGAAACTTTCACACAATGCCCAGGAGGAAGTTGGATAATTCCTTCAACATTGTACGTCCTCTAGTCTTGTGTGTTCCAACATTTTCAACTATATAAGAAATAATTAAATGTAAGTTTTCAAAATGAACCAATAATTAAAGAAAGTGTCGAACATCAACTTCAATTTCTACAGCTTCTTCAACAGTAATAGGAACTTCTAAAGAGTCAACATCATTTAATTCCTCATTATTTGTTTTTTCATACTCTTGAGAAGCTCGAACAATCTGCAAATCACTTAATTTTCTCATGGGCACGATATCTTTAATAAATAAATAATAATTTTAGTAAGAAAACAATTTAATTAATTAATATATTGAAGGACAACATGTTATAAGTTATAATATTATAAATTAATAAATTAAGATATAAAATCTTACTACATTCTTTTGTCATATCAATTCTCATAAATATCTTTATCCTCGTCCTCCCGAACCCATTGAAATTGTGTAGTATTAGTGATAGTTTCTTCTAAGTTTTGTGCTACAAAAGGTAAAAATTCTGATATTGTTTCAATGTCATCTCTATTTCCATCCCAGATGTCTATCAAGTCTCTGGGGGTATTACGGAACACAACATACCAACCCTCATCCATTGGATCATGACAGTACAAAACTTGTTTCACTTGAGAAGAAAATACATAGAGCTCATCCATCAATCATTGACCAGTGTGAATTAATGGAGAGAAATTCACCATTGTAAAACCAAATTTATCTCTTTTTATGCCTCGAGTAGCGTTTACATCAACCCAGTCACACCGAAACAGTACAACCTTTCATTTTCCATAATAATCCAACTCAAAGATGATTGTCCTTGGAACTAGCATAACTTGTAGTTGAAGAATTAACTATTACTCCACAATTTTGTATCCTCCTTAATCTTTCAAGAGATTTCGTGTGGAACCTGAACCCATTAATGAGGAAGGCATTATGTCTTTTAACAATTCTATTCGGACCTTGAGAAAACCATTTAATATCTTCACTAACTTCTCTCTCACTCCAAACCTATTACACGTGAAATGTGAATTAATTTGCATTTATGTCGATATAAACAAACAAGACTTATATATTATTTACAACTATGTGCAATGATTTAGTTTCTTACCATCAGCCCTAACCATTCATGAAAAGTTTCTATGAATAACTTATGTATCTCTCGCTGATGTAATCCTCGAAAGCATGCACGAGATCTCAGTACTTCTTTAAACTCACTATAAAGTATATTATGTCGTTAAAGAATGATAAATATAAAATATTAAGTAAATACATTAGGATTTAGTCTGTAAAACTTACATGTGAAAGGGATCTATTGAATCGTGATGGAAAGGAATATATCGGTGTGCTTGTACCCAAGACGTATCATCTAAGTGTGCAATTTCAACTTTGCCGAGTGGTTCACCATAACTTCCAAACAAATAAGTCTGAGCTAAGTCATTAGTACTGAACACAGCATTTCTATTTGGTCTATTCAATCTTGTTTCAATATCTTCCAAATATCTAGAGCAAAATGTCATACATTCCTTTGCCAAATACCCTTAAGCAATTGATCCTTTCGGATAACGTTTATCACGACAGTAAGACTTCAACTTGCACAAGAACCTATACACAAAATAAAATACTATGTAAATAGGTTTGATGAAAATGTATAATCACTAGTCATTTAATATATATAATTCAATTAACACATCTCTATAGGGTACATCCATCGATAGAAAACTGGTCAACCAACATTTTCTTCGTGAGGAAGATGAATTAGCAGGTGCACCATAATTATGAAAAATGAAGGTGGAAATATCTTCTCTAAGTTGCATAAAGTCAAGACGGCTCAATTTTGTAGTTTCTCAAGTTCTTCAACCATCAGAACTTTCCCAAGTTCTTCAACCATCAGAACTTTCCCCCACACAACTTTCATTATATTAGAAAGTTCAATAATACAAGACATCACGTTACTCTACATGCAACCGCGTGCAACTACTGGAAGTAAATCTTGCATTAATATGTGATAATCATGCGACTTTAAAGAATGAAATCTTCGATCTTTAACACTGACACATCGAGATATATTTGATGCATACTCATCTGGGACCTTTATATCCTTTAACACCTTGCAAACCACTTCTTTTTCTTTCTTCGAAAGAGCAAAAATAGAAGGCGACAAGAAATATTTCCATTAGGATATAATTGCAAATGAAGATCATGTCGAATTCTGATGTCTACTAAATCAAGTCTACTCTTTAGATTATATTTAGATTTTCTGTCGTCATTGAGAATGGCCC
Organism: Hibiscus syriacus; assembly: GCF_006381635.1. Lineage (NCBI taxonomy): Eukaryota > Viridiplantae > Streptophyta > Magnoliopsida > Malvales > Malvaceae > Hibiscus > Hibiscus syriacus. The sequence continues at coordinate 997,272 of NW_024062326.1, read as the reverse complement.
CGATAATATTCTCACAAACATTCTTCTCAATGTGCATTACATCAAAATTATGTCTCAAAATGTGATCCTTCCAATAAGGCAACTCGAAGAAAATACTCATCTTTTTCCATAAATCTACCTCATTTGGATCATTCTCTTCATCAGACTCATCATCACTCTGTTGGTCAACATCACAATCATACACCTGCTTTGCCCTTTTCTTTGATCGTGTATTCGGTGGTTGATTAATCTTTCCATAAATAAACTTGATATATTTCAACATGGATAATATATCAGACCCAGTTGTTTGCTCAAGAGCTTTTCGAAACTCTTCAGTATCATCAAACATATTCTTTTGACTTCTAAATCTATGATTATCAGCTAACCACCAACAATGTCCCATATAAGAGAACTCATTTTCATTAAATAACCAATTCGAACATGTTTGTGCAACACAACAAGGACAAGCATAACGACCTTTGGTACTCCAACCAGATAAATTTGCATACGCAGGAAAATCATTAATTGTCCATAATAAAATTGCGTGTAAATTAAAGTTCTTCTTCTTCAACACATCATATGTTTCGACCCCTCCCCATAACTGTTTCAACTCTTCAATAAGCGGCTGCATATACATATCAATATCATTTTCGGGACCTTTCTCGCCAGGGATTATCATGGATAAGATAAAAGATGATTGTTTCATGCAAATCCATGGAGGCAAATTGTATGGAACAATTATAACAGGCCAACTACTATACGAAGTACTCATGATTTTGAAAGGATTAAACCCATCAGTTGCAAGACTGAGCTTGACATTTCGAGGATCTCTCATAAAACTTGGAAACATGTTGTCAAATGACTTCCAAACTAGACAATTCGTAGGATGTCGTAATAATTCGTCATCAGTTCTTCCATCATGATGCCACCTCATAGACTCAGCAGTCTTGGAGGACATAAAAAGTCTTTGAAGCCTAGGTATTAAAGGAAAATATTGCAGAATCTTTACATGTATCTTTCTTGATCGTGCTTCAACTTCATCCTCACTCACATTTTTTGCGTCCTTAGTAATCCATCGAGATTTTTCGCAACATGACAAGACTCCTGATTTTTTCAATCACCCCAATACAACATACAATCATTCGGAAAACTATGAATTTTCTCATAACCAAGATCCGAATATTTTATCATTTTCTTCATATCTTTGCATGATTGAGGGATTTTTGCAAAAACGCACTAAAGTACACTATGTTGCGGCGTTTGTTGAAAAAACACCACTTTATATGAACCCTATTACGACGTTTATATAAAAACGCTGCTAAATTTACCATTTTGCGACGTTTCCATTTAAAACACCGCTATATGTTTAAAGTTAGTGGCGTTTACTCTCAAAACGCTGCTAAAAACGCCGTTGTAGAACAATTTTGCTGTAGTGGTTAAATGTAATACATAACAATTGATCTATAAAACTGAAAGAGAGAAAAAAGGAATACTAACATAATTTTGTTTTAATTTCAACACATCACAACAGAAAATCTTAATTTAATTTAATGACTATATATTGCTTGTTTATATTATCGATTTATAATTATTATATTGAGCTGTTTAAGTATAAAGCGTATATATTATAGAAAATCCGAAATAATGTGCATATATCAAACTTGTGGTCCACTATATCATTGATAAATCTGTCTTATCATCTTTGCAATAATGCTTAATTAGAAAATAAATGTTTAAATTACATCGTTTTCTTAAATATGTGTTTAAATTTTTTTTGAATCATTTAAGTATTTAATATTAAAAATATTGTCATGAAGTGTCTCGATTGTAACGACCACTAAAAATCTCGTTAAGTAACACGTATCTCATTTATAAATTTATTGTTTTAAAAAAATATTATTAAAAAAAACCCTTTCCCAACCTGTGTTCCTCTCTCCCTCTCCTACTTTTCCATAACTAAATGGTCAAAGGTCAAATGGTCGACTAAACGACCAACCAAATCGGCTGTCATTGAATTAACTAAATTTAGTGCTTTAGATTACAATTTTTAAATTAAGTATAATCCATTTTTTCCTTATAAATATATCTATATTTTTTATTATTAATATCAATTATTCTTTTTTACCCATCTAATGATGTAAAAAACGTATAAAACTTTTAAGGTTTAACTTGGGACAATGAGTTTTACCTCAAGACCAACTTACAAAGTATAAAACTATATAGTTTCACACCGGTTTAAAATTATTGCATCAATAGAACGCAATGACTAAAATTAAAACTTTAAATGGAGGATAATCTACTTCTTTTTTACGTGTAAAAATCTCTCAATTCTTCAACCATTGATTTCAACTATTAATTTCTATTAGTTGAATGACCCTAAATTAATATAGAAGTAAAAAAATATATAATGTGTTAACATATTCCATCTTTATATATAAATAAATAGTAATCATTTGCACACTCATAATTTAGAATTAGAGGCTTGCTTGGTTGGGCACTTGCCACCTTGGGTTTCTCTTTAATTTAATGGAAAGTTGACGTGGCCAACTAAGAGCTGAAAACAATCATTATATTCTTGGTAATGGAATCAATTTTTGAGATATTAATAATTAAACGTCGAAAAAGTATTCATTTCAAATGAGATATCAAATTGATTTAAAAAGGTTTATCGGATTAAATTGAATTAAAAATAAAATATTTTAAAAAATGATTTAAATTATCATTTAATAATTAAAATTGTAAGTTGGACTTGATTTCTCTAAGCTTCATAAAACCTCTAACAAAAATATGCTAGAACCATGCACGCATATGCAAAAGATTCACCTACCAATAAAAACATCACATAAATTACAAAAGCAAAATAATTAATAATTGAGTATGGCATGGGATATGGCCTATCAACCACCATAATGTTCTTTCCGATGGACATTTCAATTTCAAAAGAACGTCTTTTACAAATTTCCAACCAATACATTTTAAAAGTAAATAATACCTTCTATTTTTTGTTATTGAAAATTCATAGTCAGTGTGAGAAATATTCATGTGATGCCAAATTATGGGACCTCACAAAGTAGCCAACCATAAATTCAAATTTAATTTAATCCGTTCACGTAATTTCTAAAATTTGCATAAACTAACTTACCTCAGTAATTAAAGAAATTATTGTTATTTCTAGAGGTCATGAATTTGAGTACCAACAGCTATAGTAGGGTGATTGAACGTTCATTGTAAAATGGTTAAGAGTATTTAGAACAAATACTATTTTGTAATCATCTTAGCTTAATAAAAAACATAATTTCTAAAATTTTAATTTATAAAAAATTAATTTCAATGTTTGTAGTTTTACTTTCCGTCTAACGGTAATGATCTCATAAAATATATTGTTTGATAAATTAATGGTAATTTTTTTTATAAATATTTGTGGTTTATTATTGAATATCATATGTATTATTATTTACAAGAAAAACTTTATTATCGATATACCAACTAATTATGACAAGTATATTTAACTTTTTAAAGAAAAGAAGATTCTCCGTGCTTTGTTAAGATAAGTGTTTAGGTTTAATAAGTGCAATAATTATACTTGTCATCATTAGGTAATATAATATTCGAAAATTTCTCCATCAAAACTACTACGTTGAACCGTCTTGGTATTACCAAAATCTTATTTCTTCCCTAATTCAACGCTTGAAAAATGGTATATTTCATCATGAATCAATTTTGATGCTTCATATTATGAATATCATCACTAGAATGGAGAGTGTAAATCCATCGGTCCGGATTTTTTTGAATTCGTTCCTTTTTTTCAATAATAAAAAAAACCTTTATGGAATTCTTAATCTTTTTCCCAACTGATCACAACTTAAAGTGTGCTGTGAAGAATTAGTTAGACCTGACAAATTTGACTCGAACTCGATTATTCGAATTGATTTATTCGATCTAATATCTGATATTAGCCCGAACATAATAATCAAATTTGATCTGATACTCATACCCGACCTGAACCATACCCGATTTAAAATTTAACGAAATCGAAATCAACCTGAACCTAAATTAACCCGAACCGAAACCGAAATTAACCCGAACCAAAAGCAACCCGATCCGAAAAAAACCCGAACCGAATATAACCTTACCCAAATGCAACTCGAACAGATTGAAATTGATAAAATTTATTAAACGATAAAAGTTATTTTCGATAATAAATTAATTTAAATAAAATTGATAATTTATTAAAAATATTATATTTAAAATAAAATAATAGAAAATTTAAGAAGAATATAAAAGTAAGAATCTAATTATAAATTAAAAATAATAATAAATAAAGTTTACTTATCTACTTGTTATAAAAATATTAGATTTATAATAAAAATAATATAAAACCACTAAAGCAAAGGAAATAATATTAGATTTATAATAAAAATGATATAAAGTTTACTAATCTACTTTTTATTAAAATAATATAAAACCACTAAAACAAAGGAAATAATATTAGATTTATAATAAAAATAATATAAAGTTTACTTATGTTACGACTAAAACTTAACAAATAAAATTATGTATTATTTTTTAAAATTTAATAAAAATATTAAATTCATAATTGGAAATAAAAAATTTAATAATTTTTTTATCAAATAGTTCTCATTTATAAATTTTTTATACGAAATCAATAAAAAATTTTGATAACAAATTCTAACACAATTATAGGATTGTATTTGTGTCAAATTATCAATTTATCATCTTTAAATGATGGTTTAATTCAAAATATTGAACGATTGAGAATTAGAATTAAACTTAAATGATAAAATTAACAAATAAGAAGACATATTTTTACAAGTATATATTAATTATTCTATATATAGTTGATTTTGATTAGACTCATAACCAATTCAACCCTAATTGACATAATCTAAAGGTTGACCTAAATCAAAAATCAACCGATCCGATATTGACCTGACTCAAAATCTAATCGATTCGGAATTAACCCGACCCAAAAGCAACCGATCCGGTATTGACCCTATCCGATATTGACCTAATCAAAAAATCAACCGATCTGATATTGATTCGAACCGGAAAACAACCGATCCAATAATCACCTGACCCTATACCCGATTCGATTCACCGTACACTCGAACTAGATCAGAATCGATCCAAACAAAATTAAACCAAATTTAATTTAAACTCGAAATTAACCGACCCGAAATAATCCGACCCAAACATGATTCGAATGAACGTTTACGACCTCTAGAATTAGCCCCAAAGTTATAATTTACGGAAGGTATGGGAACCCACAAGACAACTAAACACTCGACCTTCAGACAAAAAGGGAACTGTTAAAAAGGTTTGTCAGAGAAACATCTCATAGTCTTCTTTATTTTCCAGTCTGACAAATCAAATGATCTTTAACCAAAGGACATGCTCTACGAAATTTCTACAGTCGTGTGTATTAGCCATGTGAGTGACAAATCAGTAGGGCCAATTACATGTATGGCCAACTCAGCATGATTATTAGCATATACCAAGTGGGATTTATCTGCTTATCTGCCTTCTTTCAACATCTCTTGCATCTTTGATCAACATAGACATCCTCAAAAGGCTGTGAAAAGTTACCAAAAGAATCATAGTTTAGTTTAGTACTCTCAGATTCGAGTTTTCCGATTCCGGTTTCGGTTCAGATTCGAGTACCATTTTCTCCATGAAAAGATGGCAACTGAAGCAGAAATCATCCCAGAACCCATTTCTGTACTGGTGAAAAGTTCTTTCCTTAATTTCATATTGTTTTGCTTTGTGTTTCTGTTTCTGCATGGTTAGCAAAGATCATATGATGTTTTTCTACACGTATACTGCAATTTCATACCAGAAAAACTAGACAGGTGACTTCAGTTAGCACTTCGTAACTGTTTTGATGTCCTTGAAACACTTCAAACATGATGATATTTGATTTTAACTAGAAATAAAAGGCAAAAAAACAAAAGGTGATCTGGTCTTTACTCACTTTTTCCCCCTTTGATCCGTAAGGAATAATAATTCTCTGAAGTGATAAACCAGATTCATGAGAGCCATCTGTTTGCTCATAGTATTAAATTGCGGCTGCGGATTATGTTGCGGATACGGTTACGGTGTCACGATTGCGGACGTTACGTAACGTGTTGCGGCTGTCGCGGGATGATCTCTTCCTCAAAAATCACAATAAGTCTAAAATATTATATTTATATATTTTACAGTTATCTTTTAATATATTAATATTAATATACTCTTTTAATATTATATTTTAAAAATAAAATTTTAATTTCATAGATAAAAATTTATTAAAAACAAATATAAATTATAGAAGTGCTATCATATTAGATAATGGGTAATAACAATTATAATATTAATGAATAACATATACTATTATATTATAGATTAGATAAAATTTTATAGTTTCATAGTAAATAGATAAAATACATATACTATTATAGTATTATAAAGTGAATTCATCTCTTATACAAAATATATATAAAATAAATAAACATATAATTATTATACTTAATTTTAATATAAAAATTTAATTTAAAATTAATCACGTCAATTTTAGATATGAGAAAAATTCAATTTAAACTTAAATTAATTTAATTTTAAAATAATGTTAATAAATAATTTAATTCAAATTTAAGTAACTAATTTTAACCATAACTATTACGATATTATTAATGATATATATTTATAATTCATTTTTAAGAATTAAATTAAAACAATTCATCTATGTAATTTTATATTTTAGATAATTTAAAGTTTGTTGCGGTACAATTTATAGCGTGTTGGAGTGTTGCTTAACGGTTTTTGACCGCAACAATCGTAATGCAATTCCCTTATCGAGTTACACCAATATTACGTCACGGTAACCTTAAAAAATGTTACGATGCGAGCGTTACTCTGCGTTGCGATCGTAATTTAGTACTATTGGGCTTGACTGAAATTTCTGTCGCTTTAATGGCGTCGAGATCTAGTTTTTAACTTTCCGAAACTAAACATACATCGATACTGATGACTTTAAGATTCTTAAACAAAATCAGAAGCAAATTGAGATAAATACTTTAATGATTACCTGGATCAGCATTATATCATTGATAAGTTGATTGCTTATTAAACTTGAATATGGTAGATTTGGATATTAAGAATCTTATTCTGATACGAGTATCCGACAGCTGAATTACCTTTAAAGTGGTCATTCTTGGGTAAATTTTATTACAGGAATGTAAAACAGTGAGCTGCATATGCACTTGATTTATGGCTCTGCTCTGCAGAAACAAAGATTTGTTCATACCGGAAAGGAAAAAAATGAGTAGAAATGGAAAACAATAAGAAATTTAATTTTAATAAAATGGAGAATCTTCCTATGATTTTGTATATGCAATTGAAAAAAAAAACTTTAGTATCTATGCAGAAAGCAGAAGAGGAGATTAGCAAACCAAGTTTGGATTTGAAGAAATCTGAAGGTGGACTCGCCGTGCCTGCGGGAGCCTATGGAAGTTTGGATAAATCAGATACTATTGAGTTAGCCGCCGCTAATAATGTGGTTGAAACCTTGAATACTGTCTCTCAAGGAAATCCAGAGATACCCAAGGGTGAAAGGTTTTCAATATCGCATGAGATTTCACAGGAGGAGGATGAAAAGATGTCGAAGATCGAGGTAATTGCGAGCAATGATTCTTCTCTGGAAGAGAAACCTGGGAATATTGAAGAAGAACTGAGCCAAAATGCTGAGATCGAGTTCAATATACAAGAGGCTAACTTGGAGCTCAAGAAACAAGCTTCGATCGGTAATCCGGATCTGATAATGGACAGCTCGAATGAGGCAAATGAAATGATTACCAACGCTGATCCCTCCTACAATATTCAAGAGGAACTTGAAGAGAAGAACATTGAAGAAATGAAAGACACCGAGCCAGTGAAGCTGCCTGCCGTATTGGAAAAGGGAGAAGGCACTGAGGCAACTGATCCTGCTGATACATCGGTAAGTGAAAAGGACCAATTCGTTTCAGATAGCACCGGAGACACCTTAACCTCAAAATCGGTAACTGAAACAAACTCGGAAATCAGTGAAGTTTCCGGGAAAGAGCTGCAAAACGACAATCCATACAAGGAGGTTGCTTGCATACATGAATCTGCTGCTGACGCGCGTGAGAAACCTGAAGAGGTAAGCCAGGCTATAATGGTATCAAGTGAAAGTTTCATTTATGAAGATTATGCAAATTCGGAATCAGAAAAGCTTAATGTGATTCATTCATGTTTATATTTTATATAGTACTTTTGTCGCCGTGGGTCAAGTTGAAAATTTGTTCTGTCATACAGATGAGTAAAGAAAGAGAAATTGAGGAACACCCTAAAGTTGACATCCCGAGCTCATCGGTTAGTGATGAAATCGTGAAGGAAAGCATAAAGGAAGGGGAAAGCATCCCAATGAAGTCAATAGAAAAGGTCGACTAATAAAAGAAAGCCAATTTCAATCCAAAAAGAATGTGTTCCTTTTTATCAATCTTGTTTCCTTACAGGTTCAATGTTTTGCAGGCTAATTCTTCAACTGAGCTTGAGGACTCAACAAGGGATACCAAAGAAAAAACCTTAGTAGAAAGAAGCACCGATACTGTTGAACCGGAATCCACTCCGGTTGCACCAGAAACAGAAGATAAAAAGCAGGAAACGGATAATGCTGTTCCCACTGAAGAAAGCAGTCTAGCAACGACCGGACATGAAGGGGCCGGCACCAACACTGCTGAACTGGAATCCGCACCGGCTGCACCAGAAACAGAAGATAAAAAGCAGGAAACAGATAATGCTGTTCCCACTGAAGAAAGCAGTCTAGCAACGACCGGACATGAAGGGGCCGGTGTAGATGGTGTGGGCATTGATGTGGAACCGGCAGATTCCTCTGTATCATTCGAGAAGGGTAAGGAAATATATACGGAAGAAGGAATGCAGGATAGAGTTGTACACGAGAATTCCGAAACTCCTCTCCCACAAGCAACATATGATACACTAATGGAAAAGGAGGACAATACAACTTTAGATGTTCCAAAAATAGAGGCCAAAGAGACAGGAACGGAACACTTGCTCAAGGAATCAGGCGTGCATACAGAACAGGAGACTGGAAAATGCAACTCTGTAGCAGAAACATCGAAAGGTGGACAATCATCGGATTTAGGATTTGTGAAAGAGAAGATCGAAGATGGAAAACAATTGGATGAAGCCATGGGTTCGGACCACACCTCGGGTATATGCGAAGATGTCGAAAAGGTTATCCAAGCAGAAGATGGTTTAGCTACGAACTTGGCAGAACAAGAAACTGAAGTGCCAACAGGAGCTCCTGATCAGATTTCCAAGGTGAAAAACATGAATGTAAATGAAGAAAAAAGTAAGCAAACCATCCCTGAACTGAGCAAGAGCCAAATTGATCATGAAACCATCCCCGATGTTCAAAACCAAGAAAGTGAACAGAAGATAAATGAGGAACCGGAAAACAAACTGGTGGATGAACAAAACGCAAACGAGATGAGCAAGACTGTCATCTTGTCTGAAGAGGTAAATAACATGGTTTCCCCCCAAATATGTTGCTAAATTTATCTTCAAATTTTGAAACTTTTTTAACTTTTTATTGATAGGTTGAAGACTACACTTCAGTCTCAAATGAATGTCTGAAGGAAAGAGAGTCCAAGGAACAGGTAGAAACGAAAAACTTGGAGGTTGAAGAATATTCAACCAAGGACCAAGAAGCGTCACTCATCGTAGAATCAGCAGAAAGGAAACAGGATCAAGAAGGGGAATCAGAAGAAAAAGTTAAGGACATTGTCCATGAACCAAAGCAGCATGTTCAAGAAAAGAGTGATGAAACCGTGACAAAAGTTGGAGCTGTGACAAGCTTAGACAACACTGAGATGAATGTGGAGCTTGTGAATTCAAGCAAAGAAAGTACCGAAAGTGATTCTAATCAAGAGACAAAACAAGTTGAGAATCCACAACAAGAAGAGGAGAAAACAGAACCAGCATCGGAACCCAAAGTGAATGAAGCTGAACAAACCAAAGCTGTGCCCGAAACATCATCTGAATACCCATCTGAAAGCATTCCAACTTCTGCTGCAACATTGCCTTCCAAGGATGAAGAAATAGAAACTGCACACTTGAATGAGAAGATAGGAAAAGAGATACATAAGGATGCTGAAATAGTTAAACATGAAAGAACAATAGAAGAAGTGTGCTTGCAAAAGGAAGGAGAAAGCGAGCCTAAGGCTGTATCGGTAGGAAAAACCATTGTTGACGAGGCTCTTCAAATTGAGGAACCAGATGATCAAATTCAGACAAGTTCGACATCACTTTCTAAGGATGACTTATCTGATGCAAAGCAAGCAGCAGTGATATGCTTGGAAAAAGAAGAGGTTGAAGATGGTAAGAAAGATGAAACCGATACTGCTCGAACTATGGAAGTGGAGGAACCAAAGCATCAATCTTCAGCTTCAGCATTAACTGAAGCTATTGTGGATCAAGAAACTTCTGTTGCTCAAGCTTCATTAGCTAAGGAATCAAGGGAAACTGAAACCTCTGCATTGACTTCTGAGAAACATGAAACAAAGGAAACTGAACCGCAAAAAGATGAGAGTCCACCAAAGATCCTAGAACAAACAAATGTTGAAGTTGAGACAGTTGAAAAGGCTTTTGACAATGAATCGATCAAACAGAAACTTGTTAAACCAAGTGCCGGAGAAAATCAGTGTGACAATACAAATGAAACCATAGTGAATGAAGTTTCAAAAGAAGAGGTAAGCAATCAAATGCAGTACTAGCTTGAAACCTTGATGGTTTGATGCATTTCCTTTTTCATTTTTGATTCGGGTTTTCAAAAAATGGCAGCTCTTGGAGGTCAAGGAAGTTACTGAAACATCTAATTTGATTGCTGAACTGGAAGAGCCGGCAAAACATGGCTATGGAGTATGTGAGCTCCAGGACAAACTGATTGAGGACAAAGCATTGGAAACGACTCAAACAGAAGAGGTCAGAAACTCAATTTTGTTCATCTTAATCGTTTCTTGATTCTCTACAAGTCTATACCGAAGCTTTTGATCTGTAATAGGACATTTTGGATGCTCAAAAGATCAGTGAAAATGAGATAATTGAAAAGCAGATTGTTTGTGAAGATAAAACTACTGAAAATCCAAGCCCAGCTTCATCAGTAATGCCAACAGAAGAGGTTAGATTACATATAATCCTCCTCCCAAACTTTTGCATTAAATGAAATATTTAAACCTTTGCATTCACACTTGATTCCGAGTAATCTAAACTGAAATATGTAATCAAACTTAGTAGCTATATGTTTCATCTTTTATCGGGAATCAAGCTTTGAATTATCACAGGCAGGTCCAGAGGGCGCCAAGGGTTCAGACAATCAGATTTCCAGTGAATTAGAACCCACTGAAAACACAGAGATACCAAGTTCAATTGTTAAAGAACATGCTCCAATAGATTTTCCGGACAAAGTTGCAGTATCCTCACAGAAAGCTGAAGTTGAAGATGTCAAAGAGGTTTATCCAAAAGAAGCAGATATTGGCCATGGTGGAGACAAACGAACAGACTCTTCTGGAAAAAAGATAACCGATGAGTTAACGTCGGATGAGGATTTGACTAAGGTATTTCATGCATATCTGGACATGGGTTTTGGGAGATGATCCTACACTCAGACCCGAACCTGATTTACATGCACTAATACTAACGTTCATAGTTCACTTGCATTGTTCATTTTCTCTTGTTATTTTGCTATAATCATGTATTTATGAACTCGACAACTATTAATGGTGGAAAACAAACATGACAGATTAAGGAGCTAAAAGATGAACATACAGCAGAGAAGACGAATGAAACCTTGAAAATCCCAAAAAAGGAAATTGAAAAGGTCAGTATGGAGGCACTCATCTTTGTTCCTCTTGTTGTTCTATTGCTTCAATCTTATGATATTCAATCTTAATCTTAAAAACAACTCACTGTGAAAACTCTGAAGGATGGTGCAAATAACAATGTTGAGAAAGAGACTCTCAAAGAAGATCAAACTGTGAAGGATCAAGAACAAGCTCAAGTTGTCATGAAAGAAGCCACAACTGTAAATAAAAAAATACAATAAAAACTTCAAAATGAATAACCAAAACAAAATATTGCAGGATATAAAATTAGTTTCAAGTCCAGTAATGGGGTCTAAATATCATAAGCTAAAATGTAACAGCAAAAACGAATAAAAAATGCCGAGTAGTCCCTTTCACATTAAAAGTCAAGATTAGACATATGTGATACTAATGTAAATTTTAACAAACAGGTTCCTGAAGAGGCCATGAAGAAACCTGAAGCAAGAGAGTTGCAACCTGGAGAAGCTATAGAGATTTCTCATGTAGAAGAGAAAACAGACACTTCAGTTGCGGAAATAAACTCGGAACATGCATCGGCTAATTCGGGAAATTTATCATTGTCTGATATACTCCAAAGATCTGCTGAAGAGAAAATAGAGGGGGCTGAACCTGTGATTGAAGAGAGGGAACTAACAGTAAGAAAGGAAGCACATGTTGTAGTTGCAGAAACCATTCCAGCTGAAGAACCAAAAGTAGATGGAGTACCTGGAGGAGACCAACATAACAAGAACGACTCCGGCTCTGATGCCCCGGTGATAGTCGAGGCACCGAGAGATGCTGAAACTAAACCACATAAGAAATCTCAAAACATATTATCAGGTGTTGGATCCAAAGTCAAAAATTCGATTTCCAAGGTGAAGAAAGCAATTACTGGTAAATCTTCTCATTCAAAAGAACCGAAAGCAATATCACCAAAGGGAAACGACAAATAAAAGATGATGCTCATTCTAAGTCGGTACAGAATCACATATTTTTTTAGATGTTTTTAAAGGGGTTTTTTCCCAGTCATATATTTCATGATTTGTTGAGCTTGGTATGTCTATGTGCAGATTGAGACAGCGGTTTTTGTTTTTTGGATTTTTTGTATAAACGTACTTGAACAACTACATGATTGTGAACTAGATTTTACAATGTTGCAATCTTTCTGAGCTTTGCTATTATCACATATATAAAGATTTGTTTGTTTGTCAGTTAGGTCTCAACAAGTTCATCTTTCAAGATCCTTCTTTGCACTTGCCATTGAAACTTACATTGAAAAAGAGCCAAATTAGCATACGATTATGGAGTTAAACAATGCTTAAACCCTAATCAAGCAAAGATATTTTTAGTTTCTTGCTTACAATTTCCATTGAAGTTTGCAGAACAAGAAAATATGATTAAAAACAAACCATCTATAACCATAATCGAGATTCATTACTCAAATTTCCACGGCATTATTCCGAACATGGATTTAAATAGCGTTCGCGGCCGCGTCGCGTTTATCACTGTTGCGTACATAACGGATACTATCGCGGTCACTACGGGTGCTGCGGTCGTGAATTATTTTAAATTTCGCACAACTTATCATAAAACATAATAATTATAACTATAATTATAAGGAGTCATTTTAATGATTTTTAGAATGTTTTTTAAGCTAAAATGACATATATAATATAGTTTAACCATATAAAAGACTTTAAAATTCCAGTAATAGGATAAAATAATTAATTCATGATAACATTGTGAACACATTATTATTTAAATTACTGAAATTATGATTAAATAAAATAAAAATTAAAGTTTACACTCTAAATAATATATTAAATTATAAATTTTAAAAAGTGAAAGAATAAAAAATTAATTACTTTAAAGAGCGGGCCCTAAATTTTTTTGTTTTAAGCCTAATATTCCATTGGAGTGGCATGTGAAGGCCTTATTCAAGTTCGCCATTTCAATCATTATCAATCAAACAGCTAAATAGTAGCGCAGAATCTGATAGGAAATTCAAAGAAAAGAATCAACGGAATAAACCAATGTAAAAAATTAAAAAATAAATAAAATATTACCACATTTCAGATTCTTCAAAAGAAAGCACACGTTAAATTTCGACAAATTTCAGTTCCACTTAACATTAACTAATAGGGTAAAGTATAGTAATGGTCACTGAACATTTCTGAAGCTTGCATTTAGGTCCCCCAACATTTAAAACTTACAATACAGTCCCCCAACATTTATTCCGTTTGCAATATGGTCCCCCAACTTAAACCACAGTTAGAAAATTAGGATAAATTATATAAATGGTCATTGAACTTTTCAGTCACTTGAATTTAGGTCCCCCAACTTTTAAAACTTGCAAATCAGTCATCAATTTCATTCTAAACCCCAATTTCCAAGTAATTCAATTTTATTCTAAACCCTAAATTCCAAAATACTTAAATTAAATTCAATTATGTCAAATTTATTATTATTTAATTTCATCTTATTTCATGTGATACGTATTTTTTATATAAATATAATAGTATAATTCTTATCTGTTGAAGAAATTTTTTAATTAAAAAAAGTAGTTAGGATATAGAAGAGGTTGAAAATAATTCGAATTTTAAATTTATAAAATGTTATTTTGACGTATAAATAAAAGTGTAAACTACTCGGTTGACAACTTAACTATCTAGCCCTTTTTACTTTTGTCATCGATCTTTTAAATTTATCAATCATACCACATAATTATTTAACTGTTTCAACTAAGCCACTAGTCGTTAGCAATTGATAAAAATGATGATGTGGCAGTTAAAAGGAATTGGTATTATTATACATTCAGTCTTTATTATTTATATAATCAATTTGGTCCTAAATTAAATAAAATTTAATAAATTAATCATTTAATTAGGATCTGACATGTGTTAGCACATGATCATGACACGTGTCATTGGTGACACATGTTACCACCTAATTATTTATATATGCTATCAATTTGGTCCTAAATTAAATAAAATTTAATAAATTAATCATTTAATCAGGATCTGACATGTGTTAACACATGATCATGATATGTGTTATTGGTGACACATGTCACCTCTTAATTAGAAGAAAATTAAGTTACAAAGAAGTAAAATTTGGGTCTTGGGCAAACTCAAACCTGAGTCACGCAAATGAAAGATACAGGGTGGAGCCACTAAGCTAACACCATCGTTTGTGTTAAGAGATATACAATAATACATATACTAATAGTATGATCAATGCCAGAAAAAAAAAGAATATAATGTAAAATGGAAATAATGAGATTTGAACTTCGGCAAAAAATTTGAAAGCAATAAATGATGGGAAAATATTATATTTTTACAATAAAAAAAATATTATATTTGATAAATTGTTTGATAGATTTAATATATTTTTTAAATATTAGTTGATACAATATTTTAAAAGAATAAATTTAAGATTTATATATTTTTAAACTAAATTTAATAATTATATTTTTCATATTTATAATTCATGATTATATATATAATCTTAAGTTGAGTATTTCTAATATAATTAATAATTTTAATTTCTTATTAAAAATAAAATATTCAAAAAATATAAATGATTCATACATTAATATATGAATATATTTTTTATTTATACATCTAAATATAAATATACATTTATATAAATATATTTTTATTCGTTGTGTCTGTGCCTTGAACTCTTTCTTCAAGCCTATATTACCTTAAATTGAAGTATTTTAGAATTTAATTGAAGTATTTTAGAATTTAGGGTTTAGAATAAAATTGAATTACTTTGGAAATTGGGGTTTAGAATGAAATTGATGAATGTTTTGCAAGTTTTAAAAGTTGAGGGACCTAAATTCAAGTGACTGAAAAGTTCAATGACCGTTTATATAATTTATCCTAATTTTCTAACTGTGATTTAAGTTGGGGGACCATATTACAAACGGAATAAATGTTGGGGGACTGTATTGCAAGTTTTAAATGTTGGGGGACCTAAATACAAACTTCAGAAATATTCAGTGACCATTACTATACTTTACCCTAACTAATATTGTTCCAGCAAAACACATAAAATTAAAAACTACCCAAAAAGGAAAAACGAAAAAGCTCAAACCCCTCTCCCCCAAAAAAAATCCACGAATACCCATTACTTAAAACCTTCTCCCCGGTCTACCACCACAATCGAACCCGACCCGAGGGACCGGAACAGAAACTGGGTCAACCTTAACAAGCCCAGGAATATCAGTCATTACAAGAACCGAAAGCATATCAAGGGTTTCCTTATCAACTTCGATTTGGTCGACCTTGATAGCCGATTCATCGGGGACGAAATCCATGCGACGCTCGCGCTCTTCCTCTTGAAGCTTAAGAGAAATCCCACGAACCGGACCCTTCTGGATACGTTTCATAAAATGGGTGGAGAAACCGGCGATTTTGTTGCGGAGCCTCTTGGATGGTATAATAGCCACCTCTTCGACGATCTTCTTGTTGGTATGAAAATCAAGGGTCATACGAGAATAGTACCTCTCGATTACCTGACGAGACGATTTCTTCACTGTCTTCGTGCGGACACGGCCCATTGCTTGGATCGGCGGAGGCTTAGGAGTGATTGGCCGACGACTTGCAAGATTGAAAGATAAGAAATGCTAGGGTTAGGGTTTTCTAATGTGGCTTTCTTTTCCAATATGAAAGGAGTAAATTTATGTGGCTTTCTTTTCCAATATGAAAGGAGTAAATTTTGGGTTGGGTAACATATTTTGGGTCTATCTGAATAGTAGCATGCTGAGCTTGGAACGAGGCAAAATTGGGTCAATAATTCAAGTGAATTATTTATTTGGCTCAATAGTCCAACTCTAAATTTATTTTATAATCTATGATAAATACTACAATGTTCAGCAAACTCTCCATGTGGGTATGAGGAGTTTGTCAGGAAATTATTTTTAAATTGACCAAGGTATGTGGGCACTTTGGGTTTATTATTTTATTATTTTTCTTGGAACTCGTTACGTTGACATCATGAATTCTATTAAATATATTAATTTTTTACATTTAAAATAATATTTTTTTAATTTGAATTAACTAGTCATTACATGAACGTTGGTCAACGGAAATTTTTTTTAATTTCAATTAGAACTTGTCATGTGGGAGTGACGAGTTCCAACGGTCAATTTGGATTTTTTTTGTATAAATAGAATTGAGTTGATGGTGTTTATATGTATGAAAAGTGAGAAAATTTTGAGAATCAAATTATGCATGCGTGAGAACAATTTTTGTATGATTTTGCGAACCATCTTTAATGGTTGTACAACTCAGACTCTGATGATTCGGATTCCAACTCTCTTTAGAAGAGGAGTGAGTAAAGCATGCAATAAAGTCGATAGTTTAGGAACATAAGTAGAGGATGAAAGTTGAAGAAAAAGATAATGATCGAGAAGAAGAAGAGTTGAAGAAGAAGATGAAAATAGAGAAGAGACAGAAGAAGTGTGGAGATATATAAATTTGAAGTAGCAAACTACTTTTAGAGATATATGAAAAAAATAATGTAGAGAAGAAGTGGAAAGACAAATATAAATATTTAACAATCTGTCGTAGTAAACAAATTGTGGAGATGATTGAAAAAATATAAAATGTTGATTTTTATGATTTAAATATATGCTTTGTCTTTACTAATTAAGTAATTGTTACATTAAATACAATTATTTATGAATACTTTGTATCATCTATGAATTAAAGTGGAAGTTGAAAATACATAAACACATAAAAG
Source organism: Hibiscus syriacus (assembly GCF_006381635.1). NCBI lineage: Eukaryota > Viridiplantae > Streptophyta > Magnoliopsida > Malvales > Malvaceae > Hibiscus > Hibiscus syriacus. The sequence continues at coordinate 979,642 of NW_024062326.1, read as the reverse complement.
GTACAAGCCGAAAAATACATAAATGCAGTTAAAATTAAAGTTAAAATAAAAACATGAACTAAACACAATTATAAAGGTTTTATCGTCTATATCAATATTTAGGAAGATGCAGACAATGCTTTATGTTGTGGCCTTCACATTTGTGGTGGCTACAAAGCTTTGGTGGACCTTGCTATCTTTGAGAATCATCTATATTAGTATGAATTCGGTTAGATTCCAGTTGACCCTTAAACTTCCTATGCAATTCAGGATTTGATAACTATTCTTCAGGAATATCTTATGTAGACCAATAACCATTGTTTGGGAGATGCTTAAACTCACAACTGTATATGTTACGCATAGCGTACAGGCTATAACACTCATCAACATAAAAGTACGGATCGATATTAACGTGTAGACATGCAACGACATCGTTAGCGCATAAGAATCTAAAATCTTGAAATTGACCGCAATCACACCATATTATATTTAAATTACCAGTGTATGTGGTAGAATTGCAATTCTCATGTGATTGAACAAGGGCTTGGATAACGTAATCATAATCAAGTCTAGAAACATTATGAACAAACATTGATGTTGCATGTGTTTGATTCTTTTACGTTGTCTTCTCTAAATATGGAGCCCAATTTTTCCCTTCATTGATCATCAAATCTATTTGTGCACGTTGTCTACCTAAACTTTACCCAACCTGAAGTAAGTCTCCCTAACAATATTTGTTATAAGAAGATATTGAGTCTCTTTCAGCACTGAGTTTATACGTTTGAAAAGGCTGATTGTTATATGATCGTAATGTCGATCTTGTTCATCATATACTTGTGACCATCTACTTCTCGATCTAGAATTGTCGCTAACAAACCAACCGAACGGTCTGATATAAGGCAAACCTCATCTTGAGTGACAACATGGATGAGAAAGAAAAATAATTCCAACATTCCTCCAATTTATTTTTAACAATGGCGAAGCTAATGGGGAAATGTTTATAACACCCATCTCCCGTATACCTTTCCGTACACGAGATACAGATATCACATCACTTTTAAAATATTTCCTCAATTAAAAACCTGTAAAATTTTATTTCCAAATTTCTTAAAACATAACATTTGTTTTATATACCACAAAACATTAATTAGAATATGTTACAAGGCTCTAATTAAGTACAATTCAGAGCATTTTTCATACTTTAATTACATGCCAATTAATTTTTTCAAATAAACCAGATTGTCCTATTGTTACTGACGAGTAAATCTTAATTGATGATAGCTGCTGCAACAATCCTTACTCGTCTATTCTCTGCTTTCACCTATGCATGAAATCAACACACGTTAAATATTTACTTAGTGAGACATAATATTGTAAAAAAAAAATAATGTAAACATAAGTATATCACGATTCTTTGGCTACGAAACAATTCATATCATCCATAAGGATTAGATAAGTCCATATTATCTAAACCATATTTCTTTCATACTATCATCATTCATATTTTGAGTATGTTCAGAATACCTTTCTTTATGTACATTTTCCCATTATTATTTAGTAATTATTTATTATTTTCATTTATGGCATCCTTTCATGCCTGTAATGCACCATTATGCATTTCATTTATGGCATCCTTTCATGCCTTTAATGCACCGTTATGCATTTCATTTATAGTATCCTTTCATGCCTTTAATGCACCGTTATGCATTTTATTTATGGCATCTTTTTATGCCTTTAATGCACCGTTATGCATTTCATTGATGACATCCTTTCGTGCATTTAATGCACCATTATGCATTTTATTTAGGGCATCCTTTCATGCCTTTAATGCACCGTTATACATTTCATTTATGGTATCCTTTCATGCCTTTAATGTACCGTTATGCATTTTATTTATGGCATCCTTTCATGCCTTTAATGCACCATTATGCATTTCATTTATGGCATCCTTTAATGCCTTTAATGCACCATTATGTATTTTATTTAGGTGCATCAAAAATATATTAAATACCATTAACATATATTAAATTGAAACCTTATAATTGAACTCATTTCAAAACTTATTTCTCTCAAATAAACACAATAAATGTACTCACCTAATAATCCTTGCTAAAAATGTAATGAGCTCTGGCTACTCAACAACTTTATCTTTGCCCTTGATCTTGTTAGATTCAGGAGCTCGGTTATGATCTACACAAGCATCCATTAAAGGCACATACCATACCAAATGTTAGTATATTCCCTAATATTTATACTTTAATAATACTCACAAGTACTATTATTTAGTTTTCTATAACAAATTTCAGCCTATCTTTAAATTCTAGGCTCAATAGTATCGGTACACATACCATGGTATCGATACTTCTATACTATGGTATCGATACTCCCTTTCAGTATCGATACCATTTCGGCATTCTGTAAATTAATGGTATCGATACTTTTCTCTCAGTACCGATACTTTTGTATTATGGTACCGATACTCTATTATGGTATCGATACCATTTATGTATTCTGTAAATCAATGGTATCGATACCTTCCTCATGGTATTGTACCCACCTAAGTATCGATACTAATTGCATCAGTATCGATACTATTCAACTAATTTCTTCCAATTTAAGCCTATAGTATTAGTATTATTCTTCCAGTATCGATACCCCTACCAGATTTACCATTTTTCAGCCCGATTTTTACTAATTTTCCCTTTAAATCTCTTACTTTTTCCTCTAACAATACTATCAAACACTTCTGTACTTAACCCAACTAACTTTCCTTCATTTAATCTCTTATAACTCCTAAAATTTCCAAAGAACATATCAACTCAATAATCTTACTACTTTTTCTAACATGTTTTTAATCATATCCAATGCTTCTAATCTCTTATTCACTCATTTGACAAGTCAAATATACTAATAAACCTCAATAAAAACTAATATATCAACATATCATTCAAAAACACATATTCCTAAATCTCAAGTAAAACTTCCACCTCTTAGTTTTAATCTTCTTTAACCCTTCCTTAGGCCTACTTATCACTTAAGGTTACAAAAGCCAACCAAAATCGGAAGAAAAAACTAGCTGAATGAAGTTTACCTTGTCTCTATGGAGGAGAGCACAACCCACGGGAGGAAGAAGAAGAGGAATAAGTAACTTAGCAAAATTTTTAACTTTCCCCTTTTTCTTAAATCTTTAATCTTTAAAAATAATTTTTAATTTTATTTCATTCCAAAAGACCAAAATACCCTTTCAATTATCATTTTCTTACTAATTGACCCTACTCAAACCATTCCTTATACTTTAACATTTATTAAATTAAACCTTCAAATTTTTAAATTCTTTCAAAATAGCCACTGACCTACCATTTGGGGTATTACAATGTTTTGTCACCATCTTGTGCAACAACTATCATTAGGATATGTTTGTAGACCCCATACAAAAAAGTCCCATCGACCTGAACCATTTGATTACAAAATTAAAACCCTTCAATAGATAACTTGACAGCCCATAACAAGTCACCAAAAACTCTTTTTATAGAGATAACTTCTCCGTGAAGCATGGTCGTAGGATGACTATAGGATCTTACAATGGTTCCAGGGATGAATCATTTCATTAATTACAGCAGAGGTGATAGCTCATTATATGAATAATTCCAATCATAATACAACAATCTCATTGATTTCGTTTTAGCCATCCATGACTTATAGTAAGATGAAATATAACCAAATGTATTACGGATGGATGCCACTAACATTGATATAGGTATCATTGAATTTTTTTGCTAAAAGCTTGACATATGAGTATATGACATGTGAATCTAAATTTTTATGGTCTTATGTCAACGACCTCATTGTATATGCATGATGGCCATTGAACCTTGTGACTTCCCACAACATATTTCATTGTAAGTATGAAACTCGTATCCTCCAGTTACACCCGACATCATAGTGTATACATCTTTTAAAATATATACTTTTTTATTAGACTCTACGACATAGAATTGGAGATGGGCTTTGATATAATACTCCTTGATTGACAGGTGTACATCCCTTTTAGTTTCAAATTGGGAACCAATCGTTAACTCTATTGATCCATTGTTTGAATAACCCTAGTAGGTAACACATATCTATGAAATATCATGGATTTCAGGATTCCTCATAGTATCATAATTAATATCATGCATTGCAACTGCATGATGATACCGAGGCAAATCGTTTGAAGTTATTTGGGGTTGAGGCTATACTAGTATTTTGGCATAAACTTTTAGAGCATTCTGTAATCTATAACCCTGTGAAATAGCTACTTCTCATACATTAGGCTTAATATCCAAACCTTGTTCATTAGAAGAAGCCTTAAAAGCATCAAAATCATTAACTATTGGAGTGTCATCATCTTTCATCAATGGAACAACAGTTTCATTATCCTCGTTAAACTCAGAAAGGCTTTCACTTAATTGCCCAATAAGATTATCATCTGCACCACTTCCATGAGGTCTAGATGTTTCTGGTTCTTTTATTTATGGTGTAATTATTAATGAGGCTAGAACATCTAATGCATTTGTAATTTCAGCATAAATCACGATCATATTATTATTTTTTTATTGTTGCAGTCCAGCCATAACACCAATATCATTGTCATCATCAAGTTGGATTCTTCCATATGTTATTAAACTTGATGAGTTCAGGTGCCGGTAACTCAAACATGAAATAGAAGCTCCAAGTTTTCGTTTAATTTTTTCTTCCTTTAGAAATGAGATACATCTACAAGGAACATCATGTTTACATGCTTGTGCAACTTAAAAACAACACCAGCATCAGATTATAGAATTTCACCATTGTAATGGATAAATGTGAAGAATTTGTTGGTCATTGTTTGAAAGATTTTTTCATAGATTAAACGAAGCTGTAAAAAGTATAATTTTTTTTTCATGGAATATAAGTCAATTTATAAGACCCTTAAATATTTCAAATTGAATGAAAAATCTTATTTGGTATAACAATATTTTCAAATGACATGGAATCTTAACTATTCACATCATTTTCTTTTCAGTGATATCACCTCAAATCAGAAGATTTAAGGTTATAAGAGTATATATATATATATGATTGTGTTTGTGGTCTTCATCTCTAAACTTACTATCAATACGTCATATAATATTTGCTTATCTGATCTCCTAAATGAAATATTGTCTGAGATTTTATGTTGCACTATCGAGAATAATATTGAGTATTTTTTAAATCTTCTCTTAAACATTGAGATTTTTGTTTGACTACACAATTGAGTATTTTTAAAGTCTAACTTGTATTCGTACCCATTAAACCTTTGGATCGTTTTGAATTCTTGTTTTTACGAAAAGTTTTTCTTTTGAAAAATCCCAATGCATTGTATAGAGAAGGTATACTAGAGTGTTTTTCAAAATATTATGTAAATGTTGATATTAGGTGTGGGATTTTGAAGAAGCATCTACAATGTGTAAAATGGAGGAAACATATACATTAAGAATATGATTATTGCATTTAGAGGAGAGATTTTGAAAAGGATATAAAATGTTGAAAAATCCTCCTTCAATGCATGATATGAAGAACCAAAGCCAACTTGAACATCGTCAAAAAATCACTATGACAATGATATCCAATATTCCTTTAGTTGCAACCATCGTTAAGGATGAGAGATGAATATGCACATGTATTGAAAATGTTAAGGGTTATTTTTATTGTTTTTGGAAAAATGAAAATAATATTATAATTGATTTTGTAAATCGTAGGGGTTAAATGTTTGTAATATGTAATGTAATATAATGTCTAATGTAATGTAATATAAGTGTTCAAAAATCTAAATGATTATAAGCAATTATTTTTTATGTAACTCATCATTTCATCATTATAAGTTTAGAATTATGCCTATATATAGTCATACCTGTGTGAAAGAGATATTTAACATCTCAAATCACATCTTCACCTAGATTTATATATAAGTGTTCAAGTTCCTATTTTTAAGTTTGCCATGGAAACAATTTAACAACAATTTATTGTGAAAGGAAATCTTTCACCGTCTCTTTTGATAGAGACATTCAACTTTTTGACTTAATAACGAAAATTTCAAACATGATTGGAGCTCATCAATATTCAACATATTTTTAGTACTCTTCATATTTCCCACCTTTCCACATCATTCACCAATGGGCTATCTTCACAATGATTCTACATTTCGAACAATCATTGACACATAAATTACCAATTTAGTGAGTAACATTGATCTATTTGTCATGTACAATACGTAAGTCGTAATTACTTCCATTTCAAATATTAAATTGGGAGACATCTCTAATAATATATAATTTGAATTTGAAGAACTTGATATATATATATATATATATATATATAAGGAAACAAGAGAAAGGGTGGAGAACTGAACATCCGACGAGTCAACTTGTCGAAACAATTTTTCTTCTAAAAAAATAAATTTAATTTTTTTAAATCTGATTTTTAAAAGATCTCGTCTTGAATAATTTAGTGACCTTTTTAATCATAAAACTAATTCGAGGAGTCACCCCAATCTTTGATTAGGGTATGATTGGGCACCAAAAACATATTTGTCATTTTAATAAAATTATTAATTTTAATTAAAACAACAAATTTGTAGTATGCGTTACCAAAAATTTGAGTTCGAGAGTCAGTTACGCGTGGAGAAGAATTAACATCCCACAACACCCTAAATCGGTACCGAGTCGATTAATTAACTGTCTTTTCAATGAAATTTACGAGTTTGAATTTAATTTAATTTAATATCCCATACAAATAATATTCTTTGAATTTTAGGACGAAACACCATAATATTTAATTATTTCATATCGAGAAGAATCAACCACTCATATCTTAAAGAAGTCAATCTCTACTCCAATCGAAATAAATAAATATTATAATTCACTTCCTAAAGTTCATTAATAATTCTAATGCAACTTGTAACACCCAATTCCCGTATATGTTTCCGTACACGAGTCATAGATGTCACATCATTTTTAAAACTTTTCGCTTTTGAAGAACCAATAAAAATTTTGTTTTCATCCCTAAAATATTTTAATTTAATAATATAAAACGTTCATTAACTTATAATATGTAAACAGATCTTAAAGATTTGACATATTAAATTTTTACATCATCATAAGTCAAAATACTTTCAGAGCATTATAATAAATCTATTACATGCCAGCAAACAACATCAAAAGTAGACATAGTTGTCGTACATTTACTGATGAGGCGACCCTTGATTAGCAATGTCAGATGCACTCTTTACTCCGCTCGCTAAAACTTACGCGTGAAATCAACACACGTTAAGTATTTACTTAGTGAGACAAAAACACTAATGAGGTGAAATCAATACATAAGTGTATCATAATTATCAAAACACAAATTAATTATTTCAAATCATTATAAGTATTCCGTGGGGTGTACACGTAGTACCGATACGGTCATTTATAAGCTCATTAAGAATTCTATGGGTTGCACACTTAGTGTCGATACGGTCGTTCATAAACTTATTATGAATTCCATGGGTTGCACACTTACTGTAGATACGGTTGTTCATAAGCTTATTATGAATTCCATGGGTTGCACACTTAGTGTCGATACGATCGTTCATAAACTTATTATGAATTCCGTGGGTTGCACACTTAGTGCCGATACGGTCGTTCATAAACTTATTATGAATTCCGTGGGTTGCACACTTAGTGTCGATACGGTCGTTCATAAACTTATTATGAATTCCGTGGGTTGCACACTTAGTGCCGATACGGTTGTTCATAAACTTATTATGAATTTCGTGGGTTGCACACTTAGTTCCGATACAAAAAATGCAACATATACATTAACCAACATGCAATTATAACTCTCAATGTACATAATAATTGCACTCACATGATTTGCCTCACTATTATGCACCGATGTAGTCTGACTATTCTGCGACTTTATCTTTGCCTTTTTGTTTGCTTGACTCGGGAGCTCGATTACGATCTACATAAGCATCCATAGTCACACATACAATATGATTTTAGTATACTTACTGTAACACCCCAATTTAGGGGCAAAATTTTAGAAATTATAAAGTGGTGAATTTAAATGGTATTTTGGAATAAATTGAGAATTAAATTGTAAATTTTCAATTTTAGAATAACATTTTAAGAAATGTAGGAAATTCAGTGACTAAACTCATTGTTTACCCATTTTTTATATGATGAATTATAAACCCCCTTTCCCCGTATGTTTCTGCAGAAAGTTTTCATTTTTTTCCTCTCACCGGTCAACGATTTTAAACTCTGATCTACGCACCGTTTGGCCACCGTTCGACGAACCAAAACCACCATCGTGTTCGTTGTCGAATAATGAACAAAACCCCTCAAACATTTCGTTATGAATCATCATCGTTTGTCATAAATCTTAATCGAAAGTATCGTCGATTTTAACTCAATTTTCGTTGGTTTATCATCGATTCACGTCGATCCGACCACCCGTTTTCGACACCTCCCACACCATCGTGTTCCTTGCATTGTTCCGAGTCCACCGGTGACCTCCGTCGTCGCCGACGCGTGGAGGGCTGAGAAAGTCAAAGTTTTCGATGTTTCACAATCGAGCTCTTCACCGTTCAAAATTGTGAACCAAGCTTGGTAGGTGTCTCAAAATGCTTTAAAATAATTTTTAAGAATTTTTTGGAGACCGTAACACTATTCACGCGCCCCACGCGTCGCCCCTGCGTGTGGGGGAGCTTCGGAAACTGTTGGGACAGTTTAACCCAATTTTAACCCGACCCGTTTGACCTGACCCGACCCGACCCGTTGACCCGTTGACCGTTGACTTTGATCAAAAAGTTAAAATTTTTGAAAAGACATAATATATGTTTTTCGATGTCCTGAGTCCGATTCCGAAGTCCGTTTTTCAAAATTTAAACCCGAAAGACTCAAAATTGTCAGTCAAACCCGTTGACTTTGACTTTGACCAAAAAGTCAAATTTTTTTGAAAATACATATTTTATGTTTTTCAACGTCCTGAATCCAAATCCGAAGTCTGTTTCGTCAAATTCGAACACGGTAAGTTGTTTTTTGATTGACTAATCACCCGATTCGATCCGTTTTTCGCAATTAAGCTCCGTTTTTAATGAAATTTCAGTTGATATGCATCAAAAGAATTATTGGAAGTTGATTTCAAGATCGAGGGAATGGAATTTATATGGTCGATCAATATGGCACGGAAATCGAGATAATACTTTAGTACCTCTTTATGCTTTATGGAACATGTTGATATCGGTAAATGCATGAATAAGATAATATTTGGTCTCATCTGTGTAGTTAATTAATTTCTACACTCGATTCGAATACGACAAAGACGCGGTAACGAAGTATGGTTCAGATAACTAATATATGAAATTGGAGGACAATTTGAATTAATCTAAGTTTTGTGATTATGTGATAAATGAATCAGTCTAGTTTTGTAATTTATAATTTATATCATCAAAGGTTAGATGTTAAAGGTACTTGGATGAGAAATTATGAGAATACTCCGGTTTAGTAAAATTACAAAAATACCCTTATGTTGTAAAATGATAAGAATTATCCCTGAAGTTGATTAATAACTCTGAAAAAGACATATTGATCGGATAAAACTACAGATGTGCATAAGAAATGTTAGTTTTGTTTAGAGAATATGGATAACCCGATTTTAACCCCAAGAAGGTTTGTGCAAGATACTAGAAGTTTGATAAGGAAACATTTTAAGTTCATATATTATCTGGGAGAGCAATTAACCCTAGGATCTTTAAATTATATTATCCTTGTTAAGAGTTTAACACTAGAATTATCTGGTTATGAAATTACGAAAATGCCCTTGAGGTATAAATTATCAGCCAAACCCGTTGACTTTGACTTTGACAAAAAAAGTCAAATTTTTTGAGAAGACATATTTTATGTTTTTCGACGTCCTGAATCTGAATCTAAAGTCTGTTTCGTAAAATTCGAACCCGGTAAGCTGTTTTAACTGATTAATCACCCGATTCAATCCATTTTTCGCAATTAAGCTCCGTTTTTAATGAAATTTCAGTTGATATGCATCAAAGGAATTATTGGAAGTTGATTTAAAGATCGAGGGCATTCGGATGAAATTTATATGGTCGATCAGTATGGCACGGAAATCGATGTAATACTTTAGTACCTCTTTGCTTTATGGAACATGTTGATATTGGTAAATGCATGAATAAGATAATGTTTGGTCTCATTTGTGTAGTTAATTAATTTCTACACTCAATTTGAATACGGTAAAGATGCGATAACAAAATATGGTTCAAATGACTAATATAAGAAATTGGAGGATAGTTGGAATTAATTTATGTTTTGTTATTATGTGATAAATGAATCAGTATGGTTTTGTAATTTATAATTTATAGAGAAAATCGCCTCAGTGACCAAAAAAAAGTTATAATATACGATTTTAACCAACTTTTTTTGGATTTGCCAAAATGACCAACAAATTCGCAACGCGAAATAAAAATCGCAACGCGATCCCCAGAATCGCAAATCAGTTTCCAAAATCGCAACGCGATTCTTGAAAATCGCGATGCGATAGTACAAATTCGCATTGCGATTTTCCATAATCGCAACGCGAATATGAAAATCGCAACGCGAACACATAAATCGCAACGCGTATCCGTAAATCGCAACGTGTATCCGTAAATCGCAACGCGTATGGGTAAATCGCAATGCGTATCCGTATATCGCAACGCGTATCCGTAAATCGCAACGCGTATCCGTAAACCGCAACGTGTATCCGTAAATCGCAACGCGTATCCGTAAATCGCAATGCGTATCCGTAAATCGCAATGCGTATCCGTAAATCGCAACGATAATCCGTAAATCGCAACGCGTATCCGTAAATCGCAACGATAATCCGTAAATCGCAACGAGAATCTGTAAATCGCAACGATAATCCGTAAATCGCAACGAGAATCTGTAAATCACAACACTGAAATTTTGGGTATATAACACTGAAATCATAAACTAAATCCCTAAATCGCAACTCATTCCATCTCCATCTATCACTCTCTCCGGCGACATCCGTTCCTATATCCAACGACATCCTTCCCAATCCGGCAACAGGTTTTAGTTTCGCAGCTCGTCTGTTTAGTAAATTAATTTACAACCATGAAATCATCTAATGTTGATCATGTTTGGATAGATTTGTGTTTTGGAGGGTCATGGGATAATGTTCATGGTGTTTTACAATATATGCCTTTACCCATGAATCTTCAACTAAAATTGTCTTTACAAAAGTTAACTTATGAAACTCTAATGCTACGTGTTTCAAATAAATTGAATTTAGAGCCCCTAAGTGGATTTAGGCTATCTTATCAGAGAAATGGTAAAGTTTATTTGTTAACCGACAATGAAGATGTTGAACGATTCATTGCTTACATTAGTGTTTCACAAGATGATGTTACATTGTATGTTGTTGAACCTAGAAGTAGTATTGTTGGGTCAGTAGCGGGTAGTAATCAACTAAGTTTTTCTCAAAACCCACAACCTTTCTCTAATCCAAATCCCAATCAACTTTCAGCACCAAATTCCGGTTTTCGTATTGACCAGTTAGACGATGATGAGCCAACAGAAAAAATTGTGAGTACTAGTCAGTATTCGAAATTTGGTCTTGGTCAATATCCGGACTTTGATATTGGTCAATACATGGATTTTGATGATGTTTCAGAAGAAGAAACAGACCATGCGTGTAATGATATTGATATTGGTCAATACCCGAATTTTGATGATGAAACAGCCGTTGCCGAAGAATGTAATGTTGATGATAATGAGGAGGAAGTTACGACTGTGAATGAACATGTTGAACATCCATTCTGTAATTCATATAATCCTGAAGAAGAAAAAGAAGAAGAAAAAGTCCCCGAAGAAAAGAAAATGCCACGGGCGTATAACTGGAATATGCCAGAATTACTTCAGATACCGGAAGAAGAGTTGATAAAGAAAGCAGTTGATTGTTACACAAAAGTTATTCGTATCAAGAAAGATGATTGTTTTGATACAAAGGAAGACTTGAAGATAGCTTTATATACGAAATGTGTGGAAGATGGCTATCAACTAAAAGTTAACAAATCAAGCAAAGATCGTTTCGAAACAAGGTGTATGATTGACAAAAACTGTACGTGGCGTATGATTGCAAAGAGAATAAAAGATTGCAAAATGTTTCAAGTTAGGACTTTTATTGATAAACATACATGTTCAAGAACCCAAGTTTTTCCTCACCATAGACAGGCAAACAAAAAGGTGTTGGGTGGTTTTCTGGCTGAGTTAATGTTTTTGAATGGCAGGGTATATCGGGGACATGAAATTATGACTGACATGAATGCTCGGTTCAAGATTAGTATATCATATTCTCAAGCTTGGAGAGCCAAATGTTATGCCTTGGAATTGTTGAGGGGGTCGCCAGAAGCATCGTTTGCCCAACTGCCGGCTTATTGTCACAATTTAAAGCTGAAAAATCCTGGGTCGGTAACTCATATCAAAACAGATAGAGATGGACGCTTTGAGTTGCTGTTTATCGCCATTGGTGCTACGGTTAGTAAATCAATATAATTTTGTTGACTCATTTTTGTTAGTTACATGCATTTCACATTTAAATGATTATATTTCTTGTGTATATTATTTTGTAGATTCGTTCGTTTATTACTTGCATGCGCCCAGTTATTATAGTTGACGGAGCACATTTGAAAGGTCGATACCTTGGAGTAAACTTATTAGCAGTAGCCATGGATGCTAACAATGGGATATTGCCAATAGCTTACGGGGTTGGCAAATCTGAAACCTCTGATTCATGGACATGGTTTATGGGGCATCTTAGGGATTGCATAGGTCCTATTAGCAATCTGACAATCATATCCGATAGGGCAAACTCAATTGACAACGCTGTTAGAAGGTGTTTCCCAGATGCTTTTCATGGACTTTGTGGTGTTCATTTGTATAGAAATCTAAAATCAAGGTCTGCTGGTATAAAAAAGCACAAATGGACATACTGGAAGGCTGTAAAAGCTTATCGGGAAGTGGATTTCAATAAGCATATAAATTGTTTAAGACGTGTTTTGCCTCAGTGTGCTCAAACACTAGAAGATGTCGGGTTTGAAAGATGGTCAAGAGTACATCAACTTGGAGCAAGATATGGTTTCATGACGTCTAATAGTGCAGAATCAATCAACGCTCTAAGTCGTCATTCCCGGAAATTACCCATTACTATGTTAATGGAGTTTTTTCGAGCCTCTATTCAACAGTGGTACTACAAGAAAAGAAACCATGCAGGTATTATTTCTTTGAATTCGTAACTTATCATATTTATATATTTTACTAAGTATTGTTTATTTAAATTTACAGGAACATTGGAACATCGTGTTACACCATGGACTGAAAAAAAGATAACGAAACGTGTTGTGAAGTCAACGTCATGGAGAGTTGAACCATGTTCAAACACTTTGTTTCAAGTACTGGATAATAACTTAAATGGGCTAGTCGATCTAAATGCAAAGACGTGTAGTTGTATGAAATGGCAAACATCTGGTTATCCGTGTGGCCATGTTATAAAAGTTGCTCTTCATTTAAACCAAGATGATTCAAGCGCATACGCTATGGATTGCTACACTACAGAAGTTTATCGACAGACTTATGCCGAGATTGTCTACCCTATTCCACATCCTTCTGAGTGGGACATACCAGATGACTTACAAACAGTTTTGCCACCAGCCATGGACAGAAGGCTACCTGGCCGACCAAAAAGTCACGATCGTATACCGTCTAAGGGTGAAGAGAAGAAGAGATCGACATGTAGTCGGTGCAAGGAAAGTGGTCATACAAGGTTGACATGTGGATCACCAGTGCCATCAAAATCATCTTTTCCTCTACCAAAATATGGATCCTCATCAAAATCCAAAGCTCATATGGTGTCAAGCAAAAGGCAATCATCTTTAAAATCCCAATCACGATTGGCTTCACCTTTTGAGACTGTTAACTTAGGTGATTTTTAAATGCAAACGTTGTATTATGTGGATTTTATGTGTGAACTTTTAACATTTTCAGTTGAATTAATGACTCAGGCCAACCATTTTGACTTAACCAACTCTTGTTATTCAGTTGTTATCACTATTAGGCATGCATTTGACTATCGCAACACGGAAAATACAATCGCAACGCGAAATGAAAATCCCAACATGAAAATCGCAATGCGGAAATGAAAATCGCAACGAGAGAATCGCAATGCGAAATGAAAATCGCAATGCGAAATGAAAATCGCAACGAGAGAATCGCAATGCGAAATGAAAATCGCAATGCGAAATGAAAATCGCAACGACAGAATCGCAATGCGAAATTAAAATCGCAATGCGAAATTATAAACGCATTGCGATTTTCATTTCCGCATTGCGATTTTCATTTCGCATTGCGATAGTCATTTTTGCCTTCAACATAATGCAGATTGAAATCAACAAAATCAACCATTACATTTCAATCAATTAAACAAGCACAAATAAGAATTATGTTCGCATCAATTACACAAATCAACTTTTACAAATCATCTTTTACAAATCAATTAAACAATCAAAAAATAAGCAATAATTCTTATTTCCGATCATCTACTATTGAATCAACTTTTACAAATCAATTAAACAATCAAAAAACAATCAATTAAACTATTGAATCAACTTTTGCAGCTCGACATCATTTTCACGCAGTTCACTTCTGAGATTAACCTGCAGAAACCAAACATTTGTTCAAACAACACTTTCTACACATCTAAAACCTACAAACAGCAAATTATTGAATTCTAGTTACTTAACCAAACATTTTCAAACCAAAAGTATATAAACTTACCAATTGTTTATGGACATTTTTATAACGCGGATGCAGGTAGGCAGCGTCTCGTATATATCGATTTAGCCATATAATGCCGAAACCACAAGCCTACTGCAGCTTTATCTCTATCGGTGGGAGGTAGATACTTGATGCTTCCCGTCGTCAAACGCTCCAACGCCAAGCATACGAGAGGACCACAATCTCCTCTGGCTCCGCTCGTTTGTTGTGGCGCGGTCTCGTCTCTAATAACTGTAATATTGAGCTTCTTTGGCTTCTTGTTTCCAGAACGAGTCCAATAATTGATCGCATCCAAGAATTTAGCCAAATGAGAGCTCCATCCCTTAATAACATCTCTTAAATCAGCCAATGATATGTAATTTATCATGCTGTCATACACTATTGTCTTAAGGGATGGGAGCTGAAGCTCGACGAGAATCCAATGTTTACGTTCCAAAACAGGGATAAACACCTGCAATCATAAGTAATAATTCATTCATTTGCGCACTTATTTCATAAAACCTTTAAACTCAATCTAAAATAAATACTAACCTTATCGACCTCCCACCATGCAGGATAAAGTTTAGCTTGTCCATTGCCCAAATCAAATGATTCATCTCGTGCATTCTTCAAGTGAACGGCGTGAAAAGACGTCGGCATTATTGTATATCGTATATTTTTATTTTTCTTAAGTTTTCTTATTATTAGAAGACGTGTCACCCACGCATCGATATGCTGTTTTACAAAAAAAGACATATATTAGTGACTTACATAAATTTAAAAAAAAAATTAATCAAATTGAAATATAAGAAAAATATAAGACTTACCCCCCCATCGAAATAGCCATTGTCTTCGACCCCTAATAATACGCCCCACCAAGGCCGTTCAAGCAACAAAAAGATATCATCGGTGAGCTTGCATATGTCAGTGAAACACCCCTTGCTCCGCTCATGTAGATAAAAATCAACTGCGGTCTTAGCCCAAAGGGTGTTATCCAAAATTGTGTCCGGTAGTTGTTCCCTCTCCTCTTCAGATACCGGTATGGTACTGGCCGGTAACTCATACGAGAGCCAACTTGAATCCATCATGTCCGGCACGTCAGAGGGTTTCTCAAGAAGCCTACATATGACGCCATGTGAATCGGGCTCTTGAATGGTGGGAGGGACCTCTTCAATGATGACAGTGGCCTCTTGAACGGTGGGAGGGGACTCTCGAGGAATGATATGGGGGGCCTCTTCAACGATAGGAGTGGACTCTTGAGGGATGACAGGCGAGTCGGGCTTCTTCTTGCGGTGTCTTCGCACTATTGGGGTGTACGGAGACTTAATAGCACGTGCACGCTGTCTGATGCGTGAACTCCGTCGTGCAAGCATAACCCGACGTAAAGCATCCACTCTATCGGGCCGCTAAATAATTAAATACAAAAATCAGTAAATAAACAGACATGATATTTAAACAGTGAAAACAAAGACAAATATGTTTCAAACTTGCATTGTATTCACCCAAGTCATTATTCTATCATAGTTCACAAAATGCATCAGATAACAAAGAAAAATATGTTTCAAACTAATACCCTGAAGTTAGTATTTGTCTTTGTTTTGTCTATTGGTTGAAGTAATGCAATCCATTCAAGTTTCAATTTGCAGAAGAAGAAATAGTTTACTTTCGCAACACGAAACTTAAAATCGCAACGCGAAACCAAAATCGCAACGCGAAATTAAAATCGCAACGACAGAATCGCAATGCGAAATGAAAATCGCAACGAAAGAATCGCAACGCGAAATGAAAATCGCAATGCGATTTTGGTTTCGCGTTGCGATCTTGTCGTTGCGATTTTGGTTTCGCGTTGCGATTCTGTCGTTGCGATTTTAATTTCGCGTTGCGATTTTGGTTTCGCGTTGCGATTTTAAGTTTCGTGTTGCGAAAGTAAACTATTTCTTCTTCTGCAAATTGAAACTTGAATGGATAAATTTACTTTCAACCAAAAGACAAAACAAAGACAAATACTATTTCACAGTGTTAAAGAATACACAGTTTAGCAGAATTGGCAGCAACCGAACAAATTTACTTTCAACCAAAAGACAAAACAAAGACAAATACTATTTCACAGTGTTAAAGAATACACAGTTTAGCAGAATTGGCAGCAACCGAACAAATTTACTTTCAACCAAAAGACAAAACAAAGACAAATACTATTTCACAGTGTTAAAGAATACACAGTTTAGCAGAATTGGCAGCAACCGAACAAATTTACTTTCAACCAAAAGACAAAACAAAGACAAATATATTTCACAGTGTTAAAGAATACACAGTTTAGCAGAATTGGCAGCAACCGAACAAATTTACTTTCAACCAAAAGACAAAACAAAGACAAATACTATTTCACAGTGTTAAAGAATACACAGTTTAGCAGAATTGGCAGCAACCGAATAAATTTACTAAGCAATCTAAGTGAAATGGCTAATCTAAGTGAAATTACGAGTAAATTTATCATTAAGTTAAATATGGAAAATCTTAAACTTACCTCGTTGCGTAGAGTATGAACCTCATTCTGCAACGATACTATCATCTCACGTAGAGCGGCAACCTCACCACGTAAAGTTGACACCTCCACACGCCATGCACCATCGTTATCGCGTAGAGTACCGATCTCCTCACGCAAGGCATTGACCTCATCACGTAACTCCCTTGACTCATCCCGTTGAGGTGGAGGTGGAGAACAGGGAGATAGGAGTCGTGGCATCTTTGCCGGTCGCCTATCATGAGGTGATGGTGGAGAAGAGGCTCGATGATGTGACGGGATAGGTGATGGCTCTCGTTCTAGAGGTGTATAGTCGGGTCGATCGGGTGATGGCTCTAGGTGAGGTGATGGCTCTCGAATTGGAGGAAGTGGATGCTGCTCATCATCCGTGCCATCAAAAAAATTCTGACTAGCTTGCCACCAATCAGTGGCAAGCTCTTCCTCCGTGGGTGTCAGTCTTTGTAATGGAATGTTGGCCTCCTAAAATATAAAAACTCAAACAAAGTTAAACGTCTACTATTAATAACTTGTTTATATATATGAAAGTATGTGTGTTAACTTACATTATTTATTGTGGCATATGGTATTAAGTCTTCCCAATCCAACAGAGTTTTCCTCTTCCAGGAAATAGCCCTGGGAATATCATTTGACGTTTTTATTGCATATGTACGCATGCTGGGGAAAGCCTCGAATATCCAAATCTACAAACAATATAATAACAAAATTAGTAATTGTTAAATAATTAATTATAATTTTAGAAACATTATATAGAAATTCTTACCTTAAAGGCCCAAACAAAGCCTGACAAAGTGTATTTGGACCCATCGCCCCGCAAACTTTTGCGGTCATCAAAGGCAGACGACAACTTAGTCCAGGTAGCTTTCCATATATACGAACCCCACGGAAACAGATTCCATGCATTCAGGTCCTTTACCAATATTATTAGCTCCCGATGAATAGGTTGTCTGGCCTCTCTGCCTAAAAAGCCGGCATACACAAGTAGTAGAAGGCATACTCGGACAACATCGACGTCTTCCATCCGAGTGAAACCAGCTTTCTTATTAAATAATTTCTTCAGGTCGTCGACATGTAGGTTCGGCTTCTCCATTGACTCATCCGGAAAAACCCGGGATAACCATGATGGGCGGGCGATATGACGAGTGTACCGGCCTACATCATCGTGTCCGAATCGTAGACCAGTGATTAAGCAGAACTCCTTCCGCCCAAAGCAAGTATACGCTGGTGGAAAATGAAACCATATCTCTTCCTCACCACGTTGTATACTGTCGGGTAGATTTGATGTCATGGTCTGAAGCCACAAATGGGTCAAATTAGCATCTCCACCCGGATGCTGTACTCTCAGCCATGGCCCGAAGCAGGTTTCCTCAAACAATTGTCTTTGAGCAGGTGAAAGCTTCTTTGCAATTGTAGTGGCCAGGCTGACTTTATTTCTCAAGGTCAATTGAGCCGAAAAAAATTTCTACAAAAACAATAAACATACCAAGTTAGATATACCAAAAACTACACTGTGAAGATATACCAAAAACAATAAACATAAAAAGTAGTAGTTTATTCTTGAAACTAAAATTTGCAACACTGTTTTGTCTTTTGGTTGAAATGAAAATCGCAACATGAAAATCGCAACGAGAGAATGACTGTCGCAACGAGAGAATCGCAACGCGAAATGAAAATCGCAACGAGAGAATCGCAACGCGAAATGAAAATCGCAATGCGATTTTGGTTTCGCGTTGCGATTCTCTCGTTGCGATTTTCATTTTGCGTTGCGATTCTCTCGTTGCGACAGTCATTCTCTCGTTGCGATTTTCATTTATCTCGTTGCGACTCTTCTGCAAATTGAAACTTGAATGGATTGCATTACTTCAACCAAAAGACAGAACAAAGACAAAGACAAATACTAACTTGAAAATCGCAACGAGAGAATAGCAACGCGAAATGAAAATCGCAACGACAGAATCGTAACGCGAAATGAAATCTAAGTGAAATGGTTAATCTATTATTGAAATGACCAGTAAACTTATCATCAGTTTCAATATGAAAAACCTACAATAATGCAAACATTTCAAAATAAAAATAATTAAAAAAACTAACCCTCGGAGGTTGATTTTCCATTTCTGAATATTGTGAGGGATTTCTGACCGTGAATGGTTGTGAGGGATTTCGCCGGAGATGGGGACGGAAATCTTCGGAGATGGGGACGGATTTCTTCGCCGTAGAGAGTGAGAGATGGAGATGGGACTGAGTTGTGATTTTAGGTTTTAGGTTATGAGTTGCGATTACGGGATTTTGTCTTAATATTCTTTTTGTAATTTGAAAATAAAATACGCGTAGCGATTATAATGGCGCTTTAAATATCGCGTTGCGATTTACGGATACGCGTTGCGATTTTATGTATTATCGTTGCGATTTACGGATACGCGTTGCGATATACGGATACGCATTGCGATTTACCCATACGCGTTGCGATTTACGGATACACGTTGCGATTTACGGATACGCGTTGCGATTTATGTGTTCGCGTTGCGATTTTCATATTCGCGTTGCGATTATGGAAAATCGCAATGCGAATTTGTACTATCGCATCGCGATTTTCAAGAATCGCGTTGCGATTTTGGAAACTGATTTGCGATTCTGGAAACTGATTTGCGATTCTGGGGATCGCGTTGCGATTTTTATTTCGCGTTGCGATTTTGTTGGTCATTTTGGCAAATCCAAAAAAAGTTGGTTAAAATCGTATATTATAACTTTTTTTTGGTCACTGAGGCGATTTTCTCTAATTTATATCATCAAAGGTTAAATGTTAAAGGTACTTGGATGAGAAATTATGAGAATACTTCGGTTTGGTAAAATTATGAAAATACCCTTATGTTGTAAAATGACAAGAATTGTCCCTGGAGTTGATTAATAACTCTGAAAAGACATATTGATCAGATAAAACTATAGATGTGCATAAGAAATGTTAGTTTTGTTTAGAGAATATGGATAATTGGTTTTTAACCCCAAAAGGGTTTATGCAAGATACTAGAAGTTTGATAAGGAACCATTTCAAGTTCAGATAATATCCGAGAGAGCAATTAACCCTAGGATCTTTAAATTATATTATCCTTGTTAAGAGTTTAACATCGGAATTATCTTGTTATTAAATTATAAAAATGCCCTTGAGAGGTATAAATAGTCTGAGTTAACCCTGAATGAGAATATACCCTGAGATTTACCTAAGTGATAAATTAAGGATTTAATTGTTAAGATCATGTCTTTGTACAGAAAAATTCCTGATAACCTGTTTGTAATTTCCGAGAAGGTAATTGACCTAAAAATTTCCGAGTTAAGAATAAATTATTGAATGTGTTAGTTTGTCAGAATTGTTCGAAGGGACTGGAAAAGATGATACGTTTGAATTAAATAATAAGATCAGATGGAAGGAAAAGGTTGAAATACACTAGATCTGCAAAATGACTAAAATACCCCTATAATAGAAATGACTCAAGAATATCACCAAGCCCAGGTGTCGCAACCGTCTTTCGGTTGGGCCCCGGAATTGGGCTTTGACTTAGAAAAATATGGATTGGAGTTGCCACCGATCATTTATTTAAAAATAAATGGGTTGATCGGATACCCTATTTCTTACCTGATCTGCGTCTTACCAGAAATATGTCGGGCTCGAGAGTCGGTTACGCTCAAGGAAGGATTAGCACCCTTGAACCGCCCTTTCGGTACTACGTAATTTCCAGTTGTCTTAATTAAGAAAAATAACAAGTTAAATTAAAAGGTAAAGTTTCGATCCTAATTACTTACCCTTGATTGATTTGAAAATATCCTTTAAAAAAAATCGAGAAATGTGTTAGATAAATAAGGTAAAGAAAACAAATAAGATACAAGGGAAAAATAAAATAAATAAGTAAGATAAGAAAAAAATAGTAAAGTAATAATTATATATAGTAATATTTGAAAAAAGGAAAACAATATAAATATATATATATATATATATATATATATCAAAGTATTAATAAAATAAATAAGCTATATATATACACCAAATACTTAAAAATAGAAAAGCTACCCTCCCAATTCACCGAAAGTGGGGGGCTTTAGTAAGAAATAAGACAAAAAAATGGGCCATCTAGGTTAGTAGTATATAATATAATGTTTAATAATAATAATGATAAAGACACAAGGTTTTTTTTTAAAAAATAATAATATAATAATAATGAATAAAAAAACGAAAATAATAAAAAATAATATAAAGTTATAAAGTTATAAGATATATTACATAAATAAAGAAATAATCAAATAAAAATAATTAAGAATATATATATTTAATAATAGGTATATAAATAAACTATTAAAAGTATAAAAAATATATATGACTAGATAAAGATAATTACAATATATATATAGTAATATTAGACTTATAAGTAAAATATTAAAGAAATATATATATATATATATATAATAATAACTATATAGTAAAAAAATAAATGAAAATAATTTAATATATATATATACATATAATAATAATAACATGAATAATAAAAATAAATGAATAAAATATCCATATAATAAATAAAGGGACTAATATAGATTTTTAAAAAGCTCTTCCCCTCCTTTAACCGAAAATCAAACCGGTTTTTAAAAATAAGCCTCGGGGTAGATCTAGGTTCGAAACTTCGAAACCCCACCCATTTTGATCATCGGCGCAACCCACGTTTTGGGTTATTCGAACTAAATCTCAAGAAAAATAACGTGCACATGCAAAAGAAAGAAAAAAGAAAATGCTACCTTTTATTTCCTTTTCGAATCCTTTACAATAGTTTTGCCTTTGTATATTCCCGTGCTTTCCTCTATGTTTTGTGTGTAAATCGTGTGTTACAATGGTGAGTTACAATGGCTATTTATAGTGCTTGTGGATCCTATCTTTAGGAATTTAAATCATAGTAGAACTCTATCATATTTTTAGGAGTTTGAATCCTAGCAAAATTCTATCCTATTTTTATGAGTTTGAATCCTAGTAGGACGAAAAGGTGTGTTGACAGCTGCCCCTCTTTGCCCATAGTCATGTAACGGGGATAGGGCAAAGATTAAAAGACACACTTTTCGTTTGGTGGAGTTGAAAATTGACTCTGATGTTTCAATAACTCCCTGTCGAATTGAGTTACGGGTGACTCCTCCGTCGTGAAGCCGAGTTCATATTGAAATGATATGAAATTGAAGCCGTAGTTCGGAATTTGAATCAGCACGTGGCTTCTCGTTACCCTTCGGTCTTCTTCTCGGTTTAAAGACCTTGGATCGGAATCGAACTCAGAAATCTTCATTGACAGATAGCTTTTTCTTGACTTAAGCTATGTTGTTTGAAAATGGTTTCTTGTCACTAAGGCACGGCTAACCCAGGTCATCTTCTCGACTTGAAAACCTCGACTACAACCGGAAAGTAGTGCGATTGATGTGTCATCAAGCTGAATGGAGTCGAACTCGACAATTTTGATGGCAGATAATCCTTCTTTGAGTTGGATATCCTTCGTCGTGAAGTTGAAATCCAAGTAAGTAGCATTGTTCCGAGTCCAATATCCTCCGTCGTGAAGTTGAAATTGGGTCTGGAATCGGGAAATTGTTTGTTGACAACCAGCCGTCCCTTCGTTGTGAAGTTGAACTTGTGTTGTCTCGAGTCCAATATCCTTCGCTGTGAAGTTGAAATTGACTCTGAATGAAATTTTGTTGACAAGCAACGGTCCCTTCGTCGTGGAGTTGAACTTGCGTTGTCTGGAGTCCAATATCCTTCGTTGTGAAGTTGAAATTGGCTCTGAGATTGGGAAGTTGTTGTTGACAAGCAGTGGTCCCTTCATCGTGAAGTTGAACTTGCGTTGTCTGGAGTCCAATATCCTTCGTTGTGAAGTTGAAATTGGCTCTGAGATTGGGAAGTTGTTGTTGACAAGCAGCAGTCCCTTCGTCGTGAAGTTGAACTTGCGTTGTCTGAAGTCCAATATCCTTTGTTGTGAAGTTGAAATTGGCTCTGAAATTGAGAAGTTGTTGTTGACAAGCAGCGGTCCCTTCGTCGTGAAGTTGAACTTGCGTTGTCTGGAGTCCAATATCCTTCGTTGTGAAGTTGAAATTGGCTCTAAAATTGAGAAGTTGTTTGTTGACAACCAGCCGTCCATTCGTTGTGAAGTTGAACTTGTGTTGTCTCGAGTGTCACGATATCCTCCGTCGTGGAGTTGAAATCGCGGATGTTTGGCTTCGAGCTAGACATCCTTCTTTGTGAAGTTGAAATCTATTCTCGAGCAAATTATGTCGTTTCAAGAGAAACTTTCTCAAGGGAGACAAAATTTGTTTGAAGGAAAACATATTCAAAGATTTCGTTAAATTGTTTTCAAAGTTTATGTTTGGAGAGAAACTGTCTCAAGGGAGACAAAATTCGTTTCAAGGGAAACTATCTCAAGTGAGATAAAATTCATTTCAAGGGAAATGTTTTCAATGTTTATGTTTCAAGAGAAACTATCTCAAGGGAGACAAAATTTTCTGTTTCGAGGGAAACTATCTCAGGAGAGAAAAAATTAATTTCAAGGGAAATGTTTTCAAGAGAAACTGTCTCAAGGGAGACGAAATTTTCTGTTTCGAGGGAAACTATCTCAAGCAAGATAAAATCTTCTTAAAAAAAACAACCTTGAGTGAAATGAAATGCCTTCTTTCGAGTGAAAACGGTCTCAAGCGAGACAAATCTTGTTTTAAGAAAAACAATCTTGAGTGAAATAAATCTTCTTTCGAGAAAAACAGTCTCAAGTGAGACAAAGTATGTTTTAAGAAAAACAAATTTGAGTGAGATAATCATCTGCATTAAATGAGACTGTCTTAAGTGAGACAAAGTTTATATTGGAAATGTTGAATCTGGAGATGAATGTCGATCTTTCAATCTGTCGAGTTGGCTTTTAATCTCATCTTCTCCTGAAAGATCTGTAAAATGTATATGGATGTAACTATCCTGATGATGTATGCTTGATGTATGCCCAAATGAAATTTATTTGCTATTGAATTTGCCCTCAAGGGAGGAAAAATCAAGGTTTTTATTGCTCATGATGATGAATTCAAAGATGCAAATTTCATGCGTCGTGTATGTATGTGTTGATGTATATGTTGAGATGTGAGGGGAATGGATGCGTGTGCAGTCTTCATTCTGACTTAATTTGTCTTCATTTCCACCAGGGTGTACTCTTGCAGACCTCAAGACAAATTTTCCTTCCCTTATCAAATTTTTCCCCAAAGATGGTTTCCTTTGCCTCTGTTTCGATCTTGAGCTTCGGAGCGATATTTGTTGAATTCCAAGATATGCTTCCAGAGAACTTATCTTGTTTGAAAATACTTTTCTTCTTTCGAATTTTCAAAATTTTGAAAAATATCAAAAAGAACTTTTGAATAAGTTACCTCTTTCTAGGTTTCACAATTGAAGCAAATCATAAAACATGAGTTCATTAGATATCAAAAGAATCAAACACTCTTTTAATCTTTGACAAATATCAAGATCGAAAAGTTGGTCTAGAGGTGGGTTTGTTTCATCGATTTGGTTATCGTGAAGATCATGGAATGCCCCTCTTTCTTGATTTAGTATTTTGATCAGAGGCGAACAAAATGACACAACTAGCATAATCAATGACTAGACCTTTCAGAACACTTCTGTTTCAGTTCTCTGAAATCTTCCATTTGTTCAAGTTTCGTAAGCTCTTCTAACAAAGGTAGTGCAGAAATATCGGTCTAAAAAATGAAATTCTTGAGTGCTAGTGTGAATTTGACTATAACAGGTGTTTCTCAACTCCCTTAGTCTATTATTACCGAAAATTTCTTTTTAGATGAATTTGATTTATTTTACCATTGTCTGGCTAGCCGAATCCATAAAGTCGGGGCATTCAACCAATTGCTTTAGAGGGACAGCTTATAATCACTTTTATCAGGTTTAACTGAAGGGTTCATCTCATCACAAAGTCTTTGACCTGACAAAAGCAGTGGAGCAAACACCGAATTGCCAAGTGTCCGAGCAATGTTATGATTTGAATGTAATTTATTCATAAAGCCAGGGCTTTCGAGTTTCCTCTATAACCAATTGCCTTAGTGGAATAGCTCAGCTTTAGAGGGACAAATCACTGAAGGATTCGTCTCATCACAAAGTCTTTGGCCTGACAAAAGAAGTGGAGCAAACACCGAATTGCCAAGTGTCCGAGCAGTGTCATAGTTTGAACATAATCTATTCATAAAGCCAGGGCTTTCGAGTTTCCTCTATAACTAATTGCCTTAGTGGAATAGCTCAGCTTTAGAGGGACAAATCACTGAAGGGTTCATCTCATCACAAAGTCTTTGGCCTGACAAAAGCAGTGGAGCAAACACCAAATTGCCAAGTGTCCGAGCAATGTCATAGTTTGAACATAATCTATTCATAAAGCCAGGGCTTTCGAGTTTCCTCTATAACCAATTGCCTTAGTGGAATAGCTCAGCTTTACGGATTTAATTTCTTAAGATTGTCAAGAAGAACCTGTTATAGTCTAGGTGCTTTTGAAAGTCAAGGGATCTCATCTTTAGAGTTCAATTTCCAAACAACTGACCTAAACTAGATTTGCTTACTCGACTATTCCATCTGTGAAGATCATTATCATCCCTGAACATCATAAACAAGGGTATAAACCAATTAGTTTTGCAATCTCATGTTCTAGTTGCCCTATTCTGTTTTCTCTTAATATGTGTCTGAATACCAAACCTTGGATGGACTCTTCATGAGAAGAGAAAACTTAGCTCGGTAAGAGAAAAATATGTAGTCTGATGTATCTTTTAAATTAGGACCAAGGGGTCTTTGTTTTGCAGGGTTCAATCTTGTCATTTGTCAAAGATTTACAACCTCAATTATTAAACAATTTTTAATTGAGGTGATATTCAAGGAATTCAAGATTAAAATTTGCTCATCTCCTAAGAAGGAAGCATTTTATTTAAAATGTTTAAACGTCAAGTGACTTAAAAATGTTCACGCATAAGAAGTACGAAAGAAAAACAAGTTCAAACAAGATGATATACTTGATAATGCAACAAAATTTCTAATGGATGCCCCATATGACTCTCAATCAGAATGCCCCATTACATATTGAAAGTGAATGCCCCTGAATCGATCAGATCTTGGACCTTACGTTTCAATGCCCCACAATTCTCAGTGGTGTTCCCTGAGCTCCCAATATGATATATGTATACGGCGTTAATATCATGACCTTCAGGATATGGGGCCTCTCTAGGTTTGGATTGAACTAGAGTCATAAGATTTTTCTCAACTAGCGTTGGGAGTAACTCCTCATATGTCATTGGGATTGGACTGATGCAAACCTTTTCTTTCCTTGGTCCTCTCTGAGTTTGTTTAGAAGTACTAGACGGTACAACTGCAACAGTTTTTGGACTTGAGACCGTAACACCTTTATTGGCGTTGTAGGTACTGACATTGTTGATATCTCCCTCAATTTTTCCTTGTTTTATAGCTAGCTCGATCATCTCACCAGCCATAACTAGATCTGAGAAAGTTCCCGATGTAATTGCCACCAGGTGCCCGAAATAAGGTGCCTTCAGGGTCTGTAAAAACAACTTTTTAGTTTCATTTTCATCCAAGGGTGGATGAACTTGGACAGACAAATCCCTCCAACGCTGTGCGTATTGTCGGAAACTTTCATTGTGCTTTTTCTCTAGGCTTTGTAGCATAACTCGGTCTGGTCTCATATCGTTGATATGCTTGTATTGTTCCAAGAAAGACTTGGCTAAGTCTTTCCATGTCTTGATATGAGTTTGGCTGAGCTGGTTGTACCACCGGATAGCTGAACCGGACATGTTCTCCTGGAAGCAGTGGATCAGGAGTTGGTCATTCCCTACATATCCTGTCATCTTCCGACAGAACATAGTGATATGGGCTGAAGGGCAGCTGTTCTCGTCGAACTTCTCAAACTCAGGAACTTTAAACTTTGGTGGAAACACCAAATCTGGAACCAGGCTCAGCTCTATTGCATCCACTCCATAATAATCATGGTCTCCTTGGACCATCTTCATTTGATCTTCTAACATCTTGATCTTCTTTTCCATATTCATTTCCTTATCCTCCTCGTCAAAATCTGGGACATGATAGTCTTCCGAATGAGTGTTGGTCGCGGAAGCTTGTATATTTGCACCATATATAGCTTTCCCCTTGATAGCATATGAGTCCTCTTGTAATCCGGGTAAGATTTCAGGTGAGACAACCCCTTGTGGGGTAAGTGGTATAGTTACCCCTTCCGGTAAACCTGCCCCAAGCGCACTGGTCTGTTGTAGGCCAACTAACTTGGTAACGATCTGATCAACCAAAGATTCTTGGTTCTTCATGATTGTATTCAGAGTACTCATACTAATCTGGTTTATCTTATCTTCAAGTTCTTTCTGCAATTTTGCCATGTTCTCCTCGATTTGAGCCATTCTGGCCTCCATTTGTTTTTTTCTTTTTCAAGCGGGTGTTATGCGGATGAGGTGTGTCCAACGCTTGAGGCGGTGTATCCAGTATTTATTCCTTCATTGAGATATTCTTCCGTTAGTTGATGTGAATGCAAAGAAAATAACGAAATGCAGAATATGTCTAAATGCATGATACATGAAATATCCGAGGCATTGATCCAAAAAATGTGCCTGTTATTATGAATAATCCTCATTGGGGACAAAAGTTTTTTATCTATTAAGAGACAAAAATATTCTGACAGCTTTTGACATGTTGACTAGTCTTCTGTATTCGTATGTTACTGGTTGAATAACATGTCGAACCACTCCAGCTTCTCTAGATGGGTCGTGCCAATGTTGAGTTACTTTTTGCACTGGCCCAAGAAGTCTTGAATGACTGCATCTCTAGCATCTATCTTTTGTTGAGGCTGTCCCCAACGAATGAGTCATTGGAGCCCTCGATTGATAGGAAATATGTAAAGTCATTAGTTTGTTCCTTGAATTCGTCAGCAATGATCTCCAATTCCAGCTATCGTTTTGTAATTGTTATCTCTGAAGGGACTCCTAAGATTAGTAACCTTCATCTTGCCCCTGCAACCTCTGACAGTCAGTTTTTCCAAGATAGTCTTTCATTGTGCTTGATGCAGACCCGATTCATTCTGAGTCCTTTATAACGCAGCAAAGTGATATATTACTCAATTGTGGGCACCATGCCTTCAGGATTGAATATGACACATAGTCGCCTTGTAGACTGTCCTTTGCATTTTTATCTCTTGTATTACAACCCCTTTATCCATTAATTCAGATTATTTATGTTTAACAAACATATTTTTGGTGGATCAACACCTCTTTTAAATGATGCAGGTGATGAAAACAAAATAAAAGAGAACAAAAACAAAAAGAGTTAGTGAGGTAAATCAAAATAATAATAAAAATGAAAAATCCTACCCCACATGATATCTACCCCTCATGCTTATTATTCCTACCCGGACATGATCTCTATCCCGTAAGTTGGTTTTGAACAAGTCCTAACCGCATAAATTTCTAGTTCACATGCTTTGAACAGAAAGTAAAGCAGGAAATAATTCCGGTATCCTAGGGTTTGAAATGAGGTCTTGGGGTGGGCCCTAACTCCTTGTAGTCCGGATTTAGATTCTAAAAAAAAGGTACCCGAGTTCTCCTTGATGGTGCCCCCTAGGGCTTACCAGACCCTTAGTCCTAAACCCATCACAGGCTTGTGTGGACTAAGTTAAACTCGAGAGGACACATTCCCTTATGCCCATACGGAGAATAAATTCACATGAAGGCATAAGGTATATGAATCCCGAAGGTTACTTGCTAGGCCCATACGATGAATAAATTCACACGAAGGCGTCGCTTTCACCCCCACTTAAAATGGGTTCGGAGCTCGGGTATAGAGCCTTTAGATGAAAAAAAAGAAAACTTTGAAGGCTGAAATCATGAAAAAACGATTAGTCCAACTATTTACTCGAAAATAATCAAAAGTAAGTAAAAAGGATCGAAATATTACCTTAAAATTTAAACTTACCCTTTTCGTTAAAAAGACAATTGGAAGTTACCTTAGCTTGACTCACTTACCGTCCCCAGCGGAGTCGCCAAGCTGTCGCAACCGTCTTTCGGTTGGGCCCCGGAATTGGGCTTCGACTTAGAAAAATATGGATTGGAGTCGCCACCGATCATTTATTTAAAAATAAATGGGTTGATCGGATACCCTATTTCTTACTTGATCTGCGTCTTACTAGAAATATGTCGGGCTTGGGAGTCGGTTACGGTCAAGGAAGGATTAGCACCCTTGAATCGCCCTTTCGGTACTACGTAATTTCCAGTTGTCTTAATTAAGAAAAATAACAAGTTAAATTAAAAGGTAAAGTTTCGATCCTAATTACTTACCCTTGATTGATTTGAAAATATCCTTTAAAAAAATCGAGAAATGTGTTAGATAAATAAGGTAAAGAAAACAAATAAGATACAAGGGAAAAATAAAATAAATAAAATAAATAAGTAAGATAAGAAAAAATATAGTAAAGTAATAATTATATATAGTAATATTTGAAAAAAGGAAAAAAATATAAATATATATATATATATATATATATATATATCAAAGTATTAATAAAATAAATAAGCTATATATATACACCAAATACTTAAAAATAGAAAAGCTACCCTCCCAATTCACCGAAAGTGGGGGGCTTTAGTAAGAAATAAGACAAAAAAATGGGCCATCTAGGTTAGTAGTATATAATATAATGTTTAATAATAATAATGATAAAGACACAAGGTTTTTTTTTTTAAAAAATAATAATGAATAAAAAAATGAAAATAATAAAAAATAATATAAAGTTATAAAGTTATAAGATATATTACATAAATAAAGAAATAATCAAATAAAAATAATTAAGAATATATATATTTAATAATATGTATATAAATAAACTATTAAAAGTATAAAAAATACATATGACTAGATAAAGATAATTACAATATATATATAGTAATATTAGACTTATAAGTAAAATATTAAAGAAATATATATATATAATAATAAAATATAGTAAAAAAATAAATGAAAATAATTTAATATATATATACATATAATAATAATAGCATGAATAATAAAAATAAATGAATAAAATATCCATATAATAAATAAAGGGACTAATATAGATTTTTAAAAAGCTCTTCCCCTCCTTTAACCGAAAAATCAAACCGGTTTTTAAAAATAAGCCTCGGGTTAGATCTAGGTTCGAAACTTTGAAACCCCACCCATTTTGGTCATCGGCGCAACCCACGTTTTGGGTTATTCAAACCAAATCTCAAGAAAAATAACGTCCACATGCAAAAGAAAGAAAAAAGAAAATGCTACCTTTTATTTCCTTTTCGAATCCTTTACAATAGTTTTGCCTTTGTATCTTCCCGTGCTTTCCTCTATGTTTTGTGTGTAAATTGTGTGTTACAATGGTGAGTTACAATGGCTATTTATAGTGCTTGTGGATCCTATCTTTAGGAATTTAAATCATAGTAGAACTCTATCATATTTTTAGGAGTTTGAATCCTAGCAAAATTCTATCCTATTTTTATGAGTTTGAATCCTAGTAGGACGAAAAGGTGTGTTGACACCAGGAATGAATGAATATCCTCAAGCTTTGAAATGAATAGAAAAACATTGAACACCAAAAAGACCAAAATGCCTTATAGCCTAGACTAAGTAAATGTCTTGGGGTATTTAAGGAATTCAATTAAACCTAGGGTTGTACTACCCTTAAAAGTAATGGAACATAATTTAAGTGAGTAGATCAACCCTAAAGCTATGTCAATACCTAAATGGCATAGCTATCACTTGAATGTGTGTTCGTCTTCGCCAGTTTGGATCAATGATAATTCTGGAAGTAATTGGCTTAGCTCAACTCTATAGTACATTTGATACTAAGAAGTGGATATTCGTGAGACAAATCAACCAAGAATTCCAGAATGACTTTATTATATGATTAAATTGAATTGAACGTAAATACAATATGTATCTGAAATTCAGAAATGTCTGAATTACTCTGGAAAACTCTGCAGTAATCGTGATAGATTTGATTGCTAAATGAACTAAGTTACCTCAATGGCTAAGGATTAAATAAGTGATTTGGATGAGTCTGGAAACACTGTTGAACTTACATGATGAATTATCCTTAGGGATCATGAACCATGAATCAAGTACGTCTGTATTTCCTGATATCGTTGAAACATGAAATGAAATAAAGACCATTGAAAGATCTATTCAACGATGATTACGAAGATGATTTATGGACAAGAATTGTTAGTATAAAAGAGTGAATACTCTGGAAAGGCGGTAAATTGACGGGTGGACATGCATTAGTTCTTAGGGTTGTTCATTTCGAATTGTTCGATAAATCGATTAATCAACATGGACCGTAAATGTCTTGAATCACCATTTATCCTCTATTATCTCAAATCACTTCAGACATTCGCGAACGCTTTCTTGATGCATATAAAAACATATTGGGATTCTAAAGTATCAGCCTTAAATGTCTGATTAGATCGGTTAGTAATTGATTCTCTCCAATAGGACCTCTTTCATGTAATCCAATCAGATTACAAAAATTTCTTGTTGTCCATACTGATAACTACAAAATGCCTCTAAAAAATACTTGGATTCTCTAGTGTGTTCCCTATATATTAGTAAATTGTTTTATTGTTTTAACATGTGGTACACTGAAATCTACGGTTACTGTTTTATGGATACAACGACTTAATGGTGTTGGCTTATGGAATTGTATATCTATATAAATTGTATCTTGGAGATACAAATTTGTAAAGTACAACTCTGATCAAGCTGGAAAATTTTTATGGACCTAATGTGACTCTTAGGTAGGCTCTGCAGCCCTGAGATTATTCTTGGGTAGGCCATGCGGCCTTAAGATGTGTTCTTAGGTAGGCCCCGTGGCCTCGAAACTTTCTTGGGTAGGCTCTCAGGCCCTAAGATGTTCCCTCAGGTAAACTCTTTATACAATGGTTTTAAACTACGAGTTTAAAAAGCTCCATTACAATATGATTTATGAGATTTACTGAACTATCATTTGATTAGTGTACCTATTATGATTTTATTGTACTGTTGGAACACACTAGACATCCTAGTCGATTTCCTAAAAATGTGATACTATGAATACTTCATTTGAACTGAGATATTCATGGCTTCTATTCGATGAACTACCAGTGGAATCCCTGATTATATCAAAAATTTGTATACGTCTGATTCAATAAGGAAATTATATGGCTTTACATTTATCGGCATGTCTTGCAGCAGCATCTGGTAGTTCTGTATTACTGAGCTTTCTCGAGCTCAATCTATTATTCACCATTGCAGGTTAAAAGAATTGTACCAGTGCAACTATCGACATCAGCAAGGGAGTTCTTTCGGCGTTGCTTGCAGAGTTTGGTATATGTGATTAGGGGGCATGTAATTATATTTTGTTTTATATACGAGTCTGAAATTTTTTTTATGTTGAATACTAATAACTTTTATTTTGCACTCATAAATGATTTATGAGTATACATGTTTTAAGAAAAGTTTTAAATTTACCGCTATTTTTATGATGGGTCACTCCGATAGCCCTAATGTGACACTCTAGATCAGATCGGGTTATCCGCATCGATCTGAGGGGGTTACACTTACTAACATTTATCTAAAGTACTAATACTCAAAAGTACTATTAAAATTTGAATTCTATTAAAATTCACCCTAACTTAAAATTTTTGATTGAGTAGTATCGGTACCTCTCCTATGGTATCAATACTTTCCTACTATGGTACCGATACTCCTTTCAGTATCAATACCAATTTTGCATTCTGGAATCCATAGTATCGATACCTTCCTCTTAGTATCGATACCCCCACAACAGTATCGATACTACTTGTATCAGTATCGATGTTGTTCGTCGTATTTATCCTTTTTCCTCAAATTTAAACCTATAGTATCGGTACTGTTCTTCCAGTACTGATACCTTTACCCATATTTTACATATTTCACTTCGATTTTTACCATATTTTCGCCTAAATCTCTTACTTTTATCCCCAACCATACCATTAAACTCATCATTACTTAATCAAACTAACTTACATCCATAAATCTTCTTATAACATCTAAAATTTCTAAAGAACACTAAAAAATAAGAATCACACCAAATTTTCAAACATGTTTTTAATCACTTCTAAGGCTCCAAATCTCTTATTTACTTCTTTTGCAAGTCAAATATATTTTTAAACTTAAATAAATAACCATATTTTATCATATCAATCGAAAACCCATTTTCTTAAATCTCAAATAAAACCTTCATCTTTTAGTTTTAATCCTCTTTGAACTTTCTTTAAGCCTCTATATCACTTAAGGTTTCAAAACCAACCCAAAAACGAAAAGAAAAACCAACATTGAAGAATCCTTACTTTGGCTATGGAGGGCACAGGACTATGGGGAAGAAAAAGAGAACCACTTTGACTTATCCCCTTATTTCCCTTATTAAATATCCTTAATAATAATGAATATTAAATTCATTTCCCTCTAAAGGACCATAATGTCTTTCCATTTTTACTAATTATTCTTAAACACAATTTCCTAAATCATTCCCTATATTTTTCAATCTACTCACTTTAACCCACCAAAATTTAAAATACTTTCACTATGGTCACCGACCATATATTTGGGGTATTAGATAACTTATTTTCGAAATCATATTATAACACAAACAAAATAAAATAAAAATTAAATACGTATTAAACAACTATTATTAATTAATTATTTTACCAACCATTAATAAGAATAAAGATGTTCAATTATTTAAATACATCGAGACGAGACCTTAGATTTGATCTAACAGTCTTTTCTCGGTGAATTTAATTAAAAAAACATGATCTTTTTCTCGATCCCAAATTTTAAATGTAATCAATCTTATTCGTGTCACTGAATGGGAAACATTTTCATTTTAAAATTGTCGAAAGTGACTTTCTTATATGTTAAGACAACCACTTCACAACAATCTTAAAATGATTGTATATTACCCTTAGTCAAGTTATTTTGATTCAAGTCAAGTTATGCTTATGAGGATAGGCATATTAATTTGAATGAAAACCTAAATTTTGCATGTATGCGTCACATAAATATAATAATAATATATATTATATAAATATAATATAAAGGCAACAAACAATTACTTAGACATTTAATATATAACTTTATACATAATATATAATATACAACAAACAAATTATATCTAACATATAATATTTACAAGTTAACATATATGCCATGTAAGAAAATACCTAACTTATTCTAGCCATTCATGAACTTAGGCCATTATTAAATGATTCTCATAGTCTTATCATTATCAATCAAATTCAATATACTTACCCAAAGTCTAGTGGATATCATTTATTTTCTCGTCAGATTACCTTACACATTCTATCATATTCATGATCTCAATAACTCTAAATTCATTAAGTAGAGGACACGATAATTATCCAATTTAGGGTATTCCTCTAAATCATTAAAGTGGTTCTCATCATAATAGTCTTATTATTATTCATTTATCCGATAATTACCTTATCCAAAATAACATATTTAATCTTATTATCGACCTAGGTAAAAAAAACCATACATATAATCACCAGTACCAATCACACATATATCATGAATATAAACATCAGTAGTAAACGCATGTATATCATTCATATAATCATCAGTAACAAGCGCATGTATGCCATGCACGAGAATATCAATTTTTACATATCATCATGAAGTATTCTTATGGACGTCTAAAGTAAACTTTAATAGGGGTCTGTAGAGGTGATGCGAGCCAAAGTTCCATACTGATACAGAATCGCTCCGCTATGGTAGACGAACTTGAAGGTCCAAATGCACCAAAGTGCTATAAACCCGTAGGTCCACACGCACCAAAGTGACAACATAATCACATAGTTGCTCCGTTAAGGTGAACGATCTCGAGGGACTGAGACGTAGTTGCTCGACCCTATGCATATAATTATACCAACGACGTGTAACTAGTTTACTTGTGCAATAACAGTATCAGAATGCATGCAATGCATTTACATCGGTATAATAAACCATAACTTACCTTAAGCTTCCCTATCATCATGTATCATTGTGGTAAAGATCGGGTCGAATTGCCTTAAGACTTCTTAGCGTCATACATTAAGTAATGTAATATGACAATCATATATGCATTAAAGAATATATTTTAATCATTTATAAGGTCCACAAGATATTTACTACCGAT
Source organism: Hibiscus syriacus (assembly GCF_006381635.1). Taxonomy (NCBI): domain Eukaryota; kingdom Viridiplantae; phylum Streptophyta; class Magnoliopsida; order Malvales; family Malvaceae; genus Hibiscus; species Hibiscus syriacus. The sequence goes on along the minus strand of NW_024062326.1, from coordinate 943,967 downwards.
AGGGTATTTTAGTGTTTCTACAAGAAGGGCTATATAATCACTTTTATTCTTATATGAGTATATTTTTACCCATTAAATGTAACACCCCAACCAATACCCGACCCGGATACGAGTCCGAGGTGCCACATTTACTTTTCAAAACTTGTACATCCATAAAAAGTATACGAAATTTTAAACCTTTATTAACACAAAAACCATATTTACATGACTGAGTTCTACACATTACAAAATCGATCAGAGCATTTGTAAATTACCCTTTTGTACAAGCCAAAACTTTTAACTCAACAAAACACATACTATTAATTTACTTCTGATATGATCCTTGAGTGAAGATATGCTGCTCCGCCAATCCTAAGGCTGATCCTCTTGTTTTTCGGTATCTACGTGTAAATCACTTGATCCTCTTGTTTTTCGGTACCTACGTGTAAATCACTTACACGGTAAGTCATAGACTTAGTGAGGCATAGAATAATATAATAATGCATTTCCTATGAATATGACCATGTAAGTAATTACTCATGTAATAATCATGTAATAAAATTAATCATGTCACAATTATGATATAGTATAAACAATAATAATGTAGTAACATATACTCATGTAAATATCTTTGATATCTTTTATAGGCCTATGTATATTCTTGAGAACTTAAGGTATGTGAGTACATTGAGGTTGTGCACTATGCTGTCACCATAGCTCGTATGGGGTTCCACTAGGGGCATGTGAAATTTGTCCCGAAGGACCTCTGTGTATGTCCCGAAGGACCTATGAAACCCTCGACTCTTAGCATGCTAACTATACCCCTACCTCTCATATCACATAACATGGGCATTATTGTTTTTATTCATATGTTCACGTATTCGTATCATTAATCCTGTATTCACATATGTCTTTTCTTTTATCACAGAGCACATGTACATATAATTATCTCTTTCGTATCATATAACATATGTACTTTCATCTATTCATATGAATAATATAACATTTAACAATTACTATAATATATATATATATATATATATATATATATAACATATCTGATTTAGGCATATATTTATAGTAACCATCATGTATGCATGTTCATAATGACTACGCTATAGCTACTAATCATAGGAATAGACTTATCACAAGTCATAATTCCTTTGAACTACATCTCTAGTATGCACTCACCTTAGCCTTGTTTCCTTTGAATCACTCCTAGTTTTTCGATTGTTCCGGAACGGGATTACGTTTAGTATCTACATAAACATACATGGATCCATATCAGTATTCTAATTGATATACTCTAATTGTTCACTCCTTAGACTAAAAAAAGGTTGATTTCATCTTTTATTTAAGGTAGGCATCGATACACTCTTAAGTGTATCGGTACATTCCTTAACATGTGTATCGATGCACTAACTATGTATCGATACACAAATTACATTCGATGTTTTTATTTTAAGGGGTGCATCGATACACTTCCTGTGCATCGATACACACGAAATAATTTCTGGAAATTTACCCTTGATGTATCGGTACATGTTTAATGTGTACCGATACACACTAGCTCAGAATTCAAATTTATCAAGAAAATTACTTCATTCTAACTTAATTGTGCCATATTTCATCCCCTTTCATATCCTTAACTTACATACACCTACTTAAACTACTTTATACTCAGTCAACACCTCTTTAACTTCCAACTCTCATTCTCCATATGAAATTCAAGAATTATACCACATTTTCTACTGGTTCTGAATTCAATTCTAACACTTCATATCTTTTAATTCCTCTAATGACAAGATAAATTTAGGCTTGAAATCTACTTAATACTTTCCTATCAAGATTTCACTTTTCTACTTCCTTTCTTTAATCCTTCCTATACCCCCTCATCTTGTTGTTTTAAAACAAATTAAGCTTTCCTTAAGCTTAATTATCGTCTAATGGTCATAAATCAACCTTAAATTCACCAAGAAATTAACTAACAAGAGATCTCACCTTTAGCTTGAACTCACGGCTGGAAGAAGGAAGAAGGAAGAAGAAAGATAGCTCTGGAGACTTTATATATTTTTCCTTCCCCTCTACACGTGGAACCATATATATATATATATCCTTTTTCAATTAAATTATCTTTCCTACCAAATGACCATCTTGTCCTTCAATTTTTCCATTTTTATAATTTAATCCTACACAACATTTTCATACCCAAACTTTTAATTTATCTACTTTGACCAACAAATTATGAAATATTTCAATTTAGTCACTAACCCGATATTGAGGATGTTACATTAAACTTGTGTTATTCTAAATATATAAGCAAGTAAGGGATGCCACATCAGACATAAAAGCAATATACATTCTAAAATAACTTACTATTCATCATTTCATAACATATTTTATGTTATTTTCATAGCATATGCCATAACACATATTTACACCAATGAAAATAACACCTGATTCCATCACTGAACTTTAACACATAATTTCAGTAGTGAAATCTAACATGTATTTACACCCGTGAAACTAAAACATTTCCAGTAGTGAAACTAACACATAATTCCAACAGTGAACTTATCACAAACTTACACCAGTGAAATTTAACACATTATTCCAACAATGAACTTATCACAGACTTACACTAGTGAAGTTTAACAAATTATTCTAGAAATTAACTTATCACAGACTTACACTAGTGAAGTTTAACAAATTATTCTAGCAATGAATTTATCACAAACTTAAACCAGTGAAATTTAACACATTATTCCAACAATAAACTAATCGTGGACTTCCATTAGTGAAATATAACAAATTATTCTAGCAATGAACATATCACAAACTTAAACCAGTGAAATTTAACACATTATTCCAGCAATGAACTTATCACAGACTTACACGAATGAAATTTAACACTTTATTATATCATCACCAAACACATCATAAGGCAAATACGCTTACCACATTTACTTTGATAATTTGCTATTCATTGCTCTATGTGAGTCCATAACATAACTTATGATTTCACCTACAATAAGGTAATAAGGATTAAGTCGAAATGACACCGAGTCACCTGAACATACAACTACACTTTAAAGGTAAACTAAATATGCTCATAATCATTCTATCTAATTAATTTATCGTTAAAATAAGGCTTTTAAGAATTACTACTCGAACGTTAAATTGATTGTCCACGCATGACAAGCAAGGCATCGATATTATGAAAATCATGAAATATTTCGAAGTCCTAGGGGTACTTATTTTAATATCCTAAATTCGGCTTACCGACTTTATCCGAGCTTCAAACCTTTTTCCCATGAACACGAGCAACTTGGTCTCTAACCTTTGAGAATTACTTCTCCTTTAAATTGGTTTCTTCACTTGTCTCAAGAGAATACAATCTTGGAGGTGGAAAATAGTCACTCATCGCTCTCCATTCTATCAAAATTTCTCAAACCCCTAAAATATCTCACTAAAAATTTCATGGACAAACTTACGGTTTGAACAAAACCATTCAAATCTTTATTCTTTTTCTCATCTTGAAGGAAATGTGGAGATGAACATTTTTATCTCTCATAAACTAACATAAAATCTAATTAGAAATGGATGAAATGGATGAAATGAAGAATAGATGGAGACTTCTGTTGGTCTATCTCTATCTCACGATGGGGTTTATAGAAGAAGAAGATGATAACTCATTTCAGCTCTTCTCCATATCTTTTATTTACATATAAAAACCTATTTCCTAATAAAATAACAACCATGCATTTTATTTAGATCCAATGGTCTAAATTGAGTATGGAAAACCACATTCAATCTAATGGTTCATATTCACCCAAGTAAAAATATCTCATAACTTTTGGAGATAATTAACTCATTAAAGAGTCCAACTCTTCTCTTGTTGTTACTTTTTATTTAGTCACTAATCCTCCACAAAATAAATTCTATGAATTAATTCTACATCCCATAATCCACATTTAGTCCCACAACACATAAATTATTTAAATAGTCTTCAAAATAATTTTACTTAGCTGAGAACTTTTAGGGCGTTAAAATTGTTTTATGATAAAGTGTGCTCTACCATTCATTTGTTATGGAGTTGAGAATTTTTTAAGACAAAGTGAGCTCTAGTGTTTCTTTTGTGATGAAGTAAAGCAATTTTTTAAGACAGAGTGAGTTCTAGTGTTCCTTTGTGATGGAGGAATAGAGCTATTTTGTAAGATGGAGTGAGCTCTAGCGTTTCGTTGTTATGGAAAGTAGGTAAATTTTTTAAGATCGAGTGAGCTTTAGCGTTTCTTTGTTGGAGGAGTAGAGAATTTTTTTTTTAAGACCGAGTAAGCTCTAGTGCTCCTTTATTATGGAAGAGTAGAATAAATTTTTTAAGACCAAGTGAGCTCTAGCATTACTTTGTTATAGAGGAGTAGGGTAAAATTTTAAGATCGAGTGAGCTCTAGTGATCCTCTATTATAGAAGAGTGAAGCAAATTTTTAAAATTGAGTGAGTTCTAAAGTTTTTTTTACGTAAAGCACATTATTCAATATTTGAAGACATCCTGACAAAATTTGTTATTTTAGATTTTTGCCCTATTCTAGTTGTTCAATATTAGACAAAGAGGGTAGCTATAATTACAAACAGAATCATTCACTAATAAGGATACAACCACTTCTTAAACACCTAATAATAAAATTTTAAAATAAAAATCAACTTAATCCTAAAAGCGAATCTGACTAAAAATGAAACTCGATCCATGATCCTCTACAACCTTCATTCAAATCCCTGAAAAATTGTTGTTTGATTTCCATCAGATTCTTCATCCAAGACCCTATTTAAACCCATCTCTACACCATGCAGTGGGGACGATTCAGAGGAAAAAGAAAAAAGCATGAAACTTTGAGAAGAGAAATCGATAAAAAGATAAGAGTTATTTGAATCTGTGAAAGGAGGACAACAAAGTATCAAGACAACCGACGAACCCTTAAACCTCGGGTGAACAAGTATTCAACAGTAAATTTCCAGACTTGAAGAAGGTTAGTCGTCGTGTTTTTCTTCTTTAGATCTATTAATTTCTGCTTACCTTCTTGAAAAACTAACCTTGGATTTGTACTCTCTGCTTAAAGAAGATTAAAAAGGTTAATTTTGTGATTTCTCGTCACCATCGATGGTGGTCAATGACAGCGACGACTGTTCTGAGGTGGTCGTTGATCGACCTTGGGGTTTGCTTGCTGTGGTCGGGAATCCAAGATAATTCTGAAAGAGAGGTGGCTACTTTTTTTAAGGTCAACTTAAAATAGTAAACCTCAGATGCTACCCGACCCGTCAGGAGCCTTTAGGACCGACGTGTTTTGTTTTTTTAGGTAAAACATGTGCTAGATCCTTCCATCTTTAGAAAGAATTCAACGAAGTCCATCATTTTAGGCTTAATTAAATTAATTTCGCCATAAAACACATGGTTGATGGTTTAATGCTTTCAAATTTTGTTGGTTTGGAATAAAAGTGGCTTAATTTTTCTTTGCATAGTTAAATTTCATACTTTAACTTTGGTTTTTATGGTATGTATTAGTATAATCAAACGTTAATTTTCTTAACGGATCTAATTTTGCTTTAAAATTCATGGTAATATTTTTCATGCTTATTTTGGCTTGGAGCGGACAGATCCTTTAAATTGCTAAATTAGGATAAATGATTCTCATTTTTGATTAAGTTTTTTTTCATGGTATTGATTTTTCTAATTAGAGTAATTGATTTAATTGGGTATTAATTGGCACAATTAATCTTTTGATATTTCTTGATTTTGATATTAACGATGCGTGCTTTACGTGCAGCATTCGATCCTTTTTTTAAAAAAAATTACATTGCATGGAAATTGTTTTCGTCTTTTAAAAAATGAGGCAGTGTTACTTTGTTATGTCGATTAAAAGAGGAAATGTCCTAAGTGGATGGATGGAGGGATAGAGTGACTATGGCTTCATGATCGGGTTACCGATGACTAGATAGAGGCACGATACAACGTCGGTCATAGTAGACTGATTGACCAAGACAACTCATTTTCTCCCAGTTCGGATGGATTACACCTTAGAGAGGTTAGCATAGCTATACATCTGTGAGATAGTGAGATTACATGGGGCTCCAAATTTGATCGTTTCTGATAGAGACCCGCGTTTCACTTCCCAATTTTAGAAAGTTCTCCATGAATCCTATGCACCAAATTACACTTTAGCACCAAATTACACTTTAGCACCACTTTCCATCCTCGGAAAGGCGGCCAATCCGAGCATGTTATTCAAATCCTAAAAGACATGCTTAGATGCATCGTCACAGACTTTGAGGGTAGTTGAAAGGATTATTTTCCACTGGTAGAGTTCGCTTATAACAATAGTTATCAGTCTAGTATACAAATGGCTCCGTATGAGGATTTATATGGCATAAGTGTAGAAATTAGCTTTGTTAGACAGAGCTCAATAAAGGAAAGGTAATGAGTTTGGACTTAATCATAGATGCTGAAGAGAAAGTTTGATTGATTCAAGGTCGGTTAAAAGAAGAATATCGAGTTTGATGTGGGAGACAAGGTGTTTCTCAAGGTGTCTATGGGGAAGAAGGTACTTCAGTTTGGACACAAAGGAAAATTCAATTGATTCATTGGGCCTTATGAGGTACCCGAGAGGGTTAGACCTATAACTTATCGGTTGGATTTACCCATAAAGATAGAGCATATCTATAACATGTTCATCATATCCATGCTTAGGAGGTATTGTTCCAATCTTTCTCATGTTATACCCTTAGAGCATATCGAAGTGAGCTAGAACATGAACCATAAAGAGGAGCCAATAGGGATCTTGGAAAAAGAAGTGAAAGAGCTAAGGAGCAAGTGGATTCCCCTGGTGAAGATTCTGTGTATGAACCATGGTACTGAAAAAGTGACTTGGGAAACCGAAGAGGACATACAGCTTTAGTATCCACATCTTTTCTATCTATGTAAAATTTAAGGATGAAATTTCTTATTAAGAGGGGAGAGTTATAATACCCCAAATACTGGATTAGGAGTTCTGGGTTAACTTGAGAGGGTTGTAGATGAACTCATTTGCTTATAGGAAGCCTTAGTTTAAGATTGTGTAGATTGGGCTTGATTTGGCCTCAAATGGAGTTAAAAAGGGGTGAACTTGATTTGAGCTTGGAAGTTGAGGGACCATGGGAGCTAATACACCAATTTTATTTTGAAAGGAAGAAATCCCACCCCACTTTCTTTGTATTCTTTATTCTTCTTCATCTCTTCGTCTCTCTCCAAGATTTGAACAAAGGTTGAAACTTTATAGTCTTACAAATCAATTCCGGAAACAACAAGGTAAGGTTGATAAAAACTAATGCTACGGAAATAACTCTCAGCGTGAACTACAACACTAGCCTATCGAGTAAGTACCATCCCTTTTAAACGAATGAAACCTTCTCCTTATCTCTAAGGTGGGTTAGAACTTAGTTAGTAGCTAAGCTCCTTTGGTCAAGTTGATCTAACCTAGCTCTCTCGATACTAGGTATTTATACTTAGAAAATGACAATCTCTCGAAAGCTCTTACAAAACTAATCATAATACGCTATAGAAAACGATAATCTCTCAAAAGCTCTTACAATGCTAAAGCATATAAAAAACAATTTGTAAAACAACATTTAAACATAAAAACATCAAACCATCCATTAACATAAAATAAAATCATCCAACACAAATCCAACACCAAATAAGGTAGTACATGGTGTGGCTAAGTTCATCCAAGATCATTCAAGTTTAATACAAGCCCAAAAAAGATAGAAAAATAAAAGCACAAGAAGAAGAACACTCCCAATGAGTAGCTGCCAAGACACTTAGCTTAACCGTCGTGCACCGCCTTAGCTAGCTAGCCTTTCTTGAGGACCTAGCTGCTACGTCCATGAAGCTTAACAATGGAGGACACCATGAAAAAGGGATGAAAAGAGGAACAAATGAAGAATGTGTAGCCATCTTTCTCTTTTAGGTCACCTCTTAAAGATTGCTCTAAAATATAGAGTATCTTCGTATTTATAAAGGGGAATATTTTTAGGGTTTTCAGCCCAAAATTCCCTTTGTACCCCAAGTGGTATCATCCTAATGTGAATGAGCGGTTATTGTGGAAGGTGGTCCCAAAAATTGCAGCAGGGGTAGTGAGTCACGTATGACTAGATAACTTGGAAAAATATTTCTATTTTGTCTTTTTTGCTCCATATTTTGCTGTCCATCTTTCATTGCGACAAGTATTTCAGTTTTCCATATCCAGAATGCTACAACAACCACATCTTCTCCTAAGCTTTCATCACCTTCAAAACACCATAAAAGCAAGACCTTTAACTCAACAACACCAGTTTTGAATAAATACATGTTGCAGAAAGACTTTATCACCAAATGCAACTACATAACCTAAATACTCTAAATGCTATGACATGGTCTTTTAAACAAACAATAACTTAAGTAAAAAGGCATACAATACAACCTTTTTACATGATTATCATGTACGAAGTCCCATGATGAAAGCTTCATACTCGGCTACAATATTGGTACATTCAAAATGAAGTCAAGCAGTAAAAAGGTAATGATCTCCTTATGGAGATACAAGGATTACCCCTAAACCATGTCTAAAAGCATTTGATGCCTCATCAAACTTCATTTTCAATGTGTTTACAATTGACGATCCATCATCACTTGTTGTCAGGGAAATTAATTCTTCATCAAGAAAATTAAAACTCAATGACTCATAATCTTCTATGGCTCGATTTTCCAAGAAATATACGATTGTACTTCTTTTAATAGCCTTTTGACTCACATACTCTATGTCATATGGAGAGAGTATGATATGCCATCAAGTCATTTGTCCAGATAATATGGTGACTCGCATTCATTGAACTTCTTACTAGGGTAATACATTGTTCTCTCTTTACGTCCAAACTCATCATGTTACCCTAACACATACCCTTTTGAGTTCTCAAATACTGCTAGGTATAAGATCAATGGTCTTCCGATAGTGGATGATACTAATACAGGTGGATTAGACAAGTATTGCTTGATCTTGTCAAAGGCTTCTTGGTATTCGGGATCCCACTCACCAGGATTGTGCTTCTTTAGCAGACGAAAGATTGGGTCAAACTTATTGGTCAACTGTAAAATAAATCGAGCGATGTAGTTTAATCTTTCTAGAAAGCCTCAGACCTCCTTCTGCGTATGAGAAGTGAGTTCTTGGATAGCTTTAATCTTATATGGGTCTACCTCAATTCCTCATTCGTTGAGAAAAAATCTTAACAATTTTCCTAAAGCCACACCAAATGTGCAATTCACTGGGTTAAGTCTCAAATGAAACTTTCTAAACCTTTTAAAGAGTTTTTTGAGGTTAACAAGGTGTTATTCTTTCGATTGAGATTTTGCGATCATGTCATCCATGTAGTTTTCTATTTCTTTGTATATAATATCATAGAACAAAGTCATCATGGCTCTCTGGTATGTTACTCCAACATACTTCAATTTGAATGGAATCACTTTATAGCAAAAAGTACCCCACACCATTATAAAAGTAGTTTTCTCATTACCTTTCCTAAAAAAGTAGTTTTCTCTATATCTTTAGGAGCCATCTTGATCTGATTGTAGCCATACTGGCCATCCATGAAAGGGAATAAAAAATATTTTATTATGTTGTCGACCAATGCATCAATGTGCGACAACGGGAAGTTATCGCTTGGACTAGCATGATGGAGGTCACGATAATCTACAAACATGCGTACTTTTATGGTCTTCTTTGGGATAGGAACATCATTGGCCACCCATTATAGATACTTAACCACTTGTTAAAATTTGGTATCAAATTGTTTTATCACTTTTTCTTTTATTTGTAAGAGCATCTCGGGTCTTATTCTTCTATTCTTCTAATGCACAGGCTTACAATCTTCTTTCAATGGTAACTTATAAATTACAATATATATATTCAACCTCGGCATTTCTTGATAAGTCCATGCGGATACATCCTTGAACTCTCGTAGGGAGAGTAAGGTGCCAATTTGTACTTCTCGTACATCTACTTCAATTCCAAAATTCATTGTCTCTATGGACTCTTGGTGAGGAAGGATTTGAAATTTCTCTTGTTCCACTAATCTATGTATATCTGAAAAAAACTCACAGACTTTATATTCTTCCTTGAATTTAGGCTCTCCTTAGCGTACACCATGTTCAAAGTCAACTCCTGAACTTGTTATAGTGTCATTCGCACAATTGATCACCCAGAGACCTGCAAAGAGTGAAAAAAGAAATCTATGGAAGGACAAAACAAATGAAAAACAAAAATAAATAATATTTTAGAATTCAAAGAAAGAAAAGAAAGAAAAATGATTTATTTAGTTGATAATATCAATAAAGAAGGCCCTAACAATAAACCTCTAATGCTTTCAGGCACAAGCAAAGAGTTAAGATTCAAACATTACTATATTAAAGATTTAAGAATAATATAGAGGCCCAAAATAGTCTAGTTATTCAACACACAACCTAGAGGACACAGACGAATCAAGACCGACTTCTAGCTACTTCATATTCTTCCTCAACGACATTAATTTTCAAAATTTGCAAGGTTTTAATAGACACCAACATGGTGTCTTTTAGTTTCTTATTCTTCAGACAATGATAAATGTGCACCTTCACATGAAACTTTTAGAAATGTGAGGAAAAGTCAATGGTTTTCCTAGAACTATCTTCCCAGACAATTTTGTTTTTCTTTGTTCCATCATCTTTAAAATCTCATTCATCTTTTCATTTTCACCAGGCTTAAACCCCAAACCAAACTAATCTCTATTTTCAACTGGTTTGAAGGCCTCTAACATTCCTTGTAGATACTTTCCCAAACATCTTCTGGGTTTAGCTATTTTCCAACAATGAGCTTCAGCCACATTATAGTGTTTCTCGATAGTCTTCATAAATGAATATTGCATCAACAAAACTCAAAGGACCAAAAAGAACAGTCAATTATGTTCTCTCCCACATCTACATATGGTTCATCGGTGGTCACGGATTCAATTATATCTTCTTTGGCCTCTACACTGACCAAACACCCGTATGCCACAAATTTTAGCTTCTGATGGAGTGTCGAGGGTACCGCTTCAGTAGAGTGGATCCATGATCTTCCCAATAAACAATTGTAAGAGGGTGCAATGTCTGATAACAAACTCAACTTCGAATGTACATGGGTCGATCAGAAGTGGTATGTCAATCTTTCTAAAACTTCAAGCATTGTCCCATCATAAGCTCATACTATAATGTGGTATGGCTTCAAAAATATCTTGTCTATTGGAAGTTTAGACAAGGTTGTCTCATGTAAGATGTTCAATGTTGACCCATTATCAACCAAAACACTAGGTAAAGTATGCTCCTTACAATGAATGGTGATATGAAGCGTCGTACGGGATCCTCGACCACCCGGAGCGATTTCATCATCATTGTAGGAGATAAAATTATCTATATTCAAGTTGTTCACCAATCTATCCAATTTATCTGCGGATAAGCTATTTGGGACGAAAGTCTAGTTCGACACATTCAATAAATCATTTATGTGTGGTTCCAAGATTAATAAGAGGGTTAACACCAAGACCCATGTAGGTTGTTTTTATAATTGTTCAACCCATAGTCACATGGATCGCGGTACGCTCTGGTACAGGAACGTGGAATGGGATCGCAATTCGTTAGGTCCCTAAAATTCGGTACGAGGGGGGTAGACTTATTTCCGATCGCTCCGGTACGATGTACCAATTTCTTAGGTTGTTATTTTTCTACATCAAATTTTATAAGTAACTATAAATAGTTAGAATAAAATAAAAGAAATTAAAACTTCCTTAATAACTGAAATAACACATAAAACAACAAAGATTTAAACAAATATTTACCCTTAACCAGAAACACGAAAATGAGAAAAAGCCAAAATGATTGCATTTTTTTTTGAAAACAAATTTTAGAGTCCATTTTATTCAAGACCAAACCTGTTCATATTACAAAATCACTATTTACCAGATAAATCCAATAAAAAGTGTTCATTACAAGAGTTTCTCAAGATAGCCCATTTATAGCCCAATATACTTGAATTTTAAAAATCAAAAAATTGGTCTTCTTTGCCTTATTTCTGCCGCGGGTTTTGCCAGGTAAATGAGGTGGGACCCTTGCTTTTATGAAATTAATAATTTTGGTATTTTCTAGGATGGCAGCTCATCAAACCAAGTGAAGAAAACACAAATCAACTTGGACCATTGATGAGCTTTGATCGAAGGGCCCTTATTCCTAGCTACTTCATCCATCCAAGTCAAACAAACACAAATCACTTAGAGCCCTTGGTTGAAGGCTTGATCCTAAGGCTCCCGTCGCGCCACGTCATTGATCCGTAGGAGAAAACACAAAGTGTTTTAAGTCATTAGATCTACTTTGATCCAAGGGTGGGAAGGTTGGATCATCATCATAAGCCAAAACGAGCTTATTTTTATTTTGTTTCATTTTTTAGTTTTGGGAGAGAGAGAGAGAGAGGAGATACAACCGGCGTCCAGATTCCGGTGGGTTTTCCGTCGTTTCATCGATGGCCGCCACCGTACGTCAGCGTCAGAATTAAAAGAGAGATGTCACCCGAAGCGTTTCCTCACCCTTGTTTCAGATCCAAGGTTAATTTCGCCTAAAAATGTGTCTATCAAGGTAGATCTACGAAGAAAGCTTCAACTTTTTTCGTCTTCGGCGATTTTGGAACGTGTTCGTACCGAATCGTATAATCTTTCGTACTGAATCGCGATTTTGGAACGACTAGAACGCGTTCGTACCGCGTTTTGGATCGCAGCGTTCAGTTCGTAGATCGTGGTCTATTGAGCGATTTATGTAACTATGGTTCAACCATATAGTGCTCATTGCGCTTGAGAAATTTTAGGAATTCTTGTGCTTCTTCTTATTTTACAGACTCATTAATTTCTCACATATCTTCTTCCTCTGTTGTCTCTTGCTTAGACGCTTTCCCTTTTTGTCTTGTATGTTCTACCTCCATTGGTTTGAAAGTACCATGAGAGTAACATCTTCCACTTCGAATAAACTTACAAGAATCATCATGTTGCATCATACTTCCACATTAATTGCTTGCTATCTTTATATATGAACGAAGTTGGAGTCTCTAATATGAGCTTAGGTACAAATTTGACATTTTTCTTCTTTCATCTAGTAATTAATGACAAAGGGACACTTAGTAAAATACCTCTTTGATAATTCCTCTTATGATGCGCACACATCATTCTCGTCATGTCCATCTTTGAAATTTCTAACTCTTTTGTTTTCATCATTTATTGGATCAAATATCTAAACTCCTTGCAATCTTGAATTTCATGTCTTTTCTTTCCACGAAAATTTACAGAACAATATTCTATTATTTTCAATTTTCAAATATGAGATAATCATGTGTCTCTCAACCATCTTCTTCCAAACTCATCCAAATGGAGTGAAGACTCTGACACATGCATCTGATCTGAACTTTTCTCTCCTCATCATCTTTTACTATATTGACCATTGGCTCATTATGAGCTGACATAGGATTATCAGTGACATTAGGCCTTGTTAGTGAGTTAAAGAAGATGGCATTTCTATTAATCAAATTATGGATCGTCTTCTTAAATGCAGTGCAATTTTCAATAGAATGTCTAAAAATTCCCACATGATACTCACATTGAGCTGATGCATCATACCATTGTGAGTATGGAAGCTCGAAAGGTGTGATGAAAATTGGAGAAACCAATATTTATTCTAGCAATTGTTCATACAACTCCTTATAGGGGACTAAAATAAGAGTGAATTGTAATTTCTCTTGGTTCGACCTAATAGTTCTTGATTCACTCTTTTGCTGATTTTGTACACCTAACGTCATAGGTAAACAATATTTATTCTAGCAATTTTTCATACAACTCCTTATAGGGGACTAAAATAAGAGTGAATTGTAATTTCTCTTGGTTCGACCTAAAAGTTCTTGATTCACTCTTTTGCTGATTTTGTACACCTAACGTCATAGTGTTAGATTTTGAGTACCCAGTAGCATACATGATTTATGGGGAAGAATGACAAGTGGGATAAACATTTCCACGTCCTTCAACCATGTTTCCCTCATTGTCCCTTTTCTTATTAGAAGGCATTGGTTTCTTAGATGTTCCAAGATACTCAAATTTCCCACCTTTGATATATGCCTCTATTATCTCACCATAAAGGACTAAATCTGCAAATTCTTTGGTGGCGCTTCCTACTAGCTTGTCAAAATATGGCCCCCTCAACGAATTAACAAAAAGGATAGTAATTTCCTTCTCGAGCAAGGGTGGTAGCACTTGTGCGATCTATCTCTCCATCTCTATGCATATTGCCTAAAACTTTCATTACGTTTCTTCTTCAAACTATTATGTGAGAATCGATATCGGATCATATCTTTGATGTGCTTGTATTATTCTTTGAAAGCTCTAACTAAGTCTTTCTATGTGCTAACTTGGACCCTATTAAGTTGATTGTATCACCTCGTAGCAGATCTGGTCAAGCTATCTTGAAAGTGGCGGATCAAGATTTTGTTATCACTTACATAACCTGTCATCTTCTGGCAAAACATGGTAAGGCGAGCCACTGAACAACTCGTGCCATCAAATTTCTCAAAATCTAGCACCTTGAATTTTAGTGGAACCACCAAATCTATTACAAGGCTAAGCTATCTTGCATCAACATCGCTGAAGGCATCAGTACCTTTCATCTATTTTATCCTTTCTTCCAAAGACTTAACCTTCTCATCTACCATACTAGATTGTTTAGGTTGTTCTACCTTCCACCTCTCAAACTTGGCAAGATTATCTAAATCTGGGATAATATGCTTAATAGGGCTTACACCTAGATTAGAGCTAGTTGCCCCATGATAATTCACAGGATGAGACATATTGGATTGTTAGACACTGATGGAAATCGTGACTTGGGGGTATGGTTCATGTTGTTTCTAGAAGTAAACTCTGTAAGTTGCATGGAGTCCTTATTACAAATTTTGACTTGTGCTTTGCCTTTTTCAATGCCTGACACTTGAATCGTCATTTGGGATTATCCAGTTATTATTTTTTTCAAGGAAATAAAGTTGAGATTTCTGTATGTTTTCTTTCATGCTCAAGAAGTCATTCCTCATGGCCTGGATGTCGCTTTGTACATTATGAACTTTTGTGAGTCTTTCGTGGGATACTTCCAATTTTTGTATTCTATCTTCCATTAGACTCGTTTTGCGTCAAGTATTGTGTAGGTGACTAATTTGATCTTATTTAGATTTCAGTATAACTATCATTGAACCTTTCATAAGTTATTCTTTAAGTTTTGATTATTAATGAATATCAATAATGTATGTATTGTACGAGAAAATGTAATATGATAAGTGATATGCAAAAATGTAAATATATATGCAAAAGAAAAGGTATTAATCCAAATAAAATTGATTATATACAACGACGTTTGCCCTAAAATAAAATAGTATTATTAAAAAATTGAAATACTGAAATGCTAAAAAACAAAAAAAGGGTCTATATAAAATGACGGGCTCTGTCGCCTAACTTCATCACTTCATCTAAAACTTGAGTCATCCTATCATTAAAAAGCTTGCCATGATCTACCTAACAGTTTAGCAAATTTGATTCCATATCCATGTCAACCACCTCTAATGCTACTTTAGTTATTTGTACAAGGGCTTGTTCCATGAGGTTATTCCTAACCTGAACATCCAATCATGTGAGTTTCTACTCAAAATTAATTTCTCACATTTAAAGTTTTACGAATTTCATCAACAATTTCTTTATGCTCCGCTAAAGAATTCTCAAGTTCCTCAACTAGTTATTTCAGTGTTCCATTATGTTCTTGACTAGATTCTAACATGTTAATAGTGTCATGCATTTGAAAATTCTGAAAAAGCTCCTCCATCATCACCATGTTTTTCCTTAGTGATTTATTCTCAGCACGACTCCATATTAGCTCATTTTCAATAGTGTTGTGTCGGCATTGCATTTATTGTAAGTCCCGAGATAGTTTCTCCACCTAGACCTTACTTGCTTTGAACTTCTCCTGCCAACGCTCAGTTTCCTTTGCTTGTTCACTAACTTCCCGCTTCCACTCTTGTGGCGATTTGTGTAAGTTCGCATTTCTCAATTTCAGTTGAAGCTTCTGGTAAGCAGCCTACAAATCTTTGAAATGTTTCCTTGCGCATCACATTCTTTCTTATTTTTTCTTGATTGGCCTTATTGAACCATGAGATTGTGTTCTAACTTGGACTTTTTTTCTTGCATCTTAGAGATTACTATGTAAAGTTCAGCTTTCTTCACCTCGCATTCTGGTTGAACTATCTTAGCTTTCGTTGGTGCGACCTTTAAGACTTCCTCTAGCGGTAAAGTTTCTCCCTGGCTAGTTAGTGGAATATTATCATTCATCCTTTTAGTCCTCCAAAGTACATAGTCGAGTGTGAGCTTTTGCTGAGTCGTCACTACTTTAGTACAAAATGGTTGACTCCAAGCACATGTAATTTTTCGAATCTACTTCTTATAATTATCCCCTTGGTAGGGAAAATTTGTGTCAACTAATCTCGACTTCACTGAAACAAATTTTCTAACTCCAAACTGCATCAGAACAATCTGTAATACCCTAAATATTAGATCAGGGACTATATCAAAAAATTTGAAAATTTAGACTTTTTGAATAAGTGGTAAAAAATTTAAAAAATGATGTGAAATAGTGTTTAGATTAATTTGTATCAATAGATAAGTTAAGGGGCATTGTGGTCTTTTAAAGGGAAAATGAATTTAAATATATATTAGGGATTTTAAATTGTAGGAAAGAGGAAAGTAAAGCATTTCCTACTATTCTTCTTCTTTTTCTTCTTCTTTACGTTGTTGTGCTCTCCTCTCTAGCATAAGGTAAACTTCCATTAGCTAGTGTTTCTTTTAAATTATAGGTTGCTTTGGAAGTGATATATATGTTTAAAGATTAAAACTAAGTGATGGATGTTTTATAAGAGATTTAAAGAAATGGGTTTTTTTAAATGACATGTTGATATATGTGTTTTTATTTATGTTTATTAGTAGAACTGACTTGCCAAAGGATTGAACAAGAGATTAGAAACATGGGATGTGATTAAAAACATGTTTAGAAAAATGGTATGATTCTTGAGTTGAGATGTTTTATGAAGATGTTAGATGTTAAAGATGGCAAATTGAAGTAAAGTTAGTTGGGTTAAGTAAAGAGGAGTTAAATAGCATGCTGGAGGTAAAAATATAAGATTAGAGGGGAAAATTAAGTGAAATTCGAGTTGAAAAATGGTAATTCTCGGTAGTGGTATCGGTACTGATAGAACAATACCGATACTGTAGGTATAAATAGGTAGAAATGGGAAGAATAATATCGGTACCGATGCAATAGGTATCGATACTGATAAGGCATCGATACTAACAAAGGGAAGTTTTAATACCATGGATCCAGAATGTCAAAATGATATCGATACTAAAAAGGAGTATCGATACCATAGTATAGTGGTATCGATACTGAGGGAAGGGTATGAAAAGAACTGTATCGGAGTTTGTGGAAAAATGTTTGACTTGTCAGGAAGTGAAAGCTGAACATCAAGTACCCTCAAGATTGCTTCAACCGATATCCATTCCTGAGTGGAAGTGAGAGCGAGTTACTATGGATTTTGTTTTGGGGTTAACTTTATCGCCAGGAAAAAATGACTCCATATGGGTAATTGTAGATCGATTGACTAAGATAGCTCATTTTATTCCAGTACGATTAGATTACTTGATGGATAAGTATGCAGAGTTGTATATTAAAGAAATAGTCAGACTGCATGGAGTGCCTATATCAATAGTGTCCGATTGAGACCCAAGGTTTACTTCGAGATTTTGGAAGTCGTTGTATGAGGCATTGAGTACTCGATTGAACTTCAACACTGCTTTTGATCTGCATACAGATGGGCAGTCAGAGCGAGCCATCCAAATACCTGAGGATATGCTAAGGGCATGTGTGATTGAGTTGAAAGGATCATGGGAAAAGTATTTACCTTTAGCGGAATTTATGTATAATAATAGTTACCAGTCGAGTATTAAGATGGTCCTGTATGAAGCTTTATATGGGAGAAAGTGTCGTACACCATTAAATTGGTTTGAATTAAAAGATCGAGACCTAGTTAGGCCGTAGTTGATTAAAGAAATGGAGGAGAAAGTAAATATTATTCAAGGAAATCTCAAGATAGCCTCCGATCGATATAAGTCTTATGCTGATTTGAAAAGAAAAGAAATCGAATTTCAAGTGGGAAATAAAGTATTCTTAAAAGTGTCACCTTGGAAGAAAGTTTCAAGATTTGGGCGCAAAGGAAAGCTGAGTCCGAGATTCATTGGACCTTATGAAATATTGAAAAGAGTCAGACCAGTAGCATATCATTTAGCTTTGCCTCCGGATATGGTTCCATGTGTCGATGCTCTGAAGATAGTGATCAGATCCATCTCACATTATTAAACCAGAGGAAATAAAGGTCCGAACAGATTTAACTTATAAAGAAGAACCAGTGCGGATCCTGGCTAGAGAAATAAAGGAATTACGAAACGAAAAGATTCCTTTAGTTAAAATACTCTGGCAAAATCATAAGGTTGAAGAAGCTACTTGGGAAAGAGAGGAGGACATGATAATGCAGTTTCCATATATTTTCGCTCCAGGTATTTACTTAAATTCGAGGACAAATTTTCTTAAAGGGGTAGAATTGTAATACCTCAAATATCAGATCAGGGACTATATCGAAAAGATTTGAGAATTTAGATTTTTTTGAATAAGTGGTAAAAGATGAGAACAATGAAGTTAAAGGGGCATTGTGGTCTTTTAAGAGGGAAAATTAATTTATATATATATATATATTAGGGATTTTAAATAATAGGAAAGTGGAAAGTAAAGCATTTCCTACAATTCTTCTTCTTCTTCACATTGGTGTGCTCTCCTCTCTAGCATAAGGCAAACTTCCATTAGCTAGTGTTTCCTTTAAATTATAGGTTTCTTTGGTAACATTAAGTGATATATATGCTTAAGGAAGGAGTAAAGAAGATTAAAACTAACTGATGGATGTTTTATAAGAGATTTAAAGAAATAGGTTTTTTAAATGACATGTTGATATATGTGTTTTTATTGATGTTTATTAGTAGAATTGACTTGTCAAAGGATTGAACAAGAGATTAGAAGCATGAGATGTGATTAAAAATATTTTTAAAAAAATGAAGTAAAGTTAGTTGTGTTAAGTAAAGAGGAGTTAAATAAAATTGTTGGAGGTAAAAGTATAAGATTAGAGGGGAAAATTAAGTGAAATTCGAGCTGCAAAATGGTAATTTTGGGCAGTGGTATCGGTACTGATAGAATAGTACCGATACTATAGGTATAAATAGGTAGAAATGGGAAGAACAATATCTGTACCGATGCAAGGGGTATCGATACTTACAAAGGGAATTATCTATACCATGGATCCAGAATGCCAAAATGGTATCAATACTGAAAAGAAGTTTTGATACCATAGTATAGTGGTATCGATACTAAGGAAAGGGTATCGATACCAGGCAACACAGAATCTATAAATTGTATCGATACTGAAAGGGGATATCAGTACCATATTATAGAAGTATCGGTACCAGGTTAGTAGTATCGATACTATTGAGTATGGAATGGCAAAATAGGTTGAAATTGTTATAGAAATTGAAATAATGATATTTTGAATATTCTTAAAGTATAATGTTAAGGAGTACACTAACATTGGTATGTTATGTGTACTTGATGGATACTTGTGTAGATCGGAACCAAGCTCCTGAATCTAGCAAGAGGAAAGATCAAGTTGTTGATTAGTCAGACATCTCTACACCTTCTTAGTGGGATTACCAGGTGAGTACCTTATTGTAAGTATAAGAGATAAAGAACATTCAAATTAGAATGTTTAAATTTATGTATGTTTTATAATATTGATTATGATATCTATATATGTATGAAAAAAATATTATGAATGAGTTTTAGAGCATGAACTGCTCTAAATCGAATTCATAATTAAATGCATAAAAGGATACATTAAGGCATGAAATGATGCCATAATTAAAATGCATGAAAGGATGCATTAAGGCATTAAGGATGCCATAATTAAAAATGCATGAAAAGATGCATTAATGCATGAAAGAATGCCATAAGTAAAATGCATTAAAGGATGCATTAAGGCATGAAAGGATGTGTTGGGATTTGCGAAAGCTCGAATCAACAACCGAAACGGTTTGCAAAGTGATTTATAGTGGTTTGAATTCTCAACCAAGTTTACGTCCACTACCTTAGCTCATCACCAAGGATTTTCCAACAAACTCACTAATTTGCTATTTCTTTTTCAAGGACAAAGATATAACCTTTACAACTCCCTAGTTTTTAAACTAGAACCTTTCCCTAGCTTTTACATGGGCCTAGCTAGAACCTTTCCCCTTTACAATGAAAGGAAATGTAAACAAGAAAACCTCTCTAAGGTAGGTGTTTACAAGATTTAAGCTCACAAGAATAGAAATATTTACAAGAGAAAGATGAAATAAGAATGGAAAACTCTTCTCTTGTGTTTGATTGCTTGGATAGTTGTTCTCTTTATTCTTCAAGTGTCCTCAACTTGTATTTATAGCTTGAAATGTGTTTGAAGTCGTATCAAGCCGTTGGGGATGTTTTGGAGCCGTTTGGGATGATTTTTCTATAAAACAAGGCTGCCCATAACAGGGGGTATCGATACTCCTTCAAGGGGTATCGATACTACATTTGTTAAATTCAAATTAAATTAGCCGTTACTAGCCGTTGCAGACAGGGGGTATCGGTACACCCGGGTATGGATACTGTTGGGACCTTCGGCGCACCCCACGGTGTAGCGGAAATAAAACTCGACGGTCTCACCAGCGATCCAAGTACAAAAAACTAAAATCGGGAGGAAGGGATGTGAATACTTACAGCGGGTTCCTTAAAAAACAGCAAGGACAACAGTGAATACTAGTGGTGTAGATCAGTTCGAATCGTAAGCCTCCACGAAATCACGTCTCGGTCTCTACTCAGTTCACCTGATTGAGAGCAATAATTTTCTTCCCCATAACCGTTTTGAGAGAAAAACGACTGAAGGTTTTGTGTATGTATTCAAAAACGGCTGCTAGGCCTAACACACCCTTTTATAGCCAAGTTACCCTAATCATATTAGGGTTTTATTATTTCAAATTAATTAAATATATATTTAATTAATTGGAATTTAATAATCCTTTTATATCCAAGTTACCCTAATCATATTAGGGATTTTATTATTTCAAATTAATCAAATCTATATTTAATTAATTGAAATTAAATATTCGCGATTATAAAAACATATATTTAATTAACTCTAGATATATATTTAGTAACGTACAACAAATTGTACATCTTTGCTTGTTTGAATCCTAGGGTGTGACCCTGTAGGTTCTTGTAACGTTAACAGTAATTATTAGAACAATTCTAATATTACATACAATGAGTGACATCTAGCAATATATCATTGTCACCTAAGTTACAAGAAAATATGATTTGACATATCATCTTGGTGATGAACTCTTTTATGTATTATATCCTTATGTCATTTATATCTAGAATAGGCACAAGTTTTGGAATAGTCACACTTGTATAGCCCATCTATTGTTTCTTGATATCTAGAGTAGACTTTAATTAACGAATATTTTATGATATCTCATATCAACTTATTCGAGCATGGCCATGCGTTTCTACTCTTACTCAATCAAGTGGCATGTGATATATTTCCTATTATGTAGGAAGGACAAATCCTATCTTAATCATACATCCACTACATATATTGAGATATGTTCAATAACAGTCTTTATAAAGCAACTAGTTATGGAGCTTGTTTAGCTGCATCAAAACATACAACAATATATGTTGGGATAGTATTGATCTCAAGTCTGAGGATCATACATATAGTCATCACCATGAGCAATGTTATGACTGTCACATAATAATCCAAGACATATGCTCATGGTGGGTCAATACAATACATTGTTCTCTAACAATATAATCATGTATCAATTCTGACATCTCTATGTTAATGACAACTCGTTGTCATCAATCAATAACATGTTAGTCTTAAGCGTATTATTATTATCCATGCCCATAATAATACTTGACTAGGGATATTTTAATAATAAAAATTATGTCATTATATGAACTTTATTATCTTCCAGTTTATGTTAAACACATATATATAACTGAAAATAATAGCGACAATGCCTGTATTTAATAAAATCGATAAATAAAAGTATTATTACAATCATCATATGATTGGTCTTTGGGCATACTCTAACAATCATCATATGATTGGTCTTTGGGCATACTCTAACAATATCCCACTAGCACTAAGACCAATCACTCACATATCTAATACCGATTGACTTAGTGTGATGATCATGCCTCTTCTATGTAAGAGGCTTCGTCAAGGGATCATCAATGTTTTCATCCGTATGTACTCTACATATTTCCACATCTCATCGATCAATGATCTCTCAAATGAGATGAAAGCGCCTAAGAATATGTTTGGATCGTTGATGAGATATAGGTTTCTTTACTTGTGCAATGGCTCTATTATTGTCACAACGGAGTTCTACAGCATCTGATATGCTGGGAATAACCCCTAATTCCGATATGAACTTCTTGATCCAAACAACCTCTTTTACTGCTTCACTGGCTGCAATGTATTCAGCCTCTGTGGTAGAATCAGCTACTGTGTCTTGCTTCAAACTTTTCCAGCTCACATCACCTCTATTAAGACAAAACACAAAACCTGATTGCGATCGTGAGTCATCCTTGTCAGTTTGGAAGCTGGCATCAGTATAACCTTTTATACTAAGCTCTTTCTCCCCTCCATAGACAAGAAATTTATCCTGAGTTCTTCTTAAGTACTTAAGGATATTTTTAACCGCAACCCAGTGATTTTCACCTGGGTTTGCTTGATACCGACTCGTCATGCTTAGAGCATACGATACATCTGGTCGAGTACATATCATGGCATACATTATAGAACCAATAGCCAAAGCATATGGAATCTTATTCATATGTTCTCTTTCTAGTGGAGTTGAAGGACACATTTCTTTAGAAAGAGAAATGCCATATCTCATAGGCAAAAATCCTTTCTTGGATTCTTCCATACTGAACTTTTTCAGCACATTGTCTATATATGTACTTTGACTCAGACCTAGAAGTCGTCTTGATCTATCTCTATAGATCTTAACTCCTAAGATATACGCTGTCTCAGCCAAATCTTTCATAGAAAAACAACTACTTAACCAAGTCTTAACAGACTGTAAAGTAGGTATATCATTTCCTATGATGAGTATGTCCTCTACATACAAGATTAGGAAAGAAACAATGCTCCCACTAGCCTTCTTATAAACACAAGGCTCATCTTCATTTATGATAAAACCAAACTCTTTGATTGCATCATTGAAACGAAGATTCTAGCTTTGAGAAGCTTGCTTTAGTCAATAAATAGACCTCTGTAGCTTACAAACCTTTCAAGTATTTCTTGGAAATACAAAACCTTCTGGTTGTGTCATATACACATCATCTTCAAGTTTTCTGTTAAGGAATGTGGTTTTGGCGTCCATTTGCCAGATTTCATAATCATGGAATGCAACTATTGCGAGAAAGATCCGGATGGACTTAAACATAGCTACAGGGGAGAATGTTTCGTCATAGTCTTTGTCAAAAACCTTTAGCGACTAGTCGCCCCTTGTAGTTTGTACATTACCATCTATGTCGGTTTTCTTCTTGAAAACCCATTTACACCCTATAGGTTTGACCCCTTCAGGTGGTTCAACCAAAGTCCATACTTGGTTTACTGACTTGGAATCCATATCATATCTCATGGCTTCAAGCCATTTCTCAGAGTCTGGGCTAGACACTACCTCTTGATAAGTCTTGGGCTCATCTTGATCCATAAGAAGAACGTCTTCATGTGCCGTAATGAGAAATTCTAATTTCTCAGGTGCACAATGTTCTCTTGTGGATCTACGTAGTGGTTGTGTTTCTAAATTTGTTGAATGCTCCTCAACAACTTGTGAAACATGCTCAACTTCAGGTTCATTTATCTGTTACTCTTGAACTTCTTCATGTTCAATATTTCTACCCTTCCCTTTCTTTGAGAGAAATTCTCTTTCGCGAAAAACTCATGTTCGAGCAACAAACACTTTGTTATCGTTCGGTTTGAAGAAATAATATCCCTTAGTTTCTTTAGGTTATCCAACAAATATACACTTATGAGATTTAGGTTCGAGCTTTGTAGACATCTGATGTTTTACATAAGCTTCATAAATCCAAATCTTCATAAAAGACATACTGGGACGTTTCCCACTCCATATCTCGTATGGTGTCTTTTGAACCGATTTAGGTGGAACACGATTTAGTGTAAAAATGGTTATTTCAAGTTCATATCCCCAAAAAGAAGTCGAAAGATCACTATGACTCATCATCGATTGAACCATGTCTAACAGTGTTCGATTCCTTCTTTCAAAAACTCCATTCCACTGTGGTGTACCAGGTGGTGTAAGCTGTGAGACAATCCCACATTCTTTTAGGAGTTCATCAAACTTTATGCTTAAGTATTCTCCACCTCGATCTAATCGAAGTGCCTTAACGCTCTTGCCTAGTTGATTTTGTACTTCATTTTTAAATTCCTTAAACTTTTCAAGGGCTTCATATTTATGGCGCATAAGATAAATATACACATACTGACTGAAGTCATAAGTAAAAGTAATGAAGTAATGGAATCCACCTCTGGCTTGTGTATTCATTGGTTCACATACATCACTATGTATCAACCCCAATAAATCACTTGCTCGCTCACCTTTACTATTAAAAGGAGCTTTAGTCATTTTTCCCAACAAGCAAGATTCGCATACATCATATTGTTCGAAAACAAATGAATCTAAGAATCCATCTTTATGGAGTTTTGATATGCGTTTCTCACTTATATGGCCTAAATGACAATGCCAAAGATAAGTTTGATTCGATTAATTTGTTTTTGATTTCTTAGTATTTATGTTATAAATGGTGTTTTCTTGATCCAAAATATAGAGACCATTAACCAATTGTGTTGAACCATAAAAACACTATTGAGATAAAAAGAACAACAATTATTCTTAATAATAATCTCAAAACCAATCTTGTCCAAACAAGAAATAAAAATAATGTTCTTAGTCAAACTAGGCGCATAATAACAATCCTCTAAATTTAAATCAAGTGCACTAGGCAAAGATAAAACAAATGTCCCCATAGATAATGCAACAACTCTTGCTACATTTCCACTTCTAGGTCCACTTCTCCTTTAGCCATATTCATTCTCTTTTATAGTCCTTGTACAGAAGTACAAATATGAGAACCACAATCGGTATCTAATACCCAAGAAGTAGATGTTGACAAATTAACATCAATAACATAAATACCTGAAACAAACGTTCCATTTTCTTTTGCCTTCTTGACCTCTTCAAGGTAAACAAGGCAGTTTCTCTTCCAGTGTCCGGTCTTATCGCAATGGAAACATTTTCCTTCTTTGCTAACTCCCCTTTTGGGTTTCAATGCATTTTTTCCTTTTGGTTTGGTCTTATCATTTCCCTTAGACTTTGCCACTACCTTTTTCTTTCCCTTTCCTTTGTCCTTGTGGACCATCAGAATGGGCTTAGGTCCAACCTTTTCATGTTACTTTCAGCAGTTCGTAACATGCCAAGTAACTGTGGCAAAGTCTTGTTAATTTCATTAATGTTGAAATTAAGGACAAATTGGCTAAATCTATCTGGAAACAATTGCAGGATAACATCTGTAGCCAATTCATCTTTGAGAGGAAATCCCATCTTTTCCAACGTTTGGATGTAGCCCATCATCTTGATGACATGAGCTCCTACAGGAGTTCCCTCTACCATTTTACATTGAAATAGAGCTTTAGAGGTCTCATATCTCTCTTGACGTGCTTGCCCTTCATATATTTCTTTGAGATTTTGAATCATCTCATATGCAACCATGTCCTCATGTTGCTTCTGAAGCTCAGGAGTCATGGTGGCAAGCATCAGACATCCAACATCTAACATATCATCAATATGTTTCTTGAATTTGTCTTTTTCATCTTTTGAAGCATCAGCTTCCGATTCATCAGGAACATGTTCCTCAATGATATATTCATTCCTTTACTGTTTGAGAACAATTCTCAAATTACGAAACCAGTAATTTTTTTAGTTATAGTTTTGTTGGGGTTGTTTAGGGGATTATTTTTTTAGTTTTTTGAGAACAACTCTGAGTGTGTTTTTTGTCAGATGTGTTGCGAGGGTCTTGTCCGTTTTATACGAGGGTGAATGGAGTGCTATTTGGATGGTCCTTGGTGTTGTATTCTTGGTTTCTGAGGTGTTATGGTGGTTTTATTATCCAGAAGGTTAGGATGTTGTTCTCGAAGATTTCTGTGCTTGATGTTTTGGAGTCAGGCAGCCCTATTTTGCTCGTGGGGTGGGTTGGTGTTACTATCAATTGATTTGTGTGGTTTGTGTTTTCATCCTTGGTGAGTTGGTCTGTTAAGGTGTAATTGTTTTTGGGTTTCAAATTTATGTGTGGTAGGGGTGAATGGCTGGTGTTTATTGGTTGGTTAGTAATCTACTTTCCAAGTTTTTTGGAGGTTTTTGATGAGTTTGTGTTGGTTTCTTAAGGTTTTCATACCGGTAGTGGATTTGTTGAGTTCTTCTTTGGTGCCTTTTCGCAGGAGGTTATGTGGTTAGTTGTATTGCAGCTCTTCATTTTGTGTTCTTCTCAAATGGTTTATGCCTCTGTTTGTAGTTGTTTTCATGACAGCATGTTAAACTTTTCTTTGTAGTCTCCTGCAGTTTCTCAGGAGCTCGATTACGACTTCTGTTCTTTCAACCTCATGGTTCACTCTTTTTCCTACAATAGGTTTAGGGAGGTTTTTTAATGAGGTCCATGGGGTGGTGTACCTTGTATCCTAATCAATACAAAGTACCCATTTTTCAAAAAAAAAAAAAATTTGACATCAATTGTTATAGAGATATCATTTGCATTTAAAACCAATTTTGACCAAATTTCATTATGATGAACAAAAATTATGAAAATCATTAAAATTTTAAAATGTTCATCATAAAACCTTTTTAGCATACATGAGATTAAATCAATAATTCATAATAAAATACAAAAACTCATGCATGATTAAAATCAAATGAGTAACCAAATAACCAAAATTAAAAACATTAAGCTTAGAGGTTACCCATTCCTTTTTTCATTTGTGGCTAGAGCATCTTGAATATCATCACTTTCATCACTATTTCTCCCACACACCTACAAGGGACATTTAAGTAGATTTTGGTATCCAAATTTCTTTGGATCCTTGGTATCCAAATTGCTTTGGATCCTTGAACATTATGCCCCTTGTTCCTTTGGGAACCCATACTTGTCTAATTTTAAAACATTTTATTTTCTTCAAAGGACAAGTATGTTCCTTATGACCATGATAATGACAATGTGAGCATATTGTCATTATGGAACTAGATGAATTATTTAAAATGATTTCTTTTTCTTTTGTTAAGCATTCAAGCTTAACTTTTAAATCAAAATTTTCATTTTCAAAACTTTCAATTTTTATTTTTGAAAGCTCTAAATCCTTTTTCAAAATTTCATTTTGATTTTCAAAATTCATTTTTGCTTTCAAAAGAAAATCATTTTCTTGTTTATATTTTGAAATCATTTTCTTATTTTTTGAATTCATGGTCTCAAATCCCAAATACAACTTATTATAAGCATATTGTAACTCATCAAAAGAATATGAATTAAATTCATTTGAGTTAGAAGATATCCCGGGCTCTTCACGAGCCATTAAAGACACCACCTTTGTTGGTTCTTCTTTCTTGATTCCATGGATTTCCTCGAGCTTATTCCAAAGCTCCTTGGCATTTGAATAAGAATAAACTCCTTCAAAGATATCTAAACCAAATGCACAAAACAACATGTGCATGACCTTGGCATTTTGTTGAGCTTTCTTCCGTTCTTGGTCACTCCACTTCTTTTCCTCCTTCTTTGGAGAAGAGTAGCCATTCTCGATCATCTCTCATGCATCAAGATCATTAGATTGGATGAATATCTTCATTAATTTCTTCCAATGATGGTAGTTGGTGCCATTGAAGTATGGAAGCTTGTCGATTGGTAGGGAGTCTTCCATATGGAATGAGCCGGAGGTGGAAGTCATCTTCTCGGTTGTGTCGGGAATTGGTAGAGCGTTTTCTATGATCGTCTCCAGGATGTTAAGCATTATAATGAGTTAAGCTCTGATACTAATTGTTGGGATTTGCGTAAGCTCGAATAGACAACCGAAACGGTTTGCAAAGAGGGGTCGAAACAGTTTTTTTTTGTTAGGGAGTAAGGAGATTGAAAGATAAAAAATTGCACAGTGATTTATAGTGGTTCGACTTAATCAAGTCTACATCCACTACCTTAGCTCCTCACCAAGGATTTTCCAACAAATTCACTATTTTTTTCTTTCTTTTTCAAGGACAAAGAGATAACCTTTACAACTCCCTAGTTTTTCACGGGATAAACTAGAACCTTTCCCTAGATTTTACACGGGCTTAGTTAGAACCTTTCCCCTTTACAATGAAAGGAAATGTAAACAAGAAAACCTCTCTAAGGTTGGTGTTTTACAAGATTTAAGCTCACAAGAACAAAACTATTTACAAGAGAAAGATGAAATAAGAATGTAAAACTCTTCTCTTGTGTTTGATTGCTTGGATATTTCTTTTCTTTATTCTTCAAGTGTCCTCATCTTGTATTTATAGCTTGGAATGTGTTTGAAGTTGTATCTAGTCGTTGTGATGTTTTGGAGCCGTTTGGGGATGATTTTTCTACAAAACAAGGCTGCCCATAATAGGGGGTATCGGTATTACCTTTGTTAAATTCAAATTAAATTAGCCGTTACTAGCCGTTGTAGCCAGGGCGTATGGATACCCCTGTAGAGGGTATCGGTACACCCGGGTATGGATACCCATAGGGGTATCGGTACCCTTTTTGCATTCGGTGTTTGGGCAGTCATAGGGGTATGGATACCCTGTAGGGGGTATCGGTACACCCGGGTATGGATACCCCTTGTGGGGGTATCGGTATCTATTTGTATTTTTGCTCCAATTTAGATTTAATGTACTTTGAATTATTTTTGAGACCTTTTTTAAAACTTTTAATAAATTCAATTCAAGTCCAAAAACATTTTTCCTTAAATTTGTTATATGGAAACATAATTCAACAGGATGTCATAACTAAAATGCATGAAATGATGCATTAAGGCATGAAAGGATGTAATAATTAAAAATACATGAAATGATGCATTAAGGCATGAAAGGATGCCATAACTGAAATGCATGAAAGGATGCATTAAGGCATGAAAGGATGCCATAATTAAAATGCATGAAAGGATGCATTAAGGCATGAAAGGATTCCATAATTAAAATGCATGAAAGGATGCATTAAGGCATAAAAAGGATGCCATAACTAAAATGCATGAATGGATGTATTAATGCATGAAAAGAGACCATAACTGAAATTAATGAATAAAGACTAAAGAAAAATGAATGAAAAAAAAGTATGTTGGACATACCAAAAATGTTTATGAGGATAATATGACAGAAGTTTGATTTTAAATAAGAATGACTTAACGAATCCCTATGGATGATACAACTTAGTTTGAAGTCAAATAACCATGAGATACTTATGTATACCTTAATGTTCTTTACAATATTATATCTCACTAAGTAAATGCTTAACATGTGTTGTTTCTCACGCGTAGGTAAAAGAGATTAACTGAGTAAGGAGTGCATTTGTAGAAGCGGTGATAATCAATTAAGGTGGACTCATCAGTGACACAAAGACAATCTAGTTTATTTTAGAAAAACTTAGTTGGCATATAATCACAGTATTAAAAATGCTTTTAACTTTAATTAAGTAGAACTTATAACAATTTACAAACAATGTTTTGCTTTATATTAAAATGCTATGTTTTTAGAAATTGAAAAAAAAGAAAAAAATAATGGATTTTTCAAATGAGGAACTGTGATCAAGAATGTATCTCGTGTACCGACAAGTATATGGGAGATGGGTGTTACACAAGCAATGGAGCATATGCAACCCACCTCAAATTCCTGTAGAGGCACCCAATCATAACTTCCATGTAACCCCCTAGACCCGGTCTATGCGTTTCGACTAAGTCTAGTGAATCACATTCATGATTCTTAAAGATATTGTTCTGAAACCATTATTCAATCATGGTAAAATCACATTATAAATGATGTTTATGAAACTATAATAATTTATACTATAAAAATACATCTCATAAATATAATGAAGAAAAATAAATTAATTTAAACATGTCTTAAAAATCCAAATTTACGATAACCCAAATATAAATAGCAAAGGAGAAATCATTATAAAATCCAATACTTTAAAATAAGGGCCATGTTACCAAAATAGTGTCAACTTAAAAGATAAAACATTCCAATATGATATACTTCAAGAGATATGTTGATCCTCCAAGTGCTCAATCAGGTGTATCTAACCAACAGTATCTGAAAGGGGAAAACATTTTCGAAAAGTGAGCTAGGCTCAGTGTGTCCCAATAGTACAATAAAAATCATAGTAGATACAGTAAATGAGTAATAGTTCAGAATTTCATCATCAAATCATAATGAAGTTTAACTTTTGAAACTCGTAATTTAAAACCCTTCTCCTGTACACCATCCACAATTCCCCAGAACTGCGTCCATAGGGCTTACCTTAAGCACTCTGCAAAAAGGTAGCCAACCTAAGAATAGGCTTTCGGGCCTGTATCCTTAAGTCCGTAAGTCCGTAGGGCTTACCCTAAGCACACAGCAAAGGAAGCCAACCTAATGAAGCATCTTGAGGCCCGTGGGCCTACCAAGAGTCACATTAGGTCCATAAAGTTTACCAGCTTGATCAAAGCTGTACCTCCGTAATGCAATCCAACCCAAAATCAGTATTTCAAAAATACTATTTATGCAGTAAGCATAATTTTCATAATTCCATTTTCAAATATTATCATATACCAATGAAAACCAATACTCATATATCAGTCATATTCCATAAACCATCACCAGTAAATAGGTGGATTAATAAAACATTAAACCATAGCTTTCAATTTACCATAATTCAAAACATATAAAACAATCAAGTAGTACATAGGGAACACACCTCGACAATAGGTTCAAATAGTAGATCTAGTGATTGCTGGTCTTGCCACGCTCTGGTACTGTTTTCGAACCTAATCCATAATAACACTATATTACTAATGGGTAACAAAATTAATTTCTGAAATCATAAAATTTACGGGTCTTACGGGTGAATATTGGCACACGTGGTTTAACTGATCTAGAAGAGCTAGGTCGAGCTGTCGAACGATCCGGAGAGTCTCTTGTACCTTCAAACAATAATAATTTATTAACTCCAAGACTTACTTAATTGATCAAAGCTAAAATTCTTAAGTATATAAGCATTTTCCGGGTTTGACTATCAATTTGGAGGATTTCGAGTCTGAATTTGACCATACGGATTGCAGAATCGGAATCAGGACGTCGAAAAACATAAAATGACATTTTGAAAATTCAAATTCTTGGTCAAAATCAAAGTCAACAGGTTTGACTGATGATTTGGAGGCCTTCGGTTTCGAATTTGCTGAAACGGACTTCGGAAACGGATTCGGCACGTCAAAAAATGTCAGAATAAATATACTTGAACAAACTCAAAGGTCGTTTAATGGCCGTTTAAAGCCAGTCAAAGGGGTTCAATAGTCCACATTCTAAATTTACCAAATGTCACTTTTTTCAAAATAATTCCCAGAATGTCACATTTTTCACAAAAATTCCTGAAATGTCACATTTTTCAAAATAATTCCCAGAATGTCACCTTTTTCACAATAATTCCCAAAATGTCACCGGGTCGGGTCGGGTCAACGGGTCGGGTCGATCAACGGGTCAGACCGGTTTGGACCGGTCAAGCCGGTCAACATGAAATCAACAACTTCAAAGCTCCCCCACGCGCAGGGGCGGCACGTGGGGCGCGTGAGGCATCGTCCGGTCTCCAATAATTCATGAAAAAATTTCTAAAAATTCTTTTAAGCGATTTTGAGTCACTTACCAACCTCGGTTCAAATTTTTGAACGGTGAATAGCTCGATTTTGGCTCGGTCGAATCTTTGACCGCTCCACCTCCCACACACGCCGCCGCCTACGGAGACAAGGACGACACCAGGAACACGATGGTGTGGGAGGTGTCGAAAACCGATCAACGATCAGAGATGAATTTAAGATTTTCCCGACGGTGGTGCTAAAAAAACATCGAGACTTTGACTCGAAATTCACGTCGTTTGACAGCGTTTCGCTATAATTGGTTTACTGGGTTTTGATCACGGGTCGACTATGAACACGATGGTGGTTTCAATTTGAGGATTGAAAGTCGGACGGCGTCGAAATCGGGCTTGAAAGTTGTTGTGCGGGAGAAAGGAAATATAAGCAAAACTTGTTTCTGATTTTTGAAATCAAAAACGCTTTTAAAACAATGTTGCCGACACTCTTTGGAAGAATTCAAGGCTTGGTCCCTAAATTTCCTTCAACTTCTAAACTGGACATCAAGTTTTCAAAACTTTTAATTTAGTCACCAAATTTCACCAAAATACACCAATAAATATATATTTTTTTCTCGATTTTTCGGGTTGTTACAATTCTCCCTCTCTACAAGAAATTTCGTCCTCGAAAATTACCTTATGAGAATAGTTGAGGAAATTGAGCCTCCATTGACTCCAATGTCTCCCAAGTAGCTTCTGAGGGGCCTCGGTTACTCCATTGAACTTTGACCATTGGAATACGCCTATTCTGAAGAACTCGTTCATCTCTTTCTAAGATCTGAATGGGATCCTCCTCATATGACAAATCAGGTCTCAACTCTACATTCTCAACCTGAATGATGTGACCCGGATCTGGGCGGTATCTCCTCAACATTGATACATGAAAAACATCATGAATACAACTGAGCTCAGAAGGCAACTCAAGCTGATATGCAACATGTCATACCCTCTTCAAAATAAGAAATGGTCCAATAAATCTTAGACTCAATTTACCCTTACGCCCGAATCTCAATACTTTCTTCCAGGGTGATACTTTTAAAAAGACCTGATCTCCAACTTCAAACTGAATATCTTTCCTCCTTTGATCTCCATAAGACTGTTGTCTATCAAATGCCTCTTTCAAACGGTCACGAATCAATCTCACTGTGTCTTCTGTCTCGCGCATTAACTCAGGTCCCAAAGTCTTCCGGTCATGCAACTCAGTCCAAAATATCGGAGTGCGACATTTACGCCCATAGAGTGCTTCGTAGGGTGCCATACGAATGCTGGTATGATAACTGTTATTGTAAGCAAATTCAGCTAACGACAAAAAGTTCTCCCAGCTACCATGAAAATCAATTACGCAACCCCGCAACATATCCTCCAGAATCTGAATCACTCTTTCAGATTGACCATCAGTTTATGGGTGAAAGGATGTACTATAATCCAATCTTGTTCCCAAAGCTGTATGTAGCGCCTTCCAAAATCTCGAAGTAAATCTCGGATCTCGATCAGAAATAATAGACAATGGAACACCATGCAATCTGACAATCTCTGAAATATACAATCTCGCCAGCTTGTCCAAAGTATAATTTACCCGCACAGGAATGAAGTGAGCTGACTTTGTAAGTCTGTCAACAATCACCCAAACTGAATCCTTTTTCGAAGGAGTCATTGGTAACCCAGTAACAAAATCCATAGTAATACGCTCCCATTTCCATTCAGGAATCTTGATAGGTTGTAACAAACCTGATGGATGTTGATGCTCCGCTTTAACTTGCTGACAAGTCAAACACCTTGCCACAAAATCCGAGATGTCCTTCTTCATGCCGACCCAATGATACCTCTCCCTCAAATTCTGGTACATCTTATCTCCACCGGGGTGCATAGCATATGGACTACTGTGAGCCTCATTAAGAATAATATGCCTCAACTCAACATCATCAGGCACACAATATCGACCCTTAAATCATAAAACTTTATCCTGATCAAAGGCGTAATCTGTGCTTATCCCCTGCTCTACTTGCTCAAAGATAGATAGCAAGGAGCTATCAAGGGGCTGCTTAACTTTAATTTCATCAACCAAAGTCGGCTTAATTTGTAATTCTGCTAACAAAGTGCCATCGTCGTATAAATTCATCCTGGCCATTAAAGACCTCAACTCCGCTATCGTCTTTCGACTCAGAGCATCCGCCACAATGTTAGCTTTACCAGGGTGATAATCAATCACGCAATCATAATCCTTTAGAAGCTCTAGCCAGCGTCGTTGTCTCAAATTAAGCTCCTTCTGGGTCAGAAGATACTTTAAGCTCTTATGATCAGTGAAAATATAACACTTCTCTCCGTAGAGATAGGGTCTCCAAATTTTCAAGGCAAAAATCACTGCTGCTAACTCCAAATCATGAGTTGGATAATTACACTCATGTGGTCGCAATTGACGGGACGCATAAGCCACCACCTTACCTTCCTGCATTAGAACACATCCAAGTCCTGAATGTGAAGCATCACTATACACTGTAAAATCCTTCCCGGACTTTGGTTGAATCAATACTGGTGCTTGAGTCAAAATCGCCTTTAATTTCTCAAAGCTCTCATGTTATGCCTCTCCCCAATCAAATGACACGTTATTCCTTAACAGCTTTGTCAAAGGAGCAACAATGATCAAGAAACCCTCAACAAAACGTCGATAATATCCAGCCAAGCCCAAGAAACTACGGATCTCAGAGACGTTCTTGGGTCGTTTCCAATTCACAATAGCCTCGATCTTGCTTGGATCAACCTGAATACCTCGTGCAGAAATAATGTGCCAAAAACGACAATTCTTGAAGCCAAAACTCACACTTGCTTAGTTTGTCATATAGACGATGCTCTCTCAAGGTTCGCAGAACGATCTTCAAATGCTCGTCATGTTCTGCTTCCGTTCGAGAATACACCAGAATATCATCAATAAAGACAACCACAAATTGATCCAAATATGGTCGAAACACCCGATTCATCAAATCCATAAAAGCTGCGGGAGCGTTCGTCAAACCAAAAGGCATTACTAAGAATTCATAATGACTATATCTAGTGCGAATGGATGTTTTTGCAACATCGGCCCCCTTAACTTTCAATTGGTAATACCCCGAACGAAGATCAATCTTAGAGAATACAGTAGCTCCTCGCATCTGATCAAATAAAACGTCAATCCTGGGTAATGAGTACTTATTCTTGACTGTCATCTTGTTCAACTTCCGATAGTCAATACATAGCCTTAGCGACCCATCCTTCTTTTTCACAAACAAAACTGGAGCTCCCCAGGGTGAGGTACTATGCCGAATAAATCCTCGATCGAATAATTCTTGCAATTGGATTTTTAACTCCTTAAGTTCCTTTGGAGCCATGCGATAAGGTGGCATAGAAATAGGTGAAGATCCTAGATAAGTCTCAATCTCGAACTCTACCTCTCTATCAGGAGGTAACCCAGGCAGCTCCTCTGGAAAAATATCAGGAAACTCGCTAACTGTACGAATTTCCTCGATCGTGGACAAGGAACCTTTAGTGTTCAAAATACATGCAATAAAAGTCTCATACCCCTTCCTGATCATACGATCAATTTTCATAGCTGAAACAATATTGGAGAGATAGCCACGTCGTTCACCAATTAACACAATAGTCCGACCATCTGAAGTCTTTAGAGTAGCTCGCTTGTATTCGCAATCCAGATTTACCTTGTGTTTATTCAACCAATCCATCCCAAGAATTAGATCGAACTCCTCTAAAGGAAGCTCTATAAGATCAGTGAGAAAAAATTCTCCCTGAACCTCCAGAGGACAACGCCGAAATACTTTATTCACTAATACTGCTTGTCCTACTGGACTCGTAACCATAACAATATTATTAGTGTTCTCGATTGAAATCTAAAGGTTTCGAGATACTAAGCTTGATACATAGGAGTGGGTGGAGCCATTGTCCAGTAATGTAAAGTATGGAATAGAATAAATAGTAAATGTACTTGCAATAACCTCAGGCTCATCTCTGTCATCCCGACGTCTAGTGGCGTAAACCAAAGCTGGCTGTCTAGCCTCAGAAACTGTTGGCTCTCTATTCTGCTGAGGTCGGGCTCTACTATCTGTTCTGGATGCTGATCCGGAAGGTCTTCCCTGACTACGACCTCTGGCTGGAGTTTGAACTGATGCCTGGGAACGCGCATGAGTCTGGTTAGTTACCTCTCAGATGAAACTAACTGTGGGTAATCCCTTCGGAAATAACCACTGGATCCACACTGGTAACAAAGTCCCATATTCTTACGACAATCACCTCTGTGTCGAATACCACAATACTCACATAGGGGGCCATAATAAAACGACGAGGAACCACCTCGACTGACAACTGAAGGTGAAGATACTGCAGGCCTAGAACTGGTATTGCTTCTCAAAGGACCTGAAGTACGAGTCTTCTTTCTAGGACGTGCAGAGAACTCGTTCGGGCCAGGAAATTTCCCAGGCTGCTCTCGATCAACACGATATCTTGCTGGAGCTAAGGTCTCTACCTCCTCAGCATCCTTCGCTCTGCCCACCAGCACATCAAAAATCTCATCTTGATGGGTAACAACCTACCTACGTAGCTCATATCTTAGTCCGAGAGCAAATTTACGGCATCGATCTCTCTCAGTAGGTACTATACTGAATCCATACATTAGCATCTTCAAGAACTCGATCTCATACTCAGAAACTGTCATGTCTCCCTGTACTAGGTCCTGGAACTACTGTCGTCTCTGAGCTAAGTAACGCTCTCCCAGAAAACGGCTCCTAAAGCGTTCCTTAAAGAAATCCCAAGTCAGACGATCAGCTGAAATACTACTGACTACTGACTCCCACCAGGTGTGGGCATTGCCATCTAACATCGCTACTGCACCCAGATATCTCTTAGTTGGATCCAAACCCAACTGATCCATGCGTCTTTCTGTATCCTGGAGCCAATCTTCCACTTCAGTAGGAGGTCCACCAATCTGTCCTCCAAAAGTTCTGACTCCATTAGCAATCAGAGTCTGAGAAATAGGCACATCTGATCCAACACCAGCAGCTCTGACCGCTCCCTGAATAAACTGTAGAAATTGTCCACCACAATTCTCATCAGGTGCAACACTGGTAGAATCAGACTCAATATCAGTCGCTCCTATGATTGGTGTAGTCATGCCAATACCAGCGGTATGAGGCAAATTCGTCAGGGTCGCAGGAGTAGGATCACCTGTCGGAGGTGGGGGATCTACTCGGATCTCATCGATTGGGTCCGCAAATCTAGCCATTCGACCTCGTCCACGGCTAGTTCGACGTCCACGTCTAGCACTCATTTTAGTAGATCTCTAGTTTACTATAGAAGATAAAACTTAGGGTTAGGTAAGCACTTGGAGTCTCAAACACTATTAAAATCGTAAAAACTTTGAGACATAGCCTTAGCAACATGTTTGTAAAATATTTCAAAAACCGTATTTTTAATTTGGACTCATACACAGTCCGAGGTTTAACAACCAAAAGCTCTGATACCAATTAAATGTAACCCCCTAGACCCTGTCTATGCGTTTCGACTAAGTCTAGTGAATAACATTCATGATTCTTAAAGATATTGTTCTAAAACCATTATTCATTCATGGTAAAATCACATTATAAATGATGTTTATGAAACTATAATAATTTATACTATAAAAATACATCTCATAAATAAAGAAAATAAATTAATTTAAACATGTCTTAAAATCCAAATTTACAATAACCCAAATATAAATAGCAAAGGAGAAATCATAAAATCCAATACTTTAAAATAAGGGCCATGTTACCAAAATAGTATCAACTTAAAAGATAAAACATTACAATATGATATACTTCAAGAGATATATTGATCCTCCAAGTGCTCAATCAGGTGTATCTAACCAACAGTATCTGAAAGGGGAAAACATTTTCGAAAAGTGAACTAGGCTCAGTGTGTCCCAATAGTACAATAAAATCATAGTAGATACAGTAAATGAGTAATAGTTCAGAATTTCATCATCAAATCATAATGAAGTTTAACTTTTGAAACTCGTAATTTAAAACCCTTCTCCTGTACACCATCCGCAATTCCCCAGAACTGCGTCCATAGGGCTTACCTTAAGCACTCAACAAAAAGGTAGCCAACCTAAGAATAGGCTTTCGGGCCTGTATCCTTAAGTCTGTAGGGCTTACCCTAAGCACACATCAAAGGAAGCCAACCTAATGAAGCATCTTGAGGCCCGTGGGCCTACCAAGAGTCACATTAGGTCCATAAAGTTTACCAGCTTGATCAAAGCTGTACCTCCGTAATGAATCCAACCCAAAATCAGTATTTCAAAAATACTATTTATGTAGTAAGCATAATTTCCATAATTCCATATTCAATATTATCATATACCAATGAAAACCAATACTCATATATCAGTCATATTCCATAAACCATCACCAGTAAATAGGTGGATTAATAAAACATTAAACCATAGCTTTCAATTTACCATAATTCAAAACATATAAAACAATCAAGTAGTACACAGGGAACACACCTTGACAACAGGTTCAAATAGTAGATCTAGTGATTGCTGGTCTCGCCACGCTCTGCTACTGTTTTCGAACCTAATCCATAATAACACTATATTACTAATGGGTAACAAAATTAATTTCTGAAATCATAAAATTTACGGGTCTTACGGCTGAATATTGGCACACGTGGTTTAACTGATCTAGAAGAGCTGGGTTGAGCTGTTGAACGATCCGGAGAGTCTCATGTACCTTCAAACAATAATAATTTATTAACTCCAAGACTTACTTAATTGATCAAAGCTAAAATTCTTAAGTATATAAGCATTTTCCAGGTTTGACTATCAATTTGGAGGATTTCGAGTCTGAATTTGGCCATACGGATTACGGAATTGGAATCAGGACGTTGAAAAACATAAAATATGACTTTTCGAAAATTCAAATTCTTGGTAAAAATCAAACTCAACGGGTTTGACTGATGATTTGGAGGGCTTCGGTTTCGAATTTGCTGAAACGGACTTAGGAAATGGATTCGGCACGTCGAAAAATGTCAGAATAGGTATACTCGAACAAAATCAAATGTCGTTTAATGGCCGTTTAAAGTCGGTCAAAGTTATGGTCAAAGGGGTTCAGTAATCCACATTCGAAATTTACCAAAATGTCACTTTTTTAGAATAATTCCTAGAATGTCACATTCTTCACAAAAATTCTCGAAATGTCATTTTTTCAAAAAATTACCGAAATATCACCTTTTTCAAAATAATTCCCAGAATGTCACATTTTTCACAATAATTCCCAAAATGTCACCGGGTCGGGTAGGGTCGGTCAACGGGTCAACCCGATTCGGACCGGTCAAACCGGTTCGGACCGGTTTGGACCGGTCAAGCCGGTCAACATAAAATCAACCAGTTCGAAGCTCCCCCACGCGCAGGGGCGGCGCGTGGGGGCGCGTGAGGCGTCGTCCGGTCTCCAATAATCCATGAATTTTTTTTGAAAAATTCTTTTAAGCGATTTTGAGTCACTTACCAACCTCGGTTCAAATTTTTGAACGGTGGAGAGCTCGATTTCAGCTCGGCCGAATCTTTGACCGCTCCACCTCCCACACGCGCCACCGCCTACAGAGACAAGGACGACACCAGGAACACGATGGTACGGGAGGTGTCGAAAGCCGATCAA
Source organism: Hibiscus syriacus (assembly GCF_006381635.1). Lineage (NCBI taxonomy): Eukaryota > Viridiplantae > Streptophyta > Magnoliopsida > Malvales > Malvaceae > Hibiscus > Hibiscus syriacus. The sequence continues at coordinate 904,049 of NW_024062326.1, read as the reverse complement.
CGATCGGAGATGAATTTAAGATTTTCCCGGCAGTGGTGCTAAAAGAACATCGAGACTTTCACTCAAAATTCACGTCGTTTGGCAGCGTTTCGCTATAATTGGTTTACTAGGTTTTGATCACAGGTCGACGATGAACACGATGGTGGTTTCAATATGACGATTGAAAGTCGGACGGCGTCGAAATCGGGCTTGAAAGTTGATGTGCGTGAGAAAGGAAATATAAGCAAAACTTGTTTCTGATTTTTGAAATCAGAAACGCTTTTAAAACAATGTTGCCAACACTCTTTGGAGGAATTCAAGGCTTGGTCCCTGAATTTCCTTCAACTTCTAAAATGGACATCAAGTTTTCAAAACTTTTAATTTAGTCACCAAATTTCACTAAAATACACCAATAAATATATTTTTTTTCGATTTTCCGGGTTGTTACATTCCACACTTGTATAGAATATGGACGTGAGATAACCAAAGGACCCGCCAAACTATTTATTCATTCTTTAGGTCTTTGAATATTGTAATCTATTTCTCTTCTTAGATATTTTTTTGGTAAATCTTTGTCCAGGTATTCCTTTAATGGTGAATAGGTTTGAGTTAATACCCATTCTGACATATTTTTCCACCTTCCAAAAATGACTTTAGAACTATACTATAAGAGGCTGAGTACATTCTTTAAATCCTCCTCCTCCATGCTTACGACATGCACTCAATGATCTGAATGTCTCTTCTAATATTGTCCGTGCATGATTGAGTTCTCCACTAAGCTCACTTAACAAATGAATAATTGCACCATCTACATACCCTAAGAATATAGAAAAAAAGATCAAACCATAGATCCCCAAAGCAAAGATGTTCACTTTGATTTGCTTGTCAGGATACTTGTGAATTAACTTTTGTAAACCCATCCAAGAAACCACATCACTTCCTTTTGACTTGTAGCCCACTGTTCACTTATCCAGTCAAGTTTTCGTGCGTTCCTTTGAGAGACATGATTCTATTGGACTTTTTGTAGATTGAGCCTACTTGAACTTTCTCTAAATAAAGTAAAGTAATGCACTCATCGATAGTCTGGGTCATTTTCTGCCAATTTAACGTAAAACAATTGTAAGAAAGATTCCAGAACTGTATAAGAGCCCATATCAAGCCCACATCCACCGTAACATAAAGTAAATGATATGATCCTTCCTAGGGCTAAACTTTTTCAATTCATGCTTAAATCATGGACATTTTACAATGTTCATTTTAAGGGAGTCTTACCTTATTTCATTGTTTATTTACTCATTTATGCTTTATATGTGTTATACGCATGCTTTGACATTTAAAACTATGCTTGAATATACATGTATTGTCCTATTCTTGCATACTATATGATATTCATGTATGTCACATCTTTACGTAGTATTCATACATATCTTATGTTACACTTATTATCATATCATTTGCAATATTATATTTGGCATGGAAACTATGTTGCATTATATTTTTAATTATAATATTAAGTGTCAAATATCCATGAACTTGTGATTTATATAAATATGCGTTTCATTCAAGGTGAACAATATGAACACATTAAATCCAAGGGACAGTGCACATCAGTCAAATTACAAGCCAATTTTGTGTTGATTCCGATGATCTTTTGGCTATGATGTCTCTTGACTTTTAATCCCCTATCTCTTATATTTCCAACACACTTTGAATCGCTTCAATCCAACATCAGGAGCTCGAGATATGCCCATTACTAAAGACAATGAAAGCTGGAAAATTCATACGGGCTTTATAACATTTCGGCCACCACACCTATACTCCTCCTAGAGAATTTGAAGAGCCAAGGTGCATTATTCCCTTCATAAATGGCGTGAACATTCATCAAAGGAGGCTAATGGATTCATTCATAACCAAGGGAGATGGATGCATTGATTGTAAGTCCATTAGCCAAATCCAAGTGCATGTGGAACTCGAATGGTTGCTGCTCAAAGGGGAGGAACTTGTGACATGCATGCACAACAAAGGGAAAGCATCTAAGACTCTTCATTTAATCCACTTGTGCATGACCATCAAACTACCAAGGGATTCAAACCATCCTTCTCCAAGGGGGATGCATTGGCATGTATTTGGAGGCACCAAGGAGGATGTATTTGCTTGAAACATGAAGCCACCAAGGGGATGCATTTGACCAAGAAAGAAACCAACATTATTTAATGAGAAAATAACCTCAGTGACCGAAAATGCCTTATTATATACGATTTTAACCAACTTTTTTTGGATTTGCGAAAATGACGAACTAATTCGCAACGCGAACTCCAATTTCGCAACCCAGTTTCCAAATTCGCAACGCGAATATGTAAATCGCATTGCGATTTTCCAAATTCGTGTTGCGATTTTCCAAATTCGTGTTGCGATTTTCCAAATTCGCAACGCGAATATTTAAATCGTAACACAGAAGTCAAATTCGCAACACAGAAGTCAAATTCACAACGCGATAGTCAAATTCGCAACACGATAGTCAAATTCGCAACGCGAATCTGTAAATCGCAACGCGAATCTGTAAATCGCAACACAGAAGTCAAATTCGCAACATAAAAGTCAAATTCGCAACGTGATAGTCAAATTCGCAACATGATAGTTAAATTCGCAACACAAAAGTCAAATTCACAATACGAAAGTCAAATTCGCAAAGCGCGTTTATTTTCGTAACGCAAATTTTATTTTATTTTCGAATTCGAAACACAATATTAATTTCGCAACACAAATGTAAATAGTATTATTGCAAATCATAACCTAAAACCCTAAATCACAACTAAGTCCCATCTCCATCTCTCACTCTCTACGACAACACATTCGTCCCCATCTCTGACAAAATCCATCTATCTCCATCTCTCAGAGCAACCCTCACAACCATTCACGGTCAGAAATGGAAAATCAACCACCGAGGGTTAGTTTTTTTAATCTCTTATTTTTATTTTGAAATTTTTGTATTATTATTAGATTTTTCTTATATTGATGATAAATTTACTGGTAATTTCAATATATATAGATTAGCCATTTCACTGAGATTGTTTGAGGATGCTTGCTTTTGGGCCATGGCTGAAAGTACAACATTCGAGTGGAGATGCTATGTTGAAACATTTGTTTCTTCAGACCATGACTAACGATCTACCCGAGAAGATACAACGTGGTGATGAAGAGATATGTTTTCATTTTCCTCAGGCGTATACTTGTTTTGGGCGTGAGGAGTTTTGCTTAATCAATGGTCTACGCTTCGGACACGATGAAGTAACCCGATACACTAGTCATATCTCCCACCCATCATGGTTATCTCGGGTTTTTCTTGATCTGGCAAAGTCGAAGCTGAGTTTACACGTCGACGACTTGAAGAGATTATTTGTTAAAGATGATTTTACTCGGATGGATGACCTTGATGTTATCCGAATATGCCATTTATTACTTTTGCATGCCAACTTTTTAGGCAAAGAGGGAAGACAACCTATTTCTGAGGACCTAATATTATTGGTAGAGGACCTAAATGCATGGAACCTGTTTCCATGGGGTTCATATCTATGGAAAGCTACCTGGAAGAAGTTATCGTCTGCCTTTGAGGACCGAAAAAGTTTGCGGGGCGATGGTTCTAAATACACTTTGGCAGGCTTTATTTGGGCCTTTTAGGTTAGAATTTCTATATAATGTTTCCAAATTTATAATTAATTATTTAACAATTACTGATGTTTGTGTATTATATTGTTTGTATATTTGGATATTTGAGGCTTTTCCCAGCATGCAGACATATGCGATAAAAAATTCAAATGATATTCCTAGGGCTATTACTTGGAAGAGGATCCGCATGTTGGATTGGGAAGAGTTACTACCATATACGACGATGAATGATGTAAGTTAACACACAAATACTACCATATAGTTAAACAAGTTATTACTAGTACACGTTTATCTTTGTTTGAGCTTTTATATTGTTAGGAGGCCAACTATCCATTACAGAGGCTGACACCCATAGAGGTTGTGCTTGCCACTGATTGGTGGCAAGCTAGTAAGGGGCTTTTTGATGGGACGGATGATGAGCACCCCCCACTTCGAAAGCCATCACCTGATCAGGCCGATTCTACAGCTCGACACCCGGAGCCATCACCTGATCGAGCCTCTTCTCCACCTCCACCATCACCTATTCGATCACATCATCGAGCCTCTTCTCCACCATCACCTCATGATAGGCGACCAGCAAAGAGGCCGTCATATTTACCTCCTTGTTCTCCACCTCCACGGGATGAGTTACGTGATGAGGTCGGTGCTTTGCGTCATGAGGTCAGTACTTTATGTGAAGACAATGGTGCATGGCGTGATGAGGTACGATCTTTACGTGGTAAGGTGGATGTTTTACGCGATGACAATGGTGCGCTATGTGATGAGGTATCTACTTTACGTGATAAGGTAGCTACTCTATGTGAGATTGTTTCATAGTTGTAAAATGAGGTTCATACTCTACACAATGAGGTAAATTTATTTAATACTATACTAAAAATGCAAATAACATTTTTTTGGCATTATTTATTTTTTTATTTACTGATTTATGTATTAATTTATTTTCAGCGGCTCGATAAGGTAGATACTTTACGTCGGGTTTTACTTGCACGACGGGGTTCACGCATCAGACGTCGTGCACGTGCCTTTATGTCTCCTTTCACCCCACTAGTGCCAAGACTCCGTAAGAAGAAGCTCGATTCACCTATCATCGTTCAAGAGGTGCCTCCTATCGTTCATGAGGCTCCTCTCATCGTTCAAGAGGCCCCTCCCACCATTCAAGATGCCCCTGTCATCGTTCAATGGGTCCCTACCACCGTTCAAGAGCCCGATTCACAACACATCATTTGTCGACATATTGATAAACCCCCTCCCGTGCCTGATATAATGGATGCGTGTTGGCTTTCGTATGAGTTACTGGCAAATACTATTCCTCAGGAGGAGAGGGAAACACTACCGGACACAATTACGGATAATACCCTTTGGGCTAAGACCACAGTTGATTTTTATCTACATGATCGGAGCCAGGGGTGTTATTCTGACATATGCAAAATCAACAATGTTATACATTTGTTTCTTGATCGGTCTTGGTGGGGTATTTTATTAGGGGTTGAAGATAATGACTATTTCGAAGGGGGGTAAGTCTTATATTCTTCTTATATTGTATTTTGATTTTTTTAAAATTTATTAATAAATTCACTAATATATGTATTTTTTTATAAAACAACATATTGATGCATGGGTGTCACGTCTTCTAGTAATAAGGAAATTGAATAAAATAAAAAATACTCGATGGACTATTATGCCGACGTCTTTTCACGCAGCTCACTTGAAGGATCCGAGGGATTCTTCATATACATTGGGTAATGGAAAAGCTAAACTTTATCCTACGTGGTGGAAGGTCGATAAGGTTAGTATTTATTTTTTGAATATTTTAAAGGTGTTCATAATTTTTATTTGATGTGCGCAATTATTTATGATTGTAGGTGTTTATCCCTGTTTTGGAACGTCGTCATTGGCTTCTCATCGAGCTTCAGCTCCTATCCCTGAAGAAAATGGTATATGACAACATGTTGAATTACATACCATTGTCTGATTTGAGAGATATTATTACAAAGGGATGGAGCGCTAATTTGGCTAAATACTTAGCTGCGATTGATTATTGGACTAATTCTGGAAACAAGAAGTCAAAGAAGTTCAAAGTTACAATGATCAAAGACGAGACTGCGCCACAATAAACGTAGGGAGCCAGAGGGGATTGTGGTTCTCTCGTATGCATGTGCTTGGAACGTTTGACGACAGGAAGTAAACAGTTTCTACCTCCCACAGATAGAGATAGAGGTGCAGTAGGCTTGTGGTTTCGGCATTTTATGGCTAGATCGATATATGCGAGACGCTACCTACCTGCATCCGTGTGCTGAAAGTGTGCTTAAACAATTGGTAAGTTTGAGCAAGTGTTGTTAACATATATACTCTTTAATTGGTTTGAAAATATTTGGTTAAGTACCTAGAATTCAGTAATTTGTTGTTGGTGGTTTTAGATGTGTAGAAAGTGTTGTTTGAGCAAATGTTTGGTTTCTGCAGGTTAATCCTGAAGTGAGATGCGTGAAATTGATGTATTTGTGCATAAAAAACAGTCTGGGTACACTTTTTTTGCTTGTTTAATTGAATTTTACATTGAAAGTTGATTTGTTTAATTGATGAGGAAATAAGAATGTTTTTATGTTTAATTGATTTGTAAAGTTGATTTGTTTAATTTGATGTGTAAATAAGAATTATTTTTTTGCTTGTTTAATTGATTTGTAAAAGTTGATTTGTTGTTTTAAATTCAATCTGCATTATGTTGAAGGCAAAAAAGACCTGTTGAAGGTACAAATTCGCAACGCGAAAGTCAAATTCGCATTGCAATTTTCGGTTTGTGATTTCGAATTACGAATTCAAGGAAAACACCTTCAAAAAGATAACAGACAACAATCTGATAAGTGATAACAACTGAACAGATCATAGCAATGTTCAAACTCAAGTTACTAATGAATGTCTAACTGAAAATGTATGCATTCACACATAAAATACACATAATACAACGTTTGCATTTAAAAATCACCTAAGTTAATAAGTCCCAAAAGGTGAAGCCGGTTGTGATTGGGATTTTGATTTTGATTGCGATTTTGATTTCCTTTTGCTTGGCACCATATGAGCTTTGGATTTTGATGAGTATCTATATTTTGGTAGAGGAAAAGATAATTATGATGACACTGGTGATCCATAGGTCAACCTTGTATGACCATTTTCCTTGCACCGACTACATGTCGATATCCCCTTCTCTTCACCCTTAGACGGTATACGATCATGATTTTTTGGTCAGCCAGGTAGCCTGCTGTCCATGACTGGTGGTAAAACTATTTGTAATTCATCTGGTATGCCCCACTCAGAAGGATGTGGAATAGGGTAGACAATCTCGGCATAAGTATGTCTATATACTTCTGTAGTGTAGCAATCCATAGCGTATGCGCTTGAATCATCTTGGTTTAGATGAAGAGCAATTTTTATAACATGGCCACACGGATAACCAGATGTTTGCCATTTCTTACAACTACACGTCTTTGCATTTAGATTGACAAGCCCATTTAAGTTATTATCCAATACTTCAAACAAAGTGTTTGAACATGGTTCAACTCTCCATGACGTTGACTTCACAACACATTTCGTTATCTTTTTTTTAGTCCATGGTGTAACACGGCGTTCCAATGTTCCAGTAAATTTAAATAAATAATACTTAGTAAAATATATTAAATATGATAAGTTACGAATTTAAAGAAATAATACCTGCATGGTTTCTTTTCTTGTAGTACCACTGTTGAATAGAGGCTCGAAAAAACTCCATTAACATAGTAATGGGTAATTTCTGGGAATGACAACTTAGAGCGTTGATTGATTCTGCACTATTAGACGTCATGAAACCATATCTTGCTCCAAGTTGATGTACTCTTGACCATCTTTCAAACCCGAAATCTTCTAGTGTTTGAGCACATTGAGGCAAAACATGTCTTAAACAATTTATATGCTTACTAAAATCCACTTCCCAATAAGCTTTTACAGCCTTCCAGTATGTCAATTTGTGATTTTTTATACCAACAGACCTTGATTTTAGATTTCTGTACAAATGAACACCACAAAGTCCATGAAAAGCATATGGGAAACACCTTCTAACAGCGTTGTCAATTGAGTTTACCCTATCGGATATGATTGTCAGATTGCTAATAGGACCTATGCAATCCCTAAAATGCCCCATAAACCATGTCCATGAATCAGAGGTTTCAGATTTGCCAACCCCATAAGCTATTTGCAGTATCCCATTGTTAGCATCCATGGCTATTGCTAATAAGTTTACTCCAAGGTATCGACCTTTCAAATGTGCTCCGTCAACTATATTAACTGGGCGCATGCAAGTAATAAACGAACGAATCTACAAAATAATATACACAAGACATATAATCATTTAAATGTGAAATGCATGTAACTAACAAAAATGAGTCAACAAAATTATATTGCTTTACTAACCGCAGCACCAATGGCGATAAACAGCAACTCAAAGCATCCATCTCTATCTGTTTTGATATGAGTTATCGACCCAGGATTTTTCAGCTTTAAATTGTGACAATAAGCTGGTAGTTGGGCAAATGATGCTTCTGGCGACCCCCTCAACAATTCCAAGGCATAACATTTGGCTCTCCAAGCTTGAGAATATGAGATACTAATCTTGAACCGAGAATTCATGTCAGTCATAATTTCATGTCCCCGATATACTCTTCCATTCAAAAACATTAACTCAGCCAGAAAACCACCCAACACCTTTTTGTTTGCCTGTTTATGGTGAGGAAAAGCTTGGGTTCTTGAACATGTATGTTTATCAATAAAAGTCCTAACTTGAAACATTTCGCAATCTTTTATCCTCTTTGCAATCATACGCCACGTACAATTTTTGTCAATCATACACTTTGTTTCGAAATGATCTTTGCTTGATTTGTTAACTTTTAGTTGATAGCCATCTTCCACACATTTCGTATACAAAGCTATCTTCAAGTCTTCATTTGTATCAAAACAATCATCTTTTTATTTTCTTTGAGGACTTCTTCTCCTTCTTCTTCTTCTTCTTCTTCTTTAGGGTTATATGAATTACAGAATGGATGTTCAACATGTTCATTCACAGTCGTAACTTTCTCCTTATTATCATCAACAACATCTTCCTCGGCAGTTGCTGTTTCATCATCAAAATTCGGGTATTGACCAATATCAAAATCATTACATGCAGGGTCTGTTTCTTCTTCTGAAACATCATCAAAATCCGAGTATTGACCAAGATCAAATTTCGAATACTGACTGGTACTCACAATTTTTTCTGTTGGCTCATAATCGTCTAACTGGTCAATACAAAAATCGGAATTTGGTGATGAAAGTTGATTGGGATTTGGATTAGGAAAAGGTTGTGGGTTTTGAGATTGTGTTTGATATTGTGTTTGGTATTGGAAATGTGATGAAACAAAAAAAATTTGGTGATGAAATTGTGGTGGAACCATTAAATTTTGAGATTGATAACAACATTGTACATTGTGAGCACCATAAACTGGGGTTGAAGAACTTAGTTGATTATTACCCGCTACTGACCGAACTTCACTACTTCTAGGTTCAACAACATACAATGTAACATCATCTTCTTGCGAAACACTAATGTAAGCAATGAATCGTTCAACATCTCCATTGTCGGTTAACAAATAAACTTTACCTTTTCTCTAATAAGATAACTTAAATCCACTTAGAGGCTCTAAATTCAATTTCATTGCAACACGTAACATTAGAGTTTCATAAGTTAACTTATTTAATGATAGTTTTAGTTGAAGATTCATGGGTAAAGGCACATATTGTAAAACACCATGAACATTCTCCCATGACCCTCCAAAACACAAATCTATCCAAACATGATCAACATTAGATGATTTCATTCTACAAATTGTAAATTATTTTACTAAACAAATGAGCTATAAACTACATATCATCACTAACTTAGAGAAAAACATACCTTTATTAAGTTGATAGTTGATAATTTGGGAGAGAAATCATTGAAAAATTATATAAAAATAAAATTATGTAAAAAAAAATTAGAGATGGGGAAGGATGTCATTGGATATAGGAACGGATGTCGCCGGAGAGAGTGATAGATAGAGATGGAATGAGTTACGATTTAGGGATTTAGGTTATGAGTTGCTGCTGCTGCGTAGTTATATATCCAAAACATTTGTGTTGCGAAACTAAAACCTGTTGCGAAATTAAATTCGTGTTGCGAATTTGAAAATCGAGTTACGAATTTGAAATTCAGTGTTGCGAATTTGACTATCGCGTTGCGAATTTGACTTTTGTATTGCGAATTTGACTATCGCGTTGCGAATTTGACTTATGTGTTGCAAATTTGACTTCTGTGTTGCGATTTACAAATTTGCGTTGCGATTTACAGATTCACGTTGCGAATTTGGAAATTGGGTTGCGAAATTGGAGTTCGCGTTGCAAATTTGTTGGTCATTTTCGCAAATCCAAAAAAAGTTGATTAAAATCGTATATTATAAGGCATTTTCGGTCACTGAGGTTATTTTCTATTATTTAATTCTTTCATTTAATTCCTTTGTATTCATCCTAGGTATTTAGTTCTATAAATAGTTTAGTTTCCTTTATTTATAATCAATCATCTTTTCTTTCAAACACCTTTGTGGGTTTGTCTCTCTTTATGTTCTTTGATAACTATACTGATTGAGTGAACTTTTCAAACTTGTGAAATCATTCTATTCACCTTGATACTTCTGGTTCCTATCTCTTTATAGATAGTGGGTCAAAGTCCTTTCTACCATCCCTCAAGCAAGTTTGTAGAGAACGGGGTTATGCTCTTATAGCATAGTTTCTTCTTTGGTGAGTTTGAGATACTATCTTCATCAACTCCATAATCCATCTTCACCAACATCCATCAATCATCATCTTTTGCATCAATACTTTGATTAACTATAATTTCATTTCCATTACTTATTACCTATCTTATTTTGTTATTATCTATCCTAATCTATTTAATTTAACTTTGTTGCATCAATACTTCAAATTTGGCGCTATACTTGATGTCTCTCCTAGATCGGGCAAACAACAAGGCTATCTATCCTTCTTCAACAGAGTTATATCTAGTGGCATCAGTGGAGGAGTGTAGTTGATATGACATCAGTAAATATGATATATCACCATAAGTTTGATGGAACAATTGTCTCATCTTGAAATTCTAGTGGTCTCATATTTTTCATAACTCTTGCAAGTCATTCCGCTTAACATTGACATAGGTGTACTCGTTCAGTTCTGACTCATAGCCCACCACTATGCTATCCCCTTATTTTTTATGGGTCACCTCAGACCAATTTCGCATATCACAATTCTCATCTACTTTGTTTTGATGCTTTTTCTTCGTGGTGAAAATCTTTTATTTCTAGAATCAATTTTGGACCAACACTTCTATTATGTAGATGATGTATGTATGCATGATAAGAGAAAACAAGAAATAAGTCAATTCAATGAAAAACAAGTTGCAAACAAAAGGCATAAACAAATAAACCTTATTAGTCGCACATCATTAAAATTTAACTTACCTCGATTGGGAATGCATAAACAAATGAAATTTTATATTTATCACGGTAGTTCCTAAGGTTTATGGCTCTGATTGGGTTAGTTTTTATGGTTTATTCATGAGGTTTGGATCTGAAAAGGTACCCAACTATCCTTACTTTTGCTTACTAAGACCTGTAAGGCCCCCATCCTCACCCATTACAGGCTCTATATAGACCAGGTTCAACCCTAGAGGATATATTTTCCTATGCCTACATGAAGGGTCAGCTCACAAAGACATATGGCATATGTACCCCGAAAGCAATTATTATGCCTACACGAAGGGTCAACTCACAAAGCCGTAGCGTTTGCTCCCACTTAAAATGGACAAAACTTGGGTAGAAAGCTCATGTTATGATAATACAATCACGGTGAGACATTGACACGAGAAATAATTTCAATAGAACAACCTTCATAATTTTTATATCATCAAAACCTTCTATTCCAAAAGTAATTCATTAGTCTAACACCTCAAAAATTAGTTGAGGTAAGACTGTAAGACGTTGACATGAGAAATAACTTTAATAGAAATCATGAAAACTTTTTATTTCCAAAAGTCATTCATTGGTCAAAACAAAAACTACTCATTTTATTTTTAAAAAACATTTTGAAAAACTTTGCAAAACACTTTTAAAAAATGCGAAATTAAAAATTAAAATTAAATCGTATTCTCAATCTTTGGAAAATGAACATCGTGTAATTTTATTCATAGCTTTGATTCTAAACAATAAAAAGTCCCCATTGGAGTCGTTAAGCTGTCGAAACCGTTTTTAGGTGGTTCAAAAATAGTCACAGCCAATATATATATTTTGAAAATGGGAGGTGCCATCGGTCGTTTTGGCTAGGTACGACCGAATACCTTAATGGTCTACGTTTAAAACTAGATAAAATAGGGGTCGAGTGTCAATTACGTGTGGGGAAGGTTAAAGCACCCTCACAACGCCAAAAAATTGGTACATTTTGAAAATACACAATGTTCATTTTTAAAGAATTGAGAATACAAATTCAGCCTAATTTTAATCTCACATATGAATGCAAATTTTAAAGAAATATAATGGATCTCGTTTGAAACCAACAATATATATATTTGCACCCATTTAAAAAGGAGGCTCACATCTTTTGAGGAGGATGTCACTCAATTACATAAACTAAAAAGATTGCAATCCAACCACATAAGATCCTACCGCTTTTAGTCGACATAACAAAGTAACATTTTCTCAATTTTTAAAAGAGGAAAGTAATTTTTATGTAATGCAATTTTTAGAAAAAGATCGAATGTCGTACGTAGAGCACACATCATTAATATTCACAATTTAGATTAAAACAATAAATAACTAATCAATAAAACAATAAACAATTTAGAAAAGAAAAGTTTTTTAATGGAACCAACTAGTGAATTGAACTGAAATAACAAAAAATCAACATGATAGGTAAACTACCCAGCGACTTATCGAAACAAAACCCTAGGGTGCTGCCGGATTCTGAATCTTCTAGCCGCCCGTGTAAATCCTCTGGAGAATACGAATTTGTCAACTAATATTGAAGAACAAAAAGCAACGAGAAAATTTAAATATCGCGAGGAAGGAACACTAATGGATAGAAAAACATTGGACGATATCACCATGAATGAGGAGAATGATGACCCTGCCATAACCGCCATTGATTCTAGCGTAATTACCAAGAGCCCTAAACCTTCATATGCATCTATGTCTAGCGTTCCAAGCAAGGTGAAAAACCACCTAGTCCCTACTTGTGAAGAAAACATAAACCTTCAAGAAGGCGACGTATCCATAGACACATCAGGTGCTTTTCCAAAAATAAAATTTTCGGAACGGGTTCATGACATCATTGATCAGAACATGAAGCAAACAATCATTGTATTTGTACGTATCTTAGGGAAGAAAATAGGCTACAGAGCGCTCTGGAACAGAATCAATGCACTCTGGCAACCGCTGGGTAATCTTATTCTAGTGGATCTTGATATTGATTACTACCTAGTTAAATTTGAAAGATCAGAAATTTATGCCAAGGTGCTGACAGAATGCTCCTGGACGATCTACGGGAGTTATCTCACGGTTCAACCATGGAGCAGGGATTTTTCCATATCTCAAAAACATCCGTCACAAGTAATCGTATGGGTTCGTCTTCCAGGTCTACCATATAGGTACTACACAAAGCTGTTATTCAGGGAAATTACTAACGTGATAGGGCGTCATCAAAATTGACTACAATACCAATGCCGGGGAAATAGGCAAATTTGCAAGATTAGCGGTTGTGGTCGACTTAAACCCTTATTCCATGTATCGGAATCGATATCTTCGTTCAAAAATTAGAATACGAACTTACGAAGGCTTAAACCAAATTTGCGTCAATTGCGGTCTCTATGGCCACACTAAAGTATCATGTGGAGCAACTGAAAGCGAACCAACGAACCAGAACAAGGCAGATAATCAAACCCCCTTTAGTTGAAAATACTGAACAAAATCCTTATGGACTTTGATGGTTATGGCGCCAAGACGGAGGAAGGTAAGAAACCAAGCCGAAAGACCTAGGACTTAAGAGAATTAAAAAGGAGTGAAATTGCACTAGCGTTTTACACCTATCCAAAATACCATCGATACTACGGAACCAATCGTGGAAGATCTATCATGCAAGCATCCAGTCCCAACAAACACCAAACACGAGCAAGACCAAACTGCACAACGAAAACAGATCGAGCAACATCGAAAGAAATGCATCGCTTCAAACCACTGCTACCAAGGAACTAACATCTTCAGGAAGCATAAATGTAAACAAGACCCCCATCAATCATATAGATGAATCACTGATCGATGTACCGATCAGGAACGGCGATATATAGCAGCTGGATCTTCCCACTTATCTTTCCCACGGAGAAAAAACCCAAGTTATGTAAAAAATTGGCGTATCTATTTTAAACCATCAACCAGCAATTGAGAAAGACAGCCATGCAACTATTTCTATCAGGGAGGATGAGCCAAGCTTAACGTACACACAAAGATGGCACCAATCCAAAACAACCAACACCACGCACAGAAGGAATCGAAAGAACCTGAAAATCATAAAACTGGGGGAATACAAAGCTCCTAACGGTCCCCTTCTGTCCAATTGGATCCAAAACGTCTCGTCACAACTCGATAATCCACCCAATCCAAATGTAGTTGATCAAACCGACACTCAAAAAATTTCAAATAAACAAGGGAAACAAATCGTCGCCAAGCCTAGCGGAACGCTTGATTATAAAACACAAGAGAGGGAAGTCATCTCACTTGCCCAATAACATTGATTAATGAATCTATTTGTCGAAACAATTTTTTTCTTTGAGATTTTAAAACCACATTAATTCTTAATTATCCTCTTTCAATTAATTTTTAATTTAAAAATAAATGCGATTTTAGAAAACATCTCGTTTCTAAAATTTTGGATTTCCTTTACGATAGCAAAAAATATGGTTCTAAGAGTCGCCACCAATCCTTGATTAGGGTGTGATTGGGCACCCACAAATGTTTTGTCATTTTAAATAAAAATTAATTTTAATTAAAACAACAGATTGTGATATGTGTTACCAAAAAATGAGTTCGTGAGTCGATTACGCGTGGGGAATGATTAGCACCCCCATAGCGCCCTAAATCGGTACCTAGTCGATTAATTAATGTCTTTGCAATGAAATTTACAAATTCGAGTTTAATTTGGTTTATGAACCCCGACAAAACAACAACACATGAATTATTCAAAAGTACCAAAATAGATTAAATTAAAATTACCCAACCTTTAGAAAGATAAAGAATATTCGATTATTTACAAATATTGAGACTAGATCTTAAATAGTTATAACAACATTTTCTCGATAAATTTAAATAGCCGAATATTTCTTTTTCTTCCATTCCCACATTTTAAAGTGATAATCAATTTCTTAGGTGTTACTGATGGGATACACTTTTATTTTAAAATCATTAAAAGCGGACATCAAATGCGTTATGACAACCCACTTAAAACAATTTTAAATTAAAAGTGTATTACCCGTAATCCAATTATGTAATATGTCGAGTTATGCAAATGAGGTTACCATACGAAAATTAATTGAAAATTAATTAAAAATGTCATCTATTTGAATAAACATTTAAGTCTAAAATGCACATATAATTACATATTAAAAAAATAGATAAACCAATTATAATTATAAAAACAGGCAACCAATACATGCTAAATCAATTAACAACCATAAATATATTATTAAAATTATTTACTTAAAGTTGAAAAATAACATTTAATAATATAATATGTACATGTTATAAAAAATGCATCCCACACATTAAAATAATATAAAATTCATCACTTAAAAACAAAAGTAAACCTACTACCAAAAACAAATCAAAGCTTTAAATCAACTGCCATAAATATATTATTAATATTATTTACTTAAAATTGAAAATAATGTTTAATAATATAATATGTACATGTTAATCAGCTAGAAAATATATATTCGAATAAATACTTGATCCTAAAAGAAACATTTTAAAAAATATATGCACCTACTAATATATAAATATATGACACATTAATTAATTCTTATAATTTTACTTAAGATAATTAAAATTTATTAAAACATAGATAAAACTTATTTAATCAAAAACACTAAACTTCGTATTAATGCATTACACGTATCATCCTAAAAATATATGACTGAAATGCATAAGCAAATAAATCTAAGGCTAAGTTCATAAATTAAACAAAATTCAAGTCATAGAACAAAAATAATCAAATTTCATGTATTAAATTGATATAAACCCATAATTTAAGACCAAAACGTAACATGCAAGAATTTAAGCGTTAAATGTCTAAAACAACAACAATACAATACATTCATAACTAAAATTAAATACACACATAAAAATAAAAAGACAAAATTGTAAACACACAAACTAACAATTAGGGACTAAAATGAATTATAATGAAAACAAGATGACCTATAACCCAAAACATTATAACATAAAACTGGAAAATAACGGAATCAAAACAAGTACATAAGACAAAATTAAAAAGCAATCCTGAAAGTGCCTAATTTACAAAAAAGGGTGTTCAAGTTTGCGGACTACTATAACTTAATTTACCCAAAAATATTTAATATGAAACATAAATTTAACAAAACTTAAACTAAACTCACGCACACAACTAAACTACACCATTTCATGAAAAACATAAAAACATGAATATTAAATTAAAATCTAACCTAATAACTAAACCAATTAAAGTGTAGTAGTGTACCTGCCTTACTTTTCTATCCACTTTCCCTACCTCACGCTTTACTCTTCACTTTCCCTCACCCACGTTCAACGCGACTCTCTCAAACGAATTGGAAAGGAACCCAACCCCAACATGCACGACCTAAAGCTCCGGTGAACCATTCCCAACGGTGAGAACTACTCTTTTGAAGGTAAACAATCACTCCCTCTTTTTTCTATTTTATTTTACTATTTTGATTTAAAAAAATTTACTAACCTCAACTCTTCTATTTTTAACCCCGAGCCTGCTCACTCCTTTGATTCGAAAGCTTCTCAGCCCTGATGTGCGAAGGAAGCGCTCCACAAAGGGAATGGTAGATTCTTTGCTCTCTCTTTTTTTCTGTTCGGATTTCTTTCGAATTTTCCGTTCGAAACCTTACTGTTGTTGTATGAGATTTTCTGGTTTTTCGTTGATGATTTTATTAGATGATAGTTTTCAATTTTTTTGAATGGGTTTGATGAAGGATGATACGGATGTTCTGCTGATATTTGGTTATTTTACTCGAATAATTGCTGATGATTTTTTATATCTCTTCTAAAAAAACTTCTATTCATTTCGAAGAAAATGGGGAAAGCCCCTTTTTACATACTGTTTTTGTTTTATTGTGTAAAAAACAAATAAAAAGGTATCTCCTATTCTCGTAATGGTTTCTCTTGGCTGGTTCCTTTTTTTTGGCTATGTATTCTTCGTCTCTCCCCATTCTCTCGGGTAATTCTTCTCTGGTTTTTATTCTCTGTATTCTTTTTCTTTTCTTTTCCTCAATACCCCCTCTCTCTATTATTTAGTGGTTAATTCCATTCAGAACTCCCATTTACCGTTTTTCCCTTGATCATGGACCCTTGTATTCACTAACTTCTCTGTCATCCTTGTTAACTCCCCATAACCGTCTTTATTTTTCAGGGAGTTCTCACATGGAATGAAGGTTGCTCAGCTGGATCCTTGGACTTGAATTGGGCCTCCAACTGTCTTTGGTACGATTTGGGTCGCAAGTAATTTTTTATAAGCCCAGACAAAACGAGCATCTACAACTGCCCCTCTTTGCTCATTGTCGTGCAACGAGAATAGAGCAAAGATCAATAGATGTTCAAATTTGTCCGGCAATGAGAACTTCAAAAGATTAAACCACTCCACTGTTACTTCGAGATAAATGAGACTTGAAAAATCTTCAAACGATGGGTCCGCTCCCTCTTGTTCAGGGATTAAGGAACTCGAACAATCTTCTAAAAATGGGTTCACTCCATATTGCTTCAGGGAGTAGAACTCGAATAATCTTCTGCTTACGGGTTCGCTCCCTCTTGCTTCAAGGGGTAGAACTCGAACAATCTTCTGTCTACGGGTTCACTCCCTCTTGTTTCAAGGAGTAGAACTCGAACAATCTTCTGCCTACGGGTTCGTTTCCTCTTGCTTCAGGGAGTAGAACTCGGATAATCTTCTGCCTACAGTCCTCCCTCTTGCTTCAGGGAGTAAAACTCGAACAATCTTCTGGTGTGATTCTGCTACACTATTCTCCCATGAAGGCTCAACTTCGAAGGTTAAACCTGAAAATCAAACGTTGCCACTCATTAATGTATGCTTGAAGATTTGAAAAACATTATACTCGAAAAATTTAAAATTTATGAGAATCTTTGAGAATCCATTTCTCTTGAGGGAGCTTGTCTCACAACAACTAGATAAGAGAATCTTCTTGGACTCGGCTGCCATCTGAACCTCTCTCTTCCTGGGACCTTGAATTGGTTAATGACTCCTCGTGCGTATTTCTTTTTAATCAATTGATCCGCTTCTTTGTACTCGAGAACCCTTGCTTTCCTCCCACATCTGATGATATGATGGCTTGCTCCAACGCTCTTCCGAGAAGGCTTAAAATGGCACGAATGACTTATCACCTTGGTGTGAAAACATCCTACCCGAAGGACTTATGGATGACCCGAAGGATTTATTATCTTGCTCGAAAGACTCAAAAATGACCCGAATGATTTAATCATCATAATCGAAAGACTTACTGATGGCCCAAATGATTTAATCATCATGCTCGAAAGACTTACTGATGGCCCAAAGGACTTCATCATCATGCTCGAAAGACTTACTGATGGCCCGAATGACTTCATCATCATGCTCGAAAGACTTCTTGATGACCCGAAGGATTTAATCATCATGCTCGAAAGACTTACTGATGGCACTTACTGATGGATTTGTTTCACTACTCTTCGGTGAAGGCTTACAAATTACCCGAAGGATTTAATCATCATGCTCGAAAGACTTACTGATGGCACTTACTGATGGGTTTGCTTCACTACTCTTCGGTGAAGGCTTACAAATTACCTGAAAGACTTAATCATCATGCTCGAAAGCCTTACTGATGGCCCAAAGGACTTAAATTGTTTAATGGGTAAAAAACCTTTCTTATTTTTCAAAATCTCAAATTTCATATTTTAATGAGAAATCTTTCACATTTCACTTCATAAAATGACTTAATGGTCGGTCCACGTGCCCCGCTTCAAAGCAATGCTTCCTCTGTGCATTGACCCCTGCGTTCCTCAAGTTCTGCCTCTCTAAACATAATTCCCTGTATTTGATGTTTAACTTCTACCTTTCAATTGTAGGGCTTTTAACATCCTGCATCTTCTCTTTTCATTGGAAGATCTGTCAAAATTATGTGTTTATGCATGAAACACGAATGCAATTAAATGTATTAGTGTAATGCATTTTCTTTTATGAAAATGATGTTCTTATGAATGCATAAATGTCGATTCAATCTTCATTTGCCTTCAAAGTGGCGAACTTAGTCTTCTTCTACCCTCTCCGGGGTTTGCTTTAGATATCCGTATAACAACTCATAATTTTCAACTTGCATTTTTAAAGAGCCTTCTAATCTTCTTCTATCTTCTTGTTGTCTTCATTTTCTGTCTTCATTTCGGAGAAATTGTTTTCTCTCTCAACTTCTTGCTATGGTCAGAAATATGACCGTGTTGCCCCATTTTCGTCCTTGGCTCAATTATGCTTTCTGAGTTGTTCTTTCAGGACTCTGCAACTGATTGATGCTCGGTTGGTTTTCTTTAAAAGGTAAGCTCTGCTCAAATTCACGGTGTGCCCCTGACACTTCAAGTTATGAGACTCATTCTCAATATCTTCTTTGTCTGAATCTTGTCATCTCAACATGATTTGGGTTTCTGGTCATGCCCCAATGTGGGTACTCATGGCTCTCTTCGTGCCCAAAATATCTTAATCTTGAATGGTCTCAATCTGGTGTCACTAAACAACAGTATTGTCAAATAGCTCGAGGGCTTCTCTTCATGTTTCCACAAACACTTAAGAAGCAATAAACTCTTTTAACAAAATGTCTTGCATTTTTATACAAGCTGGGATAAGTGCCCTCTTCCGAATAATGAGACCATCTTCTTCTTGGCGGGTTACTGACAACGTCCCAAGGAAATGTCACAAGTTTTATTCTTTAGTCTTTCTAATCTCTCAGACCACTTGCTTTCAATACTGTGAAATGCTTCACTATTCTGGCAGCATTTATTTTTTCTACAACAGAGGCAGAATAAGTCTTTCCAGCTTCAAGGACCTTTGTCATTTGAGACTGTCCTGTTTGAAAATGTTTTTTTTCCCTTTTTCTTATTTTAGGGATCAAAAAATAAAAGAATTTTATAAAACATTACCCCTCAATTCAGGCTCAGAATCGAATCAAATCACAAACATGAGTTCAAAGAATATAAAAAAGAATCAATAGCTCTTTTTAATGTTTTCAGAGTTATAGCTCTTTGACAAGTGTCAAAATTGATGGGTTGACTTCAGATTGGCTTCTTATTTTTAAGGTTTCGACCAACAAACTTATATTTCTTTCTCGGTCCTTGTGAACATCACAACATGCCCCTCCTTCTGGCTTGGTATTTTAATCAGATACGGACAAAATGATGCAACTAGCATAATCAATTACTAGACTTTCTAGAGCACTTCTATTTCAGTTATCTGAAATCTTCCATTTGTTCAAGCTTCGTAGGCTTCTCTAACAAAGGCAGTGCAGAAATATCGGTCTAAAAATGAAATTCCTGAGTGCTCGTGTGAAATTGACTATAACAGGTGTTCCTTAACTCCCTTAGTCTATCTTTACCGAAACTCCTTATTCATAAAATTGATTTAATTTGTCATTATCTGGCTAGCTGAAATCAACTTTATTGTAATTTGCCTTTATCGGGCTAGCTGAAGGGTTCATCTCATCACAAAATCTTTGACTTGACAATCACAGTGGAGCATACACTGAATTTCCAAGTACCTGATCAAGGTCATGGTTTGAATATAATCTATTCATAAAGTCAAGGCTTTCGATTTTCCTCTATAACCAATTGCTTTAGCAGAATAGCTCAGCTTTATTGTGTACATATAATATAATCATTTTATTAGGCTAGCTGAATTCTATCCATAAAGCCGGGGCGTTTAACCAATTGCTCTAGAGGGACAACTAAAGTTTTATTGTATACATGTAATATTACAATCTGGGTATACGGATTCAATTTCTTAAGCTTGTCAAGAAGAACCTGTCATAGTCTAGGTGTTATTGAAAGTCAGAAAATCTCATCGTTAGAGTTCAATTCCCAAGCAACTGACCTAAACTAGATTCACCTACTCGAATATTCCATCCGTAAAGATCATAATCATCATTAAATGTCATCAACAAAAGTGTGGTCTATTCAATTTCGTGAAAACATACACAAACGATACCCCACGTTGTCCGCTCCTATACATACCTGGATACCAAGCCTCTTGTTCATTCCCTTATAAGAGGAGAAGGTTATATCCTGTAAGAAAGGGTATGATGTTCGATTGTATATCCTGGGGGTAAGGTCTAGGGTCCTTGTTTTACCAGTTTTCAATCATGATACTTTTTCAAAGAACAATAACTCTGACCATTTACATAGTTTTTTAATTAAGTTGATATTCAAAGAATTTCAAATTGCAAATTTAATTCAATGCTCACCATCTTTAAAGTAGCATAAATTCATTTAAATATCATTATAAAAAAAACTGAGAAATGATGAAAAACAAGTTCAAACACATGATGTTGCAAATGAAATAAAGCCCTATTATGAATGAAATGATCTCTTCCTAATTAGGATGCCCCATTACTCATCTAACGTAGCAACACTTGAACCAAACGGATGCTACATTATGTGCACTGATGCCCCACTCTAGCTCGTCATCCACCGTTTCACCAATTCTTGTGTCAATGTCCCTTTTTCCACAAGCATCTCTATCTCTTTTAACAACGGCCTACAATTCCCCGTAGAATGCCCCAATACCCCCAAGTAGAAATCACAGACACCATCTTGATCATAGTTGTGAGAAGAAGAGTATGGTTGCACTTTCACTGGCCTCGGTGTGATGTATTAACCTTTAACCAAATGGGGATATAGATCCGAGATAGAAGTTTGGAACACTTTCAAAGCATTTTTTGATATTGGGAGTTTCTTTGGACTTCTTGAGTAACCCGTTGCCCCTTTTCTTTTACGTCTGTGAGAGCTCTGGACGTAACATTCATTCACCTCATCAGCTTGTTCATTTTGATCGATTAGGTTTTTATAAGTGTCTTTCAAGTTTCCTTTGCTGATTGCATCCTCAATTAACTCCCTAGCTGTCATAAGATCCTTGAAGTTATTCGTCGACTTTCCTAGCATTAACTCAAAGAAAGGAGCTGGAAGAGAATCGTTA
Source organism: Hibiscus syriacus (assembly GCF_006381635.1). NCBI lineage: Eukaryota > Viridiplantae > Streptophyta > Magnoliopsida > Malvales > Malvaceae > Hibiscus > Hibiscus syriacus. The sequence goes on along the minus strand of NW_024062326.1, from coordinate 881,834 downwards.
AACATATATGATATTTCTTCTTCTAACAAAGGAGGTTAAACATATATGATATTTCTTCTTCTAACAAAGGAGGTTAAACTTGTGCTGTCACTCCTCTCCATCTTAGGTCATATTCTTTAAAGCTCTCAGTAGCTTTCATTCTTATCCTTTGAAGGTCATGACATTTTGGGGCTAAGACTTTAACATATTGATATTACCCTAGAAACGTATCAGTTAGGTTAACCCATGTCTTGATCTGTTCTTTGTTCAAACGGTTATACCATACTACAGCTGGCCCAACAAGACTATCATGGAAGTAATTAATCAATAGATTGTCATTATTTAGATACCCTTCCATCTTTCTACAAAACATCTTCAGATGAATTATGGGACAACTAGTTCCATCATATTTCTCAAAATTAGGCACCCTAAATTCATGTGGGATGACCAAATCAGGGACCAAACTAAGTTCTCTAGCTTCTAACTCCTTGTGAGGGGATTTAAAAACCTTCATATCTTTAATGGCTTCATTCAACCACCTGAATTTGTCTTCAAATTGCTCATAATTGACGAGGCTATTCCCTTGGTTTAAGTTAGATGCTCCAGGGTAGGTTATGATTCTTGACGTATTAGTCTGATGAGACTGATTTCCTTTATCAGCGATTTCCTCTCTATCAGCAGCCTTAGTTGCCAACATCTGGATCATTTGATTTGATATACCTTGTAAAGAACCCGATGCTTGATTCCTCATATCTTGTTGTGACCCGACTAACTGCTCTTGTAGTTGATCTTGTAATTTCTCATTAGATTGTTCCATTGCTTCTATTTGTTTGTTCATGATGATGAGGAATATTATGAATGAATGATCTTGTTATATTTTGTCACATAACCTTCCATAAGTTATTTCTGCATTTTTATAATTAATACATGTAAAATACTTAAATAAATACATGCAATGCAAATGAAAATGCCAAATGCAAATACAAAAGGTGTCATTCCAGAGTGATCATCTTAAAACAACTTTCATTGAACACAAAGGTTTCGGTACATCAAACAAACTTTACATATAACGGACAGCTTTCGCTCCTAACTTTTCTATCTCATTCAAAAGTCAATTTAACTTCCATTCATGCTCGGTTGTTGAGTTGTCAATCTGCTTCAATTCTCTTACAAATCCAGCTAAATCAACCCATTTGTGAGCCACAACACTTGCTTGGGTCATAACTTCTTTCATGACTTTGTCCCTTTTCTCTATCTTGAGTGTCGATTCCTGAAGCTGTAGACACTACTGTTGAATCTTCCTTGCAAGAAAGTCATTGTGGTTATGAAGCTCTTGCATAAGATCACTACAAGTATCCACAATCTTCATCAACTTCTTGTTATTGGCTCTAACAGATTCTAATTCAGCGTCATTCTCCCTCTTGTGGCATTGATATGAAATTTCCATATTGGCAATGGACCTATTCAACATCTGATTTTTGGCCTGATATCTTCCCAAATTATCAACAGCTATATTGCGTATTTTTTCTGCAATCTGTAAATCATGAGAAAACTTCTCTGCTCGACCTTCGTGCATATTGCAATTCCTTCTCCACTGTTCAGCGTCATTATTCAGTTTAGCGACTCCTGTTATCCACTCATCTGGAACATTTCCTATACCAGCAAATTTAAAAGCTTGACTGATCCTTTGAAAAACATCCCGCATGGCTTCCATATCTCTACTCAATTTATCATTTTCACTCCTTAAATGGCGAATCAGAGCTTCATATTTTAGCAAACAATTTTCTTCCTGGATGTCCTCACTGATACCCTTACCTTTGGTCACTTTTGGTTCAAACTCAACAGGATAATCCATTTTCAAACTGGGTTGTCCTTTCAATTCAAACTCCAATACTCCATGATCTAGAAGAAGTTGGACTCGACGTTTGAAAGTAGAATAATTCTCAATAGAATGTCCTTGAACTCCAACATGATATTCACAACAAACATTGACGTCATACCAACTTGGATATGGAGGTTGCAAAGGTTTCACATAATGCAGGGCCACTTATCGGTCTTCTAACAGTTCATCAAACAATTCCTTATATGATATTGGGATGGAATCACAACGAGATCCACCTCTCAACTTGGGTTGAATTAGAGTTTCCAGTTTTATTTCCCCTGTTGTTTGAAGTAAACTATCAAACACCAACGAGTTCTGACTGCATGTCTTATTTTCATTCTTCTAAACTTCTATAGTTACCACTATTTCCTTGGAATTTCCAAAAAACTTGTTGATACGAACAATGATTATGCGTGATTTCTCATACTGACTAGAATCAACAGGTTCTAAAGTAGTCCATTGCATATCTGATACCTTGAGATTGTTTTCATTGAGTTCTTTCTTTTCATTGCGTTATTTCTCATCTTGGACATTTGCTCTTTTATCTCTCTTATCTCCTTGTGCTCTTCGTCAGACATATGATCTTTATGTGCGCAACTCTCCACTATTTTCGAAGCTTTCTCAGGATGCCATTTCTTGACTGTGTTATAGTCTGTTTGATCACAAAACCCCTTGTCCGTCATGAAAACCTTTTACTATGATGACTACTCATAAATCAACACCTTTTGAATATGTCATGATCATGCAATTCAAACAAAGAGAAAAAATAATATAGAAACAAGTTAGTACAAATGAGTAACAAAATGACAAAAAGCAACAATAACAAAATAAATAAATTAATGCTAATAATAATGCAAATGCAAATGTACAAGGTGTTAATTCCAAAAGTGACCACCATAAAACAACCTTCATTTAGACAACAAGAATTCAGTATACCATGTAGTCAAAATATAAATGTGATTCTTCATTTCTTCATTTCCTTGAGCCGTACTCTTCATGGAATCTAATATTGCACCCAAAGTTGTCGGCGTACTTTATCACCTTTGATGGCGCTAGATGTCCTTAAATTGAATCATGAGGTCTCCATTTTTACTTTCAATACGAAGTGATCTTCATGTCTTTATGAAGGGTCTTCTTGTTTTTGGTATAACTGTATATATCTTCTAAGGGAATATCTTGGCCTTCACTCCTTTAAAGGAAGCCTTCAATCAACTTCAGATTTCTTCATTCATCGGATGTCCTTCTTCATGGGTCATTTGAACATCTTTGAATCTCTTGATTTTGACTACATGGTTAAGAATTTCTTGTCTCATTATGTCCAGCCTTCTTATTAGTCAATCACTTGCGAATTAACACCTTGTGATGACATGAAGATGCGAATGCAATAAAATCAAAATAAAATAGACATACAACAAAATGGGTTAGTACACATAATATCAACAACAAAATAATAAATATCATAATCATTAAATAAAACCTACCCTTACATGCTGGCTACCCAATCATGTTTTAGTAGATCCTACCCAACATGATATCTACCCCATGCCTTGTTATTCAAAAAAATCCTAACCGCATGATATCTAATTCGCATGCTTGTTCGAGAAAAATAAACCTAATCGCATGATTTCTAGTTCGCATGCATTTATTCGAAAAGCGAAATTAAATGACTCAAAAAGCTTTTCCTTGTGTACCCTCCTCACAGGACTCTTAAGGTTTGCTCAACCTAAGTTCGGGCTCTATGTTCACTATATGTTGGGTTCAGTTCTAAAGTAATAGGTTCTCGAATTGTCCTTGTTGGTGTCCCCTTAGGCTGCCGAACTCTCAATCATGGCCCATCACAGGCATTAGGGGATCGAGTTCAATTTCGAGGGAACACACCTCCTTATGTCCATGCGGAGGTGAATACCATCACGAGGACCATAAGGCGTGAGCTCCAGGAGCGATCCACTATCCCATGCGGAGGTGAAAACCACACGAGGGCATAGTCTCTCACTCCTACTTAATTTGGACAGAGCAAGGTTTTAGCTCATGTCATGATAATGCAACTGTGCAGTGTGTGAGGAAAAGCGAAAAAACACATAATAAAAGTACTCAAAATCAATTCCCAAGACACACAATTAATCTGAAACCATTAACAAACAAATTAGTACAACTATTTAATGGTTAATAAAATTATAAACAAAAAATATTAAAACCAAACAAGGGATCAAAAACCAAATTTAAACGAATTTATAACCTTCAATTGTAAAGACAATTAACTAATCGACTATCGGCTTGACTCTCTAAAAACAGGTCCCCAACAGAGTCGCCAAGCTGTCGAAACAATTTTTTTCTTTAAAGTGAGATTTTAAAACCACATTAATTCTTAATTATCCTCTTTCAATTGATTTTTAATTTAAAAACAAATGCGATTTTAGAAAACCTCTCGTTTCTAAAATTTTGGATTTCCTTTACGATAGAAAAAAATACGATTCTAAGAGTCGTCACCAATCCTTGATTAGGGTGTGATTGGGCACCCACAAATGTTTTGTCATTTTAAATAAAAATTAATTTTAATTAAAACAACAGATTGTGATATGCGTTACCAAAAAATGAGTTCGGGAGTCGATTACGCGTGGGGAAGGATTAGCACCCCCACAGTGCCCTAAATCGATACCTAGTTGATTAATTAATGTCTTTGCAATTAAATTTACAAATTCGAGTTTAATTTGGTTTATGATCACCGACAAAACAACAACACATTAATTATTCAAAAGCACCAAAATAGATTAAATTAAAATTACCCAACCTTTAGAAAGATAAAGAATATTCGATTATTTACAAATATCGAGACTAGATCTTAAATAGTTATATCAACCTTTTCTCGATAAATTTAAATAGTCGAATATTTCTTTTTCTTCCATTCCCACATTTTAAAGTGATAATCAATTTCTTAGGTGTCACTTATAGGATACACTTTTATTTTAAAATCATTAAAAACGGACCTCAAATACGTTATGACAACCCACTTAAAACAATTTTAAATTAAAAGTTTATTACCCTTAATCCAATTTTATGTAATATGTCGAGTTATGCAAATGAGGTTACCATACGAAAATTAATTAAAAATGTCATCCATTTGAATAAACATTTAAGTCTAAAAATGCACATATAATTACATTTTAAAAAAATAGATAAGCCTATTATAATAATAAAAACATGCAACCAATACATGCTAAATCAATTAACAACCATAAATATATTATTAATATTATTTACTTAAAGTTAAAAATAACATTTAATAATATAATATGTACATGTTATAAAAAATGCATACCACACATTAAAATAATATGAAATTCATCACTTAAAAACAAAACTAAACCTACTACCCAAAAAAAAAATCAAAACTTTAAATCAACTGCCATAAATATACAAACTAACAATTAGGGACTAAAATGAAATACTCACATAAAAATAAAAAGACAAAATTGTAAACACACAAACTAACAATTAGGGACTAAAATGAATTATAATGAAAATAAGATGACCTATAACCCAAAACATTATAATATAAAACTGGGAAAATAACGGAATCAAAACAAGTACATAAGACAAAATTAAAAAGCAATCCTAAAAGTGCCTAATTTACAAAAAGGGTGTTCAAGTTTACGGACTATAACGTAATTTACCCAAAATATTTAATATGAAACATAAATTTAACAAAACTTAAACTAAACTCATGCACACAACTAAACTACACCATTTCATCAAAAAGATAAAAAACATGAATATTAAATTAAAATCTAACCTAATAACTAAACCAATTAAAGTGTAGTAGTGTACCCCTGCCTCACTTTTCTATCCACTTTCCCTACCTCACGCTTTACTCTTCACTTTCCCTCACCCACGTTCAACGCGACTCTCTCAAACGAATTGGAAAGAAACCCAACCCCGACATGCACGACCTAAAGCTCCGGTGAACCATTCCCAACGGCGAGAACTACTCTTTCGAAGGTAAACAATCACTCCCTGTTTTTTCTATTTTATTTTACTGTTTTGATTTTAAAAAAAAATTACTAACCTCAACTCTTCTGTTTCTTACCCCGAGCCTGCTCACTCCTTTGATTCGAAAGCTTCTCAGCCCCGATGTGCGAAGGAAGCGCTCCACAAAGGGAATGGTAGATTCTTTGCTCTCTCATTTTTTCTGTTCGGATTTCTTTCGAATTTTCCGTTCGAAACCTTATTGTTGTTGTATGAGATTTTCTGGTTTTTCGTTGATGATTTTATTGGATGATAGTTTTCAATTTTTTTGAATGGGTGTTGATGAAGGATGATACGGTTGTTCTGCTGATATTTGGTTATTTTACTCGAATAATTGCTGATGATTTTTGATATCTCTTCTAAAAAAACTTCTATTCATTTCGAAGAAAATGGGGAAAGCCCCTTTTTACATACTGTTTATTGTGTAAAAAACAAATAAAAAGGTCTCTCCTCTTCTCGTAATGGTCTCTCTTGGCTGGTTCCCTTTTTTTTGGCTATGTATTCTCCGTCTCTCCCCATTCTCTCGGTTAATTCTTCTATGGGTTTTTTTTCTCTGTATTCTTTTTCTTTTCTTTTCCTCAATACCCCTCTCTATGTTCTTTAGTGGTTAATTCCATTCAGAACTCCCATTTACCGTTTTTCCCTTGATCATGGACCCCGGTATTCACTAACTTCTCTGTCATCCTTGTTAACTCCCCCCATAAACGTCTTTATTTTTCAGGGAGTTCTCACTTGGAATGGAGGTTGCTCAGCTGGATCCTTGGATTTGAATTGGGCCTCCAGCTGTCTTGGGTACGAGTTGGGTCACAAGTAATTTTCTATAAGCCCGGACAAAACGAGCATCTACACTATTATTTTGGAATACACAGGGAGTGGCACACCCAACTTTCCGAAGACAGTTTAGGAAACTAATTAAAGAACATAACCCCAGTATCATAGCGCTCTTCGAAACTCATACAAGTGGAGCTAATTCAGACAAGATTATCAAATCATTCGGGTTCGACAACTCCTTCAGAGTAGAAGCGCAAGGCTTCAGCAGAGGTATCTGGATTCTTTGGAACACATCTGTTGAAGTCAAGATTACAAAGGTGGCACCTTTGTTCAGCTTTCTTCACATAGCTATCAGGAAACATCTATGGGATATGCTTTCCAACCTTAAACCATCAAACTACGAACCATGGATACTCGGAGGAGACTTCAATTGCATCCTAAGAAACGAAGATAGACTCGGGGGAAACCTAAACAATAAGGGATGCAGTAAAGTCTTTAACGACATTGTTTTCAAAAACGCTTTGAAGGAAGTTGATTATCAAGGTCAACAGTTCACATGGCGTCGTGGAAATCTTTGGCAACGATTGGATCGTTGCTTGATGAATTTAAGATTGGAAAACTTACATCCGAACTCTGAAGTAATTAACTTAGAGCATATCGGATCTGACCACAGTCCCCTACTCTTACGGACACTTGCGCAACCGACGACGAAAAAGAACAAGTAATTCCGCTTCTTAGCAGCTTGGCTAGACCATCCAAAGTTCAAACATTTTCTGGAATCAGTCTGGATTCCAAATGGAGAAGTCTTGGCCAATATTAAACAATTCTCCCATAGAGTAACGGATTGGAATCGCAATTCGTTTGGGACCATAGGACAAAAAAAGAAGAAAATCCCAGCCCGACTGAGAGGTATTGATAAAGCCCCTCAAAATCACTACTCGGAAAATCTTGTAAACCTCGAAAAAGAGCTAAAAGTGGAGTTGAATTCTATAGTACACGAAGAGGAGTTTCTATGGGCACAAAGGGCCCGTTCTAACTGGATCAATCATGGAGACAAAAATACGAGATATTTTCATACGAAGGCCATCTCGAAATAAAAAAAAACACCGCTCTAAAGTTCTCATCTGGAGAATAGACCAAGAACCAAGAACAATTAAAATCGTACATCACAAGATTTTTTAAGGAGCTGTTCATGTGTTCACAACCCGCAACAACACCCTACACTTAATGGAACCTATTCCCCAGAATAGATGAGGATAAGTTAAACGTTTTAAGTAAACATGTTGAAGACTCAGAAATTAATGAAGCAATTTTCAGTATGGGTTCATTAAAAGCTCCAGGAGCGGATGGTATCCACGCAATATTTTATCAACAAAATTGGAATATAGTTTGTGAAAGCGTACGCCAGTTTGTTAAAAGAATCTTTACCGGGGAACCAACTCCAGAAGCGATAAATAGAACATTGGTAGTACTTCTTTCTAAAGTTGAGAAGCCTGAGTCAATCACACAGTTCAGACCAAATAGTCTATGCTCAGTAATATACAAAATCGTCACCAAGGTTATTGTGATCCGGATAAAACCTCTATTGTCCAGTTTGATAACAAACAATCAAACAAGCTTTATCCCAGAACGAACAATTATTGACATCATATTAGCACATGAGACGACTAACTCAATGAACCGGAAGAAAGGAAGAAAAGGGTGGATGGCAATTAAAATTGATTTGGAAAAAGCATACGACCGACTTGAATGGTCCTCCATCGACGACACTCTCGTTGACGTTAGATGTCCGAACATGCTAAGGCGAGTCATCATGCAATGTGTAAGCTCATCCACTATGCAGGTAGTCTGGAATAGAGAGTTATCATAAATGTTCAAACTTTCAAGAGCAATTCGGCAAGGCAATCATTTGTCACCATACCTATTCGTTCTTTGTATGGAAAGATTGGCTCAAGCGATTCTTAAAGAAGTCGAACAAGGGGATTGGAAACCAATCAAATTAGCCACTACAGGTCCGACCTTGTCCCACCTATTCTTTGCTGATGACTTGATACTATTTGTAGAAGCGGATAACAATCAACTCGAGGTGATTAAAGAGGTCCTCCATAAGTTCTGCCTGAGCTCTGGCCAAAAAGTTAGCATCCTTAAAACCAACATATTTTTCTCCAAGAATGTCTCTCCCCAAACCAAGAATCTTTTTAGTGGAGGTTTCAGATATAAAGAAGTTAATAACCTCGGAAGATATTTATGTGTACCCCTCATTCATAAACGGGTTACAAGTGATACTTGTCGACTTATTGTCCAACGAGTTCGTGATAGATTATCGGGATGGAAACAAGCATGCCTCTCCTTGGCTGGACGAATAGTTTTAGCTAAATCAGTTCTTACGGCTATACCATTCTATGCCGTGCAAACAACAATACTTCCAAAAAGGTGTATGCGATGAAATTGAGAGATTAATCCGAGGATTCATTTGGGGAAATTCTCAGGAGAAGGGGGCGTGAACCTGGTCAACTAGGATTCATTATGCTTGCCTATCAAAAATGGTGGTCAAGGTTTAAAACACCTAGGAACGAAAAATAAGGCATTCATAATGAAATTAGCGTACAAATTCATCACCCGACCAGATCTACTTTGAGTCTAGGTTTTGCGAAGCAAATACAAGATAAAAGAACAAACTCCCCGTACACTACGGAGGCACATGGCTACGGAGTCGAACTGTGGAATCTGTGGATCTGCATATGAAGACATTGACCACATAATGAGATACTGCCCAACAGCTTACACAATATGGGTGAAATTAATATCTCCAGGTAAGTTAAATGAATTTTTGCAAGGGAATATGTATTCTTGGTTAACCAAAAACCTTACCTGCAAAGAATCTCCCTCGCCGGGAATTGATGAGTGGAGCATTTATTTTAGCGCTATGCTATGGACTTTATGGGAGAGAAGGAATATATCCATTTTTATCCCGACATGATTGAAAGACGCGCTGTCTTAGAAAGAGTTAGAAGACTAGTACATGAAATCTCCATTTCGAATAGTTCTCATCCAAACCAAAGATCAAGACATCAGATAACTCCCACCACCTGGATACCACCTGAACCTCCATGGTGCAAGATTAATACTGATGGCTCAAAGAAAACTGGCACAGGAGATTCCGCATGTGGGGGAATAGCTCGAAACCACGAAGGATTATGGTTATGGGGATTCACTAAATTAGGAGTCTGCTTGATTCTGGAAGCGGAACAATGGGGAATACTCGAAGGCCTCCGACCCGCCTGGGAAGCTGGAGAGAAACTAGTAATTATAGAAGTGGACAGTAGTGAAGCTGTGCGTTTAGTTCAGGATAACTCAAGCGAAGGAAGACCTCGCACCCTACTTCAGCATATAGATGAATTACATGCTAAGGATTGGAGAACTACGCTGAACCATGTCCCCTGAGAAGCTAATGGAGCATCTGACGCCATGACAAATCATGCATGGACTCTTCAAGATGGGTTCCACAAAATCACTCATGCCCTAGAAGCAGTACGAGTCAAAATAGAAGCAGATAGAGTAGTTCATAGTGCCTTAGTTTAGTAGAGTAGTTTATAGTACCTTAGCTTAATAGCTCCCTTTACAACCAAAAAAATTAAGCGAATTGAACTCATCATTAATCAATATTTTTCAAATATACCTAATTTTAACCGGATGCATCAAATTTGTTATTCAAATCTTTAATTAAGACCTAATGTGATATAATTATAAAATTACCAAATTATTTCCCTAAAGTCCAATCATAAATAAGAATAACTAAAGAGAGTGTCTAAGTGTCAAAATTAAAGTGAATTAAAACCAATTATGACACTAATTATTTAACCAAAAAATAAATTAACCAGTTAACATGTTATTAAAAATTTATTTATAAAAAAATAAGACTACAATTAAACAAAATTAATGCCATAAAAAATTCTAATCATGTCAATTAATAATCCAATTAAGCCAATTAACCTAATCAAATTGATTAATAACATAATTAAATGTGAATTTTATAACACTAATTATTTAATTTGAAATCAAATTAATCAATTAATAAATTATTAACCAATTATAAAAACTAAGACCATAATAATAAATATCAAAAGATTAATTGTACCAATTAATATCCAGTTAAGTCAACTAATACTCTAATCATAAAAATCAATACCATAAAAAACTTGACAGATTACCTTATTATATAATTATTATATAAGTTAATGGTTCTTGTGTTTAGGGAGTAAGGAGATTGAAAGATAGAAAATTTGCACAAAGATTTATAGTGGTTCGACTTCTCAACCAAGTCTACATGCACTACCTTATCTCCTCACCAAGGATTTTCTATGCTCACATGTCACTAGCTTGAATGAATTCAATTAAAGTCCAAAAACATTTTGCCATAATTGTTATATCAAAACTTAGTTCAATAATCTCCCCTTTTTGATATAATAAAACATTTGAAAAACAATTTATGGCAAAACTCCCCATTAATAAAATATTTAATGAAAAAGATATCAATTGTAAGTAGGGTGCAAGGCACTGCTAACTAGGGTGCAAGGATCCTCTTGCTTGTTAGAATGTCTTGACATGTATCAGTCAGTGTACAAGGCACTACTAACTAGGGTGCAAGGACCAACTACCTGCGAGGATGGGGTAGCATGGTGATGCCTTTTTGATGTAGAATTTTTAGATCTCACCCTAAGTAGGCTAGAGGGGTGTGTGTCCCGAGATACATCGAAACCCTTTGAACACACCATGATGCCTACCTCAGTATTTTGTGTTTAGTACACTTGTATGATTATAACTTTGCTTGCTAGTATGATCATGTGGCGATCACATGTAGCAAGTTTGGTCATTAGTGTAACACTAAGCTTGTGAGCTTAGCAATATGAATTTGTTTCCATATGCATATTCTTAGAAGGAACATCGAGGGGCTTATTTCACTGTTGACTTTTAGACCAATCAGAGTAGTAGAATATGTCTTGACTTACTTATTAGAGGGTATATTCTATTCATAGACCTTCATGCATCGAGTTGTAATCCTATTTTGAGATTTTCTATTTGTAAAGTTTAAGATGTATTTTGGGAGGTCCCCATATTTGTAAACTCAAATAATGTTATCTTCTCTTTTGTCATTATTAGATGATTTACTTATGATGTTCTTCCAATGTTTTTAAAGTAAATTTTTGGGTTAGCCACTTGGGTGGTCCCGTTTAATCCATCGATCTTCGGGTCATATTGGATTAGGATGTTACATTTAGTGTTATCAGGGCATTAGGTTCAGTCATTCTTAAGACCCGTGGGTTAGAGTCAAAGAGTGTCTTTATATGTACATCCCTCCAGAGCATCAAGAGTACTTTTGTGTCTGAAATAGCGATAATAACTCCTCATTTATTTCTTATTTTAGAGACACATATAGACAATAGCATAGCTCATAGTCATGAGGGTAGGGACGAGAGTCGAACCTCCCTAGTTGGTGATAGCGGTGACGAGTTTATCCTAGACTTAGACTTTAAGATAGTTGAGGATGCTTGGGTCGATGAGGTGACCTTCTTCTAAGCTTTGATGGAAGCCCTTAGACACATAGTGCCACCCCCAGGACACCAGCTGCAGCATCTACCCAGTCTACAACGCCAGCCCCTCTCGTAGTTGCATTATTGGAGCACATAGTTGAGAGACTACGGAGGTATAAGACCACTTACTTTTTAGGCTCCAAAGACGATGACCCGATAACAGTCAATCAGTGGTTGAGAGAGACCCTTCATACACTCTATCAACTGCACTTACCCAAGAAGGTAATTAGAGTGTGTCACTGCCCTGTTGAAGGGTAACACTATAGATTAGTGGAAGACCATCGAGATAGAGATGGATCCTAACCCACCTGAGAGCACTTCTTGGTCGAGTTTCACCAGAAGAATATATGAAATGATCACACAAATGCCTTGAGGGTTCAGTTTCTACACCTGAATCAGTGTGACTGATCCGTGTTTAAGTATGAGAGTGAGTTCCTCCGATTGAGTCAGCATGCGACAGAGTTGGTGGCATCTGAGTACTACTATTGGAGGAGGTTCAGGGAGGACCTCTATCTCAAAATCCTCACCCATCTAGTAGGCAATATACGAAGGTTTTTGCTAAGTCGACTCGTCATCCGAAGGCGATCTATAGAGCCTTAGGCATGAGGGCCATAATGTATAGTGGGTTAGTGAGTCAAAGTATGAGATCTATTGAGTCATCCAGACTGTGACAGTCATCATTCAAGAGAGCTAAAGATTCTCAGGGCACATGGAGGGCTCTATCAGGTTTGTCTAAGAGGCCAGGATAGAGTGCGGACTGAGGGTGGATCTGAGTTCTACAGTAGGCCCATATTAGTACCTTCTAGGACGAGTGCCAGCGTGTCAGTGAGGGCCTCCTCCCATCTAACATGTCCATCTTGTGGTAAGAGAAACCTTGAGGCATGTAAACATTAGACTCTAGAGTGCTACAGATACGGTCCCTAGATCACTTTATTCAAGACTACCCTTAGGCACAGGGTGTGACTGGCCCCGACGATGACCCAATGATCAGCAGCGTCAGTTCAATGAGGTTAAGGACCCTCGAGGGGTGGTAGCATCGCTTTGGGGTAGTTAGAAGGGGAAAATCATATCGATAATTGGTTTTAAGCCAAAAGTTACCTCACAACAATATGTAATCAGGGCTTATGAGAAGTGTGAGGTAGATGATGTGATCTCAGGTACTTTTACCGTGTTCTCTATTCCAGTTACTACTTTGGTAGACCCAAGGTTCACACACTCTTATATTTATTCTGAGCTTATTCAAGAAAGAAACATTCTAGTAATTGACCTAGAGATAGGGGTTCGAGTGTATAGTCTCTTATGATTAGACACCCTTGTGGACAAGGTTCATCACCGATGTGTAGTTGAGATTTAAGGTCAGATCTTTATGGCTGATCTAATAGATTGTCCATTCAGAGAGTTCGAAATGATCTTAGGTATGGATCAGCTTTCAGAGCACGATGCTAGTTTTAGATGTAAATCTAGACAACATAAATCAAGAAAATTGATAGAATCAAGGTTGTGATAATTAGAGAGAAATCGAGGTGTTTAAGGATTGTATTGATCGTAAGGGTATAAATGATGATAGATCGAGGTTGTGAAGCCTTCTTGGCTAATGTATTCGACACTCGAGTTATAGTTCTAATGCTTGAAGATATTTGAACTATTCGAGACTTCCCTAACGTGTTTTTAAAGGAGTTGTCAGGATTACCACCTGATAGAGTGTTGGATTTCGGTATCGAGGTTATTCCAATATATACTTTGGTGTCTATTGCTCTATGCCGCATGGAACTGACGGAGCTAAAAGAGTTGAAAGCCCAAATTCAAGAGTTGTTAGAGAAATGCTTAATCTGGCCAAGTATTTCTCCTTGAGGAGAGTCGATCTTCTTTGATAAAAAGAATGATGGGTCGATAATGTTGTACATCGACTATTGATAATTAAACAAGTTAACAAAAAAACAATTACCTTGTCCCTATAATCGATGACCTATTTGACCAACTTAATGGAGCATGTGTGTTCTCCAAGATTGACTTAAGGTTAGAGTATTATCAACTGAAGGTTAAGGATATCGATGTCATAAAGATATCTTTTAGGATGAGGTATGACCATTATGAGTTCATTGTAATGTTTCTTGGACTCACCAATGGCCTGACGACATTCGTTGACTTGTTGAATCATGTTTTCCATCGGTGCCTTGATCAAGTTTTAGTGGTCTTTATATATGGCATTCTAGTGTACTAGCAATCAAAGGAAGAGCATGAACAGCAACTTCGTATCATTCTAAAAATGCTTCGGGAGTGTCAGTTATATGCCAAGTTTAGGAAGTATAGGTTTTGGTTGCCAGAAGTCTCATTCTTGGGTCAAGTAGCAGCGGTGGATGAAATTTAGGTGGACCCTAGGAAATTCATGTTGTAGTGGAGTGGGAACCGAATGTGTCCGAGTTACGTAGTTTATTGGGACTTGTCGGGTATTATCATTGATTCGTTAAGGGCTTCTTGATGATAGAAGCACTGATAACAAATTTGCTTTAGAAAGTATTTCCTTTCATGAGGGATCAAAAGTGGCAGAAAAACTTCGATAAGTTAAAACCTATTTTACCTCAAGCCCCAATTTTGACCTAATTAGAGTCAGAAAAAGACTTCAGAGTGTGTGCTGGTACAAGAAAGAATGGTTGTAGCTTAAGCAACCTGTCAACTCGAGGCTCATGAGTATTAACTACCTTACCCATAACCTAGAGCCTGCTGTAGTGGTTTTCATACTTATGATTTAGAGGAACTATCTGTTTGGTGAGAAGTGTCACATCTTCACTAACCATAAAATTATTAAGTACCTACTTATACAGAAAAAGTTGAATTTGAGATAGCGTAGATGGGTCGAGTTGTTAAAAGACTATGACTGTGTGATCGATTACCAACCAAGAAAGGAATGTTATGGTCGATGCCTTAAGTAGAAAGTCAACGTCAGAGTTGCAAGCTTTGTTAGCACAGTTGAGTTTTTCAGAAGATGGTGATTTGATGGAAAAACTTCACGTAGAACCCCAATTGGTGAGCAAAATTAAGAGGTTGCAGGGCTCCAACAATCACCTGAGTTCTCGCATGGAGCAACTGCACCGAGGTGAAACACCATGTTTCAAATTACATGATGGGAGTGTGTTGTTCTTTAAGAGTCATTATGTACCCGTAAATGTAAAGCTCCATAGTAAGATCCTTTACAAGGCATATTACAACCCACTATCAGTTCATCAGGATAGCAACAAAATATACCAAGAGCTCTGACCGTTGTATTGGTGGTCGGGCATGAAAAAGGAAGTATCCAAGTTTGTTGCTAAATGTTTAGTGTGTGAGCATGTGAAGTGGAAACCAGGTTCCTTCAGGGTTTCTCTAGCTGATTCAGATACCGTAGTGGATTAGTTTATGTAACTGAGTGACAATCTCCTTAAAAGATATGGGCCTTCTTTATAAATGCGTGCATACATAAATTGTGGCTTCCAAGCCAGGTTCTCTATATTTCTTTAAAAATTACATTATATGTGAGATTAAAATTAAGTAAAATTTTTATTCATAATTCTTTATAAATGAACATTGTGTAATTTCAAAAGGTACCAATTTTTGACGTTGTATTAGTGCTTTAACCATCCTCATATGTAATTGACTCTTGAACCATATTTTATCAAGTTTTAAATGTAGATCCAATTTAAAAGTATTCCATCATATACCAAAATAAGCGATATGGACTCTCATTTTCAATATATATTGGATAAAGATGATTTCATTCGATCGTGTGTGCACGTAGTTTGCATGGTCTGTTGGTTTTGGAAAGCTGTTACTAGAAGTTATTTTGTTGCTAAGTTTGTTAGTTCATTGAAATCTTCACTATAAATGTAAAAGTGTGCAAACTCAGAATAATTAATGAAATATCAATTTTTCTATTTCTCATTTTCTCTAGTTTCTCATTATGGTCCCTTTTGTCAGCATACTGGTGGGTTCTTGATTGATTTCTTCCACTGCTAGCTTTCTGGGCACTATGTCACTTACTACGGAGTCTATCAATGATCAGATAGAGTTATCCTCAAGGAACTCCAAAAGCCTTACCAATAAGAAGGCAAATGTAGTTCTTGATGAGCAAAACTTATCTTGTAAAAGTAACATGTGTTGCCTACTTTCAGAGTCATAGGCTTGAACGTATGCTAACGAGATTGGTGTTGCCTCCATCAGAAATGATTGTTAATGAAGAGGGTTTTTCAGTTCCAAATGATGATTATGAGGAGTATGTTGCTCAAGATAGGGCCATTTCTTGTTGGTTACTATCGACGGTTAGCCCGTATCTTCCTCAATTTGTTATAGAAAAAACAACATCTACTGTGCGGAGCACAATTTCATAATTCTTTTCCAATTGTTTGACTATGGTGGTTATGAGCCTCTACTAAAAGTTGCAAGCTCTAAAGAAAGGCACCGATACTATCCGTGTCTATGTCACTCATGTGAAAGAAATTTGTGATGCCTTAGCATCCTGTGGTAGTCCTATATCTCAGGTCGAGCATTTGACAAATATATTGGAAGGACTTCCTGAAGAATATAAACCTTTATTGTTATTATTTCTGCAATACGTGAGACCATCTCCTACAATAATATCTTTAGTATATTGATTAATATTGAGACTCAATTAGATGGGTTTGAAATACATGATGAGTTGCTACCCATGAGTGCTAACTTAACTCAGGGTAAGGATTTGAATTATGGGGTTTTTGTTCAGCATCAACACAAGCCTTCACGTGCTCCGTTTGAAGACAAATCTAGTGGGGGAGGCCGAGGGAAAGGACATCTACACATGCAGTGCCAACTCTATGAAAAAATGGTCACTTAGTTGTGTAACACCCATAACCCGTATATGCGAACTAATACAAGTTACAGATGTCACATAAGAAATTCAAAACATTTCTTTAATTGTACTGAGTACAATTTTGTTTCATTCAAACATCTCAAGTTTAATAACTTGAACAATTATTATAAAATAATTATTCAGAGGAAAATCGTAATATAATATTTTTTATTACTAATTCAAAACTGGTTTCAAGCAATGATAGATATTTATGCTCCATTTTCATAAAATAAATAAGACTGTCTAACACGTTTGATTTATAACCCAAATTAATTTTTAAGCATAGTTTAATATCATAATATTTATTCATACAATTAATTATATTTAATACTAACTATATTAAGAAATTGCAGACATTTCATTATTGTATACATGCCAACTAGAACTTTTAGAACACAATAAGATGTCATAATTGTTACCTGTAAATATTTACTTGGTGATTGATGCTAAGCTCAACTCCTTAATCCTTTTTTTCCTTTTTCCTATGTGTGAAAATCATCACACGCTAAGTATACACTTAGTGAAGTAATCATATAAATATTCAAAGTTGTACAACATAAAAATATAATGAGTAATAAAATTCAATGTAATGTGATCACTTTTCATGTATTCCAACCATGTTACCATAAATTAACATGATATAACCAGATATAAAGTTTCATACCAATATACTTTCCATTTATCCCATAATCTCAACAGTTTATTCACATATTATTCATTTGTTAACCAATAAACCATAGCCCAAAGTATAATTGTATGAGGATCCCAATATAGGAGTCAAATAATGCATTGTAGTGCTGGGGTCGAGCCATACCACCTTATACACCGTAGTGTTTTTTTACCATGTGTCTTCACTAGACACTCTGAGGCATGCACTATGTTCCTTCGCTAAACACTCTAGTGCTACCTAAGATGCAACTGCTAGATTCTATGGCATGCCATTAATACAATTGTCCCTTAATAACATACTTGGGCATATAGTCTATTTTTATTTGATCCATCCATGACCAGGTATATCAATACCATTTAACCTTCGGACATTTCATACCTAAAATAACATTTATATATTCATGATAACATCATGTATAATAAACAGTGACCATTGCATTCTATATTCACCTTTGACATATTTAGAATATATCAATTATATAATAAATGCCATAAACGTCATGACAATATAATTAAGGTTGACTTATCGCAAGTCCTACCCAATGATGTATAAAACATCCATGTATAATTTTATACATGCATTGCACTAATTTTTACATTATATACAAGTCAAAAAATAAGTCTCACTAAGCTTTAACTTGATCTTTTTGCTTTTACTTTGGTTAAAACCCAAAATTTGTCCTAATTTCATATTCTGGCAATTTGCACTACGTTCAAAGAAATATTATTTTGTATTAATATACACCTTTAAAAATTATTTTGTTGATACCAATGGAAACTATACTCAAATATGAATCTATCCATAGAAAATACTCCTTCTATTTAAATTTGTACAATGTAGGGTGAATTTTCAAAGTTAACCGACATAATCTGTTTTGAACAGAATCTGCTGCCCCGTTTTCTAACCTATCCTTGGTTAAAAATTCATATCTTTTCATATATACATAAAAATAAGTTTTTGTTTGTTCTAAAAAAAACTTGATTGATATAAGAATCCAATGGTATAAAAATCATCCTCTAATCATTTTTGTAGAATTTATGGTAATTTTCTAAACTTACTGTCAAGAATATAAATTCTAAGCAGGTTTCACAAATTTGCATTTTCAACTTGTTCACTAATTCTATTAGCTCACCGAATGAACATATAAGCATACATCACAAATCATATAATATTTTAGGAGTCACTTCGTACCATAGTAACTCCGTCACTTGCTCATCGTAAGCCAATGTTTTTTCGATAACATAAGCACAAATTAAATTTGCACTCACCTGGTGTCCTTACCTTGAAACCCCCTGAATTTCCCATTTCATCCTTAAGCATCTCCTTAGCTTTAATAATATTTGATCTTGATTTCGAGCACTCAATCTAAATGAACATAATTACCAAACATATATGAATTCAAACCAAATGTTAGAATCTTACTAACATAGGCATACTTTGGAAAATAAATTCCTAACAAATTTTTCAATGCTTATTCGATACAATTTCCATGTCACAATATAAATGTTTACCTTAATACTTCTAATTGACCGCTCAAGTTCCTTTTTATCCCAACTTCACATGACATTTTCACTTAAGCTCCTAACCTTTCTATATTTGTGATTTAAACCTCAAATTTTACAAACTTTCCAAAATAATCAAATTTCACATCCTAACTTCAATTTCAACACTCAAACATTAGTTTCCAGCATAGTACATCAATTATTGAACAATTACACAACAATCCACAACTTTTCCAAAATTGCTTATTAGGTCCCCCAACT
This sequence comes from Hibiscus syriacus, assembly GCF_006381635.1. Classification (NCBI taxonomy): domain Eukaryota; kingdom Viridiplantae; phylum Streptophyta; class Magnoliopsida; order Malvales; family Malvaceae; genus Hibiscus; species Hibiscus syriacus. The sequence goes on along the minus strand of NW_024062326.1, from coordinate 862,297 downwards.
TTTATAAGATTATAGAATGGTCCCCAAACTTTTATAAGGCTTGTAGAATACTTCCTACATCATTTCCAGTCCTTACATAATTTTTGAAAATTTTGTCTCATCCATTTAAGCCAAGATCGAATACTTCAAAGTTTCAAGACTAGGGTTTCATGATTTTGCTGAGTTTTGATTCAATTGAAGCATGAAATCAACTTCGATTAATCCTTATATAGTCTCTACAATCAAAGCCCTAACTTAATTTCATCAAAACACATCTTTCCCCTAAAGCTAGGGTTTCACCGAAACTTTATATGCTCATATGATCATGTACAAGTGATTTTAATCATCAATCATGCTTGGAAATGATTTTACAACCTCAATAACATCAAAATACATAATCAATTCCATAAATCCTAATGTAAACATAAGCTCTAGAATTTGGGATATTTGAACATAAACAAAATTAGCAAATAATAATGCTACCAAATGATAGCATTTTTCGAATAGAACAATTTTCTATTTCACAGCAAGATAAAAAATCCAAAAGAAATTGCTCAAAAATGGAAAAAAAATTCTCTTACTTCTTCATGGGGAGCAAGAAATGTTGGCTGAAAATGGCTAAGATTTCATGAAATTTCTAATGAATTTTATGTTAATTTAACATTTGTTTAAGCTTAAATGAATAAAATATTCATTTAATGAGAAATGTCCATTTTGCCATTAATAAAACTTGATATTTACAATAATACCAAGCCACATAACCTTATCATATTTCCAAACTCAAAGATGAACAAAATATTTTACCCTTTTCCAATTTTACCAAGCAACGTTCTAAAAATTACAATCTTGCCACTTTGATCCAACGATCCAAATTAAACATGGAAATAAATATTCAAATCTAATGATCCATATTATTTTCCATCATTTTAAAATTTGGAAATAATATTTGTAAGCTTAATTTATCATCCTTCAAATTTTCTCAAAATTTCTATTTTATCCGATTTACCAATTTTTATCGAACTTTAACACTTTCTAGATCTTAACAAAATTTCCATATCAAGAATCTAATTTCAATAAAACACCACTCTCAAGAGTAAACTATCCATTTATGTCATAATTTTTTTGGAAAAATTACCACTTAGGTCCTTAAATTTTTCCTAATTTTCTTCTTTGACCACCAAACATTCAAAATTTATATTTTAGTCACAAACCAAAATTTTGGGGTATTACAAGTTGACCATTGTTGGTATCATTTTGACCATGACTTTCCTGGTGTTACGGTTGGTTCGTGTTATAGGTTGAATGAGAGTTCTAACAGTGCCTTATATGTTTCAATGATACAAACATTGGGTGTGCATGTTGTGGGCATAATGAGAACATTGCCAATTATTTATCTGCTCAGCCATAAGCTCATATGAATGATAATGTTCAAGAGAAGTGGGTGGTCGATTCTGGTGCCACACACTAGTAACCCCCGATGCGTCTAATATATTGCATCGTACGGACTTCAACAATCCATGTTAGCTTATGGTAGGTATAGGAGTTCCTCTAGATATTAAAATGATAGGTAACTCTGTAGTATCGTCACCCTCACCTGCGTTATTGTTGAATGAGTTGTTGTTTGTACCTTCTATAACGAAAAATTTATTTTCCGTATCTAAGCTTGCTAGGGACAACCATGTGTTCTTTGAGTTTCATACAATCAATTGCCTTGTTCGTGATGAGGTGATTAAGGATGATGTAATCTGATTCAACATCATGTTTATCCTTGCATCTCCAAACTTTCATAAGATTAAAGGGGAGAAACTTTCTATTTTTCTACATAATGATTCATATTTCAGTTATTATAAAATAAATATATTCATATATATATTTTACATCTATAGCTATAATGATAATAACTCATTCATTACCATGTGAGGCATAAGTTATAATTATATTCTATAGTCCACATATTTATAATATGCACATCATTATTACTTTATAATAGTTCTTCTACTTAACTTAGTTTATATGTTTTGAATGAGGTACATTTGACCATAGCTATGGGAGCTATTTTGAGCTAAATGGTGAAAGCAACAACACGGAAATTTATATGGGGTCGTTTAGGAGGGCATAAGGAACATTTGGTGAAAAGTTATCCGAAGACCGGTGAGCTCATAGCTGGGTTGAGCTGAAGATTCGAGCTAAAAGATGACTTCAATTCAGCTAGGGAACTGCACCATCATCATCACCACTTAGGACACTTCAAAATAAGTCCTAAGTCAAATTTTGTGAAATTGTATCTTTTCACGATTAGTTTTCATTCCAAGAGTTGCCTTTCCACAAGGAGCTGCCAGAACGTTCATCATGTTGCAAATCACCTATGACCAGCTCATTAACCTTAGAACTAGCTCAAACATGAAAGGTTACCTCCCAACAATTGAGACCTTTCATGAATGTTGTTGTCCATGAAAAATACCCTTTAATCAAGGTGCACGTTGGTGAAGAGATCTCATCAAATGGAGGCTTAAATCATGAAGAGATATGAGGCAAGCATCATGCCTATTCGACCACCATACACTTACCTTGCACATGAAGACTTTAGCGCCAAGATGAACAAACATATCACCATTCGGCCAAGAGGAGGTTGATTCATGCATGACCGAAACATCATGCTTCTTTATGAAGGATTAGCCAAACCATCACCAAGCCTATGGACATATTCATTCACTTAATTAATTATGTACTTTCATTAGAGTTATGTACTTAGTAGAATCATTAGGTTCCTATTCGGCCAAGCCCTCTCATTTCCTATAAATTGAGACGTTGCTTTCATTTTTACTAATCTCATTCTCATTATAAAATAACTTCTTTGTGAGTTAATCTCTCTTCCAAGTTCTTTAAGAACTTTATCAATTAATCAAGTATATTTCTATACTTGTGGCATCAAACCATCCATCTTGATTCTTATAATTCCTAGATTTCATATCTAGTGGCTTTAAGACACCATTACCATCCCTCAAGTAAATTTGTGAAGACTGGTTGTGCTCTCTAGTATAGCTTCTTCTTTGGCGTGTTTGAGATACAATTTCATCATCATCATCCATTCAACTTCAACACCTTCAACCATCTTCCATTAAAAACCATCAACATCATCATATTCAATTCTAAAATAAACTCGTTCTTATCTTTATTTCATCTTTTAGTTTACTTATCGATTCCTTTATATCCTTACTAATCCTCTTTACTTATCTTCTCGTTGCAGCCATACATACAATTCAAGGGCATTACCTTTTTCATTCCTAGATCGGGACAACAATAAGGCTATCTATTCACTTCCATTGAAGAGTCTAGATTTGTCTTATATCAAGCCATATTCAGAGCATAGTTGGATTGACACAAAAGTTCCATTGGCGTGTAACAAACAAAAATAAACAAAAGAAAAAGAATTTCAAAAGGAAATCAAAACTCCTACATCAAAAAAATGAGTCCAAAACAAAAAGAGAGATCAAGAGGAAGAAAGAAAGTCAAAGCCAAGGAAAATGCATTACCATTTTAAGTCAATCAAGGAGGCATATCTACACCGAGGAAGATAACCTTATTGTGTCTCGTGAAAGGGTACAGTAAGTGTTGTTCTTGGGTTATAAGTCTCTAATTCCTTCTTTTCTTTTATTTCCTTGTTCTTAAATCATTTCCTTATATTCATTCCCTTAAATCATTTCTTCTATCTTTTCATTTCTTTTTTTCCTTTCTACCTAACATATATTGCATCTGACGTATGCAAGAGAGAAATAACTTGTTCTAATGTTGAGTTAGTTCTTAAAAGGACCTAATAAGAGAGATAGAGTGGAAAAAGGCATACTGAGTGAGTGAGATTAGAAGGTGAATTGTTAAAAGCCTACTTATATTCCCTAGTGTAAACACGAGTGTTGAGTGGAGTGACTCCTTATCTTTTCTTTGGAGTAAAGATTGTGAGGCTTTGTGAGTGAGCTGTAAGGTTTATTTTATTTGTTTACTAACCATTTCTCAAAGTCCTAAAGAAAATGCAGGTCAACCAAACCTGCAATTACAAGCATGAATTGATGAAATGATGAGAATATTTCGTGAAGAGTTTGATGCACTTCATGACAAGTTAGATTAACATCGAGATATACCACAGGCTCGAAACAATGATACCCCTTGGAGACAACAACCTCTTCAAGAAGATGATTTCCTAGAAAATTATGATGGAGTATAACCAACAATGTTACAAGGACCTAGGCGTGCCAATGTTGATGATAACATGAGTAACATCAAGATCAAGATTCCTCAATTCCAAGGGAAAACTGATCCCGAAGCCTATCTTGAATGGAAAACAATGTGGAACATGTTTTCAGTTGCCAAAACTATTCCGAACTCAAGAAAGTAAGATTGACAACAATGGAGTTTATAGATTATGCTTTGATATAGTGGGATCAACTTACTCTTACCAGAAGGATGAATGGAGAAAGACCAATGTCAACATGGCCTAAAATGAAAGGTATAATGCAAAAATGTTTCATTCCTGTTCATTATCACCGAGATATGTTTCAGAAACTGCAAAATCTTAAACAAGGCCAACGAAGTGTGGAGGATTACTATAAGAATATGGAAGTAGCAATGATCTGATTCAATATTAATGAGGATCGTGAAGCAACCATGGCTAGATTTTTTACCGGACTTAATCCAGAAATTGCCAACACTTTGGAATTATACCATTACATTGAAATAGATGAAATGGTGCAAATGGCGATGAAGATAGAAAGGTCACTATGAAGAAGATCTACATCTCGCAATGTCATGCCTACACCTTCAAAATGGAGTCCAAACAACTTGAAGAAATTTACTCCTACTCCTAGAAAAGAGTAGGCCAAATCTTCCAAGACACAACAATTAAACAAAGACAACCGAGGAAAGCAAACAACTGAATGATCTAGGGACATTATGTTCTTTAAATGTCTTGGGAGGGGGCATGTCTCTACACAATGTCCCAACCGAAACACAATGCTTTTACTTGGAAATGGTGACATTGAATCCGAGCTTGAAGAAGAAGAAGAAACACCAGCAGATGTCAATGAAGAATCAGAAATTGAGGCTCCCGTTAAAGGTGAAATTATGGTGGTTAAAAGAAGTTTAAGTACACAAGTGACGGAGGACAATGCAGAACGAGAAAATATCTTTCATACATGATACCACGTGAATGACAAGGTATATTTTATGATCATTGATGGAGGAAGTTGTAGCAACGTAGCAAGTTCAATCATGGTGGAAAAACTAGGTTAAAAACCATAAAGCATCCAAGTCCATATAAGCTACAATGGCTCAACGAACGAGGAGAACTCAACGTCAACAAACAGGTGATAGTTCCTTTTTCGATTGGTAAATACAAGGAAGAGGTTATATGTGATGTCATTCCTATGCATGCTAGCCATTTACTTCTTGGGAGGCCATGGAAATATGACAAAAGGACTATCCGTGATTGTTTCACAAACCAATACTCGTTCAACCATGGAGGAAAAAATTGTCCTTACCCTTTTAATGCCGAGACAAGTTCAAAGTGATCAAATTAAAATCAAACAAAGAGTTGAGGCTATGAGGAAAGGGAAATCATCATCAAGCATGGAGGAAACTAGTCAGAAAACAAGTGCTTATACATCTAAGTGCTTGATACGAAAATGCTTATTGTCAAAACGCAAGATCGAAAAAGATTTTTCTAACTTTGAAAATGCATAAATTTTATTTGATTTATAGGGTGTTCCAAGCGACACAACCTATCAAATTGGAAGATTAGGGGATGTGGCCTTTAAAGATTCAAAAGATATGTTTAATGAGGAGCAAAGGGATATATTTTCTCATCCAAAGGACGTGGCTTATGAGGATTCAGAGGATGTTTCTATTCCAAGAGTTATAACCACTCATGATTCAACGAACACATCTATTGGAGAGCCATGGAACATGACTTTTGGGATGCTAAATGAAATCATGCAAAGCAATATGTCTTCAACATACATGATATTTAAACATACATCAAACACAAATAGGGAGTACATCTTGTTTTTAATTATGTTTAATCATGTTTTTACTTATGAAAGTTTTCTTTCTTTTCAGATCATGGACATTCAAACACTTATTCAAAGCACATGAACCTTTTTCATAAAGGTACCTATTACATCTATTAGATGAAAGAAAACTATGGAGAAACCACCTTTCGATTTGAGGATAAATCGCCTAAAAGAAGGGGGATGATGTGATCCAATTCAGCATCATGTTTATCCTTGCATCTCAAACCTTTCATAAGATTCAAGGGGATAAACTTTCTATTTTTCTACACAATGATTCATATTTGAGTTATTATAACATATATATATTCATATATATATATATATATTACATCTATAGTTATAATGATAATAACTCATTCATTATTATGTGAGGCATAAGTTATCATTATATTTAATAGTCCACATATTTATAATATGCACATCATTATTACTTTATAATAGTTCATCTACTTAACTTAGTTTCTATGTTTTGAATGTAGGTATATTTGGCCACAACTATGAGAGCTATTTTGAGCTAAATGGTTAAAGAAATAATAAGGAAACTTATATGGGGTCAGTTAGGAGAGCATAAGGAACATTTGGTGAAAAGTTATCCAGAGACCAGTGAGCTCATAACTGGGTTGAGCTGGATATTCAAGCTAAAAGATGACTTCAATTCAGCTGGTGATCATCATCACCACTCAGGACACTTTAAATAAGTCCTAAGTCAATTTTTATGAAATTGTACGTTTTCACGAATGCTATTCCAAGAGGTGCCTTTCCACAAGGAGCTGCCAGAACGTTCATCATGTTGCAACTCATCTATGGCCAACTCACCTCTAGCTCATTCACCTTAGAACTAGCTCAAACATGAAAGGTTACCTTCCAACAATTGTGACCTTTCATGAATATTGTTGTCAATGAAGATGCCCTTTCATTAGGTGCACGTTGGTGAAGAGATCTCATCAAATGGAGGCTAAAATCATGAAGAGATATGAGGCAAGCATCATGCCTATTCAACCACCACACAGATGCCTTGCACATGAAGACTTTTGCACCAAGATGAACAAACATATCACCATTCGGCCGAGGGAAGGTTGATTCACGCATGACCGAAACATCATGCATCTTTATGAAGGATTAGCAGAACCATCACCAAGCCTATAGACATATTCATTCACTCAATTAATTATGTACTTTCATTAGAGTTATATACTTAGCCGAATCATTAGGTGCCTATTCGGACAAGCCCTCCCATTTCTTATAAATTGAGAGGTTGCTTTCATTTGTACTCATCTCATTCATATTATAAAATAACTTCTTTTTGAGTTAATCTCTCTTCCAAGTTCTTTAAGAACTTTATTGATTAAACAAGTATATTTCTATACTTGTGGCGTCAAACCTTCATCTTGATTCTTATAATTCCTAGATTTTATATCTAGTTGGTTTAAGACACCATTACCATCCCTCAAGTAAGTTTGTGACAATCGAGGTTGTGCTCTCTAGCATAGATTCTTCTTTGGCGTGTTTGAGATACACTTTCATCACTATCATCCATTCAACTTTAATACCATCAACCATATTCCATTAAAGACCATCAACATCATTATATTCAATTTTGCCACCAACTCTTTCTTATATTTATTTCATCTTTTATTTTATTTATCCATTCCTTTATATACTTACTGATCCTCTTCACTTATCTTCTTGTTGCAACCATACTTACAATTCAAGGGCATTACTTTTGTCATTCCTAGATCGGGACAACAATAAGGCTATCTATTTACTTCTATTGAAGAGTGTAGATTCGTCCTATATCAAAGGAGGTTTTCTAAAGAGAAAACAAGAAGGTGGAATGTATTTATTTTCTTTAAGTAATGCATTGAATAATTATAAGATTGCTTAAGGGAATAGTGTGTCCAATACTCTTGATGTGTTTGAGCTGTGGCACATGATACCATGTCTCCTTGGAAATGATACTCTAGTTAAGGCTTCCAAAAATATTATTTGAGGTCTTAGAAGTTTAATGTTATCATCTTTCATGCTTACAAACATCAAATATGAATTCTGCCATGGATTTATTCTAGAATACTTTAATGAACAAAACATTCCTTTCATGTATGTTAAATGACCTACATGCAGTATGCTCAAGTTATAATCATGTTAACTTGAGTCCAAGCTATTGAAAAATGTTCTTGAATTACCCAAGGGTGAGTTCTTCCTTTCCCTTGCCTTAGAGCTCTCATATTTCTCTTTCACTAATCAAAACCATTGAAAATGAGTTTTTAACTCATTTTATAACTTAGGAAGGTGTTAAAATGATCCTAAAACTAAAAAATCTCCCAAAAATATATTAAAATTCAAGACCATAAACACCTATGAAGCTCATAGTTTGTTAACTTACCCAAAATTTACAAAATAGGGCTTCAATGGAAGCTTGGGAGATGAAGATTGAAGTTCTTATCTTGGATGACTTAATGGAGGATTAAAATTCTCAAAGTTTCAACCTTTAGCTTAACTTGGGAGAGAAAAGAATGATGAAGGAGGGGGCAAGACGACAAAGCATGGGATGAAAAAGATGAGGGTGCGACAGACATGATATCATACTTCATAAATGGAAATCAGCTTTGAATTGAAATAATGGGTTAATTATTCTCCTAGTTCTTCTACATTTTGCTCCATATTAAAAACACTCGTTTAAAGGCTTGTTAGGCTCATCCATGTCCCAAATGATATCCATTGGGGTCCAAAGCTTCATAAACTAAGGGAGAATTATTCTAAGGCCAAATTGAATAAACTCGGAACTCATAACCCGTATTTTGGGGTGTTACAACTATCAAGTTTTTGGTCAGGACTTTCGAGATACCTTCAGCCCGATTGTTAAATTTATTACCTTGAATTTTATACTCTATTTAGTTGTAAAAAAGAATTGGATGCTCAGACAGGTAGATGTTAACAATATATTCCTAAGTGGAGACTTGGATAAAGATGTTTTCATGCAGCAACTATCGGGCTTCGAGCAGGTTACATCTAATAGCACTCAATTTTTTTGTAAGATAAAAAATGCTTTATATGGTTTATGGAAAGCTCCAAGGAACTGGTATACAAATCTCAAAGAATATTTTCTACAGGTGGGGTTAAGGAGTCAAGAGAGGATATGTCTTTGTTTATTCAAAACAAATAAGATAACTATACGTATATGCTTGTATATGTCGATGATATAATTATTACATGGTAATATAATAATGATATTGAATTGGTTGTTCAATTTCTTTGACCTAAGTTTTCTCTTAAATACCTTGGAGAGTTTAATTTTTCTTAGGTATTGAGGTCAAACGAACAATGGTTCATTGATAATCAGTCAGAGGAAGCTCGTTTTACAACTCTTAGAAAGAGCTAATATGATGAAAGGTACACCAACTGCTAACTCCAATGGTAGGTGTAACCAAGATAGGATAAGATAAAGTGAGTTGTTGTCATGTGCTTGTGAGTATAGTAGCATAATAGGTGGTTTGCTATATGTTTGTCATACCCAGCTTGATATAGGGTTTAGTGTTAACAAGGTTGCCCAATTCATGAACTCACCTGGTGAAGTTAATTTTTTTTGCTGTGAAAAGGATCTTAAGGTACTTTGTTGGTACGTTGAGTTATGGCTTTTTTTTCTTCGAGTAGTATAAGGTTGAATTGGTCTGTGTTTGCTAATATCAATTGGGGAGGTGATGTGGATGATCGTCGGTCAGTCTCGGGACATGGTGTGTTTATTGGTACAAACTTGGTAACCTGATCATCCAAGAAGAAGAATGTTATGTCTGGGTCTACAATGGAAGCCGATTAAAAAAGTGAGGCGAGTGGAAGAACTTCTCACAAGTCTAGGTCTGCTTGAGCAAGAAGAATCAGTCGTCTGGTGTGATAAAACCAGTACAATGGTGCTAAGTTCCAATGGTGTGTATCATGCCCACACTAAGCATGTGGATATTAACATTCACTTGGTGAGGGAAAAGTTAGCAGCACACCAACTTCGTGTCAATTATGTCCCCACAGTTCACCAGCTAGTATATGGGTTAAAAAAGACCTTTATCAAAAGGTGCCTTTGAAATTTTTCGGGATAGAGTGCGTGTTCACTCTTACTAAGGAAGATAAGAGAGAAGAGAAAGCATGGGAATATTGGATGAAGATGGTTTCACATTATCGTATGTGCACGTAGTTTGCATGGGATTATGTCATGCTTGCATCAACAATATGTTGGTTTTGGAAAGTTGTTAGCAGGAATTATTTTGTTGCTACGTTTTTTATTTTATCAAAAGCTTAACTATAAAATGTAACAGTTTGCAAACTCAAAAAATAATCAATGAAATATCAGTTTTTTTATTTCTCGTTTTCTCTAGTTTCTTATTATTTGCCCTTACTAATTTCGAACCACCTAAGAACAATTTCAATACACATTTATAAATGTTTTTTAAATTTAAGCCTTAAAATTATAATATTTTTTTCTTTTAAGTATATGAGATTGATAATATAAAAGTTCTTATCATTTTATCTATAGTCATTTATTAAATATATTTTGTTATACAAAATTTATTGATGTAGATATCTATTATAATTAGAATACTATGTATCAAATAGTTTTTTTTTACAAATTCTAAATCTAGGGAGAGTGAAGGGGAAACTCCAGGTGAAGAAAAAAGAGTGCTCTTAGTGGATCTAGAATCCATAACCTAAAAGAATATGAGATAACAAAGATTAATAGCTTAAATAACCGACTAAATATCCATTAGGATTAAAGTTTAATATGATATCTACTTTTTATGTCTATAGATATAGATTTAAGAGAAAGAATTATACACAAATTATTTATATACTAAAAGATAATATTAAATAAAAATATATCTACATAATACAAAAGAAATATATTACATTTTACATCTACAATTTTATCTATTTTGATGTCTAATTTATTGAAGGACTATTATACATTAAAAATAATAAAACTATATATATTTATAAGAATTTCAATTAGATTGTTTTTATTGCCCTTCTAGTTCCAAGGCTTTACCTTGACTAAATTGGACAAACCCGCGTCGCACACCTAGCTTTGAAAGGTGAGTATTCCAACAATGATTTCAATTAGATTGTTTATTGAAATGAGTGTGCATGTCTTATTGTCAATGTATAGATAATTATTGATAACTCTCTAAAAAGGCTACTTGTAAAGCCCTTTTCACTTAAGTTATTGTTTGTTTAAAAGCTTATTTCGGTCATTTTACGATCATGTAGTTGCATATAGTTGCATTAGTGGTGGTGGTGCTATTTTATCTTGTAAAGGTGTTGTATGAGGGAAAGGTGTTGTTGTTTATATTTTGTAGGAAATATCAAGCAAAAATTTGAACTGGGAAGGAATGTCGTGAGATCACACGTTGCTGAAGCAGATTGAATTGCCTTGGCATTTCTAGTGCAATAAAGGATAAACAAATATTTTTATTAAAGGACAGCTGGCAAGGCTTGTGTTTGGTGGTTATAACCGCCTGCTGGGGACCACTGCCACCTGGGAGGATAAGACTTACGCCCAAGGAGTGACTCTATGGGTATGATGGGTAATTGGAGTATTAAAGCCCATCAATACCCTTGGATATTTTTTTATTATTTAATACACAACATATGAGAGAGAAAGGAGAGGATGCATTGACCATCTTCAGCTAGATTTTCTTCATCTTATCCACCATATCTGTCCCTCCATTCTCTTAGTGGTGTTCCTCCATTAACGAGCTCCAAGAAGTGGTGTCTTTGGTGTATACTTGCACATTATTTGAATATAATTTTATAGTACTCACAACACGCAACAAGTTTTTGGTGTCTTTGCCGGCGATTGGCAACGTGAAGTTAATTAGTTTTTCTAGAGTATTTCATTTTTTCTTTTTCAGACTTATTTAGTGTATGCCTAGAAGACATTCTGACAAGCCATTGGAACACATAGAACCTGATATTGAAATACTCTTTAGACAAAGGAAACATGATCAACATGCTTGAGAAAATATGTAAACGTGCTTGAGAAAATATGTATCAAATTGGAAATTAGTGCACTGGTCAAGATGATAGAAATCAGATACCTAGACATTACAAAATGTTAGACCTGCTGATACACCTTGTGTTTTGTGATCATTTAAATCCGATGCTAGATTATCTTAATCGTGTAATTGTGGCACCTGAAATTCAAGATGCACATTTTGAACTTAACCAATCATGTTTAATATGTTAAATTTCATAGGGCAGTTTGGGGGCATGCCAACTGAAGATGCCAAACAACATATTCACAATTTTTTAGAGGTTTGTGATTCTGTCCGCCAAGAAGAAGTGCACAGGGAAATGCTAAAATTAAAGTCATTTCCATATTCTTTACATGACCAAGCAAGGGCTTGGTTGAGTGGTGTTCCATCCGGTTCGATGGAATCATGGGTTTATCTTTGTAAGAGCTTCTTATTATGATATAACCCACGAACATGAACACTCAGTAAGGAATGGCATATCATCTTTTCGCCAGGGTGACGAAAAATCATGTATTAGTGTTGGGATCGTTACAAGAGTTTGCTTCGAAATTATTCAAATCATGGTTTTCACGATTGGACTCAAGTAGTTATGTTTTATAATGGAGTCAATGCACCCACAAGGATGATGCTTGAGGCCTCGGCAAATGAGACATTGCTTGATAAATCACCTACTGAGGTGTTTGTTATTTTGGATAGGATTGTCTATAATGACTATCAATTTCCTTCCTCAAGGCTTGGGAGTGGGAGGAAAACACCTAGAACATTCGAGTTAGATACCAAGGACTCAGTTTCTGATCAACTCTTAACTAATATTAATATGCTGAAAAATTTACAATGCTCCACTGAGGTAAAGGAAGTGAAAGCAGCTAGCTCGACATGTCTGTTATGCCAAGGCAATCATCATGAGAGCGAATTCCCTACCAACCATGAGTCCATCAACTTTATAAGTAATTTCAATCGAGGCAATAATACTCTTTATTCTAACACTTATAATGCAAGATGGCATCATCATTCCAATTTCTCATGGAGAAATCAATGATCCCACAATGCTAGTCAATCCACTCAGTAGCAGAATCACACTGAATCTCAAGGCTATAAAATGCTATACCATGGCATAATACCAACAAATGAGCTTCATCTTCAGTGAGCATTAGTTCATTGGAAGCTGCAATTAAATATTTCATATCTACCACGAAGACAATGATGCAAGATAATTCTACTTCAATTAAGAATAAATGAGCTTTACTTTATAGCCAAGGCGCCTTACTTCAAAGTCATAGTTCATCTTTGAGAGCTTTGGAAGGTCAAGTTGGTCAGAATGATGTGGCATTGTAAGGGCGTCAGTAAGGACATTTTCCAAGTGATACTGAAGTCACTAAAACATATGGGAAAGAGGATTGTAATGTGTTAACTCTTCGGAGTGGAACGTAAATTAACCAACAAGTCAAGGTTGGGAGGGCACAACATGATAATTCTACCCCTACTAATGAAGAGGTTAAAGCTGAATTACATGATGATATCATTTCTGAGAATGACAAGGAGGACAGTTCTACTAATGAACCTGCCGAGGCACAAAATTTTGATGCCAAGGCAAAATCAATTCCTACTCATGCAATTAAGGGAGCTAGACCCTCACCATCCTTTCCACAAAGATTGAAAAAAAATAATGATGAAGTTCAGTTCAAGAAGTTTGTGGACATTCTTGATCAGCTACATATTAACGTACCTATCTTGGAAGCTATTGAATAGATGCCCACGTATGCCAAATTTTTTAAGGAAATTTGCACTAAGAAGAGGACAGTAGAGAAGTATGAGACACTTGCACGGTAATAGAATTTTGTTCTTTATTGAGTAAGCTTCCACCAAAGCAAAATGATCTGAGCATCTTCATTATTCTCTGTTCTATAGGAGCTAATTTCGTTGGAAAGGAACTATGTGATCTTGGTTCAAGTGTGAACTTAATGTCAAAATCTATATTCTTGAAGCTTGACATAGGAGATATGAGACCCACCTCGGTTATTTTACAACTTATCGATCGATCCTTGTTAAACTAGAAGGGAGAGTCGAGCATGTCATAGTAAGGGTGGATAAATTTGTATTTCCAGTCGACTTCCCTATTCTTGACTATGAAGTTGATCCCAAGGCACCTATCATTATGGGTAGACCTTTCCTCGCCACTGGTCAAATTTTGATTTATTGTGAAAAAGGTGAACTCACCATGAGAGTGGTCGATCAGTGTGTGATTGTCAATGAGTTTCGTACTCTCAAGTATGCTGATGATCATGAGGAATGCCAAGATATTTCTGAACTGAGTTTGAAGAAGAAACTGAATAGCTTTGCCAGAACAATTTTATTATGCTAACAGACAAGGAATATTTGATGGATGATGAAAGCTTAGAGGAGCATGACAACTTCCCAATTTTGGAGGAGCAATCTAGCTTACTACTAGTTAGATCAATTATGAATTTGAACCTTTAAATTTTGATGAATTTATTCCTCCTAATCCATCGTTATTGCATGCACCTACCCTAGAGCTTAAACACTTGCTAAAGAATCTTAAATATGTTTACCTGGGTAGCAAAAACACTTTACCAATGATTATTTCCTCTAACCTTACTACTAACCAAGAGCAAAGTTTGTTAAGTGTTTTTATGCATCATAAGAAAGCACTTGGTTAGACTATTGTTGATTTTGAAGGAATTAGTCCCACGATTTGCATGCATAAGATTCTACTATAGGAATGCCACAACAACTCGATAGAACCACAAAGAAGACTCAACCCAGTTATGAAGAAAGTGGTAATGAAAGAAATTCTAAAACGGCTTGATGCTGGAGTGATTTACCCTATATAGAATAGCTCATGGGTAAGCCCTGTCCAATGTGTGCAGAAGAAAGAAGGCACGAATGTGGTTATAAATGAGGATAATGAGCTATTACCCACTCACACTATTACTGGATGGAGAATATGTATGGATTGCGGTAAGCTCATTAAAGCTACAAAGAATGAGCATTTTCCTTTACCTTTCATCGACCAAATGTTAGATCGATTGGCAGGCAAAGAATTCTATTACTTTTTATATGGGTATTCAAGGTACAATCAAATTAACATCGCAATAGAGGACCAGTAGGAGACTACATTTACTTGTCGTGTGCACTTTTACCTTTATGAGGATGCCTTTTGATCTCTGTAATCCCCCGACAACTTTTCAGTGTTGCATGCCAGCTATTTTTTCTGATATGGTTGAGGACTTCCTTGAGATCCTCATGGATGACTTCTCTGTTTATGGAACGACTTCGAGTTATGCCTCGGTAATATGGCAAAAGTTCTCAAAAGATGCGACGAAGCTGATTTGGTTATAAATTGGGAGAAATATGACTTCATGGTGACTGAAGACATTGTGTTAGGCAACAAGATATCTCACAAGGGCCTTGAGGTAGATAAAGAAAAATTGAAGTAATTGAAAAATTGCCACCACCAATTTCTGTCAAGGGTATAAGAAGTTTCCTTGGACACGCTAGATTTTATAGAAGATTTATCAAGGACTTCTCCAATATTTCTAAGCCCTTGTGCACATTGCTTTAACAAAACTAGCCCTTTGTGTTTGATGAGTTATGCCTCGGCGCATTCACTGAGTAGAAACAATGATTGATCTCAGAACATATTGTAGTTACTCCCGATTGGACATCACCATTTGAGCTGATGTGTGATGGAGCGATTATGCCGTAGAAGTTGTTTTGGGACAAACTAAGGTAAATTGTTTCATGTTATATATTAAGCTAGCCATACCTTTAATGAAGCACAATTGAAATACACCACCACTGAGAAAGAATTACTTGTCATGGTATTTGCTTTTGATAAATTTAGACAATACCTAATAGGCACTAAAGTTATCGTTCACACTAATCACTCTACTATAAAATAATTAGTAAACAAAACGGATGCAAAGCCTAGACTTATTGAGTGGATCTTACTTTTGCAAGAATTTGACTTAGAGGTTGTAGATAGAAAAGGTAATGAGAACCAAGTTCCTGATCATTTATATAGGCTAGAGAACAATTCTGAATACCATGAAACTGTAGACATTCAAGAGGAATTTCCTGATGAGAAAATTTTATATGCCACGACAATCCCGTGCTATGATGACCTTGTTAATTTTCTTGTTAGTGGAATACTGCCTTTTGATTTGAATAGCCAAAGCAAAAATAAATTCAAGAACGTGCAAGGTATTATTTTTGGGATGAGACATATTTGTTCAAGCATTGTGTTGATCAGCTTATTCTGTACCTGAAGAGGAGCAACGCGACATTTTATACCATGTCACACAAACTCTAGTGGAGGCCATTTTGGAGGAGCAAGGGTTGCTGCCAAGGTCCTGTAATTAGGCTTTTATTGGCCAACTTTGTTTAGAGATGCTCAGACATTTTACAAATCTTGCGATTGATGCCAACGCACTGGAAACATATCCAAGCGACATGAAATACCACTGCAAGGTATTTTATAAATAGAGTTGTTTGATGCTTGGGGCATCGATTTCATGGGACGATTCCCATATTATAGAGGTGGTCTATACATCTTGCTTGTTGTGGATACAATAGCAACATCAAGGAATAACTCTAAAACCGTACTTAAGTTTTTGCACAAGAATATCTTCACTTAGTTTGGAGTACCTCGAGCCTTCATTAGTGATTAGGGAACCCACTTGGATAACAAGCTTATTTCCAAGGCACTAAGGAGATATGGAGTTTGGCATAATATTGCCACGACATATCATCCACAAACAAATGGTCAAGTTGAGATAATATCCAATCGTGAGATCAAGCAGATTTTAGAAAAAGTGGTGAACTCAAGGCGGAATGATTGGTCACCAAAGTTAGATGAAGCACTATGGACATATAGAACAGCGTTCAAAACTCCTCTGGGCATGTCACCATTCAAGCTGGTGTATGGGAAGACATATCATCTCCCGGTTGAGCTCGAACATAAGCCGTACTGGGCTATTAAGGCGCTGAATTTTGATGCTCAGTTAGCTGGGGAGCAGAGATTACTAGAACTTAATGAAATGGAAGAGATTAGGACACATGCATATGAAAATGTACTGATATACAAGGAAAAAACAAGAAGTGGCACGACCAAAAATTTATGCTAGGCATTTTCATGTTGACCAACAAGTGTTGCTTTACAATTCCATACTTAAACGTTTTTCCTGGGAATTTTAAATCTCGAAGGTCAGGACCATTTGAGGTGCATTATGTTTATCCCTATAGAGCTGTTGACATCAAGAACATAGATGATGAGACAATCTTCAAAATCAAGTCCATCGTTTAAAAGCTTACAATAGAGTTCCACCATTGCATGATAAGGCAGTGTTGTACCTGCACGATGCTAGAGTGTGCCCAACTGAAAACCAAATTCCAATGCCACGGCATTGAATTCTGTTGACTGTGCGTAAATAATAAAATTTATTATTTCCTTTATTTTTATTTTTATTCTTATTTTTATTTCGTGCAAAATTTTGTTTTGTTTTGTAGGGTACCCACAGTACTTTAGCCGTACATGGAGTGGTTATCAAGGGAGAAAAAGACAACGTAATTAAAAGGGGGAAAATATTCTTTTTGATTTATTCATTTCTTTTATTTTATTTCCTTATTTTTACTTCTTACTCGCTCCATTGTCTTTTCACATCACATTTAATTTTATAATTTTCTTTTCTTTTTCCTACCTACCCATTTACCACATCCACTCATTTCTTTTCAATGTCCACTCACTCCATCTTTATCACTATTTCCTTTAACTTTTTCTTTATATCTTCTTATTCCCTCATTTTCTTCCATAACCAAAACTCTTCAAGCTTTACAAGCACATAAAGCTCACTCCTTTTTCATTTTTCTTTCTTAAAAAAGCTACAAAAATAGTGTGTACGAGACCTACATGGCAGAAGCTCCTATTACTCAATAATTCGAAAATGATGAAGCAAAAGCAAGGTTTCAAAACTTCAAAAATTAGAAGTTTTTTTTTAGTTATGATTCATTTTTACATATGAACATGATGGCGGTTTCGGACCAGACGTGATGGATATAGTCACTCCACACAAGTGGCACAAGTTTGAAAGGCACCCTGGTTCTGTGAATGCATCGTTAGTGAAAGATTATTTTGCCAATATTTCCAAACTGAGCATGCATACAATTTTTGTGTGAGGTAAGTACATTCGATTTAACCAACTGCCATTAATCGTTACTTTAATTTATAGGGTGTTGAAGACCAACATGCAAAGTTTGAGAAATACACCAACGGTGCAACTTACGAAGGAATTTTGGAGGATTTGTGTTTTTCGAATACCTCTTGGAATGGTTGACAAACCAGTCGTTACTTGGTTAACCGTGAACACCTCCAATCGCATGCCAAGCTATGGAACCATTTTATGAAACACAAACTAATGCCAACAGCCCACAATACGAAGATATATCTCCCTTGATTAATGCTCTTACATTCCATTATGGTAACCCGTTCTATTGATGTGTGTAGAAGTATTGTTCAGCAAGTGCATGAATGCTTGGGTAAAAAGGCTAGTGCTTTAGTTTACCAATTCTGATTATTACTTTGTAACACAAGAAAAAAAGGGTATGTGAGATTTCTTTTGATGAAATTTTATCTAGAGTTACGAGTATTACTAGGGTCAGGTTACCATTACTGTTGGGTTTTGAAAACCCAAAATCTAAGGCCCCTATTAATGAAAAGTCTGCGAATGATGCACCATCTAATGCCAAGACATGATTGTTTTCCCTCGAAGAAGCTGTCATGCAAACCTATACTCATTTACATTCTTTGCACAATGACATCAGAAATTTCTTTGGTTATGTGAAACATAGAGTTACTGTGGTGGAAACTATGTTTCAGGAAATACTTCCCCGCGTTCAACAGAATTTACCAGATTTTTCAGATGAAATTTTGTCGGGATTCAATACCGAGGCATCTATAAAACCAGATGAAAGTGATCTCCTTGTTGATGAACCAATTCCATACCCTCCCCGATCCCCGGTGCCGGACTCACCTGTGGTTCTAGCTGACATAACCCCCAGTCAAGTTCCTGCACCTGAACCTTTTCCTGCTCGATGCAGCAGCTGTCATACAAAGACATCGGCTGGACGCATCAACATCTCTCATTACTATTCTACTTATTTCGATTCTAGTCCTACACCACTTTACAAGCACACAAGACAAGGAATTGGCCGCACCTCCACTGCAACATCACCACCAAAAATATGAGGCACTTCCATTTATATTCATTTTACATTCCATTGCATGGTATGTAGTTTTATTTCTTAGTTAGTTCTCTTTAAGCGTTGAGTTTAATGTTTCCCATAAGTTTGGGGGAGGTAGTGTTCTTTGTAGAATATGTGCATGATAGTATTACCAAAATGTTATGTCATGGCATCAGTAAATAGTAAGATAGTTAGAAAAAATGTTTTGTTGATACCCAATGATGATGAACTTTTAGGCTAGAAATTGAATGTAAATGACTATTGGGAATAATATAACTGACTCTAGGGCTTGATGATTTGTGAATTATTCTTACACGATTTTTATGTTCTCTATACTTAGGAAATTTAGAAAATTTTTATGAAGGAACTCTGGTTAGTCTTGGCATCGGAATTTGGTATTGTGTTTAAATGATAAATCAATGATAACTCTATTATATATGAGATTGTGAATAAATGTTTCGGTATAGTTGTAGAGGGCAACTCTTATTTGATGTGGCATTGCCTGGAACTTTCTTGACTAAATGGCAACTAAATGCATATGAGTGAATTAAAGTAGCCACGAGATGACTCTACGTAACTAGCTTGGGGTGGAAGGTATGCTCCCTTTCACCTAGAGCGTGGGAAGGTAGGTGTGATGGACTGAGTCTCCTCATGGCAGCATTGAAAAAAAGAGTAAAAATGAAGAATAATTGTGCTTAATGAATAAGTAAATGTTGGGGCAAAACTAGGGGACTCGATTAGAAATTATTTAAATTTGTTAAGTATAGATTGAATACAATCATGCACACACACTACCACAAAGACTCTTGACCTAGGGAAAAGTACTTGAATTCTTGATATGTCTAGCATGTTGAAGCCTACTTTTTCTGAGAGTTGAAATTCTATTTTTATCTTGACTATTTCACCGTTGAACATTGCTATGACATTCTGTTTGTGTTAAGTGTTATCTGTTGCTTGAGGAAAAGCAATAACATAAGTTTGGGAGTGTGATAACTACCTAAAAAGGCTACTTTTAAGGCTTTTCTTGCTTAAGTTATTATTTGTTTAAAAGCTTATTTCGTTCATTTTAGGATCATGTAGTTGTATATAGTTGCATTAGTGGTGGTGGTGCTATTTTATCTTGTAAATGTACTGTATGAGACAAAGGTGTGGTTGTTTATGTTATGCAGGAAATAGAAAGAAAAAGGTTGAACTGGGAAGGAATGCCTTGATATCACACGTTGTTGAAGCAGATTGATATGCATTGGCATTTCTGGTGCAGAAAAGGACAAACAGATATTTTTATAAAAAGACAGCTGGCAAGGCACGTGTCTGATGGTAATAACCGCCTACTGGGGACCACTGCCACCTGGGAGGATAAGACTCACGCCCAACGAGTGACTCTAGGGGTATGATGGGTAGTTGGAGTGTTAACGCCCATTAATACCCTTGAATATTTTTTAATATTTAATACACCTCATATGAGATAGAAAGAAGACGATGCATTGACCATCTTTAGCTAGATTTTCTTCATCTTCTCCACTGTATCCTTTCCTCTATTCTCTTAGTGGGTTTCGTCCATTAACGAGCTCCAAGGAGTGGCGAGCTAGGCATCCGAGATGAGCTAGCAAGCTAAGGTGAGCCGTGGTGGTTGAGGAGAGCTTCGGTTGTGCGAGTCAAAGGCTTCTTCTCCCTTTCCCTTTGCTTTTATTTTTCATTTGATATTGGGTTATTAGAACAAATGAATTTCATGTTTGATTTCATGGATGATTCGAACCTACCATGAACTAACCTTATTTGGTGGGGTCAATTTTATGGATGTTTGATATTATTTTAATGGTAGATTTAAATTTATCTTTTGCATTTACTTTTACTTATGAATGCTTCATCTTATAAGTTTGTAGGAGGCATGAGAGTGTCCATTACTTAGATGAAGGCTAGGTGTTCGAGAGAAACTTAGTCATTAATACTTGTAGTATTCGAGAGAAACACAAGTAAGATCCACATAAGTAATGGGGAGTAGTATTTTCTTAAGCTTAGAACTGGCATAGTAGTACAATATCCTAATCCCTTAGTGCTTGATATAGACTAAGATAGGATTTCAACGACTAAGAGGGGTAGTTTTTATCAATAGCATAGGTTACCATAGTTGAGACTGAGAGGAGATGTCGTGGCAATCTATTCTATTATGTTCCTTTGACTAGAGATAGCAAAAACACTTTCAGCAAACCATGTCGAGCAAGTGACGCTTAGATAAATCAAATCTGCTTTAGAGATAAGTTTTAGCATCCTTAAATCAATCCCTACCATTTATTCCCGTGGAAGCTTGTTGTGAGAGGATTATCAAACTATCATTTATTTATTGTTTTTATTGTTTTCTATTGTCTTGACATTTCTATTATTTTCAACGTTATAATATACTCTTGCCACTATATTTCCATTGTTACCCCATCAACTTATCAATCCACATCCATCCACACACACTTTTCATTGCCATGACATTCTTCATTGGTACATATCATCACTAACTATACTTAGATAGAGTAGTGCTTTGTTTTGGTTAAACTTTGTAATTTCCACCAATCCCTGTGGAGACAATACTCACTTATCACTATATTACTTGAGCAATTGTGTATAGTTGCACGTTATTTGCGTATAATTTTATAGTACTCACAACACGCAACAATTATTTTTTTCATTTAAATGAGTACAATTAAATTTGTTTTCAAGCAAGTAAATCTTTAAATAATTTTCGAGAATAAATATAAAAAAATCACATTATATTTATAGTTTTAAAATATATTTTATACTTTTAAAATTAAATTATAAATTATTATATATTTTTTTAAAATAGTTTTAAAAATTTATAGAATTATTAGTTATAATTTTTAAAAAAATAATAAAATAAAATAAATTATAGTTACAAATAATAAGTAAATGATATTTTTTTTTAAAAAAATAGGCCTCATTAAAAACCCCTTCTAAGCCTAATAAGGGGGGAAAATGCCCAAAATATATTACTGAAAAACCATGTAAGAAGATACATCTGAAGCAAAAAGCTCAGGAAAAGCTGACTTAAAAAATAATAACTACCCGATCGTAGAGCCCAAGTGGCTAAACAATGTTCCACCTTACTGCACTCCCGTCGAACAAACTAGATTTCAAAAGATTCATTACAATCAAACATAGACCGTGCTTCCTGCAGATGAAAACCTATAGTAGATAAATCCTTAGCTCGATCCCGAATTTTGTTCACCACCATAGTATAATCTAATTAAAATATCACATTAGTCCAGTGATTTTCGATGGCAAAGAGCAAACCCAAAATGACATAATGTATTTATGTGAGTACTACCTCCGCGAGTCAGTTTGCGATTAAAGCTAAAGAAAAGGATGATTGAACTGATGAGATCTTAGGTAACCTACCATGTTCCCTATTCCAGTATCTACCATAGTCAAACTAGTATTCATCCTTTAGAGTTAGATGTTCTAGTGGTTGAGATTTTTCGTAGAAACCTTGTCAAAATTTTGAGGAAAAATTTTCCTATTAGGAGGAGAGAGTTGTAATACCCTGAATTTCAGGTTAGTAGTTTCGGTTAACCAGAGATTCGTTAGTATAGCCCATTCGATTTTCCAAGCCAATTTTAGACAAATTCTTAAGAGTATTGCGTTTAGGTTGGCCCAATAGTTATAGGAAAGTGGTGTTTTTAAAAACTAAATATGATAAGGACCAAAAGTATAGTTTACCCTTTTTGTTAAAGCTGAAAACTTTCCCCCTCTTTTTATATCATTTCACGTAACCAAACTCCCCATAATATCTCACCCAGTCTTCTTATTATTCCTTCCATTAGCTTAAATTTTTTCTTCCTTTCAAGAGCCCAGTTTCAAGTATTCTAAGCTTAGTTTGTTGTACTAAGGTAAGAATGTTTTCCTCCACCTTTCAAGCTTTGTTTTAAGCTCCATTTTGTAAGTTTTAGAATTTGTTTTCAAAAATGGGTTTTATGGAAGTTAAGGGGATCCATGAATCCAAGCTTGTTGATAGTGTATTCAAGTTACCTAGAGCATCTTAAGCTTTAATCCAATAGCTTAGTTAGTTTAATAAACCTTTTATTGTCTTTGTTTAGTAAGGGAGGTGGGAGAAAACTCTAAAGCAATAGGGAAAGAGAAGTTGCCCCTTGGTTAATTTGAGAGATTTTCTAGCAAGCAAGAAGCAAGGTAACACACTATCAAATCTTCCATACTTCTAGTGAGCATTAGAAATGAGTTCTAGCTTGAGAGTATGTTATGAAGCTTAAAGTTATATGTTAATGGTAGATTACATGATTTATGTTATAAGCATGATATAAAGCCTTATTTATGCTCCTTGTAATCACATACGACTTTAAAGAATGTTTGGGGACCTCACTAGGGTCTTTGGGATTAAAATATATTATTTTTTCATGTGTTTTATGACTTCTGCATGTAGAGTATCGATACTACAGGGATAATATCAATATTTGTTCTTCGTTTTGGGCAAATTCGTAAGTTTCTGGGCAAGAGTATTGAAACTTTGGGTCATAGTTTCGAAACTCCCAAAAAGTTTTAAAAATGGACAGAACAGAATGTTTAAAAGGATCGATACTTTATAAGTATCGATACTCTTGAGCTAGTATCGATACTTTCAATATGTTTTGGGCAAAAAGGTCAGTTTTTAAGGGAATTGAACTCAAGGTACCCGAACACTTAAGTATTTCATCACATAAGACTTCAAGTGATAACATTAATGATGTTTAATTCAAACATTAATGATGTTTAATTCAAATGTAAAAACGAGAATAAAGTAGGGTGAAATAAGTCTAGCCTTGTTTCAAAGCTCGAGAAAACGACCAGGACACCCAAGTTCTTTTAGAAAAGATTGCATAGTCAAAAGTATAAATTCAGTCCGGGTATCCTTAAGGAGTGCACAAGGAACTTTAAGTTGACTAGTTTGAGCACAAGGTTCGAAACTCAAGGAGTGGGCTAGTCAAGAGTGTGGTGTCCAATGCCGAGATTCTGGGGGGCCACATTCTCGGTAGACTAGAGGGGTGTCTGAGCTCTGAGATACAAAACACTCAACTGCACCATGATGTATATCATAGAATAGAGAATGAGTATATGAGTATACTCACTAAAGCATAAAACAATAGACCAGTAGACCAGATAACAGTATACTTGATAGCTTGAGCATTTTAGTGACAAACTTTTAATATGTTTTAGTTGTTAGTGTGGCGCTGAGCTAGTTAACTCAGCCTTTGGATTATTTTTCGTGGGCAGGTCAGTAGATCAAAAGTTCGAGGAGCAGTAGATAGATCAAGGTTCATACCCAGTGCAGATTCAGAGTACGTCTTAATAGTTTTTGAAGGACATGTATATTTTATAAACCCTGTTGCATCAATTGAGTCATAAATTTTATTAAGATTTTGGTTGTAATATTTTGATTGTAAATATTTATTTTGGGATCTCCCTAGTACAAATTTTTAAATTATATTATTTCACGGAAGTTTTATTTGTGGAAATGGTCGTTTTATAGTACAAGAAAAGAGTAAGGTGCTGGTTAGACACTCTGATGATTCTGTGTAGCATCCTACATCGGTCGACTGTCTGTCATACTGGTCTAGGGTGTTACAAGTATGGTTCTTGGCCTATTTAAACTCCTTTGCAAGACATGTGCATTCATCGCAATAAGCCATGGAGGCTGAAATTAGCCCTCATGTACCTGCACATTACGCCCATTCCAAATATTCCAAAGAAGGACAACAAACCCAGCAAATCGTTCCGTATGAAGCTTTTGAGCCAAATCCTCAAGCCAACACAATCTAGAATCCCCATCCAAAGCGCGAGATATATCACTAAAACCAACCACTTCGAACTCTTTTTTAGCGTACTAACATTCCTTAAACGCATAAATAAGAGTTTCCTCAGCAATTTCGCACATGGGATAGACCAAGTACTTAAACCCGCATCTCGCAATTTTTTACCCACAAATTATGAGCCAATCGGCAAACAAATACACGTATCTTCTGGAGAACCGGTAATTTAGTAATAGTTTTCCAAATAAATGATACTTGGTTCGTCATATGTGTTGGACATTGGAGCCACCAACAACCAGACCGAATAGAGTATATGCTAGAATCATGGAAACCCAAATTATTACTTCCTCTATGCAAGGGGCTATAGTACTCGCAATAATTACCTTTGCATCATCCCTCATAAAGAATTCTTGAACTCGTGCCTCAATCCAAATAGTTCTCCCAAGTTCCATGACCAAGGATGTGCGAAACTACTCAGCCAGAAGTAAAGAATAATCCCCGGTAAGAGTCACTTTAGTGGAACCACCCCAACTATCTGTAACCCAGTTCAGCTTGCTATTAATGTCGATTCACTAATAAAGTGCCCCATCAATCAATTGTAGCACCTTAAAAAAGCCTTTCCATGCAAAGGAACTTTTATCCTTTAGCTTGGCATTTAGGATGTCTCCATTTGGGAAATACTTTGCCCGGTAGACACGTGATAATAGGCCATCAGTACACCAAATTAGGCGCCATACCTATTTTCCTAGCATGGCAATATTGAACAAGTGCAAATCCCATAATCCCAGTCCCCCTTGACGTTTTGGTTGGCATATTTTTTACCAAGCTATTAAAGGTCAACCGCGTTCTAAAGTTTTTTGGTCTACGAATACCTACGTTTGATAGATGCCATCTCATCAAGCAAAGATTCTGGCAGCAGATAGCAGAACATAACATATTGTGGAAGGGCTTGTGCCACGGGCTTGAGAAACACCTCCCGGCTACCAAAAAAAAGTAACATTTTCGTCCAACCCATAACCCGATCGGCTAATTTGGATCGTAGGTACCCAAAAATCGTTGTTTTGTTCTTACTGATCACTAGAGGTAACCCAAGATAATGCCCAAGTGATTCGACCAACTGTATATCAAGAATGTTCATTAATTGCTAGTGATGTGCCTCTATGGTATTAGGACTGAAATAAATAGATGACTTATCCAAATTTACAAGTTTCCCAGAGGCCTCAACAAAAGCCTATAAAATTTCCTTAATCTATCATGCTTCTGCCATTGAATTCCTTAAAAGGACCAAACTATCATCTGTGAAAAGAAAATGTGTAACCCTTGGACCTGCCTGACATGCATGAATTCCTTTTATCAGCTATTCCTTTTGAGCCTTATGAAGTAAAGCCGATAAACCTTGTGTGACAAAAAGAAATAAAAAAGGTGACAAAGGACTGCCCTGTCTAAGGCCCCACAAAGAATTGAATTCTGAAGTCAGGGACCCATTTACACGAACAGAAAAGGTGATAGAAGTTACAAACCGCATAATTGTATTGACAAAATCACTATGAAACCCAAGTTTAATCATGACATTCTTAAAATACCACTCAACATGATCATATGTTTTCTCAATTTCTATTTTCACTATCATACCCTTGTTTATGCCATTCTTGGACGAATTCAGATAATGTAATAACTCATGTGCGACCAAAATATTATCTGCTATCTGACGGCCTGGAAGAAACATAGCCTGGTTTTCACTTATATAAATAGACATAACACCCTTCAGACGATTGACCAAAACTTTAGACACCGCCTTACAAATAACATTGCATAAAGTTATCGGTCTCACCTGGTGCTTTCCTAGGGTTAATATCACTAAATATTGTCATCACCTCATCCTCTGAGTAAGGCTTACATAACTCTATGTTCATCTATGAATTAACCAATTCGTCAAGTGCATCCAGAGGTGGATGAGATGAGGTAACAATTGTGTAAAGTACATACGTGCTATGTCTTTTAAATGCTCATGCCTCATCTTCCATTGACCATTAGCATCGTAAAGTCCATCGATTCTATTCTTTTTCCTTCTTTGGTTGGCCCTAGTATGGAAAAATCCCATGTTTCGATCTCCATAGGAAAGCCAATTCAGTCTTGACCATGGCGCCCAGTATTTCTTCCACGTTTAGCAGATGCCTTAGTTCAACTTTTTCTTTTAAAAATTATTTTAAGCATTTACCATATAAGTGAGAATTTAAACCTATATTAACCTATTAACGCACCGCTTTAATACGTGGACTATTATTTTTTACCCGATCACTTTGCCAGGATTTTAAAGCTTCTCAAATGGCCTCAATTTTAGTTATCGCGGTTACATGTGTGGAAGTCCATGCAGCTTGAATACGTTCGTGACAGCCATCCTCATGCCCCTATCATCTATTAAAATGGAAATAATCATTCAAATTATGCTAGCTTCTTGGTTGCACAATCCAATTCATGTCCATTGTAAGGTAACAATGGTTCGAATTATTTGCCACCTCGGAAGTAATGTGGAACTGTGGATATGCTTGTATCCAACTCTTGGATGCAACAAAATGGTCCAACCGTTAAAATATAGTCGGCATTCTCTTAGTACAGAAACCCAAGTAACCAACCTTAGCTAGTTTTAAATCTACCAAATCATTACGTTGTAAAGCATCCCGAAAAGCATCAAGGTTCACACGAGTTTTCCATCGACCTTTATGTTTTTCTGAATCGTTTAAGATTGCATTAAAATCACGTCCAACAAGCAAACGAATATTCGAAGAATTACGTAAATTATCAATTCTAGACCAAGTTTGTGACTTGAGAGTAGATTGGGAAAAACCATAAATACCAGTAAAATGAAATTGCTTTGAACATTTCGGACTATAGCATCAATATTGATGGTCGAATACGACAAAATTGAAACACTGATATTATTATTCTGGAGAAGCATAAAACCAGTACATTGTTCACCACAATCACCTGTAAAACAACCCTTCATTCCTAACGTGGACCTAATATAGTCACTCTTATTCTGCCTAAGACAAGTTTCACTTAAAACAAAAAAGATAAATAACTTGAACCTAAGAAAGCCTGGGAGAGTGAACTTTCGTCCCCGATAATTCTAACATAGAAGTCTTCATGGCGTCCGACGGGGTTGCCCTGCAACCTCCATTGATATTTTTTTGTTCTTTCCTGATGACCTTGTTAGTTTTTGGCAAAAATTGATCAAATCCCACATTGGAAATGAACAAAGGATGGAAAAATTCTTAGCCTATAAATAGAATATTTCCCTTTGGTTAAATGTATGTCAATCACCATAATACAAGTGGTGTACTAGAAAGCTATTAGCTATACTAGTAGAGAATTTAAAGGGAAATTCTCTTGGGGTATACTTTAGCTTTTGGGCATGTGTGAGAGTTAAATATTTTGTAGTGTGGTTGTAATAATTTTCCACATAGTAAATATTTTTTTTCTTGGTTGTTTTTTGACAACGCTTGTGGTTTTTCTCCATTTGGGAGTTTTCCACGTTAAATTATTGTGTTTTCTCTCTTTTATTTTTCAAGTATTTTTGTTAATGTTGCGATCTAAAGGGATTGTTGGATTACAAGGGGTTTATTTTCCCAACAGACCTAACCCCCAACATCTGAATGTGAGGACACTCGGGTGCAATTGGTTGAGATAGGATTGCTAAACTTCATTTTTCCCTTGGAGCTGGTGTTTACATTTTTTCCCATCGGAACCATCTTTGCTTCCAACATCATTCTTTATTCCCCCAGATTTCCTTTTATTTTCAGCTTTGGCCTTGCCCATATTAGTAACCCCATTTACATCCCGATCAGAGTGCCTTACTTCTTTCATAACCTCACATTTCCCATCGTCCTCCGTTGACGCCCTGGTAACCATTGATTCATTTACACCTGCCTCATTCTCAATGGCACCCAACAGCTCAGTTTCCAATGCAAGATCCGATTCATCCATAAGGTCATCTCTAGTAAAAATCACTTGCAAATAATCGTCCACAAATTTACCAACGTCGTCCTACGTCAATTTCCCTTCACCATCAATACCATTAGGTTCCATAGGTGGGTCCTCAATAGGAGGGTTCTCTGATGAAGGGTCTGCCTCATCCTTAAGTTTAACTGGAACCTTCGAAGTAGATTTTATAGCCCCAGAATCTAGATACATGAATTATCTATTCCTCGGTCGACCCCTCGGCTATTGAGACACCATTTTCAGCCAATCCCTATAATGCAGTTTTTTATTTTACTTGGAGTAAGTCCCTGAGTTGTGACCTAAGATACCACAACGAAAGCATAAATTGGGTAATCTTTCATATTTTACAGGGCAGACTCGCGGTTTACCACCTTGTGGGTCCGGGATTCGAAGAAAACGCTTTAGTGCAGTGTGGATATTAAGTTTGACCCTCATACGCAGTGTAACACCCCATAACCAGTTACAAAGATTAACCCGAATACTTGAGCGTACATTAGATTTTAATCATGTAGGGTAGAACAAAAACCCTAAACATGTGTGAAAAGTGAAATTAATTTAAATTTAAAACATACATCACTCAACACCTGGAAACAACCAACAAGAATATCAATCACAATATTTACACGATCGAATATCTTGAGATAAACGTCATTCACAATGCAAGGGTAATTTGAACATTTCATACTACATGCTTGTTCAATTCAAATTATTATTTTAAAGTTACCAATATTCATTATTACTCATTAATTATTGGTATGCAAAATTTCAGGTTAATCGAGTGTCAAACAGAGACCTAATTGAACATGCTCAACTTAGGGACTAAAATGAAAACTTTTCAAAATATGAAAATAAATCAAAAATTGTAAAATTTAATGTTCCAATATGAAATTATTATCATATAGAGTCATAAAACAAATTTTAACAAAATTCGAGTTGAAACCAAGATTTAATTACAAAATCATGTTTCTGGATTAAATTGAATATATTTTAAAGTTTAGAGACCATCCAAGGACTTAGGGAAATATTTAGGTCTTTAAAGTATGAAATTTTACCAATTTTCATCGAGCAAACAACTAAGTGATCGATCATTTTTCATGGGGGATCGATCATTTACAAAACAATGACTTTGGGATCGATCATTTGGGGAAGCGATCAATCCTTTTCCTTAAGGGATCGATCCTTTTCCTTAAGGAATCAATCTTTTTTTTATGAAAAATGCATAAAATGCATACTAATATACATGAACATGCATCCAATATGTCATGAAATCAATCCCAGGGTCTACGACCATGCTTGGACACCCTTAAACCATTTAGGACATGTTGTAATACATATGTAATCTGCTTCTTAACATCATTTAACATAACATACAAGTATTTATCATCCAAAGTCAAATATTTCATAGAAAGTTAACTTAAATGCAAGTCACTTAACCATTTTTGCAATATTAATCATTTCATGCTTCCTAAGAGTCTCACATATTATGTTATCCTATTATAACTTGTCTAGGTGATCAAAACATGTATTTAAGGCATAAATCCTACATTGACAAACTTAGACATACTTAGTAATAGGGCATATGTAATCCAACATCAAACTCACCATTTCCTTATTCATTCAAGATTCAAAGCATAGTATAAGTCATTATAGGTCACTTATTCACTAGCAAGGGTCACAAGAATAAATCAACATAAAGCTCAATTAAGGATCCCATATTGCCTCAAAATAAAACTAAGATTCAAATTAACTTTATAAAAGCTCCCTTGCATTGATCACCACCAAGTGTCTTGCCCCTCAATCTCTCGTGTCAAAAAGTAAAAATCTGAAAAATATTAAACAACAAGTGTGAGCTATAAAGCCTAGTGAATGACTAAACATTCAAATATGATGCACGTGCCAAGGCTAAAGAAAAGCATACCTACATTCCATGAAACCTTACTTGTTTTTACCTCAATGATCATACCTTAATGTCATACTTCAATGTTCACTTAATGCCACACAAACTCCATATTATAATTATGCTTTACATCATCATATACCTTGCAGCAAATCACAGGCACTCATGCACAATTACCTTTTCGGCAAAGTCACATATTCCACATACATTTTTTCAATTAAAGAACAATGACCTTTGTTCAAAATACAACTCACTCGCTGGATAAACGGACTCTATAAAATTCCCATTTTGTTTGTGGACTCACATAGGTCCAAAGCCACAAAATTACACAGCAAAGCTCAATGCCCAACCTTACCCCGTGACTTCTTGGAGCATAGCTCAACGCACCAACCTAACTCCATATAACCTGATCACACACACATATAAAACACATAGATTACTCTTTCATAGGCATGTCTTTCATAACCAAATGTTCCATTAAGAACAAATAGCCAATTAATCCGAGTTACCAAGAGCGTTTATCAATGATGCATAGTCTTTCAAATATATTGGTTCAAACTCATTTTGAAACACAATCACAATTGGTTGTTGTCGACACCGTTTTTCTCCTGGGCGGGGAAAAATTGATACCGACTTGGGGGTTTTTTCTTTGAAAAGGTTTTCGAAATGTGAGGAGTTGCCACCAATCATTTAAGGTGCGATTGGGACACCATAAAAACCAGGTATTTTAATAGAACATTTTTTTATGAAAAAATACCAAGTTTTAAGATCTGCGAAAATCCAGAAATTGGGTTCGGGAGTCAGTTACGCGTGGGGAAGGATTAGCGACCCCACAAGCACCCAAAAATTGGTACCTAGTTGATTACCCTATATTTAAAATCAAAAATTTTGAGTTCGAACGTTACTTAGTTTAAAAATCATTAAGGATGCAAAGTTGAAAAATGTATTTGTTTATTAAAGTCGATAGCATTCGTCCCTAGCATAAACGCAATAGATCAACTATTGTGCTTGTTAACCGAATATTGTCTCGTTTTTAGAAAATCATGATGCGGTTTTGAAAAGGATGTTGACTTATTTCGGGAATCACCAATATCACCCCCTGAGCATATTTGCGGGAGATATACTATTAATTCCCTAATAAGTGAATATTACCTTAGGGTAAAAAATAAAATGCAATCAAACAAATTTTATTTATCCTAATTAAACTAAGAGTAAATTAATGATTTTTATAAATTAAAGTGTCAAATTATGAAAATTTAAGAACCTAAAGGCACAGACCTAGAAGTGTAGGTTCTAATATTAACCCTATTTGATTTTTAAACCAATTATTGAAGCGAATAACTGAGGTGGTCCCTTGAGTACTTACGCGAGGGCCGACTCGAATTATTCCCTAAATTAAGGGACTACATTGAAATCTAGCTTAAAGTAGAGGCTCTATTTAACCTATTTAATTATGTCACTCTTAAAGTCTAATTGAAGTTTGGGGACTAAAAGGTCAAAGGACTAAAAATATCAATTTCTAAAAACCTAAAAGAATAGGGACCTAAATCAATAATTTCTAAAGTTGGGGACTAATTAATAAACCAAAAAATCTTATTATTATTTAAATTATGGTATTAAAAGGGAATTAAACCTAATTTTTAAGAAAAAATTAATTATTAATAAATTTTAAAAAATCGAGCAATCGATTTGAGTAATCAGACATCTTATGCGAAAACTTGACTCGAATTACTCCCTAATTAAACTAGAGTGTCATCCTAATATATAAGTTTGATTTTGAAAGTTAACCTAATTTAAAAACTAAATCTAAGGATTTAAATATTATATATCAAAACAATTAATAAATCTAATTAAAATAATAAATAACAAAAAATAGGAAAAAATACAACAAGAAATAAATAAAATAAACATACATACAAGGATCTAATTGCATGAATATTAAATTACTAAACTAAAAGGGAATAAATTAAAAATATAATGGGGCTAAATTGAAACATGTTGAATTTTGAAGGCTAAATCGAAATAAAATAAAAATAAATAGATTAGGGGTTAAAATATAATGCACGCGGAAAATAAAGGGACCTAAATATAATAAACCAGTTTATTTAAGCCTAAAAATAATATGTTAAATTAAAATCGATAAATTACAGAATTGGTCCACGCAAATTAAAAAAATTAAAAGGTCACTACACATAACTACAATGCAAAAACACGGCTAACTTACAGGAACTAAACAATAATTTCTCCAAAATAATAGAAAAGCATGCGAAAAAAAGGAAAATTACAATTTTGAACCTTGTAGGACTAGAATGAAAAAACATGCTGAAATACTAGGGACTAAAGCGAGAATAAACCAAAAATAACAAATCATGCACATAAAAAGCAAAATAGCAGTTGTTCTCCCTGCTGGGACCAAACTGCAAAAACGTGAGCAATGTTCAAGGGTTTAAACGCGATTATCCCTTAAAGTTTCCTTATATATACCAACTTAGTTTTTTTTTTCATTGCACCCGAAAGTTAGGAAAAAAACAAAAAAAAAGTTTAAAATGTTCTCCCCTTCCCACTGTCGGCTGCCTTGAAACTCCTCCGGCTGCCGTTCGGCCACCGCACACGTCGGTTGGAAAAACCAAAACACTCCCAAAAACTCACCGAACCTAAATCTACCCACCTTGAGTCTAGCCTAAGGCTAAAAATCACTGAAAACCCCCTTTAAACACTCGAATCCGGCCTAAGACTCCTCAGCTACTCAGACTCCGACGATGCTCCTCTTACTCAGGTGACCCTTAGCACTAACACTCTTTTATTTTTCGTAATTTTTGTTGTATAAAAATGGTTGATTTCTACTGTTAAAAGCTTTGTTTTTTTATTACTTGAGATATGTCGATATTTTTGAAATGAAACTAAAAGGGAAAGGACCTTATTCGGATCTAAAAAAACTCCTCTTGGCATGATTCAAACCCAAAAGCATACAAAAAATAACAAATAAAAACACACAAAGTAGAAAAACCAAGAAAGCTATGCGAATATTTAAAAAAAAAAGACAGATAACCTCATAAAACTGTAATTTATTGCTTCAGGAAAAAATGATATTATAGTGTTTTTTTCTGTATCTAGATAGTATTTTCGGACCCTTTTACAGTGTTTAATTCATGGGTCTTATGCCCATTTTTATAGAAAAATGAATTCATTGTTATTTTGTTTGCTTGTATTTGTTTCTGCAATGGCGTTGATTGGGGAAACCGGTGTGCATGGGTGGTTTTGCTGAGATTGGTGTAGAGACAGGTGGTTACTGGTTAGGGTAGAGGAATGTGCATGTTGATTGGGGGAGTGGGTAGCTACCTATATAGGTTAGACTCGGGTATGGTCTTAGTTGGGCCCCGGGTCGGGTTTTGGGTCTGGTTAAGCCTAGTTGGGTTTTGGGGTTTTATTTGGGTTTTAATTGGTTTGGGCTTGGTAAAAGAGTTTGGGTCTAATTGTAAATAACATGAAAAATGGTGCTCATGGCTGCCCGGCTTTGATCATTGTTGTGAAATGGGAATTAAGGTAAGATAATAGAGCGCCATTTTTAGCTCAATCTCTACTCTTCAAGTCACTGGTTCTTCTCATCGTGATATTTCTACTTGAAATGTTGATCCCTCAAGTGAGGCGTCACTGATTCGAAGTGTTGTGACTCCAGCGATAGGTCGAACAAGTTCTTCTCATTATGAACTTCTCCTCCCTCTGTCGGATGAGTTATTCTCATTAGGAACTCTCTATTAGAAATGTTAATCCCTCAAACGAGGCGTTGTTGATTCGAAGTGTTGTGAATCTAGCAATAGTTCAAACAAGTTCTTCTCATTATGAACATCTTCTCCTTTTATCGAATAAGTTCTTCTCATTATGAACTCTCCATTGGAAATGTATTCGAAGTTCTTCTCATTATGAACTTTTTCTCCCTCTTTCGGATGAATTTTTCTCATTATGAACTCTCCATTGGAAATGTTAATCCCTCAAGCGAGGCATTGCTGATTCTAAGGGTTGTGAATCGAGTAATAGGTCGAACAATTTCTTCTCATTATGAACTTCTTGTCCCTCTGTCGGATGAGTTCTTCTCATTATGAACTCTCTATTGGAAATATTAATACCTCAAGGAAGGCGTTGTTGATTCGAAGTGTTGTGAATTGAATAATAGGTCGAACAATTTCTTCTCATTATGAACTTCTTATCCCTCTACCGGATGAGTTCCTCTCATTATGAACTCTCTATTGGAAATGTTAATCCCTCAAGCAAGGCATTACTGATTCGAAGTGTTGTGAATCGAAATAATAAGTCGAACAAGTTCTTATCATTATGAACTTCTTCTCCCTCTATCAGATAAGTTCTTCTCATTATGAACTCTCATTTGGAAATATCAATCCCTTGAGCGAGGCGTTGCTGATTTGAAGTGTTGTGAATCTAACAATAGGTTGAACAAGTTCTTCACATTATGAACTTCCTCTCCGTCTGTCGGATGAGCTCTTCTCATTATGAACTCTCCATTAGAAATGTTGATTGATTCATATTCTCTTTAAAGATATTTAAACCTGCAAAAGATTATCATGTGTCAGTGATTTGGTGTTTGAAGTACCCGATGGTATTGACCTAAAGGTCTTCAAATTTACTGCAATCCATGAAATATATTGGACCGATTCTTTGCTGAAGCTGTGAAATGAATCTTTGTTGACTCCCTGAATTCCTGTCAGATATTCAAAACTTTTTGTAAAATGAATGTGTATGCTTTTATTCAGTAAATGCTTGAGTATGCATGATGTGATTTTTAATTTTTGGATTTTAAGGTCTCGTTAGCCTTTGTTTTCCTTTATTTATCCTCGTTGGGTCATTTGTCTTCGCTAACTCATTGTCTGATTCATAATCCTTTTCATTATTTTCTATATTATTTGGGATGTTGTCATTTCTTATCTCGCCCTTTTAATAATCACTTGCTTTAATGAGTGCAAATCTCGACATGATGGATGGCCTCAGATTCCCAGTATTTTATTAGGATAATTATGATACGCATAAATGAGTGATTTAAAGATTGAAATGATAATCATGAATTTCATTGATGAAATGTAAGTGTTACACAAAGTCATGGCAATAAAAAGAATTGAACAAAGATTCTAGAAGAAAAAGAATATGTCATAATGAATTCTAGCACAAGTGTTCCTAAATCAATTAATTTGACATTCCGAGGTGATCCTTTGTCTGGGAGATCTCAAGGTGGCAGAGCTATTTGCAGATGTGATATCCTTTGTGAGCTACTAGTCTTTCGACGGGGTTTATTTGTCGGATGCCTCAACAACAAAATGTATTTGAGCCACCTTTTTCAGGTTTTCAACTCAAATCCTTCACTGGGTTTCAAGGCTCCCTTTTCGGGTTTTGACGTTGAACCTCTCCATTTTTTCTTTTTTTTCTTTTTTTTCTATTCTTTTTCTTTTTTCTTTTTTTTTTCCTTTTTACCTCTTGGGTGTAATACTTCTTGAAAGTCTTAATTTATTGGATTTTTCAGTACTCTTCCGTCCATCTCTGCCAAAATTAAAGCTCCCCCGGAGAAGGCCTTTTTGACAATGTAGGGCCCTTCCCAATTGGGCATCTATTTCCCGCGAAAATCTTTCTATATCGGCAAATTCTGTTTAAGTACTAGATCCCCTCTCGGAACTTTCTTGGGCGCACTTTCTTATTGTGGGTTCTCATCATCCTCTTTTAGTACATTTTCCCATGACATATAGCATTCAACCTTTTCTCTTCAATAAGATTCAGTTGATCATGTAATACCCCAAAAATTCAAATAATGATCAAAATGAAAATTTGTAAAGTTTGATGGTCAAAATATAAAATTGGAAAAAAGTTTGAGGAATTAAGTGATAAATTTCCTAAAAAGAATTTTATTCCATAAATAGATGGTTTACTCTTAAAAGTGGAGTTTTATGGAAAACATACTTTTGGAATTTAAATTTTAGTATAGAAAAATTAGAAAGGGTTAAAGCCGGTAAGGAATGGGAACTTTACAAAAATTTGAAGGATGTTATAAAATGGTTGGAAATATTATTTTAATATTTTGGATCAGAGAAATTTGGTTTGGAAAGGTGCAATTTTCAGATTTAAACGAAACAGTAGAATTAGTGACTAAAATGCAAGTTTTGAAAATTCATGGGCAATTTCGTGAGTCAAAGCCAAAATAATTCATCTTTGACTTTGAAAGATATTATGGATCAGGTGGCTTGGTTTTATGGTGAATAGGATGATTCATTAAGGGAAAAAATGGAATTTCTTATTGAATGGAATAAAAAAATATCATTATAATATATATTGCCATGTGATAGATTTATTTATCATTAAATATCAATCATGGATAAGCATTTCCAGCTTCTTCTTCCTCCAAGGGCCGGCACTTTCAAGCAAGAAAGGTAAACATTTTTAGTTTGAATTTTGAAGCTATTTCTTGAGAATTGGACTCGGTGTGGTTAGGAAAAATGTTCTACGTTCAATGCTCTACATTTTGACATGAATATTACTAGGGTTCATGTTCAAGTTCATCTTGAGTTGATGAAGGGGATGCTGATTTCTTGTGTTTTATGGGTTATGAAGAGTTAAGTGATTTTAAGGAATTGGTTGTAAGAATTGATGAAGAAACTAGGGATGAGGTTAAAGAAAACAGTTTATATTTTGAATTTTTCAGTGGGTTTGGAAATTTACCAGAAATTATATAAAAATAATTTGGAGGTTATTTTATATATTATGTTCATATATTGATCTAGTTCTGTTTAAAATAAACGGTGATCAATTTCAAGGTGTATAACAAGAGATATGAATTTTTAACCAAGGAAAGGTCAGAAAAATCGGAAAGCAGATTCTGCAAAACAGATTTTGTTGATCAACTTTGAAAATTCACCATAAATTGTACGGAATGAATTAGAAGTAGTTATTTATATGGATAGATTTGTATTTGAGTCTAGTTTTCAACAGAAGAAATGGATCTGAATTCCAGTTTGTATATAAATACATCATAATGATTCTTTAAAGGTAGTGGGAATTGTCTGAATATGGAAAATTAATGGGTTGTTGTGTAAGTGTTTTATAATTGATGTATTATGCTAGAAATTGTTGTTTTGGAATTTAAATGAGTGTTAGATGTGAAATATGACTATTTTGGAAGTTTGAAAAGTTTGGTGATTTAAGTACAACATTTGAATAGTTGGGAACTTAAATGTAATTGTACCTTTGTAAAAGCATTTGAATGGTAATAATTTCAATGCTGGAATTTTTAGTATTAAGAATTTAAGTGGTAAAATGGTGAAGGACCATTTTGAGTAAATTGAAAATTTTGGTTTCAATATTAAAAAGAATTAATAAGTGTTAAAGTAATTGGTGGTGAATAGTTTGAAGTATGATTATGGAATTTATTTTGGGATATGTTTATGTAAGTACAATACTAACATATGTATGGTTATAAATTTTTTATTTATACAGATCATGATTGATTTGCGATTGAAGCAAGTCAAGTATAAGAAAAGGATTATTGTGAACAATAGTGAGGCACAGATTTTTGAAATATATAAAGTGTCAAGGTGAGTGCAATACATGCATGAAATTATACATGGATGTTTTATACATCATTAGGAAGACTTGCGATAAGTCGACCTTGTTTATGTTGACATGATATTTATGTCATTTATCATATATTTGATATATTCTAAATATGTCAAAGGTTGAAAATAAAATGCATTGATCACTGATTTTTGCATATGATGTTATCACGAACATATATGATTTTTACCATGAATGTTATTTCGGGTATGAACTGCCCAATGTTAAATATTGATAATATACTTTGCCATGGAGGAATCGAATAAGATAGACTATATGCCCAAGTAAGTCATTGAGGGACAGGGTATAGTTGGCATGCCATAGAGTATAGCAGCTAGAGGTTTATAATAGCACTATAGTGTGAAAGGGCACTAAGTGCGGGGAAGGTGGATACGACCTTATGTATCATGTCTGAATTAGCACTATAGCGTAAGCTTAGTGTAGGTGGTGGGCACGACCTTATGTGTGTTGTCCAGATTAGCACTATGGCGCAAGCTTAGTGCAGGTTTAGCACTACGGTGCAGATATTTGACTCGAATACCCAAGGTCCTCAAGGTTTAATATTGGGCTATGGACTATGGTATATGGTTATGGAATAATGGCAAGTGTATTGGTAAAATAAGCTTACGAGCTTATGGGAATAAATGGTAAGTATGTTGGTAAAATAAGCTTACGAGCTTATGGGATAAATGGTAAATATTTTGAAAAGAAATTTTATATTATTTTGATCATGGTAAAATATTGGACATGCTAGTAACGTGATAAAATGGCATTTTGAATTTGACATTCAAAATCTTGCATGAATTGTATTGCACTGTATATTATTTTAATTGCCTCACTAAGTTTATACTTAGCGTGTGATGATTTTCAAGCGTAGGTAAAAAGCCAATAGTGGAGTAAAGAAATCAAAACAACATCAAGCATCGAGGAGTATATTTCAATATCAGTAAGACATCCTATAATGGAATTTTGATATAAATAGTGGCATGTAATTAATAATATTCAATTTGATTTGTTGAACAAATTTGAAAACAAAATGGTAACCTTATAGTGAAGAAAGGTTAAGTTTTTATGAGTTTTATATATTTTTCGGAAATTACTTTGCAGTGCATCGATGCACATTTTAATTCGATGTTTTTGTGCATCGATGCACTGTTCACGTACTGTAGTAGTGCATCGGTACACTGTTTACTGTTCACGGTACTATTCACTATTCATAAAAAATATTTTACCTTAAATTTGTTATAATGAAGCATAATTCATATGATATGATATTTTTATAATATCATTTACCATTTTAAGAAAATAAAATTTAAATCACTTTTGGTTTGAAAATGGTTTTCAGAAATTCGGGTGACATTTATAATCTGTATAGGTATAATTATACGGGTTATGGGTGTTACATTTATTGGCATTAGAGCTACAGGTTTAGCCGATTCTAGGACTAAACCGAGTTTGTTTTGAGTTAAAAAGGTGTATACATGCCATTAGGATGTAAAAAATTACTGATAGTTGTATATATATTGTGATGATGCTTATAAGGAGTAAAGTTACTCTTTACTATATTATGATGATTCTGACTATGTTCAGATGTTGGAACTAAAGATAAAGGTAGAAAATTGAAAATGTTGAAAAGAAGGTCGAGGTTAAAATCGACAAAAAGGGACCGACATGACTTATGTAAAACACCTTAGAAGGGTGGAAGTTATAAGGGATTTTTCTCCATGTTGTTGAAGATTCTGAATGGAAGAATTGATTAATTAAAAAGTTTGAACGACTTACAAGAAAAGTCGAATTGGATGGGGATCCATAGGAGATTTCTGAATCTAGTGATGATTCTAAGGTTTCTCCAGGTAAGCTTAAATAAGTGAGAAATATTTAAGCTAAGCATTAAATTGTTTAAAGCATTGTTGATTTGAGTAAGAGGAAATAAATAGCGGTAATAAGTTTTCCGCTAAAAGTTTACATAAAGCTGAGTTATTACTGAATCAAATGATTATGAGTTGGATTGAGAATATATATCAAATCCATAAAACTGAATAGAGTTACCTTACGAAGGCAAATTTGCGAAAATGGATTGTCTAATATTCCATGTGCAATGAAAATATTGTTTAGATTGAGATGGATTCTCAATAACTTGAAAAGTGTCAAGTTCGTAATGATAAAAAAAAGAAGTAAATTTGTTTACTATTGTGATTTTATCATTAACTGATATAAAGTTATTGCTAGAAATTTATCACGTTTTCTTATTGAACGATGTGAATATTGAGACTTTCATTTGAGATTGAAAATGTTTCAACTGTTCGAAAATATTATCTTTGGATCTGGAAAAGTTATACAAATTTCCTTAAGAATGAAATAAGGAATTCCAAAGTAGAAATATTCAATTCTACTTGATATCGAGTGATATTATAGTGGAAGACCCATATGTCACGGTCATGATACAAGTGTTAGACGGACCAATAGTAAAAGTTCGATAAAGATTCATAAGCTTATGTTATTGATGAATCCGATGGGATTATCATTAATGAGTTTAGATCATTTTGATCATGAGTGGTTGTCTCTGCATTAAGGTTGGGTTAATAGTCGCAAGAAGCGATTAATTTAAAAAAATGCAGAGAAATTGGAGATTTTAATGATTGATGAAAAAGGTGAAATCATGAATAAGTGATATCAGCAATGATTACGATTATTGGTTGCGATTAAGAGGATGTAAAAAGGATGCATAGCTTTTATAGCTAAAGTGATAGTTACTTAAGTAACTGAAGTAAGATCATATGATATTTCCATAACTTGGGAATTTTCATATATCTTTTTAGATTTATTATTTGGGTTACCTCCAGATTGAGAGGTGGAATTCAATATTAATGGTTAACAAGGCGTTAATCTTGTATTTAAGGGTTCTTATTGAATAATTGTGATTGAGTTAAGAGAATAAAGAACCAATTGCAAGAGCTCCTAAATTTAGGATACAATAGACCGAGTATTTTATCTTGGGGTAAACCAGTGTTGTTTATAAAATATGGATATATGTAATTATGCATAGATTATCGATAATTAATCAGAGTAACTATCAAGAACAAGTATCATCTTCAGAGGATTGATGACTTGTTTGATTTTCTTAAGGAAGATGTTTTAAGGATAGTTTTCAGAATATGGTATAGACACTACTAGTTCGTAGTAATGTTGATTGGTTTGAAAAGTGCTCTAGCAGCATTCATGGATTTTGATGAATCGATTATTTCAATTTTACTTGGATTAATTTGAGGTGGTATGTATTGATAACATTCTGGTATACTCGAATACAAAGATAGAGCATGATGTTTATCTTCGTATTGTGCTCGAGGTACTTAAGGATAAAAAGTTATATGCTAAACTGTCAAAGTGTGAATTTTGGCTATCAGAAGTTGATTTTCTTAGTCTTGTTGTCTCAGCATATGGCATAAGAGCTAAAAAAATATATTATATAAAAAAGAGAAGAAAAAGAAAAAAGAAAACGAAGAAGAAAAAATAGAAAAGAAAAGAAAAAAATGAGAGATGATAAAAAAATAATATTTCACTTGTGAAAAAAATGAGAGACTAAAAGACTTTGAAGTCAACTCTGATGGTGTCTATTTTATCGAGGAAGAATTTGTATTCCTCATAATGACGGATTGAAGAAAGATATTCTTTCTCAGGTATAGTATTGTTCACTGACTATGCATACAAGTGGGAACAAAATGTATCAGGATGTAAAGAGTCATTTTGGTGGTCGTGTATAAAAAGAAACATTATTGAGTTTGTGGCTACATGTTTGACATGTCAACAAGTAAAAGTTGAGCATAAAGTGCTTTCATAATTGTTTCAACTGATTTCTATTCCAGAGTGGAAGTGGTAAAGAGTCATTATGGATTTTGTTACAGTGTTACCTTTGACATCAAATAAAAAGGATTCCATATGGGTGATAGTGACCGGTTAATTAAATCGGCACATTTCATTTCGATGTGAATGGACTATGCATTGGATAAATATACAGAGTTGTATATCAAGGAGATAGTTCGAATACATGGAATGCCAGTATCCATTTTATCTGACAGGGATCCAAAGTCCACTTTAAGACTTTGGAAATATTTGCATAAAGTGTTGGGTATTTGATTTAATTTCAGTATGATTTTTCATCCACAGACGATTGGTAAGTCAAAAAGTAATATTCAGATATTATAAGATATGTTGAGTGCATGTGTGATTGATTCCAAGGAATCAGGGGAAAAGAAAAGTATTTGCCTTTAGTAGAATTTTTCTACAATAATAGTTATCAACTGAGTATCAAGATGGCTCAGTATGAAACTTTATGTGGTAGAAAATACCGAATACCATTGAATGGGTTCAAGTAAAAGATTGAAATCTTGTTGGCCCAGATTTATTGAAAGAGCGTGAGGATAAAGTAAAAATAATCTCAAGGTGGCATTTGATTGATAAAAGTCTTATGCAGACTTGAAGCGAAAAGAAATTGAATTTCATGAAGGTGATAAAGTTTTTCTTAAGGTATCGCCTTGGAAAAAAAAAGATTTTGCGCTCGAAACAAAAAG
This sequence comes from Hibiscus syriacus, assembly GCF_006381635.1. NCBI lineage: Eukaryota > Viridiplantae > Streptophyta > Magnoliopsida > Malvales > Malvaceae > Hibiscus > Hibiscus syriacus. The sequence goes on along the minus strand of NW_024062326.1, from coordinate 819,100 downwards.
GAAAACTAAGTCTAAGATTCATTGGACCTTATGAGATATTAAAAAGAGTTAGATTGATGGCTTATCAGTTAACATTAACTCTGGAGTTAATTGAGATCCAGAGTTGGACAAAGTACACAATGTTTTTCATATGTCGATGCTTAGAAAGTATCGATCAAATCTTTCATTTTTCATTTCATTAGAGGAAATTGAGATCTGACCATATTTGACTTATGAAAAAGAACCAATAAGGATCTTAACTCGAGAAATCAAAGAACTACGTAACAAGTTGATTCCTCTAGTCAAAGTGATTTAGAAAAATCATAATGTCGAGGACGTTACTTGGGAAAGAGAGGATGATATGAAAATGTGTACATATTTTCATATCAGGTTGAAGAATTGGATTAAACAGGTTTAAAAATCTAATGATTTGCATGATCTTTACAAAATTCTCAAATTAAAGAGGAAAAATCGAAATTCAAGAAGTTGGCAAGACTAGAAGAGGTTTTCGCATAAGGCGAGGGGGACATGTCTTACCAGTTCGTATAACCTTAAATTAGGGTTATGAATCTACAATGGAAAGTGCAATCCTTATAAAAGGGGAGTTAGGCTTTTCATGGAAAGTTTTAAAATTTGAGGATGAATTTTCTTAAGGAGGGGAGAATTATAATACCCAAAAATTCAAATAATGATCAAAATGAAAATTTGGAAAGTTTCATGGTCAAAATAGAAAATTGGGAAAAATTTGAGGAATTAAGTGATAAATTTCCTAAAAGAATTTTATTCCATAAATACATGGTTTACTCTTAAAAGTGGAGTTTTATGGAAATCATACTTTTGGAATTTGAATTTTAGTAAAGAAAAATTAGAAAGGGTTAAAGCCGGTAAGGAATCGATAATTTCATATCGAATGGGAACTTTACAAAAATTTGAAGGATATTATAAAATGTTTGGAAATATTATTTTAATATTTTGGATCATAGAAATTTGGTTTGGAAAGGTGCAATTTTCAGATTTAAACGAAACAATAGAATTTAGTGACTAAAATGCAAGTTTTGAAAATTCATGGGCAATTTCGTGAGTCAAAGCCAAAATAATTCATCTTTGACTTTGAAAGATATTATGGATCAGGTGGCTTGGTTTTATGGTGAATAGGAAGATTCATTAAGGGAAAAAATGGAATTTCTTATTGAATGGAATAAAAAATGTCATTATAATATATATTGCCATGTGATAGATTTATTTATCATTAAATATCAATCATGGATGAGCATTTCCAGCTTATTCTTCCTCCAAGGGCCGGCACTTTCAAGCAAGAAAGGTAAACATTTTTAGTTTGAATTTTGAAGCTATTTCTTGAGAATTAGACTTGGTGTGGTTAGGAAAAATGTTCTACGTTCAATGCTCTACATTTTGACATGAATATTACTAGGGTTCATGTTCAAGTTCATCTTGAGTTGATGAAGGGGATGTTGATTTCTTGTGTTTTATGGGTTATGAAGAGTTATGTGATTTTAAGGAATTGGTTGTAAGAATTGATGAAGAAACTAGGGATGAGGTTAAAGAAGACAGTTTATATTTTGAATTTTTCAGTGGGTTTGGAAATTTACCAGAAATTATATAAAAATAATTTGGAGGTTATTTTTATATATTATGTTCATATATTGATCTAGTTCTGTTTAAAACAAACGGGGATCAATTTCAAGGTGTATACCAAGAGATATGAATTTTTAACCAATGAAATGTGAGAAAAATCGGACAGCGGATTCTGCAAAATAGATTCGGTTGATCAACTTTGAAAATTCACCATAAATTGTACGGAATGAATTAGAAGTAGTTATTTATATGGATAGATTCTTATTTTAGTCTAGTTTTCAACAGAAGAAACGGATCTGAATTCCAGTGTGTATATCAATACATCATAATGATTCTTTAAAGGTAGTGGGAATTGTCTGAATATGGAAAATTAATGGGTTGTTGTGTAAGTGTTTTATAATTGATGTATTATGATGGAAATTATTGTTTTGGAATTTAAATGAGTGTTAGATATGAAATATGACTATTTTGGAAGTTTGAAAAGTTTGGTGATTTAAGTACAACATTTGAATAGTTGGGTACTTAAATGTAATTGTACATTTGTAAAAGCATTTGAATGGTAATAATTTCAATGCTGGAATTTTTAGTATTAAGAATTTAAGTAGTAAAATGGTGAAGTACCATTTTGAGTAAATTGAAAAAGTTGGTTTCAATATTAAAAAGAATTAATAAGTATTAAAGTAATTGGTGGTGAATAGCTTGAAGTATGATTATGGAATTTATTTTGTGATATATTTATGTTAGTACAATACTAACATATGTATCGTTATAAATTTGTGATTTATACAGATCATGATTGATTTGCGATTGAAGCAAGTCAAGTATAAGAAAAGGATTATTGTGGAAATAGTGAGGCACATATTTTTGAAAGATATAAAGTGTCAAGGTGAGTGCAATACATGCATGAAATTATACATGGATGTTTTATACATCATTAGGAAGACTTGCGATAAGTCGACCTTGTTTATGTTGACATGATATTTATGTCATTTATCATATATTTGATATATTCTAAATATGTAAAAGGTTGAAAATAAAATGCATTGATCACTGATTTTTGCATATGATGTTATCATGAACATATATGATTTTTACCATGAATGTTATTTCGGGTATGAACTGCCCAATGTTAAATATTGATAATATACTTTGCCATGGAGGAATCGAATAAGATAGACTATATGCCCAAGTAAGTCATTGAGAGACAGGGTATGGTTGGCATGCCATAGAGTATAGCAGCTAGAGGTTTATAATAGCACTATTGTGTGAAAGGGCACTAAGTGCGGGGAAGGTGGATACGACCTTATGTATCATGTCCGAATTAGCACTATAGCGTAAGCTTAGTGTAGGTGGTGGGCACGACGTTATGTGTGTTGTCCAGATTAGCACTATGGCGTAAGCTTAGTCCAGGTTTAGCACTATGGTGCAGGTATTTTACTCGAATACTCAGGGGCCTCAAGGTTTAATATTGGGCTATGGTATATGGTTATGGAATAATGGCAAGTGTATTGGTAAAATAATCTTACGAGCTTATGGGAATAAATGGTAAGTATGTTGGTAAAATAAGCTTACGAGCTTATGGAATAAATGGTAAGTATGTCATTAAAATAAGCTTAGGAGCTTATGGGATAAATGGTAAATATTTTGAAAAGAAATTTTATATTATTTTGATCATGGTAAAATATTGGACATGCTAGTAACATGATAAAATGGCATTTTGAATTTGACATTCAAAATCATGCATGAATTGTATTGCACTGTATATTGTTTTAATTGCCTCACTAAGTTTATACTTAGCGTGTGATGATTTTCACGCGTAGGTAAAAAGCCAATAGTGGAGTAAAAAAATCAGAACAACATCAAGCATCGAGGAGTATATTTCAATATCAGTAAGACATCCTATAATGGAATTTTGATATAAATAGTGGCATGTAATTAATAATATTCAATTTGATTTGTTGAACAAATTTGAATACAAAATGGTAACCTTATAGTGAAGAAATGTTAAGTTTTTATGAGTTTTTCGGAAATTACTGTAGCAATGCATCGATGTACATTTTTAATTTAATGTTTTTGTGCATCGATACACTGTTCATGTTACTGTAGCAGTGCATCGATACAGTGTTCACTGTTCACGGTACTCTTCACTATTCATGAAAAAATATTTTACCTTAAATTTGTTATAATGAAGCATAATATATATGATATGATATTTTTATAATATCATTTACCATTTTAAGAAAATAAATTTTAAATCACTTTTGGTTTGAAAATGGTTTTTAGAAATTCGGGTGACACTTATAATCTGTATAGGTATAATTATACGAGTTATGGGTGTTACATATCAAGGTTAGACTGAATCCATATTTTTCGTCCAATTCTACTTATTTCAAGACTCAAATTGATGGAATCTCAACCTCAATAGGTACGACTGCCTCTGATCCATATACCATAGAGAAGGGTGTTGCCCTTGTCGATATACACACATTAGTCCTATATCCATATAGGGCAAAGGGTAATTTCACATGCCAATCTCTGTAAGTTTATGCGGTCTTTGTGATGATCCTTTTGATGTTCTTGTTCATCGCTTCTACTGTCCCATTCATTTTTTGGCGGCAGGTCACAGAGTTGGCATGCTTTATCTTGAAATACGCATAGAGTTCGTCAATCATCTTGTTGTTCAGATTAGTAGCATTATCAATGATGGTTCTTTCTGGCAATCCATATCAACATATTATTTCCCTCTTTATGAATCTGCAAACTATAGATCTCGTGATATTAAAATAGGAAGCAACCTCTACCCACTTTGTGAAATAATCGATTGCCACTAAGATGAATCGATACCCATTTGAAGCTTTCAGTGTGATTGCCCCAATGACATCCATGCCCCAAATGGAAAACGACCAAGGTGAGCTTATGACATGCAAAGGTGAAGGTGGTGCTTGAATTTTATCTATATATATCTGGAATTTATGTCATTTTCTCACGTAATTGATGCAATATGTATGCATCATGGCCCAATAATATCCATATCTCATAATCTTTCTAGCCATAGATAAACCATTTGCATGTGTTCCACACATTCTGTCATGCACCTCTTCTATTACATTTTTTGCTTGTCAATTTCAGATATTCCAGGAGGATACATCTGGTATCTCGTATATTGTAAGATATCGTGGTACCATAGATGGCCATCCACTTCTTATTCTAGATGATAGCAATGAGTTAGGGTCTTATATACTTGCATCCTTATTGGCATCATGTTCTTTCTCTTATTAGCTTTAAACATTACCGCCAAGGTATCCAAATCATCAACCATTTGATTATCCTCTCGGGAGAGATACCTGAACGTGACATCCTCAAATTCTTTCAGTAGTTCGAGGACCAAGTTTTGATATTCAGTTAACTTCTAGTTTTTCGTCTCCCATTCTACCCTTAGTTGGTACACTACTAATGAGGAATCCATGTATACTTTAAGTGTTTTGACCTTTCTTTCAATAGTTGCTTTTAAGCCCATAATGCAAGCCTCGTATTCGGCAATATTGTTGGTGCAAAAGAACTCCAATCTACTTGTAAAAGGATAGTAATTCTCTTCTAGGGAAATCAACATTGCTCCAATTCCTTTTCCTAAAGCGTTAGAGGCTCCATCAAAGTACAATGTCCAGGATTTGTTGCCCTCGATGCTCTCTTCTTTGGTATAAATGCATATCAAATCTTCATCTAGGAAAATGAAGTTTAGAGATTCGTAATCCTCCGAGGCATGACTTGCAAGAAATCCGGCTATGGCGCTTCCTTTTATTGCATTTTGGCTCACAAAAACAATATCAAACACAGATAACAACATCTTCCATCTAGCCAGTCTGTCAGTCAGAGGAGGGGACTCCATCAAAAATTTTAGTGGATCTATCCTTGATATCAACCATGTTGTATGGTACAACATGTACTACCAAAGCCTCTGGGTTACCTAGACTAAGGCAGAACACAACTTTTGGATTGATGAGTATAGAGTCTCGTAATTGGTAAACCTCTTGCTCAAGTAATAGATGGATATTTCATTTTTTTCTGACTCATCATGTTTCCTTAGTACACATCCCATTGAATTCTCGAAAACTGTTAAGTAGATAATTAGTGGTCTGCCAGGTACAGGTGCTACTAATATGGAGGCATTGGACAGATATTTCTTGATAATTTCCAAAGTCTTCTGGCATTTGTTATTCCATACATCTGTATTATTCTTTTTGAGCAATTTGAACATCGGATTGCACTTATCGGTCAGCTGAGAAATGAATCGCGATATATAATTTAGTCTTCCCATAAACCTTTAAACTTCTTTTTGGGTACGAGGTGTTGGGAGGTCTTGAATTGCCTTGACCTTATCCGGATCAATCTCGATTCCTTTTTAAATCACCGAGAAGCCTAGTAGTTTCCCTGATTTTACTCCGAACGTGCATTTAGCTAGATTGAGCTTTAGTTGGTACTTCCTTAATCTTTGGAACATTTTTCTCAAATTTTATACATGCTCTTCTTCTTCTCGAGACTTGGCAATCATGTTATCTACATACACTTGTATTTCCTTGTGCATCATGTCATGAAAGAGAGTCACCATGGATATTTGATAGGTTACCCCAGTATTTTTCAAACCAAATGGCATCACTTTGTAATAGAAAGTTCCCCACATGGTTATAAATGTCGTTTTCTCCATGTCCTTAGGTTTCATTTTGATCTGATTATACCCTGAGAAGCCATCCAAGAAGGAAAACAATGAATGCCCTGTAGTATTGTCCACCAGGGTGTCTATATGAGGTAAGGGAAAATTGTTCTTCAGGCTAGCCCTGTTAAGGTCTCGATAATCCACCCACATGTGGAATTTTCCATTCTTCTTAGATACCAAAACTATATTGGCTACCCATTCAGGATATTTTGCCTCCTGGAGGAAACATGTATCGGTCTGTTTTGTTGATTCCTCTTTAATCTTTAATAACATATTCGGTTTCATTCTTCTAAGTTTTTGTTGAACTGGCTTGCATTCTAATTTAATGGGCAATGTGTGAACTACTATATCAGTGCTCAGCCCTGACATATCTTGATACGACCAAGCAAAGATGTCTTTAAACTCCTGGAGCAAACTTATCAAACCTAGCCTTATTTATGAGGATAGAGTAGTGCCAATCTTTACTTCTCTCTTTACTTCCACTGTCCCCAAATTCACGAGCTCTATTTCTTCCTTGTGGGGTAAAATTTGTTTACCATCTCTTTCCACCAATATCAATAGCTCATTAGGGACTTCACATTCTTCTTCATCTTCGCACTCATTAACTTCCTCCAGGCACAGTGGTCACTCAAAATTTATCTTGTAACTGGCCTCAGGAACATTTATGCTATTATTATTGTGACATCTGCATAAATTTTGGCTTGGATATATTGGAATGCAAAGAATGCAATGCAAAAATACGAATAATGAAAGTGATTTCCATTTGAGAAGAAAAATATCCTTCATTAATTGATTGGATAATCATTGAGTTTTACAAAAAGTTCCATAGATACTTTCTAATACAAATTATTTTTGGGCATTACTTTGGATTGACTCTAAAACTACGGGGAGGTCTTTGGCTGTATAAATGTAGAGCTTTTTACTGGGGAAACAATGACGAATTCCAACTAGAAGCTTTCTAGGTTGATTGACCCCGATAATCATGTTGATTGATAGTCCTTTCAGAGCTTCTCCCATCCACTATTCTTATTTCGTCAGCCTCTCGATCTCGATGGCAATGGCCAGCTACTGTTCAATATCGTACACTCCTCCGAATTTGAAAGAGTTCTTTAGAGGATGGAATGACATGCATTCTTTAGGGAAGTCATCTCCTCTCAATCTGGCTTTCTTTGCTTCAACCCTTTTCTTCAGCTCTTAGCCATGCTACTGGAAGGTGGCTTAAACCCAAGCCCGAAACGGTCTCTCTTCTATTCGATAGTTATGGGTCGTACTAGCCCTTGTAAATATTTTCCCAGCCCTTTTTCAGTCTTCGCTCCTCTTTCCAGGGTTTGCCTCACAGTCATCTTAGTACAATTTGATAGTGCGGGGTGTGGAATCCTGCTTCCCTCAGCCACGTATATCGCGTTAATAAATTCTAAGGCCTTGGCATTCTCATTGACATCAATGTACGGGGCATCGGACTTTACAGAAGAAATGATTTCTTGTTTAGCTCGGATACTGACCAATCTTCCATCAATTATAAATTTTAGCTTCTGATGTACAGATGAAGGGATTGCCCCTGCAGCGTGGATCCAGGGTCTCCCCAGTAAGCGGTTATATGCGGGTGGATGTCCATTATTATGAAGTTAATATTGTAGATGGCAGGCCCGATTAACAAGGGTATTTTCATCCTCCCTATTATATCCTTCTGGGTTCCATCGAATTCTCTAACGACATTATGATAAGCTTTCATGTGTGACCTATCTACAGGCATCCTTTGCAGTGTAGCCAAAGGAATTACATTCAATGCATACATGTTATCTATCAGAACCCCCGGCAAGACATGGCCATGGTAATGCACCGTGATATTTAAAGCCTTGATGAACCCCATTTCTCCTTTCAAGATCTCATCATAAGTGAAGGTGATGTAGTTATCTGCAGTTATATGCCCCATGATTCAGTCCAACTTATGTGTCGAGATATATTTAGGGACAAATGTTTGGTTTAGTAATTTCAGTAGGGCGTTCTGATGTACTTATGAGTTTATCAACATATCCAATATTAATATTTTCTCCTGCTTCTTGTGAAGCTTCTCCACTATGATGTATTCAGTATGCTTTAGGAACCTCAAGAACTCGTGACCTTGAGCTTCAGTCATGAGCTTGTTAATGATCATTGAAAGATTTTGGCACTACCACTGCCTTGGCTTTGGCTTTTGCTTTGTCTGCTTAAGGGGATATTTCAGGCTAGTAGCATCTTCCGCTCCTTGTGAAGCCAACCTCACTTACTTCTTTTGAGATTGACTTGTTTTCCTCGTTTATCTTTTCAAAAGTCTTTGGCCCCTTTGGTATAGATACACTAGCTACGTAACTCCAAGGAACTTGTCGTGTGTCCTTAAATGGAAAGGAAGATGGAGTTGTAATCACAACTTTAGGAGTTGTTGACGATGAGCTCTTGTTTCTTAGTGTAACTGTGATAATCATCGGCTTTCTTACCCCCGGTATCCTATTAGAGCCATCAGTCATACATACGTTCATCTCTTGTGGGTTCTCATCTTTATTGAAGAATTCCACTTCCCCATTGTTCATCATCCCCTGAAGTAATCCTTTAAATTTGTGACAACTATGGATGTCATGGTCCTCCTTTTGGTCATATTCATAGTATGTTTCAAATCTAAATGGCTTCAGCTCGGGATTACCTCTAATCATTTCTGATGTGTACAACTGCCTGAACACCCAGCTGATAGAGATTTGAACTATGATATATCTCTTTTTATCCTTTTGATATCCCTTTCATCGATCATGTTGACTCATTGCCCCCATGATTTGGCAGGAGTGAGTGTTCGCCACTGGTGTCTTGAACTCCAAGTGCCCTGTGCTAATGGGATTTTGTACAATCTTCTTGAAAGTCAAGCAGTTCTCGATGTCATGCCCAGCGATCCCTACATAGGACTCATAGTGGGCATTGGCATTATACCAATTAGGGTAAGGCGGCTGTAGCGGAGTCAACTTATAGGGGCATATTAAATCTGTATTCAAGAGCGAGACATAGATATCTGAGTACAGCACTAGAACTGGTTAGAAAGTTAGTCTCGTAGTCTTCTTTCTCGACCCTCTATTTTTATGGGTGCTTACTTTCTCTGTCCTGGGTTGGGTGATGGTAACACTAGCCATGCAGTTTTTGTGGTACGTGCTTGTGTGGTTCACCTCGATTTCCTTCTTTTTAAAATAGGATTTTTCGACACTTCTCCTCCTTCAAACTTGCCATTCCTAATGGCGTTCTTGATTAGCTCTCCGGAAACGACCAGGTCGACAAAACTCTTAGTAGCATTTCCTAGCAGATACCCCAGATACGGTTCTTTTCAAGGTATTTACAAAAATAATTGTAGCCTCTTTTTCCAGTAATAGCGGCTGCACTTGTGATGCCACATCACGCCACTTTTGGTTGTGTTACCTAAAGGTTTCACTGTGTCGTTTCTCCATATTTTGTAGTATCCACCTGTCAGGTACTAGGTCAGTGATGTGGTGATACTTGATACGATCCAAACTAGCTCCAACTTTCTCCATGACTTGAACACACCATGGATGTTATTCAAAGCTGCTTCTAAGGGAGTTCTTCTTTACCCTATCTTATATTATATCATTTATACATTATATTCTATCATAACCATGCATTCACATGTTAGTATAAATTATCATATTATTATTTCCATCCTATGCTTATTTGATCATGTTTTTCATAACATTCAAATATATGCTATGATTACATATCATTTCTTAGGATATTATTATTACATGTTTCAGTTTATCATTTATTATGAATACCATGTTATATGATATTCATGCATACAACATATTCACATCTTTACATTATATAAGCACTTAAGTTATATTTTAATATAAGCTTTTTATTTCTTTTGTAGGAATGAATGTAAACAGCTACTTGGGAGCTAAATTTGAGCTTAACTAAGTACAAGGAGCTAGGAAACCTTACATAGGATTACTCGGGAGATCATGAAGAACAAATGGTGAAAAGTTGTCAGCTACCCTCCAAGCTCATAGTTGACTTGATCTGGATTTTTGAGCTAGCTAGAGGTCTCATTTCAACTGGAGAGTTGCACCATCATTACCACCACACATAGCACTACAAATATTGTATAGGTTAATTTTTGTGGATTCGTACCTTTTCGTGAAGAGTTGTTATCCCAAGAGCTGCATTTTCACAAGGAGCTGACCAAAGATTCATCTTCATGTAATTCATCTATGAACAGCTCATCTTCAGCTCAAGCACATGGAAAGTAGCTCAAATGATGAAAGGTTACCTTCTACACATGTGACCTTTCATGACAAGTTGCTACCCATTGAAGACCATGACACCTAGATGCTCGATTGAAGCTAAGTCATGCCTAGTTGCTACCTATCTCCATTCCATGGACTTCAAGATATTATCCTATGGTTGCAACCTCACCAAATCATTGCAAGAAGACCCATGTGCATTCAAGTAGGTTTCCATGTGCATCATTCAAGCATGTGCACTCCATATGACATCAAATTGGCGCCAAAACACTAAGGGATACTTCCTAATCGACCAAAGACTCTTTCCTCTTCATTTTGGCGCCCAAATAACTTCCAAATGCATTCAAATCATCCTTAGGGCCGAACCAACATATAACCATTCGGCCAAGAGCATGTATCTTCATTTAAATCATGTATTTTCATCAAAAATCATGTATTTTCAAAGGGGTTTCAACCTTGGTTGAACAATCAAGTGTTTATTCGGCCTAAACCCTTTGAAAACTATAAATAGGCCATCATATTTCATTTGTAATTAGACCTTTTTTGATTAATACAAGTGAGATTATTCTCTTTCTTAATTCCTGGTGACTTTTATCAACTTATTAAGTATTTTTATACTTGTGGCATCAATCCCCTTCCCCCTGATACTTCTGGTTCCTAGTTCTTATAACTAGTGGGTCAAAGTCCTTTATACTACCCCTTAAAGAAGAAATATAAAGTCTGGGTCTTTGCTCTCTATAGTATTGGTTCTTCTTTGAGTCATCTTTAAGATACTACCTCACAACCATCCCTTTGTTTCATCAACCATAAACCATAGCCATATCAACCATCTTCCGCTTCCATCACTCATTATTTAAATAGCCTACCTATTCACCCATACGTTTACCACCCTTAACCTTCTGTTTTTGAGCCATTCACTTATGTAGGTTGTTTTGCTTCCTTCCTAGATCCACAATCAATCGATAAGGTACAAGTGCCTTACATCAATACTACTCCAAAAATACCCGGGCCAAATCCCTCCATGATTTAACATGGGATTTGGTTAACTGGTTGTACCATTTGGCAGTCGATCTGGTCAAACTATCCTATATGTAATGTATCAAAAGCTTCTCATTCTCAGTATTGCACGCCATTCTTCTACATAACATAGTGAGGTGAGCATATGGACAAGTGGTCCCGTCGTATTTATCGAAGTCCAGTGCTTTGAACTTTGGGGGAAGTATGAGATCAGGAAATAAGCTTAGCTCCCTTACACCCATTCCGTAAAAAGACTCTACTTCTACTTACCTCACTCTTTCCTCCAGACTTTTTAGCTCCTGGGTTATCTCACTATTAGCCTTTTCCTTTTCTTTTATCTCATTAAAGTCGGGCGACAACTCTTCGACGCCTGATTCGATAGGCCTTAGCCTAGCAGTAGGTGGATAATTCATTAGGAATGCAGGCTCGGCGTGGTGTTGTTGATTAGCCATGTAGATTCCAAGACGAGTCTCCTATAGAGCTAGAAGTCGAATAGAAATATGCACCAGTGTAAAACTAGGAGTATGCGGGGGTCTGGTGTAAAACCTGATAAGTGCTGAGGGTCGGATGCAAACCCAGCTGGGTGTGATGCTCCCGGTCCAAAACCTTGGGGATACGAGCGCTCTTGATCGGACGACATTGGTTGGTCAACCGCGGCTTTTTCAGCCGTAAAATGCTTCTTGAATTGTCCTCGATATTTTGCAGTAGACCGAGTTATGAGTTTGACATCTCTGCTTCCATTTTACTTATTCCCTCTTGTGTTTCCCTATGTTCTTGTTCAATTCAGGCTAGTATCTCTTCTATTTTCTTGGTAGACTTACGAGTACCGTAGGGGTGTGAGGTGCATGTCATTATCACTACAAATGATCATAAATTGTATTTTATTATTTGGTGTCTTATTAAATGAATGAATTGTTTTAATGCAAACATTAAGATTTAAACATTAGGAAAAAAATAGAAAATGAAAATGATATTGATTCCAAAATAACTTAGTTCATACAAAAGTTCTCAATAATACACAATGCCTAATTACTTAGGCAAAGAGAGTACATCCACATGGAACTAAATATAATATCTAGCCATATCCCCTAATTTCTCGAGCACTATCATTAACTCTATGATGCGTCGCTCTTCCTCTGATTACGGGATCACGAAAACTCTCAAGGATGTTGCTTCTTTAGACAACTAATAGACTTGACGAGCAACACCATTAGCCTGATCCATTGCCTTCTCCATCGCTTCATGCTAACTCTGAATGGTTTCATTTCATTTTTATCCCAGCTAGCCCAAATTCTTGATAACTTGGACCAATGCGCCTGCTTGACACTAACAATCACCTTCTCTGGAAAAACTAACTCTTCGGTAGTGGTAATACTGTCGCCAAACTGTGTCTTCCAATACTCGGACCAGGTCTGAACATTTATCACGTTCTCAGCCCTATCGGAAGACATTGCTGCCTTATGTTCTTTTTTTACAGTAACTAGGTAATCCGGGAATCAATACCTTCTATGCAATGATATGACATGAAAATGAAAATGACTTATACAATCAAGAAACAAAGAGACAAGTTAGTAACATTAGATTAATTCATAAAAATCAAAGAATAATTAGCAAAAATTTAAAGAATCGGATGTAAGCACACCAAAGAAAATTAAAATCCTAACGGTATGCACTCTAGTTCTCCTAGGTTATCCACATGGCTCTAGCGGGGTAGGTTTACTAAATTTTGTACATGTAGCTAGGTTATAGCAAAGGTTCCCGAGCAATTTTTACAACCTGCTAAAGTTGACTCTGATTCTGGTCTAATACAAACTTGCAAATCGGGTTCAGCTCAGGGGATCACACCACTAAAAGTGTACCTCGGATCTGATATCCGGATAGGCAACTTAGGGTGCTTTCTATAGATACTTTATCATACCCACACAAGGAACCCCAATGCTCCTCATGAGGTGTGATGTTTCTCCCTACTTAGGTAAACCAAGATTAAGCTCGGGTTCTAAGATATGCAACAATCCTAAATAATTTCATAGTGTAAGCATTAACCAGATAGATTACCCTTTTTTGAAAAAAACATAATGAACTGTAAATTAAATAAGATCAAACTCGTAATTTCCAAAAAAAAAATATAGGGTAATCAACTTGTGGCTTGACTCTCAAGTTGTTTAAAAACAAAAATCCCTAGTGGAGTCGCCAAGTTGTCGACACCATTTTTGCCTGGGAGGGGAAGGACTAATACCGACTCGGGATCTTTTCTTTGAAAAGAATTTTCGTAATGTGAGAAGTCGTCGCCAATCATTTAAGGTGCGATTAGGACACCATAAAAGCCGGGTGATTTTAATAAAATATTTTATTTTTATCAAAATACCAAATTTTAAGGTCTGCAAAAATCCAGAAATCAGGTTTGGGAGTCATTTACGCGTGGGGAAAGATTAGCACCCCACAAGCGCCCAAAAATTAGTTCGTAGTTGATAACACTATATTTAAAATAAAAAATTTTGAGTTCTACCTTTATTTAATTTGAAAATCATTACGGATGCAAAGTTTAAAAAATGAATTCGTTTATTAAGGCCGGTAGCATTCACCCCCTAGCATAAACATGGGAGATCAACTATTGTGCTTGATAACCAAATATTGCCTCAATTTTATAAAATCATGATGTTATTTTTGAAAACGATGTCAACCTATTTCGGGAGTCACCAGTAGTCACCTCCTGAGCGTAATTGCGGGAGATATACCATTAATTCCCTAATAAGTGAACATTGCCTTAGGTTTAAAAATAAAATGCAATCAAACAAATTTTATTTATCCTAATTAAGCTAAGGATGAATTAAGTCTGCTTAAAGTGTCAAATTATGAAAATTAAGGAACCTAGAAGCTCAAGCCTAAAAATATAGGTTCTAATATTAACCCTGCTTGATTTTAAAATCAGTTATTGAATGGAATAACCGAGATGGTCCCTCAAGCATTTATGCGAGGCCAGACTCGAATTATTCTCTAAATTAAGAGGACTATATTGCAATCTAGCTAAAAATGGAGGTTTTATTTAACCTATTTAATTATGTCAATATTAAAGCTCTAATCGAAGTTCGACAACTAAAAATGTCAAGATATAAAAATATTGATTTCTAAAAGCGTAAAAGAATAAGGATCTAAATCAATAATTTTTAAAGTTGAGGACTAATTAATAAACCAAAAAGACCTAATTACTATCTAAATTAGCCTATTAAAAGGGAATTAAACCTAAAGTTTTTTTAGAAAATATTAATTATTAATAAAATTTAAAAAGAGTTGAGTAATCGATTCGAGTAATTGGGCATCTTATGCGAAAACTATACTCAAATTACTCCCTAATTAATAACTAAAGTGTCGTCCTAATTTCTAAGTCAAATTCGAATGTCAATCTAATCTAAAAACAAATTATAAAAAAACTAACTAAATAAAACTAAAATAATAAATTTAAAATAAACATTAAACATGTAAAAATAAATCATAAAAAAGTAAAGTATATATAGATTAAATTGTAATAAATTAAAAATACAAAGTCGAACTTAAAGCATAAAGAAAAAGGACCACAATGCCTAAATTGAAAATATAACATCAAAATCATGAATAAATAAAGAAAATAGAATTGATTAATGACTAAAATAAAATCAATAAAAAAACAACAACTAATTGCTAATAAACCATAACCTGAAATGATGATCAAATTCAAATAAAATGCAATAGAATGTCAAAATTGGAATAAATAAAATTCGATGACTAAAGCGTAAAATTATGCTAAAGATACAGGTACCTGAAAACAAATTTACCAAAAAAATATAAAACATGCAAAGAAAAGGGAAAATAATAGTTTTGGTCCCTTCAGGTGACCGAAATGTAAAAGCACGCTAAAATTAGAGGGACTAAACAGTTGATTCACCAAAAATTACATAGTATAAACATAAATAGGAAAATCATAAAATCGGTCCCTTCAGGTGATCATTTTCCAAAAACATGCCTAACTTAGGGGGACCTAACTACAATTTCCCCTAAAGTTTTCTATAAATGCAAACTTTTTTTTTCATTTTAGTTTAGTTTTTTTTAGATTTTAAAGAGAATGTCTCATCTCTCTCTAGAAAGTCGGCTAGTCGTCGGCCGTCGTCACTGGTGGTCGTTGGCCACCAAATTTCAAGGGTTTGTTCATCTTGACACCAAGAGTTTGGATCGAGCCATGGCTTCACCGGAAAATGTACCATTGGTGATGAATCAACGCCAAAACCTTTCGACTTCTTTGCTCACGATCTCGTCGTCGGACCGTTGGATCGCCTTGATTTCGAAGTATGTCATTCTCCTCACCACTGTGTGCATACTGACTATTTGGATGTTGGAAAGGAATCCCTGACCGCCGACGGAGCTCCGGCTGAAGGTAACCTTTCTCCTTGCTCTCTATTTTAGCTACCATTGTTGAATTTTTTGAAATATATATAAAAAAAGTGACAGATTCAAAAGAAAAAAATCTTTGGAAATGTTATTCTTTTTTCTATTTCGAATGAAAAGGTTGCAAGGAAGAAAATGGGAGAGATGAACTCAATCAGGGCCAAGAAAGAAATTAGGGGAGAGACCCCTTTTGTAATTATTCCCCCTTTTTTGAACCCCCTTCTATTTTTCTAAAAAAATCGAGCCCCCCAATATTACAATATGTTTTTGGTTTCGAATCCCCCTCCCTCCTCATTTACAAATTAATGCCTGGGCTATATACCTATTTCCGAAAAATATAATAATTGAAACTTGTTTACTTCTCTTTAGTTTCTGGAGGGATGTGGAGCTTGGTGGCGTGCTTGCAAGGCTTTGTTGGGATTGGGGTAAAGAATCGATGGTTGTTTGTTGAGGAAGAGGGCGACTACCTAGGGCTAGGTTAGACCCGGGTTGGGTCTAGTCTTGGGCCACTGGTTTGGGTTTTGGGTTTTTTGGGTCTTGGTTTGATTTTGGGTATGGTTGGCCTCTAGTTGAGTTTGGGTTATATTTGTAAAAGGGTTTGTGTTATATTTGTAAAAGGGTTTAGGTTTGATTGTAAAATAAATAAGAAAAAAATGGTGATCATATTTTTCATTACTAATCCACATATGGGTAGCGAGAAGATCGACTCTTCCAAGAACACATTTTGAAGCACAATCACAAATGGTTTTCATGATCCCACAAATGGACAGCGAAAATATTCGAGTCGTCCAATCACACATTCATATTATATATAGATTTTCAAAAAAACATTTTCAAATTCCATGCATCATTTGCAACGCATCACAGTCACATTTTCAATATATGTGTTGCATCACACACAATGTAGCACAATCCACATTACATATCACATTTCATATCAATTACAGATTTCCAATTGACATTCCATTATTCACAATCTTCCATTACATCATAGCTCATATTCAGCATGCTTAAACATGCATGCTTGCATATAACACTTGCTCCTTATGCATCATGAATCATAATTAATAAACCATGACTCACATTCTTTCAATATATTCTTAACTCATAATCGACATTCTTTCATACACATTCTCATAATGATAATTCGCTTTCAATATTCCATAAGTCATGCCACTTAATCACAAACTTTAATCTACACATCACGAATTCACACAATCAATTATCAACAGCAAGTATACCAATTTAGAATCTAAAGTTCAAAGTTCACACATATCTAAACTTTCATTAAACATTAAACAAGTTCATCATAAGTGAATGGACAACCACTCACCTTGATGGCGCAACCACACAATTCGACCCCAAACGTTAACCAAATAACCACCAAGAATTGATGAACCATTTTTCCTCCAATCATCCTCACCTTAGGCACCTTAGAAATCAATTCAACATGTCACAAAAACATCTAAAACAAAGCAAAAAAAATCTGCTTCTAAAGCAAAACAAAAATTAACCGAAAGATCGATAAATTTTACCGAAATAACTCTCCAAGCCTCTGATCTCATCGACACTACTTTTCCCCCAACAATAACTGATCAAAAGCAACTAATATCAGTATCGAAACGTATCTAGAACCCTCTCAATTGATATCAATTCACTCTAATTCATGGATTTTCAAAAAGGTCAAAATCAAGCTTGTTTTGAATAATTCCACGTCGAAATCAAATGAGATTGAAAAAATGACTTAGTATGATGATAATAATATCATCAAAAAAACCTTATTCAACCCAAGGAACCCTTAAAAAGTGATCAAGAAAGTAGCATATTAAATACCTCCAAAAATCACTTTTAATTCATAACTTCTCTTTAAAACAATTGTTCAATTAAAATCATCAATCACATTTAACCATTAATCTTTGAAGAACAAAAAGAACCAAGGAAGAAGCATTACTGTAGGTTATGTAAGGTTGTAGGAATTATAAAAATGAGCTGTCAAGAGATTCTTTAATTATTTTCTTTTTTTCAATCCCTTATTTCAAGGGATTACATCTCCTATGATTAGTATCTTTCCTAACTTAGAGTTTCCTAGTTTAGAGGCATAACTTGTCTATTTTCTACAGTCTATTTTCTACATGGTATCAGGTTAGAGCGATCAATCCGATTTCCGCTTCTCTTTAAATCAATTCATGTTCAACTCTATTTTTTTCATGGCTAATCTGGATCCCTCAGCATCCGAGATCACTTCCCAGACCAGCTGCGCCCAATCTGTTTTTTAGATTTTAGATTTTTAATTTTTAGTACAGCAGAGGCAAAATCGCCTCTGGTGTGAACATTGTAAGAAACTAGGACATATGATAGATCAATGTTGGAAGTTGCACGGAAAACCAGCCGATTGGCAGCCCACACGATCCAGGTTTCAAAAGGAGGCCCATATTACCTCTCAAGATGATTCCTCAAGCAATTTTAGCAAGAAACAGATAGAGGAGCTGCAACAGATTTTTAGCAGTATGACAGTCAAGCCTACCAATGTGACTTATACTACTACTGATGGAAATAATTCATATGCTTCTTTGGTACAATGGATAATAGACTCGGGTGCATCAGATCATATGACATGAAATATTGATCTCTTGGAGAAATATAGTGAAAGCAGATTATCAGCTTCTATTAAAATAGCAGATGACTCTCTCACTGTTACATTAAACAAAAATCTATGTTCCTAGACTTGCATGCAATTTGTTGTCAGTCAGCAAACTAATTAAAGATTCTGGTTGTAATTTTTTGTTTGGTACTGGTGGTTGCATTTTTCAGGCACAGGGCTCGAAGAGGGTGATTGGCAGTGCTAGGCTGGGCAAAGGATTGTACACCCTTGGAGGTAAAGCGTCTCATAATCATTCCTTATCCAGTGCTCTTAGGAAACCAATTTTATCTTCTGATCTCAATACCAATAAAATTATGTTATGACACTCTAGATTAGGTCATCCTAATTTTTTCTATCTTTCTAAAAAGTTACTGAACTTGTTTATAAATAAAGATCCATCTTTGTTTTCTTGTGAAATTTTTCAAATAGCCAAACACACCAGAAAACCATATATTATAGCCAAATTTGAACCAACAACACCTTTTTCCATCATCCATAGTGATATTTGGGGCCCTTCTCTTGTCAAAAGTATTTTTGGGTATAAGTGGTTTGTGTCTTTTATAGATGATTACTCTAGGACAACATGGGTATTCTTAATGAGAGAAAAGTCTGAGCTTGAGTCTCTCTTTAAAAGTTTTTATCAAAAAGTTGAAACCTAATTTAACATAAAAATTAAAATTCTAAAGAGTGACAATGGGAATGAGTATTTGAATAAAACCCTTGGGTATTTCTTTAAGGAAAAATGCATTGTTCACCTTATTTCTTGTGTCAACACACCTCAACAAAACGGGATAGCAGAAAGGAAAAATAGACATCTAATAGAGGTTACTATGTCTCTTATGTTTGCTGCTAATGCTCCTAAGTATCTTTGGGGGAAGCTCTTCTTACATCCACTTACCTCATCAATAGAATGCCAAGTAAGACTTTATATTTCAAAATTCCTACTAAGGTTCTGTTTCAGCTTTTTCCCCCTTTTAAACATTTAAACTCAAGTCTTTCTCCTCGGGTGTTTGGGTGTACAGCCTTTGTTCATATCCACAATGGAGGGAAATTATATCCTAGGTCCATAAAGTGTGTGTTCTTGGGCTATTCTTCGAGTCAGAAGGGTTACAAGTGTTACTCACCTTCCACAAAAAATACCTATGTCTCCTTTGATGTTACATTTTTTGAAAACCAACCTTATTTTTCAGGAATAGAAATTCAAGGGGAGAGTTACAAGGAATTTCAGCCTGTTCAAACAAATATTTCTTTACAGCCTACAAATATTTCTTTACAGCCTATCCTTTCTTTACCTATTAATGTCTCTTCAAAGTCGGCTAGCACTATCCCACTTCCTAGTGAGGGTGATGGGAATAACCTAAATAACTCTGATGAATTACCATCATCCTTATCTCATCACTCTAGTCCATGCAAAATACCTTCCACCACTACCAAAAATGAACTTAACAATGACCCTGAAACCATATCTCCCCAACCAAAACAACTCAGTGTTTACTCAATAAGAAGGAAAGATGTTGCTGAAGAAATCAGTCAGCCTAGCATTTGCCAAGAACCAGATTCGGATCCTATTGTAGCTAAAATAGAAGGTAATGATGGTCACCAAGAGGTTACTACTGTTGATCTTGATGACTTTCCTATTGCTATTAGGAAGAGGGTAAAAAAGTGCACTACTCGTCCCATAAATAAGTATATTGCATATGGGAAATTACAGTCTAATTTCAGGGCCTTCACTGCCAACATTAACAGTGTGAAAATCCCAAGAAATGTGACAGAAGCATTTCAATCTCCTGAGTGGAAAAAGGTTGTGGAAGAGGAGATAAAAGCGTTGCAAAAGAATAAGACATGGAGTTTGACAGATTTGCCAGAAGGGAAGAGAGTTGTTGGATGTAAGTGGATATTCATAGTCATATATCATTCGGATGGGAGTGTGGAAAAATAAAAGGCAAGATTGGTTGCGAAAGGTTTTTCTTAGTCCTATGGCATCGACTACCAGGAGACTTTTGCACTGGTTGCAAAATTGAATACCATCAGAACATTGTTATCAATAGTTGTTAACATGGACTGGAAATTGCATCAACTAGACATAAAGAATTCTTTTCTGAATGGGAACCTTGAATAAGAGGTATACATGGAGGTCCCCCTGGATTAGAAGGAAAGGTCACTAAGAAAAATGTTTTCAAGCTCAATAAATCCTTATATGGCTTAAAACAGTCTCCTAGATCTTGGTTTGATCGATTTGCTAAGGCTATGATACAGAATGGTTTCAAACAAAGCCAAGCGGAACACACATTATTCAGAAAAATTACACCAAGTGGTAAGATAACCCTCTTAATTGTCTATGTAGATGATATGATTATAACTGGCAGTGATATAGAAGAAATAGAAAAGCTAAAGATGAATCTTGCATAGGAGTTTGAAACCAAGGATTTAGGGAGTATGAGGTATTTCATGGGTATGGAAGTTGCAAGGT
The DNA here is from genome assembly GCF_006381635.1 of Hibiscus syriacus. NCBI lineage: Eukaryota > Viridiplantae > Streptophyta > Magnoliopsida > Malvales > Malvaceae > Hibiscus > Hibiscus syriacus. The sequence continues at coordinate 797,996 of NW_024062326.1, read as the reverse complement.
CCGAGGAAGGGCTGGTCATAAACCAGCGCAAGTATGTTTTGGATCTTCTTGCAGAAACTGGGATACTTGACTGCAAACCAGTTGAAACTCCAATGGAGTCAGACTTGAAATTTTGCAAGGAAAGGACTGGAAATCCAGTAAACAAGGAAACCTACCAAAGGTTAGTTGGGAAGTTGATCTACCTTTCACTGACTAGACCTGATATTGCATACTCAGTGAGAATTTTCAGCCTACATATGAGTGATCTTCGAGAAGAACATTTGGAAGCTGTTAACATAATTCTAAGGTTCTTGAAGTTTACCCTAGGAGCTGGACTTATATTTAGAAAAAATAAGACATAACAGTGAAGCTTTATACGGATGCAAGCTGGGGAGGTGAATTAACTGATAGAATGTCAGTTAGTGGCTATTATACCTACGTTTGGGGTAATTTGGTGACTTGGAGAAGTAATAAACAAACCGATGTCTCTCGAAGTAGTGTTGAGTCAGAGTTTAGAGAAATGGCTCTCGGAATATGTGAAGGAATGTGGATTAAAAGACTACTCACAAGACTGGACTTAGATGACAAGAAGAATTTTGAGATTTTTAGTGACAGTCAATCAGCTATGAGTATATCAAAAAACCCAGTGCAACATGATAGAACGAAACACATTGAGATAGACAAACATTTTATTTACGAGAAGGTCAACAATGAAGTTGCAAAACTACAGTACATTTCGACAAAGAAATAGCTGGCAGATATCTTCACCAAAGCCCTTCCACGAGTGACTTTTGATGAGATGTCATTCAAACTGGGTATATACAACATATATGCACCAGTTTGAGGGGGAGTGTAGGTTATGTAAGGTTGTAGGAATTATAGAAATGAACTGTCAAGAGATTCTATAATTATTTTTTGTTTTTCAATCCCTTATTTCAAGGGATTACATCTCTTAGGATTAGTATCTTTCCTAACTTAGAGTTTCCTAGTTTAGAGGAATAATTTGTATATAAATATGTAATATGTTTCTATCGAAAGTATGCAAGAATAAAATAACACACTTGTTTGTTTTCTACAGTCTGTTTTCTTTCTACGGTATGTTTTCCACAATTACCCTACTGGAAAATGAATCAAAGAAGAATATCAACAATGGCAACGCTAAAGAGATCAAGGAAAATCGGCAAAGAAGAAAATGAGAAGAAACAATCTTAATTGAAGAGAGAAAATCAAGAAGAAATGAGTAAAAAACAATAACAAAGGAATAAAAAATGAAGAAGAAGAGTTTCATTCATTATAGAGAACTTGAGAGAGTTTGGGAGAAAATACAAGAGTAATTGGATAAGAAAAAATGAAAGGAACGGTTAATGAAAAATTAGAAATGAAAATAAGGAAAGATTAAAAGAATGAATCTAGATGGAAAATTGGCAAAAAGGAGATGAATGATACGGTTAAGAAAGGAGGAAAAACAATCCACACAATCCTTGGTAAAATAAGCTTCATAGATTTTCGATTTGTGATCTTTTACAATTTAACCACTAAAAACACAATTTTCAATTCATTTAATTTAGTCAACTTGTAAAACCATATTATAAATTCCTAAAATTAAAGATAATTAATTCAACCCTTTCAAATCATCTTAGAAAAATTTTATCAATTAAAAATATCAATATTAATATTTTTATCGAAAATCCAAAAATCGACCCGACGACCAACCTGAAACTACCAACCCGGATTTTGAGATATTGCATGCAGATATTCACCAAAATTGCCATTAAGAGGGCGCAAATCTAACGCCACCACCGTACTAATTTTATTACCCAGTTTAATTCCCAACTCCTCTTTCATCATCCATAGTGGCAAGTTGTAAAGACGCACCCATATCTTCATCAGATCAGAGTCATGCTCTTCCACCATTTGTTAAAGACATACTCCACCAGTGAAATATTCCCCATTGGAAGTCCAAGGAGACTGACGGAGGGCCAGTTTCATGGACTGACATTGTTGAATTCAATCAAAAAAATATTTTTCCCTACCTCCTCAATGCTAATCCATATTGTGTTCCCTAAATATTATGTAAGACCCACAAAACTTTGGCACCATCAGGTTTCTTATTGAACAGATGCTTGTCCATCAAATAGTATTGAGGCCCCTCATCATACGCCCCTACAAAGTCCCCCAACTCATCTAAACCAACGTCTTCTTCCGTCGTAAATGTGAACTCTTCTAATTTTTGTAGCAAATAATCAACCATGGAAACTCGAGTGATAATGTAAAAGGAAGAGTGAAAGGTAAATGATACTAGTCAAAGGAATGTTCAGAGGTAATAATCAATGGTATACTATGATATGCAAGCACAAGGCTATATAAGGGAGCTAACCAAACCTAATTACAATTAGACTAGAAGTCTGCGGATGTAAATTCCTAAAAACAAATAGCGCACAATGTGTACTCGATTTCAAACTCTCCTGCCAATGCAGACTTGCACCGATAATATAGCAGATAGACTCCGCGTTTTTAAAAACACTAAATATCGAGCAGTAGAGTAATATACCAAAAAAATGGAAGATAATCATCAAAACAAGCTTTATTATTGTTATAAACCTAACCGACCGAACTACATATAATGTGATACAGTTCAGCATCATATTTACAATGGCTATTCCAACCTTTCAAGGGAAGAAACTTTCTAACTTTATACCTATATATGCTTATTTCATACGTTATAAGATAGTTATTTTCATATATATATATATATATATATATTATATCTATAGTTATTATGATAATAATTTATCCAATTAATATGTGAGATATAAGTTACTATAATATACTATAGTCACATTCTTATAATACACACATTATATAAGTTTATATACTTAGTTTATTTCCTTATATTATGCATGTAGGCATATTCCGCGTTTTTAAAAACACTAAATATCGAGCAGTAGAGTAATATACCAAAAAAATGGAAGATAATCATCAAAACAAGCTTTATTATTGTCATAAACCTAACCGACCGAACTACATATGATGTGATACAGTTCAGCATCATATTTACAATGGCTATTCCAACCTTTCAAGGGAAGAAACTTTCTAACTTTATACCTATATATGCTTATTTCATACGTTATAAGATAGTTATTTTCATATATATATATATATATATATATATATATATATATATATTATATCTATAGTTATTATGATAATAATTTATCCAATTAATATGTGAGATATATGTTACTATAATATACTATAGTCACATTCTTATAATACACACATTATATAAGTTTATATACTTAGTTTATTTCCTTATATTATGCATGTAGGCATATTCGGCCAACACTTGGGAGCTACATTGGAGCTAAATGGAGCATGCAACAGCAAGGAGACTCACATAGGAACGCTTAGGAGAGCATAAGGACCCATTAGTGAAAAGTTATCTGGAGGCCCGTGAGCTCATAGCTGGATTGAGCTTAATACTTGAGCTACAAGATGACCTCATTTCAGTTGGGGAGATGCATCATCATCATCACCACTTAGGACACTTCAAATATGTCCTAAGTCAAAATTTTTGAAATCGTACCTTTTCGCGAATAGTTGCTACCTCAAGAGGTACCTTTTCACAAGGAGCTGCTCTAACGTTCACCATACTACAAGTCAACTAAGGTCAGGTCACCTCCAGCTCATTCACACCCGAAGTAGCTCAAACATGAAGGGTTACCTTTCCCAAACATTGTGACCTTTCATGAATGATGCTACCCATGAACATGCCTTTTCATCTAGGACCACGTTGGTGAAAGAATTATAACCATTAGAGGCTTAAACCACCATGAGACATGAGATAGAGCTCCATGACTATTCGGCCACAACACATGCCATGCACATGAGAAGCCTTTGGAGCCAAATATGAGGAGGCACATCACCATTCAGCCAAGGAGAGAAAAATAATGCCAAAATGAACAAGCATGCACATTCGTCCAAGGGAGATATCTCCCCATCCTTAGCCGAACCATTAAGCCCCTTCATGAAGGGTTAGCCGAACCAAAACCAAGCCAAAGGGCCCATCCATTCATGTCAAGCATTATGTATTTCCATCTAGAGTCATGTACCAACCGAATACCTATGTAACCATTCGGCCAAGCCCTCTCATTTCCTATAAATAGAGAGGCTTGCCATCATTTGTACTTATCTCATCTCATATATTAAAATTACTCTTGTGAGTTAATTTCTCTTCAAAGTTCTTTGTGAACTTTATCGATTAAGCAAGTATAATTCATATACTTGTGGCGTCATACCTTCCATCCTGATTCAAAATTCCTATATTGATATCTAGTGGGTTGAAGACACTATCACCACCCCTCAAGCAAGTTTGTAAAGATAGGGATTGTGCTCTTTAGCATTGTTTAATCTTTGGCAAGTTTGAGATACAACATCACCACCATTGTCGTTTTATCATCAACCATCATCAACATCCTTCATCAAGACCATACCAACTTCATTCTTCCGCAGCCATCTCTTTTCTATCTTTATTTCATTTCTTTCTATTTCCATTACTTTTATTATTATCCACTTCTTAAGTCCACCATTAATATTATTTCTTTCTTATTTTTATTGCAGCCCAAGCTTATAATTCAAGGACATCAGTACTTGTCAATCCTAGATCGGGACACAATAAGGCTGTCTATTCTCTTCCATTAAAGCATGTATATCAGCCTACGTCAACATAGACTACCAAGCCACTATGTTGTCGTTTATCAATTATCAGCAGAATTCGTTCTCAGTGAATATAGTGTACATTAATACATGTTCGTTGTCTACGAATGTTTGATACACACAATCTATTAACATTATTAAATTCGTCAATTGCTTGAGTATTGATAAATTTCGCAACATTAAAATTGTATATTGATTGATCGCGTTCTTGCACAGCAAAACATTTGTCATAGGAATAATATAGTGTAACATGAAAATCAATCATAAGAAATAACCAAACTAAGTCACTGCATGCAATACACATCCACAACACAAATAGTATAGGCAAAACAATCAATATAAAATGAAACATATCACCAAGGAAAGAAGTGTACCTGAATATGATTTCTGGTCGAATCATGATTACCATAGAATGCCTCACCATGAACCATATCGTTCCTGGTGAATAGAAAATACGTATCATATTTTTGATGGATCACCATTATTCTCATTATATTTAGAAACAACCCACAAAAACCTCTATAAACAATATGCACCACAAGACCAAAACCTCGCATCGAACTACCATAGAGATGGAGTCGATAACTAGAGAGTCCCACCTTTATGCAATACTTGCACAAAAGGGGCCCCGATGTCTTATAAGAAAAGACAGAGAAAAGCATGTTGTAACACGACAGAAGGAAAATGATCTAACAAGAAGCAATACCATACATGCATATGGAAATAGTGTTGCCTTTGTATGAAGTCCTCCCAAAGAGCCTTTCTTGCCACTCCCAAAGTGATCATATATCGTTGAAGGACAATACATGCCCTAAGAAGGCCATAAATCCAAGCAGTAAAGCATAACCTATGACACCCTAAATGCCAGCTACCTAAGTTTAAATTATTACAACCCAATCGAAAATAAATGAACAAGAGATTAGCCTTATTACAACCCAAACGAAGATAACTATACAATAAAATAAACTTATTACATCCCAAATGAGACTCATTAATTACAGAACCGATTCGTACCTGATTGCTCATCCATAAAGTAAAACATACATACCAAAACAAATTGTCAACCAACCATCTTTCCAGTTTACAAAGTATTCCTACCAACCATCTCCGTGACCCTGTCCAGGAGTCAAGATCCAAGCCACACCTACAAATTATCTGACTAGGCTTTTGGTCTACAAAAGCAACTCCTCTATCCACACCCATGTATGATGAGCGTACCATGTTCGAAGGAAACAAATAAAAAGATCAACCTTTAACATAGGACATCGAAACTCAACATAGATCATTACTATGAACTCCAAATCCCGATTTTTGTTTACAATACACATATATAGTCTAATTTGACAAGAGTATATGTAGATAGTTTCCCAGACAATAATATCCCAGACCAAGAGGCTATACATAGTCATGTATATATTCATGGAGACACTCAGTATTATAAGATAAACAGTCCACAACACAATATACATAATTGTCCATTGTTTATAATAAAAGCATATCAATAAATATATCTGATGCAACCTATGTTGAACCATAAATCGGTGGCATGAAGGTTCATTTCCAAAATAGTGTAGGTTAGCATAAACCTCCATAGACAATGCATAAATTGAACCATTGTTTGTAATTTTACCTTGCATCAGGATATCCTTTGGATACCCCTGATGACCAAAGAGTTCCATACCAGTTATAACTAAGACAAGGTAGACTCCCAGATATAAAGAGCAAAATACCCTCTAAAAATAGCAATTCCAGCTACACCTTCATACCCAGATTGTTTTGAAGAAATAAGCAAAAATATTTGATAACCAAGCAGCCAAACTTCTAACTTACCTACTATTGCAAGGACACTATAATTCAAATCAAACCTTGCTTTATAACCTTGAATCCTATGAAAAACAGACCTTTTGATATCTTGAACGAGGACCTCCACTAATTCTTGAATGGAATCTCCTATTTTCACCCATTTTAGAACTAGATGACTTAAACACAATTTAACAAAAACATACCAAAGTAGAACAACAAAAAGCCTGATTTCCAAATTACAAATAATGATGAACAACCAATTAAATAATATTGTCAATATTTCAGGATTGAGGGCATACCTCCAAGTCTTCTTATGAACCGAACACTTAAGCTCAGTCCCTTGTAATATGTCGCAGACCATTTCCCAGTGAAGCTCTGTATTACCAATCCCTTGGAATACATATCGCTTGATCGCAAGGTTGTCTCCTGACAGCTTCCAACAGATGTTCTAGTAACCACTCTTCTACTGCATCAAGAAATCATCTCCGCTTGCCGTCATCCACAAGCACATGTGATAGATATGAATCCTTGTCCACCGCCAAAGAATCGGGTATATATGTCCTCGACTTGGGAAATGGTCTGCCACAGACATGCTATGAAAGGAATTCAAACCAATCAAGCTCACAACGAAGACAAAGAAGAATAATCCATGTTGTAATTGTTGAAACCCAAGAACGCAAAGAAATATAATAATAACACAGTGACAATCGGACTTCTAAAAATGGAAAATCGACATGCAAAGGTAAAGACAACTAGAGACAAGACGATCAGAATTCCGAGAGTGCACCCCTATATCAAAACACCACGAGAAACAAACCCAGGTGCCATACATTATAATCCAATAACACAAAGTAGTATGACAATAAAGCCATAACAGACGAGATTCCAATATAGAATTATCGACACGCAAAAGAGTATCGGAGCAGAACCGTGACGATTGATTTTCCAGGAATCGATGAAGACATACACCGCTACTTGTAGAACCCCGACTTGTAGAAAATCTCTAATTTTAAGCGACCGCAAGACTAGGACCCATTGCGTCTCCGTCCTAAAGGGGAGCCAAAGCCAAAGATTCGTCACTGATAAAAATAGTCCGTAATCCAGAAGCGAGAAGTTGTGAAGGAAGTGAGAAGATAGAGCTCTCGCTATATTTTGCTTCCAATCTTGAAGATAAGAATGAGAACGCCGCGTGCTCCCAAACAATAATGGAACTATTGTCATGGAAAGTGATTTGAAAATGCGCCGCCCTCATATCATGAAAAATAATATCTAAACAGGAACGCCAAAACACGAGTGAGACCATTAAATTCCAATTACATAAAACCTTGCATCGTAAATCCACAAGAAAGGATTTGTTGATGGCCAAAGAAATCTCACTCTCATGCCAAAAGAGAAGGTCCGTCGAAAGATAGAGACTCCAGGGAAGAAAAATGTCAGTGAGAATTTCAGAAAAAAATTCAGAGAGCATTTTCCTTTTCCATGCCAAGTCTCTATCAGTAGACATTGTATTGTCTAACTAAAAGAGATTTTAATTATTATTTTAGGGTAAACTACATAAATGATCACTTTTATTTGAGTTTTATAAAATTTTCCTCACTTAATTCAAAAAACATAATGTTTGGTCACTTTCGTTTCGTTTTAATTAAGATGTGGTCACTGAATAATATGTGGATTAAGTTTTGGGCACTTTTCTTTCATATTTTTAACTTTTTCTCACTAAATTTAAAAAACATAAGTTTTGATCCCTTACGTTATAGTTTTATTAAGTTTTGGTCACTTGAACGTTGAATGCCTTTAGTTTTATGATTTTACCCGTTAGTTAAATGGTTTAATTTTTATTTTAACCACTACTCTTTAGACAAAATATTGATTATAGGTCTTTTGTAAACTCAAATCAGTTTAGGGACAACATTTCAATTTATCTATTTTTAATAGGTTATCTTCCCAATCCAATTGTTGTTCATCTTCTTTTTGCTTCTTCTTCAGACATTTCTACTCTATTGCTCCATTTATTTTCTTTCAAGGACTCATGCTACATTTCAAGATGCAAGATTTCCAACTTCTGATAACACCACAAGTTTAATGAAAAATGAGAGGGTAGACATCTAGAGATAAAATGAAGTTGGATAATCTTAGTTATACAAACTAAAATTTAATTTCCAAAGATTGAAATCGCAGAATGTCAAATCCAACAAGGAACAAGAAGACAAATTAATGGATCCAAATAACCTGATAACCAGGTATCACTTTTAGTGGTTATTTTCCCAATAGAAAGCACCACTAGTGAAACATAATCATTGGATCCAAACAACTCGATAATTGGATTCATGAATTCATCCAATGAACTCAATCCAAAATCAATGATCTTCAACGTTGAATCTTTGTTTTGCTTAAGAACAAGCAATTTTCTAATTCAATATCCCTATAAACAATGCATGCGTTATGAATCACAGTTAACCCTTGTGGCATATTCAATCTATTGCACCACTACCATCAAACCAACCTCTGAGTACCTCATTTCCGCCAAGACTCAGTTGAACAACTCAATATTGGATCAGAGCTCTAGTACTAAGTGAATGCCGGTTTGATCTTCGTAAATGTCGTGGAGATCAATCACATTCGGATGCAACAAAATATTCTCAATGATCTTTCACATCATGCGAATCATGGGGATTTCGTTGGTCAACAACGCGTTAAAGATGGAAACTGGTATTATATTGTCAATAACATCGCCATTGAAGAAGCTCAATTTTATCGGCTCGAGTGGCGTCACCATGGTGGTATCTTTTTAGAGTTGTAATGGTGAATTCTCTACATTTTTTACGATCTTTATTAATTTTTTTATATTTTTTATTACAAATGAGAGCACACCTAATTTGACTTCAGAAAATTACAACTAATAATTAGAAGAAGACAAAGATACTATTGCAATGGAGAAGAGATGTCTGAAAAAGAAGCGAAGAGAAGATGAGAAATATTAGCGGTTAGGGTGAAAAAATATTAAAAAAATGTGTAAATTAAAATGTTGTCCCTAAACTAATTTGAATTAACAAAAGACTCATAATCGATATTTTGTCTTAAGTATATGGGTTAAAATAAAAATTAAACCATTTTACTAACAAGTCACGTCATCAAACTAATGCCAATCAACTTCCAAGTGACCAAAACTTAATAAAATGATAACATAAGTGACAAAAACTTAATAAAAAAATAATGTAAGTGACCAAACTTATATTTTTTGAATTTGGTGACCAAATCTAAATTACGTTATACTTATATTTATAGTATAACAATTTTATTTTAAATAATATTTGAATTTGTTATAAATTCTTAATTGATTATTAGGGGGAAATGAGAGATAAATGGGTAGAGTATGAAGCCACGACTTCATCTCATGATTCTATTAATGTGGACAAGATTAAAAAATAAGTTATTACTGAAGTTTTTGGTCCTAGAAGATATGGTCAAGTTCATTGTTAGAGATCATTCATTACCCTAACCAAATATTTTGGATCCAACTCATCTCAGTACATGCCATCACACTGCCAGTCTTCTCAATCATAAGTTAATCGATTAAAATAACAATTGACTCAAGTGGATGAAAAATTTGCTAAAATGAAAGTTGAAGTTGAAGCGAGATAAGTAGAGAGAGAAGTGGGATGCAGGGAGAGAAGTAACATGTCAAAAAAATATGAAGAACTTCAAAATCAACTTGAAACTATGAAACAAATGATACAACAGAATCAAGTGCAAAATTCACCATCTTAGGTTCATGCTTTGTTTATTCTAGTGAATAATGTTGAACTACATTACATTTCACTTAAATGTTTTAAGTCTTTGATTTATTCATGTTGTTAAGTATTTTTACTTAATTTGAATTGTAATTAAATTTTAAGGTTGTTGTTATTGGATATTGTTACAAGATTTGGGTAATAAAGAGTATAAAATAATACCTTGCAAATCAGTTTTGATTAGCGATGTTTTAGGATAAAAATACCACTAATGGAGTCAATGTTTATGGTTTGTCAGGACCAATGTCACTAAATACATAATAATTAGCGGCGTTTCTAACCAAAACACCGCTATTGTATCTAAATCGCTATTAAATAACCTAAATTTTTGTGATGTTTTTCCACAAAAGTTGTTATTATCGTAACAATTAGAGGCGTTTGTGGAAATAAAACACCGCTAAAAGACCAAACCTTTTGCAGCTTTTTTCACAAACGATGCTAACAGTTGCGTTGTTTTTTTAGCGGCGCTTCTTGTGGCGTTTTTTCTTGTGTCGGGAGAGTCTTTAACAACACTTTAAAACACAATTATAGGGCAAACGCCGCTATAGACTTATTTTGTTTTAGTGTATAGAATGAAATGACTAAAACTTAATCCACATATTATATACGTGAAAATAATGTAATTTTAATTTTATATATTTATCGTGTCACGTCACAAACCGTTATAGGTTTAACGTTTGTTAACTTTTAGTAACCATATATTAATTAAAACAAAATAGAAATGACCAAATATTATTTTTTTTTAATTCAGTTAGTAAAAGTTTATACAACTTGAACGAAAGAAACAAATTCTATAGTTAACGCATTAATTTAATATGTCATGTTATTCTTTTAACAACAATCAAATGATAATTAACTGTATGATATTTATTTTATAATAAAATCAAAAAGCATTTTTTTGAATGAAATCAAAAATTTAATATTTATCTTATAATTCTTAAAATTTTAATAATTAATAAAATAGTTTAAATATAATTTAATAATCATTTAAATGATTTATCTATTTACTTTGAGTAGGTATATACGGTCTTAAAACCCCAATTTTGACCGGTATATAAAAGACAAGGCAATCCGACATGAAGAATAATATTTGGTATCAGTCCTTGTATAAATTTATTCCAGCTGCTTGGTTTTATTGGCTGTGATATTGAATGAAGTAATAGTATTGTACAATGGAAGCTCATCATTTCAATAATACATGTTAACAGTCCGGTCTTCATTTCTAATAGTTTTGCTCAATCATACAACCCGACAGTACACCTCACAGACTCACAGTCACTGAAACTTGGAAATCTCTGTCTCAATCAGCCTTAACAACTACATATTTGTGTATCATAATTATATTTAAAACAAGTCAGTAATTAATTCATATTTGGGTAATTGGTGAATTCAAAATGCTTTCATTTTCAAAGACTTTTCCACTATACATAGCGATTATCAAACTATAGGTTTGAATCAGATATTGATCTGATTGATTCAACATATATAAAAATGTACCCATATATGCCTAGCATCAATTATATATATCAGATATGGCAATAATCTCTTCTTCATATCATACCAAAAAATTAAAAAAAAATATTATATGATATGAAAAAATATATTGACGTTAGAAAATACATGAACATATAATAATTTTATAATTATTAATAAAATTTATATAAATATGAGAATATATATTCATATAATAATTTTTATTTATATTAGTATTAAATTTTTAACTGAAATGGTGTCATAAGTTTAATCGGATATCAATTTAATTAAAAATTATAGATAGCTTATTTCCTTTAAATAATATTCAATATTATTATAATAGTATACTTTCTTTTTACACTTTTGTATAATTTTTAAATACAATAAAAACTATTAATTTTAAAACCAAATTTATATTTAATTAATATTTTTATATAAAATATTCATTATTTCGCCTATAATTATTTTCAAATAAATTTTTAAAATTAAAAAATTTTGTATAAAGTGTATTATTTTAATAATATCATATGTGTGATAAAATCTAATATTATATATAAGAATATATATAAGGGATCCAGAACACGTAGTACATTGAGTGTTGATTGGATGACTAGTTGACAATTAAAGGTATAAACATCTGTGCTTTTTGCAAGATGACAATTAATTGTGATTAATATTTTTTGCTTAACTTTATAGTTGTATCAAAGAAAAGACTTCTGCAGATTGTCTAGCTACACTTCTGATATGCTATTTGTCCTTTTCATATTACACCAAAAATTTCTTTAAATTATTATTTCTTCATTGATATTAGGGATGCAATTATATATATATATATATATATATATATATATAAATTATATAAATAGATTTGAATAATATTTTTGAAGTATAAATATTTAAGTTATTTAGAATTTCATTTTCTAAATTCAAAGTAATCGTGCTTAGGTGTAATTGCATTTACAATCTCTTAAATATTGTAATAAAATGATGCCAATCAAGTTAATGCTCAATCAATATTTGAATAAAAATTTTATTTATAAAAAGAATGAGTTAGAATAGAGATTTGTTCAACATAAACAAATTCGTTTATAATCTTGTCAAAAGTATGCTCATTAATTTGTTATAAACTAGTATATTAGTTTGTCTATGGTCTCATTTATTAGTTTGTTTATTTAAATTATATTTTTACTGTAAAATAAACCTAAAAGAATTTACTTGTACTCTTAGAATATAATTATTAATATTTATTTTATTAATTTTATCTAAAAATAAAAATATGTTATTTATTAATTTTAAAAAATTTTAAACGTATACTTATTCATATTGAAAGAAAATATTAAAACTAAATAAATTATAATTCTTAAAATTTCAACGGAACTATATAAATTTAAAAATTAAACATAAATAAACGTATACTCATTCATTTACGGTACTATTTACTATTTAACTTTTCATATTGTTTCCCCCTTAAGATTAATAGATTTAAATTTTAATGTGAGTTTCACCAATTTCTTGAAACAGTAGTAAGCAGTGTTTTGAAAATCGGACCGGACTGGTTTAATCAGGAATCGTTGTCTAGTCCGGTTTAACCGAGAACCGTTGTCTAGTCCGGTTCAAACTACACCGGTTGAACCACTACTAGTGAACCGGCCGGAACTGCTGAACCGTTCGAGCCGGGCCTGTTAAAAAACATTAAACCATGTGGGATTAGTTGGAATGATCATCTATGTTTCTTAGCCATGTGGGATTATTTTATTCTCATATTTTTTACTCTTTAGACTTTTGGGATGTCTTCTATGTTTCTTAGCAATGTGGGATTGTTTTTTTAAAAAAAATTAAACCAAACAATATCATTTTGTTATGATTTTTTTTAGCATCAAATTTATTTTTTAATTATAGTTATATAATTATATTTATTATTTAATATGTTTTACCTTAAATATTATGTTTTAGTTAATCTGAATCATTTTGTTTCACTTGATTTTATGGTTTTTAACTTATATATGTTATGACTTGCTTTGAATATGACTTGTGACATAAAAAATTATTTTTTATTAAATATTTTTGATAATTTTATTTAATTTTTTAAATAATTATGACATCGTCCGGTTGTTCTGCCCGATAAGACCAATTCAATCGATTGAACCAATGAACCGATAGCATGTCCGGTTCGATAATAGAACCGATTCTGAAAATCTAAGATATAATTATTATAAGTGCAGACAGTGTCACAGTCATCCTTTTGTATCCCCCATTTATTTTAAACCCCCCCCCCCCCGGTCGTCTTTGGCTTTTTGAAAGAAAGAAAAAAATATTAATTAATGAATTTATTTATCTTTCTTCCATTGTGTCTCCTTATCATCACTGCAAAATCCTCTTAATTCCCTCTCTTTTCTCCCATAACTTCCTTCTCTTCTGTCACTGAACTTGTGCAGACTGCAGGCGCTCTTCCTCTTCTTCAACTTCAACTAGGGTATTCTCTTTAAAAACACACTCTCATAACCCTAAGCCTATGGAAATTTTTCATCTTTCTGTTGCTGCATAGTGTTTCTCGTAGGGACAAAATAAACCTATTATCAGAGGCTGTACTAAGAAACTTTGAAAGAGCCTAGCCTACTCAAGGGGAATACAGGTAATACCTACACACACACACACACTTTTCTTTTGGTTAATTTTGAGAATGATCTTTTCATGCTTTTAAGGTTTTCCCACAAAGAATTTGACAAGTATATGCATATACGTAAAGCAGAAAATAGGGAGATACTTAGCTGAAATCTTGGGAATTTTTGTGCTCTTCAACGATGGGATACATGAGAAGGTTTTGTTCCAATATTGTGCCATTATTTTGACCAAAGTTTTTGCATGTTAATTTACTGTTCGTTTTTCCCTAAAAATTATTTTTTTTTGTTTTTGACTTTTGGGTTTGTTTCTTTTACGATTTATGACGAAAGGTTTCTGACACTAGTATTTAAGTTCGAAGAAAGCTGTTTGTCGGTCAGAAAAATTGTTTGAAGGAAAAACTTAGATGGAAGAGAAAGTGTTTTTTCACCCTTAAGCAACGTCTCACGAAATCTTTAAGGTACTTAACCTAGTTTTTCCTCCAACAAACCTTGAGAAAATATAATTTACAAACAAACTTTTTAAATTACAAATTAATCTACCGAGAAGGGAGTTTTAATATTTTAATCACCATTTAGAATCAAATTTTAATATTGTGAGTGAAACGAGTTAAATCATCAATAAGTCAAATATTGATAGTTGAATAAACAAACCCTTTTTTCTCGTTCATCAGAAGAAAAGAAAATGGCATCTTCAAGCTATTCAAACCCACCATGTGCAGCCTGCAAGTGTTTGAGAAGAAAATGCATGCCAGATTGCATATTTGCACCATATTTTCCACCAGACGAGCCACAAAAGTTCATCAACGTTCACAAAATATTCGGTGCAAGCAATGTCAGCAAATTGCTAAACGACGTGCCGCCCCATCAAAGGGAAGATGCAGTCAACTCTCTCGCCTATGAAGCCGAGGCAAGGATGAAAGATCCTGTTTATGGTTGCGTTGGAGCCATTTCAGTCCTTCAAAGACAAGTCATGAGACTCCAAAAGGAATTGGATGCCACCAATGCCGATATAATCCGCTATGCCTACAATGAAATACCGCCGCCGCAACCCAAGGCGGCGTCCCAGTATGGAAGGAGACCAGCCTCTGGCCATGGCGTCTCCGGTGGTGGTTCTTTTAATCAAAACTCTGAGTTTTATTATCCCTCTCAGTGGAATAACAATGACCCTAGTGGAGACGATGAGAGCGGAAATATGTGATGCTTTGTTAAATAAATAATTAATAAGCGTATCAAGATTTGATATAATGTAAAAATATTATTATTATTGTAATTAGGTTGTTGGGGGAGAGCTCCCATTTGGCTAGCTCTAGGGTTTTCTTGTTATGGAATGTGAGGAAGGGACCATGTGTCATATCATGGGTATTTTTATGATATGCAAATTATTACCCTCATGAAATATTATTATTCTGGTATTTCTTTGTGAAAAAATATATTCCTTAAAAGGTTTGATATTTAGTTTTTTGGTTAGTCAAAAGTTTAATAAAATTATGAAATAACTACAAAGTATGATGATAGAAGGATGTCGTTTAAATAAATAAAATATCTATAGTTTTATTAACAGTGCTCCAATATTACAAGAAAAGTTTAATCTCACTAATATCTCTAAATTTATTGTTTGTTACTTGGATTGAGTTTGTGTATTTACACAATCTATTTATTTTAATCTTAAAATCTAAAATGATAAATCAAATTATAGACTCTAAGTCTTAAGTTTATTCTACAGCCAAAATAGAATATGTATGACATATCATTAGAAAAAATAAGTTTTTGTAAACTAAAATTTAATAGAAAAAATAAGTTTTTGTAAACTAAAATTTACACAATCTATATATCAAATAATTTTTTATTTTTATATATTTGAAAGTTTTTAGAAAATTATGTTTATTATTAAGTATTAGTTCAATTGATAGTGATATAATTACAAAAATTCAAAAATTATAAGTTTAATTAAACTTATTGAATGATATCTATGGTAAAAAAAATGTTGGTATTACTAAAAGATTCGAATTCGAACAATTGTATCTATAGAATATAAATATCTTGTAATTGATTACAAAAATTCTAAACAGATACTATCATATAATTTATTCAAATTATTAAAAAAAGGCATTTAATTGTTGATCTTTTTAATATAAGGGTCATTTCATATTCAGTAGTATATAATATTGTATGTGTGCGTGTATGAGCGCACCAATCTCCCCTATTTTTAAACATATAAAGATGCAATAAACTTGGCCAAAAGATAACGGTTAAGCCACCAACTGCTTAAAGTGCACTGGTTTATTTGCGGACTAACAAGCGGGGCTATAAATGAGGCGATACAGATTGTGAGTAATTCGAGATTAATTTAATCAAAGTTTGATAATTACTCGATTTTAATAGATTCGAGTATGACTCAAATTCTTAACAAATCAAAACAAGCTACTTGATACTCGACTCGAAAAGATTGTGAATAACTTGAAAATATAATATATTAAGATTTTAGTTTAAAGAATAAATTATTAATAATATTAACATTTATGTGTTGATTTTTTTTTTTAAAAAAATCATTATAAGGTTTTTATGTATTTAAGGTTCAAGTTCGAGTTTGAGTTGGAGGCTTCAACCGAGTTAAGTTTAAGAATTTATTTTCATTTCAAACTTTTTCGAGCTTTTATGAGCTTCAGTTCATGATTTCGAGTTCGAGCTAAACTTAAAAATTTTAAGCTCATGAGTTTTCGAATCAAGTTTCAGTTCATAGTTTTCGAGTTAAGCCGAGTTTACCTTGACTCGGCTTCTTTTGCAGGCCTACTAACAGGATCTCTTTTCATAATTTGAGTATCTTTTTCCTAGTTTACGGCAACCATTTTCTATGCTCTCAAACGTCATATTTTACTTCATTTCCCGATGAATTCAATTTCTTTTGCAACACAATATTATTTCATTGCGTTTTACGGCAAAATCATGCAAGTTCCAAATACGTATTGGATTAGGGTATGATCATTTGAGTGTGACGTTGATGCCCGGATTAACAAGTTTAAGCAATATATCAAACTGAATAAAATAGTCTCCATTTTAAGCATATTCTACATTGGCCATTAGCTATATAGGATCTAAGTGTGAACGAGGGGAAATAATAAAAGTAAAAGATTGTTTGTTGCAATATTCTCCATATTAAATGTTAAAGCTTTTTTAAACAGCTCAAAGTTTCAACAGGTAGTAAAAGTAACACTGTATATTTGTTGACTTGCCATTTTTCTTTTCTTTTTAAATGACACATAATTGCACGGATTGCCCTCAACTCCTGTGACGAAGCAATGTGAAAACTACTCTAAAATTCCGGAACGCTGTCACAATCTGGAACAGAGACGAGGCACAGGCACCTAGCTTTGTAGGAAGAATAAAGGGGACTGTTTTCCCATGTGGAAGGTACGTGAATCACCAGAAAAATTAAATTGCATGAGAGATTTTCAAATTTTGATTAATTGATTTCCCTGGTCTTTACCATGGATCTAAATAGCCATCAACTGTCGTTGTATTGTGGTTTTAAACCCGTTCAAAGTTATTATTGCACGATCTTTATGTCACCCGTAACGTCGGTAATTGCACGAGAGATTTTCAAATTTTGATTAATTGATTTCCCTGGTCTTTACCATGGATCTAAATAGCCATCAACGGTCGTTGTATTGTGGTTTTAAACCCGTTCAAAGTTATTATTGCACGATCTTTATGTCACCCGTAACGTCGGTAATTGCGATAAATGCAAATCAATCCTGATTTAAATCATTGGTTCTTGTATATTGGAATCATCCCAAGACAGCACGAGGAAAGAGGGGGAGGTGGAATATATGAGGTCATTGATGAGAGACTGAAAGATCTTCTCTGTCTCGGGAGGGGAGGAGCAGCGCAGCGCAAAGTCGGAAGAAAAAGGTAGATGGATGATGATAATCAGGGTCCCAAAAGCTCGTCTATATCCATACATGTTTCGTTTTCAAATTAGTATTTGCAAGGGCCACCACCACTCCACCGCCCAATACGGGGAAAAAAACACAATCAAAACCCTCCACATCTCCAAAAACAAACACACCTCTATTACTCTTACCCAATGCTTTTCATTCATTGATTGATTGATTGGACTGACTTGACCTTCCTTTCCATTTCAATGCTGCAATTAGGAACGCTTCTTGCGGCTCGCTTTTTACCATTGCTTCGGCCGGTTGGATTAAGAATCGCTCACAAACACCAGCTTGATTCGAGGTAAAAATCAACAAAATCCTACATACTAACCACTATTAAGGGTATTAAGTGAGATAAGCAGCTAATGAGCATTTTAAGTTTAACTTGATCAAAATTTTATTAACATTTGATTTGATTTGACTTGATTCGAATTTAAATTAAATTTGAGAATTTAAATTAAATTTGAGAATTTAACAAGTTGAGTCAAGTAAAATCCAACATGACTCGATAAATTTGCGAGTACTCATTAACTTTTTTAATATAAATTTTTAATATGTTTATTACTCTATAAGATTTATTATGTATTTGTTAAACTTTTTTATAAGAATGGTTATAATATATTAATTTAGTGTATTTGTGGATTGTTATTTTGGTTGTAATATGTTAGTTTAGTCTATTTTGTAGATTGTTATTTTAGAGTTTAGACTTTTGGAATTATTTCACATACAATTTCGATCATATTTTTGTTAAATTTGTCAATTCATTTTTATATTAATCTATATATTACTAGATTATATATATATATATATTAAAAATAAGGTAAAAAATTCAAATAAGCTTGACTAGAGAGTTGAATCTAGCATTGTTCTACTCGTGATCGACTTATTCCATAAACAACTCCTAACACTTAATTACACACACACACACATATATATATATATATATATTCTTTATATATAATACAATACTAACTTAATTAAAGCAATAATTAAATGAAAATCGACGATTTGATTGATTTAATACTGATATAATTTTGAAAACCATACATATTACCCATTGATAGGAGAAAAATAAAGAAAAACTTTATATTTGTGTGGTTTTGAAAGTTTAGGGTAATTTGATTCCAATCCAAGGCGACAAGTCCCCGTCGGCTAGGGGTTTGTTGTCAAGGGGTCCAGCACCCGCACGTTCGTTCGTTGGACTTTGCTTTTTGTTTATCTTGTGTTTCAAAATGGGATTTGTATTTACCATCCACACACTTTTGCGTGGATAGGTGTCCACAACCCAAAAATAAATAGATAATCAACTATCTAGAATTCCATACCCCTCCCACCTCAATAATATTAATCCAATCTCTATATACTTCAATTTTAGTGTAAATTTCCATTGAGGCCACTAAATTATAGGGTTGATTCTCTTTCGAGTACTGAATAAAAAATGATCAATTACGTCACTAAATTTTTAATTTGATTTCAATTGAGACGTCAACCGTCAATTGTTAATGGAATTGATGACATGACAGTTCAAGAAATTTATATAAAAGTATATTTCATCTTTGTTAATTATGTATTTTATATATTTGGTCTTAATTTTAATTTAAAATATTTTAATAATATAATCCACAATAAAATGTGATCAAGAAATACATATAAGGTAGAGGAGACTCAAACCTAGGTCTTGTAAGTAAGGGGAAATTAAAAGCTGAAATTAACTCATTGTTTTTTACCAGTGAATATATTCTCAATTTTTACACTTAATCTCAACCTTTGATTTCCCCTAATCCAACGATCCTAAAAATGTGTCAAACTTTATAGTTTTCCTTAGTGTAAGCAGATCATGTCCCTGTTGTATATATATATATATATATATGCATATTATCTTATTGGTAAAACTTAAAAAAAATAATACTAAGATCAATAGGAATTGAATCCGAGTCTTGGAGGTAAAAGACATAATTATCTGACAAGCGTTGAAATTACCAAATAAATAAAAACTTTAATCTCAAATAAATAATGAAAACGGTATAGAGAAGTAAATGTCGACTAACAGGGTGATGTAAGGCATGAATGCCCTTGATTATGGATCTAGTGAATGAGCAAACGCCTGCAGTAAGAAAGGCTCTAAAAGATTGGTTTGGTGGTTAATGAATGGTGATAAGGGTGGGCTTGATAATGAAAGAGATGGTTGCAAGAGATGGTTATTTGTAGGGTGGTGAGGGCTAAGAAATAATGGAATGGTTGGATAATATCTTAGATAACAAGAAAGAAACTAGGCTATAAAAGAGCCTAACACCTTTCCTTATAAGTTATCTAAGGGGTGGTAACAAAAGACTTGGCCTTGTTGACTATAATGAGTCAAGAAACACAAGTATCAACGAAAAGATATAGGATCGATGCCATAAGCACCTAAGTACTTGATAATTCGGTAAAGTTCTTAAAGAACAAAACAAAAAGGAAAACCTCACAAAGATATATTAATATGAAGAAGGGGATGCCTTACAACTAGCTAAGATATTGGCTTACATAGAAAATAAAGGGACATGGCCGAATAAACATGTACCCATTCAACAGCCCTTGTTCCTTTACACACTACATAATGTTTGGTGTTTAAAACATGAATAAATAAGTGTTGGTTCGACTAGGATGAAGGGGAATAGTGTTTGGCTAAATATTTGTTTCATTGGTTCAAGTTTTACGCCTTGGAGAGAATGAATGATGCTTGGACGAATAGTGAGATGCCTCTTGGAGTTTTGCGCCTAAATGAGTGGTTGTGAAGACTTTAGGATGAATGGATAGAACTCCTTGGTGTTTAGCTCCTAGCCTTGATCGTATGGAGTGCACATGCCTTGTTCACGTACATGGTAGCCCATATTAAACACATGTTCCCTTATGATGTAGCATGCTTCTCCACACCATAGTTTGGTGAGGTATCGAGCACTTGATGTGTGTTGCACTCATGGATGATGTTTGGTGTTAAGGTGGAGTCATAGGTAGCTAAGTAAGTAGTGTATGTAGCTAACTAGGTACCTAGTGTCACTCTAGCTGCCTCTAGCTACCGTAAGTCCTCAGCTCATCTATTTGCTCCTTAGCTACTCTATACTAGTGTCAACTTCTATTCAGCTACTTCAGCTATTCCTAAGCTAAAATTTTATTCATTAAGTTCCATTTAGATAAGCTAAGTTATCATTTAACATGTTTGCTAGAATGAGTTGCCTTAGGTTGAGTTAGTTATCCATGAGATGTCATATCCTTCGTTAACCTCCTATATACCTACATGTATATTAAAAACAATAACATAAGTATTGAATCTATAGGAAAACAATAACATAAGTCATGAATCAATGGGAAAAATATAAATAGATGTTGTCGCTTATGTATACGAAATATATGAGCTAAATATGAATTCATAAGCTAAAGAATAATGCATGAACATTATAAGATAAGTAAAGTTATGGATGAATACATTATGTCTATGCATCTATATGCAATACATTTTACAATTTATCATCTACGGGAGAAATCTCTTTAAATGAATAGAAAGCTTGAGTGCACTTAAGTGATAAAACTTCCTTGAATTGCTTGGCTATTGATCTGGTAATTGGTCCTTATGGCATGGTCTTTGGATCTGGTGTAGGTGTGCTCACATCATCCCCCTTCTTTGAAGAAATTTATCCTTAAATCGTCACTATCTTCATAGAGAGAGAGAGGTCTGACACATTGAAAGTTGTACTCATAGCATTATCTCATGGTAGATAGAATTTGTAAGCATTATCATTGATCATTGCCACAATCTGAAATGGATCATCTCCTCTCGGCATGAATTTGGATTTTTTTATATTTGGAAACCACTCTTTCCTGAAATGAACCCAAACCCATTCTCCAACTTCAAATGAAATATTCTCTCGCCCTTTGTTGGCATGTTGTTCATACTGGCATATTCTTTTCTCAATGGTGTCTTAAACTTGTTAATGAAGCTTCTTGACATGCTCATCCATATCCTCGTAATCTTTGCTTGTCATATGTTCAAAAGGAAAAGTTAGTAAGTCCAAAGGTGTTAAAGAGTTGAAACCATAAACTACCTCGAATGGAGAATGCTTCATTGCTGAATGAGTTGCCTGGTTGTATGCGAACTCCACATGGGGTAGACATTCTTCCCAAGACTTAAAGTTCTTCTTGATTATTGACTTAAGTAAGGTAGAGAGTACTCAATTTACCCCTTCAATTTATTCATCAGTCTAAGGGTGGCATGTAGTTGAAAATAATAGTTTGGTTCCAATGTTTCTCCAAAGTGTTCTCCAAAAGTGGCTGAGGAACTTAGCGTTCGATCATACACAATGTCCCTTGAAATTCCATGCGAATACACCACTTCTTTAAAGAACAAATTGGGTATATGAGTAACATCATCTTTCTTATGGCATGAAATAAAATGGGTCATCTTGGAGAATCGATCTACCACCAAAAAGATTGAGTCTCGTCCATTCTTTGTCCTTGATAGTCCTAGTACAAAGTCCATGGAGATGTCGGCCCACGGAACGCTTGGTATGGGAAGAGACACGTACATTCCATGAGGCATGACTTTTTATTTTTCCATTTTGCACACTAAGAACGTTTCACACACCCTTTCACTGTCCCTTTTCATAGTTGGCCAATAGAGGTTCTTTCAGAGTGCTTAGTGTCTTTTCAATGCCAAAGTGCCCCAGGAGTTCTCCTTTATGTGCTTCTTTGATTAATAATTCTCGAATAGATCCTTGTGGGATGCATAAACGTCTTTCTTTGAAAAAGAATACATCGTGCTTGTAGTATTTATCTTGAAAACATGTATCACAAAGTTTTTATTTTGCTCCAAAATCAGGGTTAGTAGCATAGTGTTCTTTAATAAATGAAAAACCTAAAAGTTTAAAATCCAAAATAGAGAGAAAAAGGTACCTCATTGATAAGGCATAAACAATAATGTTGTTTTCCCTTTTTTTAGTTGATGACATAAGGAAAAAAATCTAGAAATTCCACCCACTTGGCATTCTTCTTGTTTAACTTATGTTGCCCTCAAATATGCTTTAATGTTTTATGATCAGTATACATAACAAACTCCTTAGACTATATGTAGTTTTGTCATATCTCAAATACACGAATGAGTGGATAAACCTCTTTATCATAAACATGATAAATCAATGTTGCACAACTTAGTTTCTCACTAAAATAAGCAATGAGACACCCTTCTTGGGTCAAAACAACACCTATGCCAATTTCGGATACATCACACTCTACTGCGAAGGTCTTGTCAAAATTTGGTAATGCAAGTAGAGGTGTCTTTTTCAAACACTCCTTGACCTTTTGGAATGCATCTTCTTGTTCCTTGCCCCATAGGAATTTTGAATTCTTTTTTATGATCCCGGTTAAAAGGGCAGTAATGGAACTAAAGTTTGGTACAAACCTTCTATAGAAACTTGGCCATTCTATGAAAGCTTCTCACTTGGCTTATGTTGATAGGTCTTGGCCATTGTTGAATTGCTTTATTCTTCTCAGGATCCACCTGCAAACCTTGTGAACTTACAATGAAGCCTAGAAAGGTGAGTTGATTAGTGCAAAAGAGACATTTCTTAAGGTTGGCATACAATTTTTCCTTCCTTAATGTGTCAACGATAGCCTTTAAATGTTATTAATGATCTTCCAAAGATTTACTATATACCAAGACATCATCAAAGTAAACCACGCAGTACTTACCAACATAGGGCCGAATGACATGATTCATCAAACGCTTAAATGTACTAGGTGTGTTAATTACGCCAAAAGGCATTACAAACTATTTATACTTACCAATGTAGGGCCGAAGGATATGATTCATCTAACGATTTAGAATTGAGCTTTGCAAAGATTTAGAGTAAGCTGAGTTTAGCTAAGCATGGATTGGATCATGCTTAGCATTATGAAAAAGAAAATAATAAAAGAAAAGTGCAGATGAAAGAAGAGCAGAAATTCAAAAAATAACTAAGGAAATATAAATTCCAATATGTTTTTAAAGCTTAAATCTAAAGGGGTATTTATAACACGAGAGTTTTAAGTAAATAAAATAACTAATTCCTAAATAAAAGATAAGGATAAAATAATCAAACTAAAAATCATAAATTTAAAATGTTTATCACAAAAGATAAAAATAAATATTTAAGTTTTTTTTTGTTCTGGTTGAATTATGATTATCTTCTTAATAACATTATCCCAGATAAATTATAAATTAAATATTAAAGATAATTTTGCTTTTCTTCTAGAAGACGTTTACTGGACTGTCAAAGTATGTTGGGTTTTAAGTTAATTAATATAATGAAGCGCATGTCCAAAATAAACCAAAACAAAATAAATCAGTAATATCCAAATGAAAAATAAGGAGTAAATAATAGTAAAAATATGCAATATTCAACACTTATCAAATTCTCCTCACTTATTCAATGTTTTTTTTCAAGCATACCCTAGTTTAACATGTTGACTTTTCCATTTTCCTTTTATCATCTCGCTTCACATCTCAGAATACCAATAAAGTCAAGTCCACATCAAATATTTGAACCATAACAAGAAAGTAGAAAAGCATGAATATGATACATTTATGGAAAAATCATAACATCTTAATAATCCATTAATTTCAAATAAAACAAGACTTAACACCCTCGCATGGATTCTGTAACATTCCAAATCAGGGCCAATGACTAAATTACAAAATTTGAAAACTATGTGCTCGATTTCGAAACAAGTTAAAAGTTCAATGACTTAAATAGGAATAATTCCTTATTGGATTGGATGATAATTATGGAAATTTGAAGGTATAATAGTAATTTCACAATAAAGATTTTTTCCCTCCTTTATATAGGATATAATACATGGAAATGAAGAGAGACAATGTTCTAGTTTCCAGAGTTCTCTTCTTCTTCTTTCTTCTTCACGTATGGAAGCCAAGAGCAAAGGTAAGATTTCTTGTTGGTTGATATTTAGCTGAATTTAAGATTGGTTTATGATCATTAAATGATAGAAAAGCTTAAGGAAGGCTTAAGTTAACTTTTAAACAAAGAATGAAAGAGTTATGGAGATTAAAGATTTGAAGTTTTTGAATGAAATTTTGGAAAAGAGTTGATAAGTAGAATTTGAAGTTAAATTTGACTTGTCAATAGTTGAATTAAGAGATTTGGAGTGATAGAATTGGATTTAGAACATATATAAAATTTGGTATGATTCTTGAATACTATGTGGATGAGTGAATTTTTAAGTTAAAGAGGTATTGAATGAAAATTAATTGGTTTAAGTAAGTGTATGTAAGTTAAGGATACAAAAGGGGTTGAAATATGAAGTGTTTGAGATGAAATGAAGTAATTTTCGCGCTGAAAATGTGATTTCTGGGTTAGGGGTATCGATACCCATTCAACAGGTATCGATACCATTTTGAATAAAAATTTCAGAATGCAATGAGGGTACCGATACCTTAAGGAGGGTATCGATACCCCCTAAAGGAAAATTGAATTATAGTTCAATAAATTAGTTTAAGTTATTAACATCGAATTATAAGGTTTAGGCTTCTGATAATCGTATTGGAAATTATGTTTATGTAGATATTGAGCCTAAACAAGTTCCGGAACATTTGGCAAGTAAGATCGATCAAGGGAAAGATAAGAGATCGGTATTGACTAGTGAGGCCAGGTGAGTGCGTATTATTAGAATATACGTATTGTATATGGAAATTGGACTTGCGAAAAGTTTGTTTCCAATATGTTTAATATATGATTGTATGATTAGAAGTATGATTATGTTTGATATTACATGAATATGCTTTCTTCGTATTACATGTTATGTGGTATGAATTTATATGATACGTGTTATATGGCAATGATTTATGTATTATAGGAAAAATGTTATATGAGCTATATGAACATGGGATATAAGTTATAGGATCACAAATTATGTAAAATACCACTGACTTATGTGATAACAAGAGAAAGTGACATAAAATATGAAACGAACATGGGATATAAGTTATAGGATCACTAATTATGTAAAATACCACTGACTTATGTGATAACAAGAGAAAGTGACATAAAATATGAAACAAGATATAAATTACTCAATTTAGAAATAAGGGAATTGGTATAATCAACTTAAGGGATTAAATAAAAAGCGAGATAAGTTAAATAACATTGACCTATATAATAATATGAGAATAATATATATATTAGGAGACATTGATAGAAGTGATTATATGAACATGTAAGATAAATTATATGGGAAAGATTTATAGGCTTAAATAAACTTATAATAAATAAGATATATGGTAAAGATCTATAAAGCCATAGGAAGATGTTATAGGAGCTTTTGATGATAATTTATTAGAAGACTTGCATATGTGATAAGTTATGTGAAACTGAACTAGGTAAACATATGTAAAGGTTATATAAATAATAGAAATGGAATGAGACAAGTACATAATAATATGAGTAATTATGAGAATTAGTGCATTAGAGTTATATGATTTATGGAGAATTGAAGAAAACTAGATAAGATTGAATTATAGAATGAACTGAGAATAATATATCACTTAAGAAATTTGAATATAAAATGATGATATACACGTATAGTAAAAGATATATGTTTATAAATATGACATAGGTTATGTGTTATATGATAAATATGAACATATGAGAACAAGGGATAAAATAAGTGACTTTGTGATGGAAGCTATATGGCCATGAATGATATAAATAGGAATTATTTAAGTACTATGTAACTATGAGTATTTGAGTATGTATCTATGTGATGTGATATATGAGGCCATATGAAATATGTTATAGAAATTACGTGATGGCATGTTTGTTCCATGGTATATGATATGTATATGGTAAGTAAAAGGGATTAATGGTTATGATAAGAATAATAATAAGGATAATGAAATGACATGTATATGTGAATATATGTCTATGAGAAGATATAAGAATAAGATATAAGCAATGTAACAAGAAGAGTGAAATGGCATGAAAAGTTTATATAAGCTATGCAAAAGTGATCTACGTGACTATATGTATATGAGATCCAACTTATGTGAACATATGAGAATACATGTCTATGTGGTGAGCTATGTGAAAGTAAATACATGAATATATGAAGCATAAGAAAAATGCCCATGTTATATGATACGAGAGCTATAGGTATAGTTGGCATGCCAAGAGTCGAGGGTCTACGCGGTCCTTCGGGACAAATACATAGGTCCTTCGGGACAAATTTCATATGCCACTCAGTAGGACTTATACGAGTTGTGGTGACATCAATAGTGCACAACCTCAATGTACTCGAATACCTTAAGTTCTCAGTAATACACTTGGGCTAATAAAGAAATAAAAACAAATACAATATATGTTATGTATATGCTTTTTGTGATATAATAAATGTTATAGAAAGGATATGATGATGTATGGGTATAGTATTTGATTAAGAAGGTTAAGTATAAAAGTATGTGATTAAATGATAAACTACTAATGATGATTTATGTGTATGTAGGTATTTCTTACTAGGTAATTTGATATGATTTATATGGTGATATTTGTATTGCTTGGTTAATTCAATCATATGTTGATTAAAAGAATAGATATAAGAAGATATGATTATAATATATAAATGATAAGAATATTGTTGGTGGAATAAGGTTAGAGATGGAAATAATGTGTGATATGTATGTGTAAATAGGTAGAGTTATTTTATAAGTTTATTGCCTTACTAAGTCATAGACTTAGCGTGTGATTGTTTCACACGTAGGTTACAAAATCAAGAAGTGAAGCTTGAAGACACTCGTTTTTGATCGGGCTTAACAAATATTATAAATATTAATTATATATTATTATTATTATTATTAATACAAATTACATTATTTTATGTAGGCCTGAAGCTCAAGTCCACTACGACAAAAGCAATCATGCACCCTCGCGCTTCACCCATGCCTCTCATATTGACCAAGTACAACAAATGTCGTACCCCAATAGAGATTCCAGTAGCTAATTGATTAAACTGCATTGGTCTTGCCAATTCCTATACCCCACGAGTGAATCCAAACCCGGTTACAAGATCCAACCTGCCAGTCACCATAGATGCATGTTGGATTCAGTGCTATCCACATCCATGCGTGAAACCTGCCACAATTACATAGCCAAATATCATCTCCAAAGTCAAAGAATCAATCCACCGAAAAGCAACCAACCTAATCCCGAAAATTTCGGGATTTCACTTGACCTGCTCCAATCAAATCTCACCAAACAGAAGGAAATTAGCATACAACGACAAAGGAGATTCGGTGAAGAAGAAGAAATAAATCAGGGGATGAAGGAACCTGATAGGGGGCACAGAACAGAGGGGCTCTCGATCATGAAAAAGAGAATTTCATCAGAACAAAAGAGGAAGAGCGAAAAATGAGAGGAATCGAAAGCTAAAAAAATGAGTACATGTGCAAATCCATCAAAAAACAAAAAGGAGAAATTCTTTGTAATCAGAGTGGTCTGAAACCCGCGGAAAATATATGGTGTATGTGTGCTTGTGTCGTTTGACAACTAAATGAAACGAAGCAGTACCCATTCCAAAAAACAGAGCATATGTTCAAAGGTTCTTTATTTTTCTTCTTTTTTAGCAAGCATGTTGTTTCATTTCTCGTAAAAATAGAAAAGAAAGAAGGATTCAACAAGGTTTAATTTTTTCATATTTTTAAATGAATTAGTATAGAATGGTCTAGTTTCATACCTTAGGCGTTGTTTTCGTTCTTCATCGGGTTACTTTCACCGGGGTTGTGAAGAGAGGGATCGGTTCTGAGAGGCGTGATGGGGTCTCGAAGGTCTCGGTTTGAGAATATTAGGCGTAGGTGTCGGTTTGAAGTAAAGAGGCTATCAGAAATTGGTGGCCAAGCTTCGGCCATGGAGCTTTTGGAGTGAGCAGCGCCGTATTTGAGAAATCCAGGGGTGCGGCTGATGATGGTTTAGCTTCAATTTAGGTTAGGTTTTAATATTAGTATATATATTAAAAGTTTTGAGTAAATGAACATTTAGCCATCATAACTTAAGGGTTAAATTATCTTAAAGTACTCAAAGGTTTAGTGTTTATTTATACTTTAGTCACCCGTAGGATTTTCTTGATTTTATTTTAATTTTATTGGCCTGGTTTTATAATATTCCTAATTTTGTATATATAGGAGTATTTTAGGGCAAATAACTTGGAATAATTACTATATGGCCCTTATTATTTTAGTATATTTTTGCATGTTTCTTTTTGGTCATGCTATGTTTATGGTTTATTCTAATTTTAGTTCTTTATGATGGTGAGTTGTTTTATTTCAGTTTCATTATTTATTTTGGTGTAATATTCATATGTCCATTTCAATCATTATTTTGTTTGTATTTAGGGTAGTAATGTTCGGGTTAATATGTTTTGGTCCTTATTTAAATAAGCATGATTATTTTCTAAAATTCGTATTTTAATTGTTAGGTTTTACATTTAAGTCATGATTGTGGTTATAATGTATAGTTATAAAAGATGTATATAATTTTTGGTATTAAAATATTATTGCATGATAATTTTCTATGTTATTTAGTAATTAGATAATCAGAATGTTGGCATATAAATGGTTATTGTGTATCTCATGAACTCATGCATAATGAATAGCTATATATATGTATGCACCATGCGTGTATCTCATAGTAAATAATAGTCATTCTATCAAATGGGTTTCCGTCTTTTAATTTCACAATTAATTTAATGTGTAAAGTCATATGAATTTTATTTGATTGTTAAAATACTGATCTAATTGCATGTATTTTTTGCTTGATCTGCATGTTATCTTCACGTGCATAACTCAATTTAATTACATAATTGGATTAAGGGTAATATCCTTTTAATTTAAAATTATTTTAAGTGGGTTGT
The DNA here is from genome assembly GCF_006381635.1 of Hibiscus syriacus. Taxonomy (NCBI): domain Eukaryota; kingdom Viridiplantae; phylum Streptophyta; class Magnoliopsida; order Malvales; family Malvaceae; genus Hibiscus; species Hibiscus syriacus. The sequence continues at coordinate 767,753 of NW_024062326.1, read as the reverse complement.
ATTAACTTATTAGATATCCACTTTTGACGATTTCAAGGGATCATAAACTAAATTAAAATCGAATTTGTAAATTTCATTGCAAAGACATTAATTAATCGACTAGGTACCAATTTAGGGCGCTGTGGGGGGTGCTAATCCTTCCCCACGCGTAACCGACTCCCGAACTCAATTTTTGGTAACGCAGACCTAAACTTGTTGTTTTAATTAAAATTAATATTTTATTTAAAATGACAAAACATTTTTGGGTGTCCAATCACACCCTAATCAAAGATTTATGGCAACTCCTCGAACTGTACGTTTTATTTTAAAAAGAAATCCCAAATTTTTCGAAACGAGAGGTTTTTTTTAAAGCGGATTATTTTTAATTAAAAATTTAATCGTAAAGAGAATAAATTAAAAATTGGTGTTGGTTTTCCAAATCTCGCTCTTTATGAAAAAAACCTTTTCGACAGCTTGGCGACTCCGCTGGGGAGTTTTGTAGAGAGTCAGGCCGATAGTCGATTAATTAATTGTCTTTGCAAATGAAAGTTATAAGTTTTTTTTAACTTGGTTTTTGATCCCTTGTTTGTTTTGAATTTTCTGTTTGCATTTTAATTTGTGATTTGATTAACCAGTAAATAGTTGTACTAACGTGGGATTTGCATGTTTCAGTTTTTTGAGTTTCAGTTTGTTGTTTCTCTTGGATCGAGGCAAAGGATTATGAGTTTCCCCCATTGTTGCTATAACCCTTCGATACTTAGAGCCTTCTAACTGTGCTCTATCCCGTTAGATAGGGGTGAACGCTACGCTTACGTGAGAAAATTTACTTTTCTCTGCATGGGCTTTAGCAACTAACCTCTGGGTACATGCCTTATGTTTACGAGTGAAACATTGAGTTTCCTCGCATGGACATAGGGAAATGTATCCTCTCGAATTAAACTTGATCCGTTTTAAGCCTATAATGGGTGAGGATCGAGGGTCTGGCAAGCCCAAGGGGGAACCAGCAAAGGACAATTTGAGGATCCTTTTAGTGATACCAAAACTCTGCCCATCTTATGATGAATCTCTGTCTGCAGACACAAAGGGGAAACTCATTCTAACCTTTTCCTCGAATTTATTTTTGCAATAAGTATGAGAACTAGAAAAATATGCAGTTAGGTTTTATATTTTTGCACAAAGCATGTGAATTAGATACAATGCGGTTAGGATTTTTTGTGAACAACAAAGCATAAGGGTAGATATCATGTTGGGTAGGATCTACTAAAGCATAATTGGATAGCTAGCATGTTAAGGTAGGTTTTATTTGATGTTTATAGTACTTAATTATCTTGTTGTTTATCTTATGTGCACTAACCTGTTTTTATCCTATGTCTATGTTGTTGTGATTTTATTGCATTTGCATCCTCATGTCATCAAGGGGTGTTAATTCACAAGTGATTGACTAATAAGAAGGCTGGGCATATTGAAGCAATAAATTCTCATTCATGTAGTCAAAATCGGGAGATCAGAAGATGTTCAGACGATCCATGAAGAAGGGCACCCGATAAGTAAAGAAACCTGAAGCTGATTGGAGAATTCCTTTAAAGGTGCAAAGGCCAAGATTCTGACTCAGAAGATAGATATAGCCATACCAAGAACGAGAAGACCCTTCATAAAGATATGATGACCACTTTTCATCGGAGGTAAGAATGAAGATTTCAAGATTCAATTTAAGAACATCCGACGTCATCAAAGGTGATAAAATACGCCAACAACTTTGGGGTGCAATATTGGATTCCATGAAGAGTACAACTCAAGGAAATGAAAAGATGAAGCATCACATTTATATTTTGACTACATGGTGTACTTACTGAATTCTTGTCGTCTAAATAAAGGTTGTTCTATAAGTGGTCACTTTTGGAATTAACACCTCGTGCATTTGCATTTGCATTTGCATTCTTATTTTTGCATTAGCTTATTAATTATTTTGTTATTGTTTCTTTTTGTCATTTTGTTATCCTATTCGTACTAACTTGTTTTTTATGTTGTATTTCTTTTTATCTGCATTGCATGATCATGACATAATCAAAAGGTGTCGATTTGTGAGTGGTCAGCATAGTAGAAGGTTTTCATGATGGACAAGGGGTTTCGTGAAAGCAGACTATAACATAGATGAGAAATGAAATCCTAAGAAAGCTTCGAGAATAGTGGAAAGATCTGCACCCGAAGATCGCATGGCTGAGGAAGAGTAAAAGGAGATAAGAGAGATAAAAGAGCAGATGTACAGGATGATGGATATGATAGATGCTTTGTCCAAAGGAAGAGACACTTCTACGATAGAAAAGAAAGAGCTCAACGAAAGAAATCTTGAGGTGTCAAATATTCAAGAGACTACTTTAGAGCTTATTGATTCTAGCCAGTATGAGAGGCCACACACAATCATTGTTCGTATCAACAAGCTGTTTTGAAACGCCAAAGAAATAGGGGCAACCGTAGAAGTTCAGAATGATGAAAAGAAGCCATGCAATCAGAACTCGTTGGTGTTTGATAGTCTACTCCCCATATCAGGGGAATTAAATGGGAAATTCCAGTCCAACCCAAGTCGAAAGGTGGCTCTCGTTTTGATTTTATCCCAATATTATATAAGGAGTTGTATGATGCACTGTTAGAAGCCCAAGAAGTAGCTCCGCATTATGTGAAGCCTTTACAGCCTCCGTATCCAAAATTGTATGATGTAAATGTTCATTGTGAATATCATGCCGGGGTTCAAGGACATTCCATTGAGAATTGCAATGCCTTCAAACATCGAGTCCAACATCTTTTGGATCATGAAGTTTTGGAGTTCGAAATGAAAGGTCGACTGGGTTTGGTGACTGATTATCTAATTAAAGTGGAGCCAAAAGTGTTCAAAGGTAAGAGTATCAGTAAGGACATCCAAGAAGAAGATAGTTTGCCAAGATATGAAGCTCAGATTCATCATTTAAGGAGCAAAAATGCTAGATTGAGCAAAGAGATGGAAGTCATGTGGGATAGTTTTCAAAGGATCAGCCAAGCCTTTAAATTTGTCGACATAGGAAATGTCATAGAAGAGTGGATAGTAGGGGTCGCAAAATTAAAAAAAAAATGATGTTGAACAGTGGACAAAGAATTGCAAGGTGTATAAAGGCCGAGCAGATAAGTTTTCTTATGATTTACATATTGTAGAGAAAAGGCACGATACAACTATCAATGATTTGGGTAGATGTCAAGCTGAAAATCAGACGTTGAATTTATCCATAGCCAACATGGAAATTTCATATCAATGCCACAGGCGGTAGAATGAAGCTGAGCTAGAAGCCACTAGAGCCAAGAACCAGAAGTTGATGAAGATCTTGGATGATTGCAGTAATCTTATGCAAGATTTTCATAACCACAACGACTTTCTTACAAGGAAAAATCAACAGTAATGTCTGCAGCTCCGAGAATCGACACTCAAGATAGAGAAAAGGGACAAAGTTATGAAGGAAATTATAACCCAAGAAAGTGGTGTGGCTCACAAATGGGTTGATTTAGCTGGCTTTGCAAGAGAACTGAAGCAGATTGACAACTCGACCCCCGAGCATGAGTGGAAGTTAAATTGGCTTTTGAATGTGATAGAAAAGCTAAGAGTGAAAGCTGTCCATTATCTGTAAAAGTTTGTTTGATGTACTGAAACCTTTGTGTTCAATGAAAGTTGTTTTAATATGGTCACTCTAAAATGACACCTTTTGTATTTGCATTTAGCATTTGCATTTGCATTACATGTATTTATTTAAGTATTTTATATGCATTAACTATGAAAAGACGGAAATAACTTATGAAAGATTATGTGACAGTAATAACAATATCATTAATTCATACTTCTCCTCATCATCATGAACAAACAAATGAAAGCAATGGAGCAATTTAATAAGGAATTGCAAGATCAGTTGCAAGAGCAGTCGGTCAAGTTACAACAAGGTACGAGGAATCAAGCATCGGGTTCTCTGCAAGGCGCATCGAATCAAATGATCCAGGTGTTGGCACGACAAGCCGTTGATAGAGAGGAAATGAATGATAAAGGAAATCAATGTCATCATACTAATGCATCAAGAGTGATAATTTGCCCCGGAGCATCTAACTCAAACCAAGGGAAGAGCCTCGTCAATTATGAGCAATTTTAGAATGAATTCAAGTGGTTGAATGAAGCCGTTAAAAATATGAAGGTTGTCAATGCCACTCACAAGGAGTTAGAAGCTAGAAAACTCAGTTTGGTCCCTGATTTGGTCATCCCACATGAATTTAGGGTGCCTAATTTTGAGAAATATGATGGCACCAATTGCCCCCTAATTCATCTAAAAATGTTTTGCAGAAAGATGGAAGGGTACTTAGATGATGATAATCTGCTGATTCATTTCTTCCATGATAGTCTTCCTAGCCTAGCTGTAGTTTGGTATAATCATTTGAACAGAGAGCATATCAAGACATGGGTCAACCTAGCTGATGCTTTTCTGGGGCAATATCGATATGTCAAAGGCTTAGGCCCAAAGCGTCATAACCTTCAAAGGATAAGGACGAGAGCTACTGAGAGCTTTAAAGAATATGCCCTAGGATGGAGAGAAGTGACGGCACAAGTTCAGCCTCCTTTGCTAGAAGAAGAAATGTCATGTATGTTTCATGATTCTCTCCCAGCTCCTTACTTTGAGTTAATGCTGGGAAATTCGATGAATGGCTTCAAGGATCTTATGGTGGATGGAGAATCAATTGAAGATGCAATCAGGAAAGGAAACTTGAAAGTCACTTCAAAAAGCCCGAGAAATCAAGAGGGAAGAGTTGATGAGGTGAATGAATGTCACGTCCAGAGCTCTCACAACCGTAAGAGAAAAGCGGCAGCTAGTTACTCGAGTCGTCCAAAGAAGGTCTCATGATTAAAAGATACTTTAAAGGTGTTCCAAATTCCTATCTCAGATTTGTACCCACATTTGATTAAATGTCAACACCTCAAACTGAAGCCAATAAAATTACCACCAAACCCTTCTGCCTACAACTACGATCCAGATACTGTTTGTGATTTCCACTTAGGGGCATTGGGGCATGCTACTGGAAATTATAGGCCGCTATTAAAGGAGATAGAGAGGCTTGTGGAAAATGGGACATTGACACAAGAATTAGTGAAACAATGGATGACGAGCTCAAGTGGGGCACCAAAGCACAATGTGTAGAACCCGATCAAATTAAACACCACTGCATCAGAAGAATAATGGGGCATCCTGACTGCGCAGAAATCATTTTGTATATCATGAAATTTTTTGTCATTTGCAACATCTTGTTTGAATATGTTTTTTTACTTTCTCATCAGTTTTTTGTGATATTTAAATGAATTCATGTTACTTTAAGAATGATGAGAATTGAATCAAACTTATGACTTGAAATTCTTTGAATATCAATTGAATTAAAAGTTCTTTAATAATGATGAGTTATAAATCTTTGACAAGATAACAAGGTTGAAACCTGATAAAACAAGGACCCTGAACCTTACCCCCAGAAGATACACTCGAACACCATGCCTTTTATTGCAGGGACTGATATAGTCTTCTCCTATCATAAAGGAATGAACCATAGGCTTGGTATTTAGGTATACATAGGAGCGGACAACATGAGGCATCTTTTGTATGACATCACAAAATTGTCTAGACCATACTTTTATTGACGACGTTCAATGATGATTATGATTTTTACGGATGTAATAGTCGAGTAGATGAATCTAGTTTAGGCTAGTTATTTGGAAATTGAGCTCCAACGATGAGATTTTCTGACTTTCACTAAGGTAATTGGTTATAGAGGAAACTTGAAAGCCCTGACTTTATGAATAGATTATATTCAAACCATGACCTTGATCGGGTACCTGGTAATTCGGTGTATGCTCCACTGTGATTGTTAAGTCAAAGACTTTGTGATGAGATGAACCCTTCAACTAGCCCGATAAAGGCAAATTACAATAAAGCTGATTCCAACTAGCCAGAAAATGGCAAATTAAATCAATTTTATGAATAAGGAGTTTCGGTAAAGATGGACTAAGTGAGTTAAGGAACGCCTGTTATAGTCAATTTCACACGAACACTCGGAAATTTCATTTTTAGATCGATATTTCTGCACTGCCTTGGTTAGAGAAGTCTACGAAGCTTGAACAAATGGAAGATTTCAAAGAATTGAAATAGAAGTGTTCTAGAGAGTCTAGTAATGAATTACTCTAGTTGCGTCATTTTGTCTGCATCCGATTAAAATACCAAGCCAAGAAAGAAGGGCATGTTGCGATATTCACAATGATCAAGAAAGAAATGACATTATGGTGGTTGAAATTTTATAAAATAGGAAGCCAACCTCTCAATTTTGACACTTGTCAAAGAGCTATAACCCTGAAAACATTAAAGAGTTGTTGATTATTTTGATATTTTGTGAACTCATGTTTATGATTTGATTTGATTATGAGCCTGAATTAGGAGGCAATGTTTTATTCTTTCATTCGTTGATCCTTAAAATAAGAGAAAGGGGAAAAACATTTTTAAACAGGACAGTTCAAATGTGAAAAGTCCTTGAAGTTGGTGAGGCTCATTGTGCCTCCATTGGAGAAGAGGAATAAGCAATTCCAGAATATGAAGCATTCCGCAATCTTGAAGCAGACGATCCAAGAGATTAGAACGGATGAAGGATATAACTGGCAACATTTCCTTGCGACGTTGTCAGTAACCCACCAAGAATGAGATGACCTCATGGTTCAGAAGGGACACTTATTACAACTTGTATAAAATACAAGACATTTGGTTAGAAAAATTGATAACTTCTTAAGTGTTTGTGGCAACATGAAGAGAAGCCTTCAATATATTTGGCAATACTGCTGTGAAGTGACACCAGAATGAGAACATTCAAGTTAGGATATGTTGGGGCATGGTTGAAGCCACATCATGTTGAGATGACCAGATTCAGAACAAGTAGGCATTGAGAATAAGCCTTATAATTTGAGGTGATGGGGAATTTTTAAGGCCCGTACCGATATAAAATAATGTTGGGGGCACAATTGAACCCACATCATGTTGAGATGAAAAGATTCAGACCACGGAGGCATGAAGAATGAGCCTTACAATTTGAGGTGATGGGGCATTTTGAAGGCCCGTACCAGTATAAGATAATGTTGGGGCACGACTGAGATGACAAGATTCAGACCAAGAAGTTATTGAGAATGAGTCTCGCAACTTAAAATGTCAGGGGCAGACCGTGAATTTGAGCTGAGCTTACCTTGTAAAACAAATCAACTGAGCATCGATCAATGGCAGAGTCCTAGAAGAGCAACTCTGAAAATGTAATTGAGCCTAGGGCGGAAATGGGGCAGCACAATCATGCTTCTGACTATAGCAAGAAGTTGAGAGAGAAAACACTTTCTCCGAAACAAAGATGACAAGAAGATAGAAGAAGATCAGAGTGCTCTTCCAAAATGCAAATTAGAAATTATGAGTTGTTGCACGGATATCTAGAACAAACCTTGAAAAAGAATGATCAAATGGAATAAGATCGAGCTCACTATTCTGTAGCCAAGTGAATATTGATTCAACATTTATGCATTCATGAAAACATCATTTGCATAAAAGAAAATGCATTACATTGGTACATTGAATTGCATTCGTGTTTCTTGTATAAATATATGATTTTGACAGATATTCCAGCGAAAAGAGAAGATGTAGAATGTTAAAATCCCGATGATTGAAAGGAAGATTTCAAACCTCAAACGTAAAGAGTTACATTTAAAAAGGTATACCCTGAAGAACAGAGAGGTCTAATCCATAGAAGAAACATTGTTCTGAAGTGAAGACCATCAGATGTAGAAGAAAAACAAAGATTTTTGTGTATGAAGAAGTGAATCGATCGTTTGGAGTGACTTGCACACATGAGATTGGAGCAAAGTCAATCTTAAGCCTTCATTGAAGAGCAGTGAAGCAAATCCATCTTAATCCTTCACCAAAGAGTAGTGAAGCAAACCATCTTAAGTCTTCACCTAAGAATAGTGAAGCAAATCCATTTTAAGCCTTCTCAGAAGAGTGTTGGAGCAATCCATCAGATTATCAGATGTGGAAGGAAATCGAACAGTTCTCGAGTACAAGGAAGATGATCAAGTGATTAAAAGGAAACGCTCGCGAAGAGTCATTAACCGATTCAAGGTCCAAGGAAGGAAGAGGTTCAAATGGAAGTCAAGTCAAGGAAGACTCTGCATTTAGTTGCGGCAAGACAAGCTCTCACAAGAGAAATGGATTCAAAAGGATTCTCTTAAATTCTAAATTTTTGAGTATAATGTTTTTCAAATATTCAATCATACATTCATGATTGATAATGTTTGATTTTCAGGTTCGACCTTCGAAGCAAATCAAACTTAAGCCTTCATGAAAGAGTAGTGAAGCAAATCATCTATAAGCCTTCATAAAGAAGTAGTGAAGCAAGAGAAGATGTTCGAGTTCCATACTCCCTAGAGAAAGAGGGATCGAACCCGTAAGAAGAAGATTATTCGAGTTCTATACTTCCTGAAATAAAGAGGGAGCGAACCCGTAACAAGAGAAATGGATTCAAAAGGATTCTCTTAAATTCTAAATTTTTGAGTATAATGTTTTTCAAATATTCAATCATACATTCATGATTGATAATGTTTGATTTTCAGGTTCGACCTTCGAAGCAAATCAAACTTAAGCCTTCATGAAAGAGTAGTGAAGCAAATCATCTATAAGCCTTCATAAAGAAGTAGTGAAGCAAGAGAAGATGTTCGAGTTCTATACTCCCTAGAGAAAGAGGGATCTAACCCATAAGAAGAAGATTATTCGAGTTCTATACTTCCTGAAATAAAGAGGGAGCGAACCCGTTTGCAGAAAATAATTCGAGTTCTATACTTCCTGAAAGAAAGAGGGAGCGAACCCGTTTGCAGAAGATTATTTGAGTTCTATACTTCCTGAAAGAAAGAGGGAGCAAACCCGTTTGCAGAACATTATTCGAGTTCTATACTTCTTGAAAGAAAGAGGGAGCGAACTCGTTTATGGAAGATTATTCGAGTCTTATACTCTCTGAAGAAATACGGAGCAGACACGACTGTTCGAGTCTTATAATCTCTGAAGAAATAGGGAGCAAACACGATTGTTCGAGTCTTATACTCTCTGAAGAAATAGGGAGAAGACACGATTGTTGAAGATTGTTCGAGTCTTATACTCTCTGAAGGAATAGGGAGCAGACACGATTGTTGAATATTGTTCGAGTCTTATACTCTCTAAAGAAATAGGGAGCAGACACGATTGTTGAAGATTGTTCGAGTCTTATACTCTCTGAAGGAATAAGGAGCAGACACGATTGTTGAAGATTGTTCGAGTCTTATACTCTCTGAAGGAATAGGGAGCGGACACGATTGTTGAAGATTGTTCAAGTCCTATACTCTCTGAAGGAATAGGGAGTGAACACGTTTGTTGAAGATCGAGTTCTATACTCTCTTAAGGAATAGGGAACGGACCCATTTTATGAAGATTGTTTGAGTTTTACACTCCCTGAAGCAAGAGGGAGCGAACCCGCTGGTCGAAGATTGTTCAAAGAAGAGGGAGAAAATCCCTCATCAAGTTTTAAAGCACAAAGAAATAATTGGACAAAAACGCACTGTCTTTTTTATCTTTTCCGTATTCTTGTTAACACAAGAATGGGTAAAGAAGGGAAGTTGTAGACACTCGTTTTTGACCGGGCTTAAAAAATATTATAAATATTAATTATATATTATTATTATTATTAATACAAATTACATTATTTTATGTAGGCCTGAAGCTCAAGTCCATGACGAAAAAAGCAATCATGCACACTCGCGCTTCACCCATGCCTCTCATGTTGACCAAGTACTGCAAATGTCGTACCCCAATAGAGATTCAAACAGCTAATTGATTAAACTGCATTGGTCTTTCAAATTCCTACACCCCACGAGTGAATCCAAACCCGGTTACAAGATCCGACCCGCCCGTCACTATAGATGCATGTTTGATTCAGTGCTGTCCACATCCATGCGTGAAACCTGCCACAATTACATAGCCAAATATCATATCCAAAGTCAAAGAATCAATCCACCGAAAAGCAACCAACCTAATCCCAAAAATTTTGGTATTTCACTTGACCTGCTCTAATCAAAATCTCACCAAACAGAAAGAAATTAGCATGCAACGACAAAGGAGATTCGGTGACGAAGAAGAAATAAATCAGGGGATGAAGGAACTTGAGAGGGGGGGCACAGAACAGAGGGGCTCTTGATCATGAAAAAGAGAATTTTATTATAACAAAAGAGGAAGAGCGAAAAAGGAGAGGAACAGAAAGCTAAAAAAAATGAGTACTTGTGCAAATCCATCAAAAAAACAAAAAGGAGAAATTCTTTGTAATCAGAGTGGTCTGAAACCCGCGGAAAATATATGGTGTATGTGTGCTTGTGTCGTTTGACAACTAAATGAAATGAAGCAGTACCCATTCCAAAAAACAGAGCATATGTTCAAAGGTTCTTTATTTTTCTTCTTTTTTAGCAAGCATGTTGTTTCATTTCTCGTAAAAATAGAAAAGAAAGAAGGATTCAACAAGGTTTCATTTTTTAATATTTTTAAACGAATTAGTATAGAAGGGTCTAGTTTCATACCTTAGGCGTCGTTTTCATTCTTCATCTGGTTGCTTTCACCGGGGTTGTGAAGCGAGGGATCGGTTCTGAGAGGCGTGATGGGGTCTCGAAGGTCTCGGTTTGAGAATATTAGGCATAGGTGTCGGTTTGAAGTAAAGAGGCTATCGGAAATTGGTGGCCAAGCTTCGGCCATGGAGCTTTTGGAGTGAGCAGCGCCGCATTTGATAAATCCAGGGGTACGGCTGATGATGGTTTAGCTTCAATTTAGGTTAGGTTTTAATATTAGTATATATATTAAAAGTTTTGAGTAAATTAACATTTAGCCGTCATAACTTAAGGGTTAAATTATCTTTAGGTACTCAAAGGTTTAGTGTTTATTTATACTTTAGTCACCCGTAGGATTTTCTTGATTTTATTTTAGTTTTATTGGCCTGGTTTTATAATATTCCTAATTTTGTATATATAGGAGTATTTTAGGTCAAATAACTTGGAATAATTACTATATGGCCCTTATTATTTAAGTATATTTTTGCATGTTTCTTTTTGGTCCTTCTATGTTTATGGTTTATTCTAATTTTAGTTCTTTATGATGGTGAGTTGTTTTATTTCAGTTTCATTATTTATTTTGGTGTAATATTCATATGTCCATTTCAATCATTATTTTTTTTGTATTTAGGGTAGTAATGTTTGGGTTAATATATTTTGGTCCTTATTTAAATAAGCATGATTATTTTCTAAAATTCGTATTATAATTGTTAGGTTTTACATTTAAGTCATGAATGTGGTTATAATGTATAGTTATAAAAGATGTATATAATTTTTGGTATTAAAATATTATTGCATGATAATTTTCTATGTTATTTAGTAATTAGATAATCAGAATGTTGGCATATAAATGGTTATTTTGTATCTCATGAACCCATGCATAATGAATAGCTATATATATGTATGCACCATGCCTGTATCTCATAGTAAATAATAGTCGTTCTATCAAATGGGTTTCCGTCTTTTAATTTCATCAATTAATTTAATGTGTAAAGTCATATGAATTTTATTTGATTGTTAAAATACTGATCTAATTGCATGTATTTTTTGCTTGATCTGCATGTTATCTTCACGTGCATAACTCGATTTAATTACATAATTGGATTAAGGGTAATATCCTTTTAATTTAAAATTGTTTTAAGTGGGTTGTATTAACTTATTAGATATCCACTTTTGACGATTTCAAGGGATCATAAACTAAATTAAAATCGAATTTGTAAATTTCATTGCAAAGACATTAATTAATCGACTAGGTACCAATTTAGGGCGCTGTGGGGGGTGCTAATCCTTCCCCACGCATAACCGACTCTCGAACTCAATTTTTGGTAACGCAGACCTCAACTTATTGTTTTAATTAAAATTAATTTTTTATTTAAAATGACAAAACGTTTTTGGGTGTCCAATCACACCCTAATCAAAGATTGATGACGACTCCTCGAACCGTATGCTTTATTTTAAAAAGGAATCCCAATTTTTTCGAAACGAGAGGTTTTCTAAAATTGCAATGTTTTTTAATCAACAATAAAGAGAATAATTCAAAATGGCGTGGTTTCCAAATCTCGCCCTTTATGAAAAAAACCGTTTTGACAAAGCTGAGAGGAGCAAGACAAGTCAGATTCTCCTTTCCAAGGTTCAGATCAGAAATGTAGTTAAATATACGTATTTTGTTTAACAGAATGTAGTTGGCATGTAGTCTAAAGATTTGAATAGTATAAGCTCTGATATGTTTTGTAAAACCTATTTATTTCAATTAATGTAAAACAATTCATTTTATTGAATTATGAATTGGATTTTCATCCACATGTAAAAGAAAATGTTTTGGAAAAGTCAATGTGACACCTCAAACTCGGATCCGGGTTGGATACGGGTTGGGGGTGTTACAGATTCACTCAATACTCTCAAAATGTTTAGGGTGTAATCAACTCTTAAAGTCAAAACATAACATGATATTACTATAGGCTTGCAAGTGAACCAAATCTCCGCCATTATATATGAATATGATGCTATAATCAAAGGGTTTTTTCTAGGGTTGTAACGGGGCTTAGGTAAGGGTATGGTAAAATGGAAAATGTAGGCTAAATAGATAAGAAAGGGTATGGTAAAAGGGGAAAATGTAGGCTCAATAGTTAAGACAATAGATGCTCATAGGATCAAATCCATGAAATAATATCAAACAAAACTTAGTCAATCAAAATAATTTCATCTTTCAACCAACAAACTTCAACCCCTTCTTTTTTTTTGAACTCTTTGCTTCTTTTTTGTTTTTTTCTAACATTTTTTGTGTGTGGAACAACTAGTTCTCTTATCTCAATAAATGTAGAAAATATAGATAAAATCAAATGTTTCAGGTTTAAACTGTGGTAAAATAAAGAAAAATGAAAAATGTCTCAAAGTGACTAGCTAAGGGAAAACAAACAGGTAGGCATTTTTAAAGGCATGAAAAATGGTAAATCCTAAGTGCCCTAATCATTTCAAAGCATCAAATCCAAACTATAGTCTCAACATGTATTCACAAGCAATTTATAGAATATAAATGTTAAGTTCGACACACTCAAGACAAGAAAAATACAGAAAAATATAAGGAATTACTCTACATGCTCGAATCTTACCAAAAGATGTAGCGAGCATTAAGTCAAGTGCATTTTCAATCAAGGAACTCATGAGATGTCATCAAAATATTTTAAAAACACTAATCATATTATCCACTTTCATGTATCTCAATTCAAACAAAAATTTATTCAAAACTTCCGTGACATTCTAAAATGTTCAACAAAACTCAAGATATTCAACATAAAACTCATCATATCCAAAATAAAGCATACTAAAATTCAAGCTTATGAAAAGCAAGATAAAATTTGTATTCGATTCTATCTTCTCTCACATAAAGTGTATTGTCCAATACGAAATAAATAAAGCAAAAGAGAAGAGAAAGAAAAATTTCCCATGTCTAGTAATGTGCACAAGTAGGTTGTGAACATAAGATGATAATGGGGTTGTCTGGCATGATGAGTGGTTGACTATATCAATGTGATGGGTTGAATTGCTTAAAAGAAAAGTTACCAAAGTGTAGATCGACGGTGAAGTTTCCTGAAAAGCCAAAAGTCGGATAAATGTCAGTAAAGGTGTAATAAAGGTTAGCTTAGTATTTACCTTAAAAAAATTAATTTAACAATGGGCATTGACGGTGAGAGAATGGTGGTGTTGGTCCGATCTGGTAAGTGAAAAATGACGGTGGTGGCTCATTTCAATAAATGATGATGGATCTTAGGTATCTTTGGGAATAATGCGACTGCACACGGGATTTGTTTATTTGACGGCTATGTATGAAATGGGATGAATATAGGGCAAACTAGATAGAATATCCTTAGCAGAATGTGGTCATGCCTTATTCAAATCAGTAATTTATCTAAGAATACAATTTATGAGAATCAAGTATAGTAGATTATCATTAGTAGATCACGTGGTCACATCTTATTCGAATTATTAATATGTCCAAGAATAAAATTCGTGGAAATCAAGTTTGTAGCGGTGGTTTTAGCAACATTTTTAGAAAAAAACACCATTAATATTTTACATATAGCAGTATTTTTAGACAAAAACCGCGATATCCTAATATATAGTAGCGTTTCTGGGAAAACGTCGCTACAAACGCGTATTTTAGTGGCGTTTATGTGAAAAATGCCGCGATAGCCATATATATAGTGGCGTTTTTCTGAAAACACCGCTACATACACATACTTTAGTGACGTTTATATAAAAAATGCCGCTCTAAGCGCATACTTTGGTGGCGTTTTTAACGAAACGCCGCGATAGACTTGTAAAATAGTGGAGTTTTTCATACACACGTGACAATAGATGCGTAAATAGTGGCGTTTGTTATACAAATGCCGTAATAAACGCGTACATTAGTGGCATTTTTGTTGAAAACACCGTCAAAGCATGAATATATCTCCAGCCTTTCTCTTGCTCGTTCACTAAAATATTTTAAACATCTTCTTTAAAACTTCTTCTTCGTCCATTCTCTGGTACAACATCTTCTCCAACTCAGTGCGCCAATCACCATCATCGTGCCACCAGTCACCATCGTCGCACCTCCAATGACCACCATCACACCGCTAGTCACTCCTTAAGGCTCAAAATTTAGGTACTCTTTTATTCTCTTCTCTCTTTTACTCTCAAGACTCTTGCTTCATAAAAGCCCATTTCCTAAGAACGCCATTCACCACTGATTCTTCTTCCTTGAAATAAAAACCCATTTCCTAAGAAGAATCCTTGCTTTGCTTCATAAAACCCCATAGGATTAGGAACTTTACTCACTTTTTTCATAGCTTTTGTTTTGATTCTAATTCTAACGTAGTTTTTTAATTTGTAATTATTCATTGGATTTGTTAATTGTCTTATCTAAATAATGCTATGTAACTTACGCCCTTGGAGGAAATAAACTATCATAGAACTGCATGCATTGTTGGCTTGGTAGTTAACTTGCTAGGAGATATTTCTTGGTGTATGTTTGTGTGTGTTTTTTGGGGGTTGACTTTCTTACAGGAAAAAAGTAAGAATATTGGAATAGAAGCATGCAATTTTAGGTGTTACTGTTATTATACGATGCAATCACAAGGAATAATATATTATTTTTGTTTGACCATACAATATTTGGTAGCATAGCAAAATTAACTCATTGTTAGTGTTGTTATACTGCATAAAGGGAAAAATTCTTGACTGTTTCAACACAAATGGCTTCAAAATTCTTGACCATACAATATTTGGTAGCATAGCAAAATAAACTCATTGCTAGTGGTTCTAATAGGTTACTTATTCACTTCTTTCGAACTTTTTTCTACAGCCATTGATCATTAATTCTCTTGGAAATGTTGTCATTGTACCATCCCTTGAAATCCCGGATAGAGTCTCCACTTCTGTATCTATTGGCAGCTTGTAAGTTCAGCTTGCTATTTTAGTTGCATTTTTTCTTTGGAGTTACCAGGATTCCTAGTTTCATTTGGATGTACTTTGTAGGGTACCATGGACAGCAGCAGGCTTGCGGATGTTAAACCAAAAATTTCTAATGATTCAGACAAGGTAAAGGACTAGATAATTCTTGACATTAATGACCCATCTCACCTAAAAGTCCTACACAGCGGGAAAGGTAGACACTTAGAAGAACAATTGGTTGTCAGATTTTAGTGTAACTGTTGCTTTCGTAACAAACTTACTCGCATGATGGCAATGCTTATCTTCTTTCCTTGGTGGTTTAATTTGATATTTATTTGTGGGTCATTTAACATTTTAAACTTTTCAATCTTCTGTCGAATGAGATGCTTTGCCATGTTTGAACCTGGTACCAAATGCAATAGCTCATTCATGCTTTACGGAGCATGTTTTGAATCTGGCTCGATAATAGCTCCTTTTGTGGTATTAAAAAAGCATCATCCCTCCATCTCGATGCATACTAAGAATAAGATACTTTATACAAGTTTTCAATAAATGCATATATTTTAGTAGTTTTGATGTTCATTAATTGAAGCCATAACAGAGATGATGTAAACACATTTGGAAACATATTAAATTGTATATACGGTACCCCCAACACTCCATTTTTCTTGAAGCATCCCTACTTAATGCATTTGTTCTACATTTACTCAGAAATTGGTATAGGGATATGATCCTCGGTCCTACCAAATACATGGAAATCTTGAAAATAAATTGAATATATCATTTGTGAAAGTTGAGAACTTGAGTAAAACATTTAAATGATTGGATGTTATATCTTTTATTACATCCATTATTTTCCTTTCCTAGATATTCAATTCTAAGCAAAAATGTCATATTTAGTCTGTTGTTACATCCATTATAGGAGGAATGGAGTACTTGGTCATCTATACATCGGTTCTTTTAGTCTCTTCCAACATGCTTCGGGATAATAGCATAATTTTAAAAAATTAGATTGTGATGTGATTATGCATTCATTTGCTTATTTAAATATATGTGAGATTGTGTAGTTTTGGTATTGCATATTCATTAACATTTGATTGTGATTGCCCTCCGATTACATCATGATAGCATATTCTTCACCTCTTTGGTTCTATCTTCAATTCTAATTTACAATACTTCATTGTTTCACTTTTTTACAGTGAAAGTTACCTTGTAAAGCTTTTGTTTCCAAGAAGCATGATTCATCTGGCTGTGGTTTAGAGAATAAAGTTGCTTCATCCCAGGAAAGTGAAATTTAAAATCAACTTCAAGCTATAAAGCAGATGATACGACAACAGAGTCAACCATCTTCGGTGTTATTTTAAATATATGCTTTGTTTATTCTAGTTAACAATGTTGCACTACATTATATTTCACTTTAATGTAAACTTTGATTTATTATTATGGATTACAAGTTTGTTGTTATTGATTTCAAAATGTAAAATTTAATTTTAAATTTGGGTAATAAAAGAGCAGGGAAGGGTGTTTGAAAAATCAGTTTTAATTAGCGGCGTTTGTATAATAAAATGCCACTAAATACATAGTCAATACCGATATTTGTAAAACAAAATGCCACTAAAGTTAAAGATCTTTTACGACGCTTATATAGAAAACACCACTATATACGTAGTTAATAGTGGCGTTTTACATTCACAAATTTCACTATATGTCAGAACATTTAGCTGTAGTTTTGGGGGAAAATGCCACTAAAGAAAAGATAAATGGCGGCGTTTGACGTTCACAAACGCCACAAACTTTTATGACATTTGTTTTTGTGCTAGAAAGGTTTTTAGCGGCACTTAAAAACGCTGCTATATGACTAAAAATGGCACTAAAAACATGTTTTCCTATAGTGTCAGTAGAATGTGATCAAGCTTTATACGAATTAGTGATCTATCCAAGAATAAAATTCATGGAAATGGTTTTTCTAACAAGCACCAGAAAAGGAAAGGGCTTTGCTATCGTGCAAAAGGTTCCTACTAGGAACCAAAATTGGTTTTCTTTTTCGTGATTAAAAATCTCAAAGTTCCATTCAAACCAACGCTATTATCATAATTTAGAGCTCGACCAGAAAATACCTGGTGTACCTAAAAATACAAAGAAAAAATAAATGAATAACCAGAAGAAAAAAGAAAAATAGCAAAATGAATCAAACAAACAAAAATGATAAAAATGGATTACCTCCCATTAGAGCGCTTTTGTTTAACGTCATTAACTCAATGACCTTATTCAGACTACAAATTCCATAAGAGATATTTCATACACTTTTGTCCCATAAGAGATTCAGACATTTTCATAAGCATTTCTATGGATCTCTTCCATTTTTGAAAGTTTGTCCGAAATAATAACTGATAATGTACCTCCGTCTCCCAAGAACCCATATTTCAAGTGATTTGGTAGCGATTTCAACTTAATCTCATGCGTTTGCAAAATCAAAGGTAAAAGTTTAGTCTTTGAAGGTTTTAGGCCCAAATCCAAATCAATTTTAGAAATATTTTTCTAACTCAATGACACATCACCTTCAGTATTCAAGTCCCTACATAATTCATCAAAAAAGTTAAGTTCAATATATTCATCAACAAATGGTTCATAAATACCAACAAAGCTAATATTCGCCATAGAATTAAGATATTTGGTGTATTTATTAACATCAAACTTCACCACTTTACCATCAAATTTTGTGGTGAGTATTCTGCTTTACACATTGATCTTCGTTTGCATCATACTCAAGAATGGTCTTTCGAACAAAATTTTGGAAGAGGCAATGAATCAATCATCCTCTATATTGATCACATAGAAGTCAACTAGAAAAATCAATTTATTTACCTTTACAAAAGTATTTTTCAAGACTCCTTCTAGATACTACACCGATCTGTCAGTAAGATAGATCATCACATCTATCTTCTTCAAAGGTTCATCACTAAGTAAGTTATAAATTGACAATGGCATAACATTAATTGAAGCTCCAAAATCATATATAGACCTTTTAATGTCAATCTTACCAATTTTGTAGGAAATTGCAAATGTAACTTGGTCCTTTATTTAGGTTGGATTTTTTGTTGAATAACAACAAAAACATTTTCACCTAAATTTACCTTTTCGTTTCCAATGAGATTCCTCTTGTTAGTACAAAGATATTTCAAGAATCTCGTATATCTTGGGACATTTTCATTGCATCAAGGAGTTGAATGTTGATTTTAATTTTTCAAAAAATGTTGAGAATCTCTTTTTCTTTAGTCTCCTTGTCAAATTTGATGAGTCTTCCTAAGAATGTGTAAGGTACATCATATGAAGATGATACAGGTGGTTCCATCGACGATTTCATTTCTTTCTTTTCATTCAGGACTTTGCGTCAATATCTTATTGGGATCTAGATTTAATGGAAGCTCCACTATACATGGTGATTGTGCATGTACTTTCTTCGGGATTTGGTTTCGTTTAAGACGGAAGTTTTCTTTAGGATTCCAAAAGACTCAAAACTAATGTAAGTTGACTAATTTGTTTGTTGATTTCTTGAAAATACGCCTCAGTCTTTTGTTAGAATTTTTCTTTCTAATTATTAATTTCTCTACTATGGCCTCCAAGGGCAACTTCTAAGGTTGATACTATTTAAGCATATGCGGGCACAGTTGATAAGGTTAATTGTGTATGGGATTCAATCCATAGCTAAGATTCAAATAGCCCCTCGAAACAATATTATACTTATTTGAGTATGGATCATAACGCCTTTGGGGAGGTCCAAAAAATTCCCTACAACATCCATATGTGCTATATTATCCTTTTGAAGTATTGGACATCAATCCATTGGATGATCTGGCATCCCACAAATTCCACATAATAGTTCTAGACTTTTTTTTCTGCAAGAAAAAATTGAACAACATTAGTAGTTTTATCAATCTTATCTTTAATGGAATGAGTACTTATCTCGTGAACACATCGAGTGGGTTCATTAGATGGACAAAATTGTTGAGCATTAGTGGCCACAATTGAAATCAAATCCCTAATTACATGAGGGGTCATGATTATAAGGGCTCCTCCACTTGTTGTATCAATAATTTTCATCTCCATTGGAAATAGGCCTTTGTAAAATATTGTAAGAGAGTTTGTTCTGACAAGTTGTGTTGTGGACGGTTTGCCCACAACTTTTTGAAGCTTTTCTAATAATTTAATAAATATGTGTTATCCTTTTTTCGAATCCCTACAATGTTTCTCCTTAGTTCACTTTCTTTAACCACAGAGAAAAACATGTCAAAAAAATAAGATAGATATGTAAACACATATATCAATAAAACCATGACGTAATAAAATACCCAGTCTTTCATTTTATCAGCTAAGGCAAAAAAAAAAGAAGCTTTGATCTTCATTTTATCAATAATGTTTCGCCATTTCGGGAATGTTATGCAAATCTACTATTATTCATTAGGTGTTGTATCTAGCTCTCGGATTGTTAGATTAGCCATTTGTAATGATCTTTCTCCATCTTAAAGCTTCGATGTAAGAGATTTATCCTGAGTCTAGATCGATCTAAGAGATTTTTCTCCATTGTTGAAGAGTTTTTGCACGTAATCTCTGAGGAAGTACTTCAATTTTTTGTTTGTAATTTATTAATTCTCCCAGAAGTGACCTGGTCATAGACCAAAACAAGAAACAATATTAGTAACTTTGTTGAAGTCCCTGGTAAAGAAACTAATTTGACAAGCGTTGAAATTTCCAAATAAATAAATATCCTAATCTAAAATAAATAATGAAAGTAGGATAAAGAAGTAGAGATTGATCCACAAAGACTAATGAAGTCTGATAAAGTTTCTTATTTCGATCCTTGGGTTTAACATCAAAGTAAAAATAAGAGATTTAGAAATAAAAAGGTAAATAGATGAGAAAAATCAATAATAAAAATGATGAGAAAATAAATAAATTAAATAATGTAGACTAATTCGATTTAGATGATGTATCCTTAGGCTTTTCTTAGTCTCAATTCTTATTAATCATCGAAATAAATTTTCTCTCATTGATGCATATCGGATACAATCAATAAAGCCCAACCTCCACTGTTAACTCTTCTCTTGGGTTAATTGAAATTTCCAAGCTTATCTCTAAAATTCAGTCCTTTCTCGACTAACTACTTCTATCATCGTTAGAACCAAGACAACTTTGAGTGCTGAAAGATCCCGGCTCAGGTTATAGCATCTCTCTGAAAATCAAACCCAATATTAATTATCCTTAGCAAACTGCAGTTGAGTTTGTTTACAGGAAGTTGAATTACGACCAACCGATTAGTCTTCCTAACCGTAAGCCAAAACAACTTTCAAGCCAATGATGTCTTTTTGGATTAGGCTACTTTCATTATTTATTTGAGATTAGGGTATAAAGAAGTAGTATAAATAATTTCTAAATAGAAGATAATGTTTTAGAATTGAGCTTCACAAAGCTTTAGGCTAAGTGGAGTTTAGCTAAGCATGGATTGAATCATGTTAGCTTGAACCTAAAGAGGTATTTATAACTGAGATTTCTAAGTAAATAAAATAAATAATTTCTAAATAGAAGATAATGATAAAATAATAAAACTAAAAACCCTGAATTTAAAAGGTTTACCATAAAAGATAAAAACAAATATTTAAGTCTTATAGTTCTAGTTGACTTCCGCTTCATCTACTAGATAACCCTTATCTCATTTAAATTTCAAATTAAATATTCAAGATAATTTTGCACTTTTCTAGAAGATGCTGCATGGATCACTGAAATCTTTTGGTTTCTGGACTAATTTATCCAATTAAGCTCCTATCCAAATAAACCCAAAAAGAAATAAATCAGTGACATCCAAGCTACAACTCAAGAGTAAATAATAGTAAAAATATACAATATTCAACAATTATCATTATCTATTGGGACAAGACCAATATTTGATATAAGATTGATAATTTTTTATATATAGGTTATGTAATACCCCAAAATTTTGGCTAGTGAGTAAAATATAATTTTTGAAAGTTTAGTGGCAAAGTATAAATTTAGGAATAGTTTAGGGACCAAAGTGGTAATATTTAGAAAAGATTTATTTCGTAAATGAATAGTTCACCCACAAGAATGATGTTTTCATGGGAATCAAATTTTTGATTCGGAATTTGTGTTAAAAGCTATAAAGTGTTTAGTAAAAATTCGGATAATCGAATCATAATTTTGAGATATTCTGAAGGATGATTAATTAAGGTTAAAAATATTATTTGCACATTTTAAAAGGATGGAAATTAATATGGAGCTTTGGATTTGAGAATTTATTTCCATGTTAATTATGAACCGTTGGATGAAAATGACAAGATTGTAAATTTTGGAAAAGTGCATGGATAAAATTGGAAAGAGAAATTAATTTGTTCATATTTGACTTTGGTTGATAAATATGAACATGTGACAAGGTATTTGTAATTATCAAGTTTCATTAAGGGTATAATTATCATTTCCCATTAAATGAATTTTAAAATCATTTATGCTTAATAAATGAAAAATGTACATGAAATTAACTAGAAATTTCATGATATTGTGTTCATCTTCAACCTCTTGGACGTGTACTCCATGGAAGGTAAGAGATTTTTTTTATTATTTTCAAGCAATTTCCTTAGGTTTTTGGATTAAAGCATGAAATATAAAATTGATCTATTCGAAATGTTCTATAATTTGGTACCAATTATACATACTTTCCATGCTTGGAATCATAAGTTCATGAATATGGTGGATGAAGGGGATGTTAGGTTTTCATGAATTAAAGATGGATTTTGATGTAGTTGATGTCGTAGAGATGTTTCCAAGCTTGTATGATAAATTAAAACCCTTGAAATCAAGTTCTATTGTATTCGACTAAAGCCTAGGGTTTTGAGAAATTTGTGATTTGGTAAAATTATGTTAGGGGTTTGATTGTATAAGCTTTGAAATGTCGTTTAGAGGTTTATTTCATGCTTGAATCAAGTTGAAAATCAATGAATCATAAACCCTAACCATTTGGCCTTGAGGAATAAATTGGGGGGAAATTATGAAATTTTTTCCTAGGCCTAGAAATGATGTTTGAAAGGTTCTATAAGCTTTAGAATGTTGTTTGGACCAATTTGTAAATTTCCACAAGTTTAGGAACCAAATTAAAAATTATGAAAATTTAGGGGTTTAAATGCAAATGTTCAAACATTGATGTACTAAGTTTGAATACAATGTTGGATATTGATTTTTGAGGTTGGAAACTTGAATGTGAGATAATTGGAAAGGGACCATTTTGAATAGATTGGAAAAGTTGAGATAAATTCTAAAAGAATTCATAATTAGTGGTCAAAATGTAAAGTTTAAAAACGTCATGTGAATTATTATGGTTGTGAATAATAAAGGACTTGAAGTGATATTTTTAAGTATTAAAGTTTACATTGATCGTATGAAAAAGAATTAGTTTTGAATGAACATCGAAAGATTTTTAGGAATTTATTTCCAATTGTATGCTTATGTTAGTAAGATTCTAACATATATATTTGATTTTTTGTTGTTGTGTATTGAAGTATGGGAACCATTCAAGGTCAAATTGAGGTGAAATGAATAACAACGAAAAGGAAAGGAGCTCGTATGAAGTTTTTTGGATTATTTTATTATGGTTAACGTTTAAAGTGTCGAGGTGAGTGCATATTTAATTCGTATTTATGTTATCGTGCAAGCAATTGGCTTGCAATGAGCTAGTGACAGAGTTACTATGGTAAGAAGTCTCTCTTAAGCTAATAGAATTAGTGAAATATTCCTAAATTTGTTATTTGTGTAGAAAGTTTAGGAAATTACCATAAATTCTATAGAGATGATTAGAAGATGATTCTTATACCTTTGGATTAGTATATCCGTATAGATTTATGGAAAACAAACGGATAATGATTTCTAAGTGTATACAAAAAAAATATGAATTTTTAACCGATGACAGGTCAGAAAATAGGGCAGCAAATTATACTCAAAACAACTTTTGTAAGCTAGATTAGAAAATACATTATAAACTGTACAAGTTGACCTAGAAAAAGTGCCTTTTATTGTTAGATTCATATTCGAGTCTAGTTTCCATTGGTATAAACAGAATACTTTTTAAGTATATATATTAATACAAAATAATATTTCTTTAAGGGTAGTGCAAACCGTTATAATATGAAAGTGTGGTAAATCATGTTTTTTATGCTCTCTTATGTCATATGATATCTTAAATGTTTGAAATAAGACAACTTCATTACAATTGGTATTATATTTATGATATTTACTACATGATGAATATGATGTGTATTTGTTAAAAGAAAAGTAATTGATGATGATCATGATATATTATGTAGAAATGAAATGTTTAGGGTATGAACTGCTCATTGTGTTATTATATGAAAAAGTAGGATATATTGATATCTTTGATAATTGAACATGTAATAATTAATGTAAATCTCATTGTTTGTGCATTGAGAGTCATAGGTACAATTGACATGCCATTAGGTGAAGTGATTACTGATTACTGATCTGGTACATTCCTGTACATGATACTGACATTATATGTGCATTATGGAGTTCATGATGTTTCAACGTGAACTACCACATTTGAATACTGATTACTGGTATAGTGATGTTGTGTTCTACAACAATACATGTACATTACACGTGGCACCTATGGTGCGAGTTACATGAGGCACTTTCGAGTGCAAATTACTATTGAGACACTTTCGAGTGCAGATTACTGTTAAGGCACTTTTGAGTGCGATTGATATATGAGGGACTTGCAAATGCATATTGCGTACTCGCCTGACTAGCGTATCTTGCATTATCATTTGATATACATTGTGCTATAAATTAAATATGTAAATAATATATATATTTAGTTTATATGAAAGAAAATGATTCATTACATACTTTGATTTGGCATGATACGCCTTATGTGTGATAAAGTGTTTATACATGTTATATGATTTGAAAGAAGGTTAATGTTTTGTAGTATTTGACTTTATAAGCAAATGGTTCATTATAGTTATTACTATGTTGCTGCCTAAAATCAAATATGAAAAATATTTTTTAAAATATTACTTCTAGATTTTGTGCGATTAAATTATTTATGTAAACTTGTATGATTTCTAAAGAAACAAAATTGTATTGGTTTTTAAATGTAGATTGTTTGTAAATATTTTGTGACATATCTGACTCGTGTTTGGGTTCGGATACGGGAAAGGGGTGTTACATGTTAAAAGGTAGTCGATTTGGTTTCAATCAAGAAACTAATCGTTAATTGTTAATAAAATTGTTGACGTGCTAGTTAAGCAAAATTGCAAAAAAAAATATTTGATTCTTATTACTTACACATTCTATCAATTTGGTCCTATTTTTAATTACAAATAATAACAATTTGACATAATAAGTTATGAGGTTCAAATGAGCTATTATCCTATGACCAAATTGACAGAAGATGTAAAAAATGAGTATCATATATGTTATTATACAAATTTGTTTAATTATCACGTCAGTAATTCTGTTAAAAGTTAATAGTAAGTGGCGTGATTGAAATAAAATTAAAAGTTTAATGATATAATTTATAAAAAATTTGTTTAATAGTCAAAATAAAATTAATCTCATAATTTAGTGAGCTCGAGGGCACTTTATTTTAATACTTTGGCTCCTTAATATACTTTCAATGGTTCTTCAATTATTAAAATCTTTTCAAAGAATTGGCAAATGTTATTTAGTGATAAAGTAAGGGTTGTGTAAAATTTTAAAAATTTACACGTTTTTATCATTGGATTGAGTTTAATGGTTGAAATTAAAGATAATAATCTATTTTTTATAGCTATTTTTTATTTCTTATTATTAATCTCTAATTACTCACTTTTTTCTCATAATTTAAAAAAAAAAAAGTTCTAGGATTTACGTTATATCCACGTGTATATACATACATATATCCAAATAATTTTTCTAGTGATTGTCGTATAATTTCATAACGAAAAGGGTTAAATACACCTTTGCTCCCTTAAACTATACCATTTGTACTGAATTACCTTTTAAAGTATTTTTCGGAATATTTTATCTTCTAAAGTATAAACCGTTACCTCATTTGTCCCAAATTATTAACTCCGTTAAAAAAACATGGGTAAATTTCATTTTTAGTCACTCAACTATTCATGATATTCTATTTTGAGCTTCAAACTATTTTTATTTTCAAAATCATCACTAAACTTAAATTTTTGTTCCGTTTTGGTTACTCAATTCAATTTGATTTATTTTTAAATTTATAATATATAAGAATTAATTTATATCATATATTTGCATGAACCAACTTACCTCTTTGGTTAAAAGAATCATTGTTATTTCTAGATGTCACAGGTTTGACCTTAAGCAAGGGTGATTGAGCATTCATTGTCTAACGGTTGAGAGTATTTAGAACATATACTACTTTGTAATCACCTTAGCTTAATCAAAAAAAAATATATCACATATTTTTTACTCAAAACATAATTTTCATTTATAATAATAAATAATATTCTAACATAAATAATAAAAACATATTAAATTGTTCAAACTTCAAATTTCAATAAAAAAAATATCAAATTAATGTCCCAATCCCCTCTCTTTTATCTTTCCTATGATGTTTTAGCACTTGAAGAAGTGCAGAATGAATAGGTAACAAAGATCCGTGAAGCGAGTTGGAAAATCAATTTTGGAGGTTTAAAAAAGAATTTGAATGCTGCAAATGATAAGCTGAGAGCAATTCTTATATATGTGTTATTAGAATCGTGTGAGAAAGAACTTGCTGGGTTCTAGGGCAAGTTTTGTTGCCTGCATTCAACCATTTCTGGATAAAAGGGTCTATTATATGTCTGCAAGTCAAAATGAGACCAAACCAAGAGCAAATCCAATTTCTATTAGATACAACTGTTAAGAAGGACATTTTTAATGAATATAACATGATATAGGAAAGCAAACTTCACCTAAAATTTATCTTATAAAAAAGTGAGAATATTGACTTATGCAGCCAATTTCTATTAGATACAACTGTATAAAAGTCAAGGTAGATATGAACTTCATATGTTCAAGCTTTTTTTTTTGTCACTTCAATATTTACTTCTAAAAAAACAAGAAATAGCAAATACATCTCAACCAAAAAAAATAAAATAAAGTTCACATTAGAATTTAGAGGCAAATTCTAATAAGTTTTATTTAATTTTTGTTTTTTTAAAAATAATATATATTTTTAATTTTTTTAGTATTTTTTATTTTTTATTTTTGATATTATTATATTTAAATTTTTTAATATTTTTATATTTTGAATTTAAAATATTTTTATTTTTTAAAAAATTGAATAAGCCCTTAAACTTTTGAAAAAAATCAATTTGACCCTCGAACTTTAAAAACCCAATTTAGCCCATCAGTCACGTCACTAGCCACTGTGGACTGCTATGTCGGTACTGTAGATTGCCACATCAGCACCGTGAAGTGCCACATAAGCATCATAACAGTTAACGATGGAAACTTAAAGGGGTCGTTTGGTTCACAGATTTTTGGATTCCTGGGGAGGAATATTTTTTCGGAATTAAGATAGCCACGCTTGGATGAATCATATTCCCAAGTGAAGGTAAAAGGTAAATATCAACAGTGTTTTTTTGGGTCTGAATTACAAGGAATGTTACCCCCACGTTTCACCTAGGTATTTCTTTATTCCCGTTCTTCATGGGCTAAAATACCCTTCTCCCCGTTTGCTTGCTTCTGGAATGAAAAAATTCAGCTTCTTCAATTTGGCGAGAGAAGCTCACAGGGTTTTCGATCGTCCCGTTCTCCATTTTCAGGCTTCGATTTTGATTGAAATTTAGTGGATGTGTTTCGATGACCACGTTCTAACTGTTCATTGATTACTTCTTATTTTTTGCGATTGTTCATTACAAAATTGTTCCTTTTTGAAGTCATTTATTATATTTGGTTTTTATTTTTCTGATATGATCCTCTAATATTTAGGTTTTAGGGTATAGATTGATTTTTGCTTCTGAATTGTGATATGGCCACGATGGATTTTTTGGGGTATTTTCTTTAAATATATGTGAAGTTCAATAATTTGGACTGAATTGATTGTGTTCCTCTATTTGATACTCGTTCGCATGATTTATGCTATGTTATATGAGTAATTTGAAACCTTGTGTTATTTCTTTGAAATTCATATTTATTTTTCCTTTTTTAGAGTTTAAAGGGTTCCAGAAAATGCAAGGAGGCAGAGGTGGAAGAGATCTTTTCTTTAATTTTGGTGGTGACCCCTTTGGGGGCTTTGGTGGTCCAAGAGAATTCTTTAATGAGAAAGCTGAATTCAAATGGTAGGGTGGATACATGCAACATGTTAACCGAACTGAAATCGAGGTTTACTTATCAACTTAAAGCTCTTTCCTTTTATTTGATAACACAGTTCTGTTTCCTTTGCTTTTGCAGCAAGCTGGTCCTTATTTATGGATCACATATCAGGAAGCTTATGATGCTACTCTCAGAATAGGTTCTGCCATGAGGAACCAAAGTTAGCCAGTTTAAACACAAGTATTATTAACAGAGGAAACATTTACGGTCACATTTGTAGGGAGACCGATGTGGTATATATGGGCCCAATTGTCCGGATTGGATCATTGCCATGGAGGTGTGTGGAATTGCAATTGAGAAGATAACCACTTGTTCAAGCCACTATCACAACTTTACAAGCTTATATTGTATAATTTGTTTGTTTGCCTCTCTTCTACAGGCTTGTAACAGTTAAGCTATAACATATGCACCTCTATATGATTCTCTTGGAAATTCCATTAATATATTTACTGTTCAAGCTTCATTATTTAATTCATTTCAAGTTGATAATTTATCTGGTTTTACGTTGCTACAGGTGCTAATGCAGTGGAGTCCATATTTAACCATGTTGAAGTTTAAATAGCCTTTGTTCAAGAGAACAAACTCCCTGATGTAAGTTGTCATTGCAAAATGAAGCAATGTGGTTATTAGATAATGTTATATGAATTTTTCTTCCTCCAATTGCAGACAATAATTCTTTTTTTTTTCAGCTGCATTTCATTTTAAGTTTTGATTCACATTATGTTTTTTTTATCCTGGACATATCCTATCATGTGTTCCAGCATGTTGTTCTTACTTAAAAAGTAAGTCCAGATTCCATTAATTAGGAGCTTTGACATTAAGGTTACTTATTTTCCACATCAATCTCATCAACTGAAGTATTTATCTTCTTTCTTCAGCTATTGTCATCTTTGAAAATGTTTCCAGCAAGCAGAAGAAGGAAGCCGAAGAGCTCGGTGTGTCGCTCATTTCATGGAAAGAATTCTCTGAGCTGATAACATGTTTAAACTTCCACCAGTTAACTTTTGAGGTAGAAGAATTCTCTGAACAAATTTAAATTTTGAGTCTTTTGTACTTTGGATTATGATGAGAACATTTTTGTAGGGTCATTCTGTCATGATAAAGCTGAATTCAGATGGTAGGGTGGATACATTGCAAACCTTGCATAATGTGAACGAAGGCAAGTTAGTGTTACATGCAAAAGAGTGTTATTGTATATTTGTTGATAGAAGTAGATTAATTGGTCCAATGGCAGTTTAAAGGTAAATCTTCTGAATTGGTGAATTTTCCAGATGAACTTACTGGTTTTGAAGAATCTTGGAATGGAAAAGCCCAAAAGTATTTGCCTGGTTGGTCTGAGAGTTTTATTGACCATGATACCATAGGTAATATATGTCTTACTACAATGCTTTTCCCTTGTAATTTTGCATCACGGAATAAGGGGAAAAAAGGCAAGACTGGTTCCCCCGTTTCTTCATTTAGTTTTTTTTATTATCTCAGTTTTTCACTTTACAAGTTTATAGTTGGTGTAACGGCCTGAATAATGTTGAGGCAATGCTTTTTTCCCCATCCTATAACCTCGAATCATATATTTTGTTGCAACTATTGTCTCAGGGGCTAACAGCAGTGGACAGAACAGGCAGGCAGGTCAGAGAGGATGGGCACTTCCCTCTACTGAGCATTCTCAGTCAAAAGGGAGGGTGATTCCGGATGCAAGAGACGGGGGAGGGCCCTCACGCAGCCAGCACTGTGCAAGGATGAAAGGATCAACATATTTTGAAGATAAGAGTTCCCGCAGATATTTGAATTGTTTTCCAACGGTTGGATTTTTGAATTGTTTGTAGGAAGTATCGATACCAAGTGGTATAATATCGACACTACAAGGCTCCTAGGAGAAATTCAAGTAATACAAAAAGTACTAGAAAATATGATTTAGATAATACAGATATTATACGATTTTATAAATTAAAAAGTAAAAGTATGATTATTTTTTAATACTAATAATAATATATTTTATAATTAATAAATTAAAAATATTCTCTAAAGTCATCTTTGTACATTTTGGTATGAGTAAAATGGTTCATCTATTACAATGTTCATATTCTTATTTAGTTAAATGTTGATGTAAAATTTTAATATATGTTTAGATAAATTATGTAAATTTTAATATTAATTAAAATTAAAATAATGCATGATATATTTAAATAATAAAGTAATATATTATCAATGAATTTTTATATAAATAATTTTCATTTAAATGTTTAGAATTCAACTTATTAAAAATATAGAACAATGATAATTTGGTGAAATATACATTCCAATAATCTTTTATTCCTTCAACCAAATACAGTAATCTTACATTCTGCCAAACAAACCAAACACAGTAATGTAACATTACCAGTAATGTGTTAGGTAATGTTATATTCAGGTAATCCTATTCCCGGAGGTAATCTTACATTCCGTGAACCAAATGCACCCAAAGGGTCATATTGAATTATTTTTATAAGTTCGAAAGTCACATTGAGTGCAAAAAAATATCGAGGATAACATTGTTTTTTTTAGACAAATACAAAGCCTCATGTACCCTTTTGCCCCAAAAAAAAATTTAGACGTCAGCTTCTAAACACCCCTTTGGTGTGGAAGATGAAGTTCTTTTGTAATACAGAATAGTAAACCGCAATTTATTGCCTTGCCAACATTTACCATTTTCATATGCCACGTGCCTCAAGTATTACCTGTGTAGCGGATCGAATCGAAGCCTTATTTTAGTCCGAACTTTAGGTTTGTATAACAGAAGGTCTTTCTTTTCCCTTGGATTCTTTTATCCATATTTTGTATTATTATTTCTTGAGAACGGGCTTAGATGGACTGAGTTTTTTAGGCACATGCTATAAAAATTATACCTAATCGATTGCAATAAACTTCTAGAAAAAAGGATGGAAGCGATTTTTACAATAACATAAACTATAAATTTTATATATATAAATTTTTTTAAGTATACAAATTTTACATCTTTAAATTTTCAATTATAATTTCTTACAAAAAAAAAGTAAGGGGTTGTTTGTTTACTCCAGAATAATCAAGCGCTGAATGATTCAAATACTAAGTGATTCAGAAGCTCTGTATGAATTAGCTCTGAATGTGACATGTTGTTTAATAATGGCTCTGAATCATTCATAATGTAGTTCTGTGTTGAATCATTCAGCACTGTTTTACTGAATCAATCAGCACTGAATCATTCAGAGGTGAGAAACAAACAGTCTGAATGCTGAACGGTTCAACATTCAGTGCTGAATGATTCCATTCAGAGCCAAACAAACAACCCCTAAGAGTCCGTTTGATTCCAAAAAAAAGGCTATTTTCATTTCCATTTTCTTACAAAATAAAAAAAAAAGTTGAAAAAAACGTGTTTGATTGTAAAATTAGAAAATCATTTCTAAAAAACAAAAATAAGTGAAAATTTGAAAATATATAAATGATTTTTTCAGTGTTCATAGAAAACTGTTTACAAATTTTTAAAAATAAAAGTTGTGTTTTACATTTTAACTTAAGAAAGAAAGCATCCATATTTATCTCTGTAATTAATTAGAATAACATCGATGCTTTGCAAAATCTAGGCCTCAATGGTAGAATCGAGTTCAAAAAACTTCAAAATTTATGTTTCTCTCCTCGCTCAACTCCTATTTTGAGAATTTTTCTACAACATCAATATGTATCTTTGTTTTGTTCAAATTTATTATATAATTGGACCTTTCTCTGCAATTAATTTTTTATCATTTATGTGACTTTGAAAATAGTAACCCAAATATCCTTTCAATCCAATTAAAAATTGTGGACCAATTACCCTTGTAAACATAGGGTAAAGAGAAATCTGGAAGAGCACATATAAAGAGAAAATACTAGTAATTGTCTTTCAACTAAAATACTCTAGTTTTCACTCGATTTGATTGAAATAAATATATCATAGACGTGCACTATGAAGCCACTAAAATCAGCAACTTAAAACAGATACTCTAATGTGGATAAACCAGATGAAGCAGACCATGGAACATGAACAATAACCATGTGATTCTCGAACCCAAACTCCACATCTTTGCCGTCAATCTTGCAAGCAGTCCGCTTGTCCGAAGCAAAGGCTCTCACTTCACCGCTTCCCTTCACTTCAATCCGAACAGAGCTTTCGTTGTAGGCTAATGACTGGATGGCACCGCCGGTATTGAGCATGTCGACTAGCCCAATAGGGGAGAAATGGACTGATTTTCCAGCCAAGACAGTGACCGGTGAGACAGTTATGAGCTCGAAGTCGAAAGGTTTCAGTGAGATTTCAATGTTTTCGGCCGGTTTTGAGAGGACTAGTTTCTTGGACTGGGAGAAATACATGGCGAAAACTTGGACGCCTTCGATCGAAATCGGGTTCTTCCCACTGTTCCATTCGATGTTGTTTGGATTCATCTCAGCCGTCACCGTTTGCGAAAACTGCGAAAAGCATTGGTTTCTTCTAGTTTCACCGCACCATCCGCCACCTTGACAGTTAAATGCGCCGAGCACACCAGTATACTGTCCAAAACAAAAGGCTAAATTGTTAGTTCATTCATTATTTAAAAGGGGATAAAAAAACACTGCCAAATATGTATAAAGTACAAACCTTGTTCAAGTTTCCAGATTTTGAGCATGGTTTTGCCATCATGTAGAGGGTCTTCAAAAAGGCAATCCCTGGTTGGAAGTGCATAGTACTGGCAGTGGAGGATCTTTCTGTTCGGAAATAAACCGAGTACAAGTAATTTCCTTATAACCAGATTAGTGAGAATGCGAAATAAAAGCGGAAAAATAATACCCGAAATTGATAACGGAGTTTAGCCAATTTTGCTTACGTCTTCGGACTGCTGCAGATCTTTTACTAAGAGAGAAATTTTACAGGTGTTTACAAAACACTCACTACTCACAAGAAAGCTCTCTAGTATTGGGAGAAAGAAATTATTTTTGGGATGATTTTCAAGCTAAATGAGCTAGGGTATTTATAGTTGAAACTTAGAGACTAATCTTGTAAATACCCTAAAGTTCAATGACTCAATTTTGTAATTATTCCTATTACAAAATAATTAAAAAATTTAGCAGCCCATGTTTTTAATTCAAGCAGCCACCGGCTGCTAGCTTTCTTTAACCAACAATCTCCCACTTGAAGACTGATTTAAATATGTCTTCGCACCTCAATCAATGCAGCAACATTTCTGGTATTTTATTCTAGCATGCCAACTGAAGCTGAACACAACTTCAGTTTGTCCGTAGTCACCGTCTTTGTTAACATGTCTGCCGGATTTTGAGCTCCACTGATCTTTTCAAGATTCAAAATCCCATCTTCCAGAAGAGACCGGATAAAATGATATCGCAATTGTATGTGCTTTTTCCTGGAATGAAAAGATGGATTCTTAGCTAGATGGATAGCACTTTGACTGTCGCAATACAATATATTGTTTTCTTGTTTCTTGCCTAACTCTTCCAAGAAATTTTGGAGCCAAACCATCTCCTTGCTAGCTTCCGTAACAGCGACATATTCTGCTTCAGTTGTGGAGAGAGCAACAATCTTCTGTAGTTGAGAAACCTAACTCAATGCGGTTACTCCTAGAGTATAGACATACCCTGTAGTGCTCCTTCTGATGTCGACATTTCCGGCTAAGTCAGCATCTACATAGCCTGTCAGTATCGTATCTCCACCTTTGAAATAAAGTGCTTTGTTTGTGGTACCCCGCAGATATCTGAGGATCCATTTGACTGCTTCCCAGTGTATCTTGCCCGAATTATTCATGTACCTGCTAACAGCTCCCACTGTATGAGCAATATCTGGTCTGGTACAAACCATGGCATACATCAGACTTCCAATTGCTGAGGCATACGGCACCTTCACCATGTGTGCACGTTCTTCCTCCGTCTTTGGTGATTGGTCTTTGGAGAGTCTGAAATGAACACCTAAAGGTGTACTTACTAATTTAGCATCTTGTATGTTGAACCTGGAGAGTACTTTGTTGATGTACTCAGCCTGTGATAACATCAAAGTCCCTGACTTTGTGTCTCTTTTGATCCTCATCCCAAGAATCTGCTTTGCAGCGCCCAGATCCTTCATAGCAAACCGTTTCGACAATTTTTGCTTCAAGTGTATAATCTCTTGCATGTCTGAGCCTGCAACGAGCATGTCATCAACGTACAATAATAAAATAATGAAGCTGTTGTCGAACCTCTTGATGTAGCAACAATGATCTGCTTGGCATCTGATAAAACCACTGCTACTCATGAAGCTATCGAACTTCTTGTACCACTATCTAGGAGCTTGTTTTAAACCATACAAGCTCTTCTTCAACCTACATACCAGGTTTTTCTTGTCTGCCTCTATGAAGCCTTCTGGCTACCTCATATAGATTTCTTCCTCTAAATCACCATGAAGGAAAGCTGTCTTTACATCTAACTGCTCAAGATGTAAATTCTCTACAGCTACAATTTTCAACACCAGTCTGATTGTAGACAGTTTTACGACTGGAGAGAAAATTTCATTGTAGTCAATACCTTCTTTTTGCTGAAAACCTTTGACTACCAATCTTGCTTTGTAGTGTTTGCTCCCATCGTGCTCTTCTTTGATCCTGTAAACCCACTAGTTATGGAGCGCTCCCTTGCCTGGTGGTAATTCAGCTAATTCCCATGTCTGATTTGACATAAGCGAGTCCATCTCATCTTTCATGGAAGACTCCCACTTGACTGAATCCTCCACTTGCATTGCTTCATCATAGCACTCTGGTTCACCATTGTCAGTCAGCAACAAGTACTGTAAAGAAGGAGAATACCGTTGGGTTGGTTTAGGAATTCTGGAGGAGCGTCTCAGTTCTGGTGTGCCTGGTTCTTCCTCTTGAACTGCTTTAGGACTGATCTGAACATCATTTCCAGAAATCTCATCGAACTCAGCAAATTCCTTTGTTTCAGCTTCGGTATTACTTGATTCTGCGGTTGATCTGTCTTTGTACATCACATTTTCATTAAAAATGACGTCTCTGCTTCTGATGATCTTTCAATTTTCGTAGTCCCAAAACCGGTAACCGAACTCATCACCGCCGTAACCAACAAAGGCACATTTGTTGGACTTAGCATCAAGTTTACTTCTTTCAGAAGAGTCTATGTGTACATAAGAAATACAACCAAACACTCTTAAGTGTGAAAGGTTTATTTCTTTCTTGCTCCAAACTTCTTCTGGTATTCCGCCATCCAAAGGAACTGAGGGCCCACGGTTGATCAGGTAAGCTGCAGTGTTGATAGCTTCAGCCCATAGAAATTTGGGCAATCCGGCATGTATCCTCATGCTTTTGGCACGTTCATTCAGAGTTCTGTTCATGCGCTCTGCTACGTCATTCTGCTGCGGTGTTATGGGAACTGTTGTCTCCATCTTGATCCCATTGTTTGCGCAGAAATCTCTGAATCTACTGTCTCTGTACTCTCCTCCATTGTCAGACCTCAACCGCTTGACTTTCAAACCAGTTTCATTTTCCACCATGACCTTCCATTTTCTGAAGGTATCAAAGACTTCTGATTTCTTCTTCAGAAAATAAACCCACACCTTCCTTGTTGAATCATCGATGAATGTGACATAATATAGTGAGCCTGCAAGAGATGGAACTGGGGATGGTCCCCATACATCAGTATGAACCAATTCTAACCTTTCTGCCTTGGGAGTCTTGCCAATCTTTGTAAAGCTGACTTTCTTTTGTTTGCCAAAGATGCAATCCTCGCATAGTCCGACATCTACATTCTTTAGATCCGGCAGCTTCCCTTTTGACAAAAGTATCTTCATTCCTTTCTCGCTCATATGGCCAAGCCTTTGGTGCCATAGGTTTGATTTTCCATCAGCATCTGCTACTGTAATGATATTCTCTAAATTTGAGGTTACATAGAGAGTACCAGTCTTCTTACCACGAGCAATGACGAGTGCTCCTTTGGTAATCTTCCATTCACAGTCTGAAAAGGTTGTGCTATATCCTTCTCCATCAAGCTGTCCAACAGAAATCAGATTTCTTTTGAGGCCAGGAATATGTCTCACTCCTGTCAGCTTCCAGGTGGTCTGGTTTTGCAGCTTTAGTCGGATGTCTCCTTTTCCGACGATCTTTAAGGTTTCATCATCAGCAAGATGAACCTTCCCAAAATCACCACTGACATAGTTCTCCATGATTTCTTGGCATTGGGTGGAGTGGAAAGACGCCCCTGAATCCAAGATCCATGATTCAATCGGACTGTTGACGCTTAGAATCATGGCATCACCTGTCTCTTCTGTCACGTTGGTAGATTCCTGTGCGCCAGTATTTTTCTTTGGTGCTCGGCAATCTCTTTTGAAGTGACCCTTCTTGCTGCAATTATAACAGGTAAAATCTTTATTTACAGTTCTTGATTTTCCTCGTCTGGATTTGGATCTGCCACAATTTGAATTTCTTTCTGAAGTTCTCCCTCTAGACTCTGTGTGCAAGGCTGAGGAGGTTGATGCTTCACCCGATTCTCTCCGTCGAATTTCTTCGCTCAGTACAAGATCCCGAACATCGTCGAATTTTAATTTGTTGTTTCCCGACGAACTGCTGACTGCTGTAACAGTAGCATTCCAACTGTCTGGTAGAGATGATAAGAGAATTAAAGCTCGAACTTCATCATCGAATTTAATTTCCACTGAACTCAACTGGGTTGTGATTGTGTTGAGTTCATTTAGGTGTTGTGCCACCGATGCCCCTTCCGTCATCCGCAAATTGAATAATCGCCTCATCAAATGAACTTTGTTTGAGGCTGATGGCTTCTCATACATACTGGAGAGAGCCGCCGTGGTCTTTTCCTTTGCTATGTTGAAAGCAACATTGCGGGATAACGTCAGTCGGATAACTCCGAGGGCTTGTCTGTCGAGAAGAGCCCAGTCTTCATTCTTCATGCCCTCTGGTTGCTTTCCTGAAAGAGGTTGATATAGATTTTTCTGGTACAGAAAATCTTCAATCTGCATCTTCCAAAAGCCAAAGTCCGCACCATCGAACTTTTTAATTTTCACCTTCCCTTCGTCTGCAGCCATCGCTCCCACTCGAATCTGGCTTCGCTTGGATCGTTTCTGACAATTTCTGCGAACCGCCGTGTATTAGAACACCTCCGTCGACAAACTCGTATCGCCTACCGAATTTCACTATTCACGAAATTCACTATTCACGTGAATAGTAATAAATAGTAACCTCGCAGAAAATTGACAAAATTCACAACCAAAAGCTTTGATTACCAGTTGTTAGAAAATAAACCGAGTACAAGTAATTTCCCTATAACCAGATTAGTGAGAATGCGAAATAAAAGCGGAAAAATAATACCCGAAATTGATAACGGAGTTCAGCCAATTTTGCTTACGTCTCCGGACTGCTGCAGATCTTTTACTAAGAGAGAAATTTTACAGGTGTTTACAAAACACTCACTACTCACAAGAAAGCTCTCTAGTATTGGGAGAAAGAAATGATTTTTGGGATGATTTTCAACCTAAATGAGCTAGGATATTTATAGTTGAAACTTAGGGACTAATCTTATAAATACCCTAAAATTCAATGACTCAATTTTGTAATTATTCCTATTACAAAATAATTAAAAAAATTTAGCGGCCCATGTTTTTAATTCAAGCAGCCACCGACTGCTAGCTTTCTTTGACCAACACTTTCCGTCGGGCATGACAAGACGTTTGAGGAGTGAAAAGTTGTGGTTGCCGGTGTCGCTCACAATAATCGGGCCACCGGAGATGGCCCTTGAAGCAGCATGGAACTCGGCACAAGGGTGAGTGGATTGGAACATGTCCCAGTCAGGGTGAATAAAGTTGCCCATCCATAGACTGTTGTAAGCACAGTGAACCATGTGACATCCTTGGAGCCAAAATGTGCCGTTAGGGTCACCTGATGGATCAGTGCACCAAAAATCGTCCCATATAAAACAAAGCAACCCATCAGACCAAAAGCCCAAAAAACTCAATATGAATTATACAGTGAAGTATATAATATTATTTTATTAATGTCATCTCAAGCTGCTTTAATTTTATCTTTAATGATGATGCACACTAAAAAAAATTAAATACAAAATAGAAGTGAATAACTTACCGACGCGACCGAGACAAATGGTTTCTGTTCCAAGAAACATAAAACCATTGCAGTGTTCCATACTGGCAATAACGCCGTTCCTTTGAAATGCTTTCTGACGGAATCCGTTAACGCTTTAAAATAAGCTTTTGCGAGCTCAACTCTTCCACCGTAATTTTCACACGACATTTCCAACAGCTGTTTCAAAACGGGGAAAAAAAACATGATTAAAATATTTAAATCAGATTTATTATTATGATATTGGAGAGGGAAAAAAGTAAAAGTTTTTAAAAATTTATGATAAAGATTTGATGAGAAATAGCAATAACTAATTAACTGTTCCGTGCCGATCAAATGTGAAATATGTCAAAGTAAGTTAACCAACCAAAGTTTTTGTGAAATATGTCAAAGTAAGTTAACCAGCCAAAGTTTCGTCTTTACTAGTCAAAGTAAAAGAAAAAAAGAGATTAAGATTTGGTCGGCCATGGTCAATATTTTATTTTCATGAATTTTCTAGAAAACAAGGACTACTTTCAGATCTCATCCATACAAAAAAATTATTTTAACATTGAAACTTTTTTTAATTGGAAAAATTAATATGGGTAAATAACTTACATGGATCACGTCGACTTTAACTCCATCAATTCCGACATTTTCCAAGTGAGAATGAAGTCCTTCATAAAGTTCATCGGCCTTCTCCGGCGGCACCAACCCGATACCGGTGTTGAAAATCTTATCAACGGCGAGACCCTCCATTGTTTTCTTCAATCCCGGCGACAGCTCCGGCCTAATGACCTTGGTTTCCGGCAAGCCATGGACATTAGGCCTTAAACCACCCCAATATCCACACAAGGTATGCCACACATAAACAAAGTCCACAGTGTTAAATTCCTCCTTCAGGTCCTTGATAAGGCAGCCATGCCCTTATTAGCGGAACCGTTGGCCAAACTCCGAGGGCTAACATAGTCCCTAAACTTGTAATTCTCTTGAAACTTCAACAGCCTGCATGGCATTTGTTCACCGGCCACCGTACAATTCATGCCCTCTTTGGTGATGGGATCCTCATCATGGCTAATGGATTGCCACCCGTCATCGATCAGCACCAGTCCCGGTGGGCATCCACCTTCCACCAATCCCTACACACCTTCCCAAACACCTTGAGGGTGCACCGTAAGATAGAATGCATCCCACGTGCACCAACCGAATTTGTCCACGATACCTGGTGGGTTTTTCTCTTCCAATAACTTGAAGGTTCCAAGGTGATCCTTCACCACTTTCATGGCTTCCTTGACCAAATTGAATGGATCTTCACCGACGTGAACGTAAAGAACACTCCGGGTGAATTCACGAGATAATGTTCTCGATTTTTTTTTTCACGATATGGTGCACATCCCAGATT
The DNA here is from genome assembly GCF_006381635.1 of Hibiscus syriacus. Lineage (NCBI taxonomy): Eukaryota > Viridiplantae > Streptophyta > Magnoliopsida > Malvales > Malvaceae > Hibiscus > Hibiscus syriacus. The sequence continues at coordinate 728,278 of NW_024062326.1, read as the reverse complement.
AATTGCTGGAATGGGGTGATTTCTACAGTGGTCTTGGAGGTCGCCATGGCATCCGGGCGACCTTGGAGGTCGCCATGGCATCCGGGCGACCTTGGAGGTCGCCATGGCATCCGGGCGACCTGTGTGTATTACAGAATAGGGCCATGCAATCAACATGGACATGCAATCAACATGGGACATGCAATCAACATGGGACGTGGGAATGCATGGGGGAGGGGATGCCATGCAATCAACATGGGACGTGGGAATGCATGGGGGAGGGGATGCATGGGGTGGGAATGCATGGGGGAGGGATCAACATGGGATGTGGGAATGCATGGGGGAGGGGATGCATGGGACGTGGGAATGCATGGGTGGGAATGCATGGGGGAGGGGATGGTGCATTGGACGTGGGAATGCATGGGTGGGAATGCATGGGGGGAGGGGATGGTGCATTGGACGTGGAACTGTGCATGGATATGCACGGCGAACTGTAGGTCACGGTGGTCGCCATGGAGTCTCGGCGACCAAGGTCCTGCTGCATGCATGCGTTGCATCATAGCTCATAGCTTGCATGCATGCGTTGCATCATAGCTCATAGCTCAGAGATTCCTGCACCCGTACCTGTATGTGTTGCATCTATAATTACGTTATTGCAGCGTTAATTTAGCTGTGAGCCTTTCAATGCTCAATAGTTAACGCTCAGTTGTTTTATATAAAGGATATGGGGTATAGGGTAGAAGCACAAGCAGAACCAGCACATATAAATTTTGCCGAGAGAAATAAAAGGAAGAAGAAGAAAAGAAGATAAAGGCTCAAACATAGTTGAGGTAATTTTTTTATTGTTTAATTTAGTTTATTATATGAAATTATTAGTTTGTTAGTTTCGGGTGCAACTTAAAACTAAAATCTAGTTAATTAGTTTGTTAGTATAAATTATTAGTTTGTAAGTTTAAGTTATATTATATTAGTTTATTAGTTTAAGTTATATATTATATATATAAAAAATTAGTTAATTAGTTTCTTAGTTTAAGTTATTAAATATAAAAAATATTAATTAATTTGTTAGTGTCTTTAAACGTATATTAGGTTGTTCGTTGAAGTTGAAGTTATATTATAATAAAATTAATTAGTGCTTAATTAGTTTGTTATTTTAACTAAGTTATATTATAATAAAGAAATAGTTTATTACTTTAAGGTATATTATAATATATTAGATTATATAAAATTAATTTGTGGGAGCTATTGTTGTTTAAATAAATATTTTGTTTACACATACATGACATTATTTTACAATATTTGCCCACGTACAGATTGATTCGAAGAAAGAAACAAGGCAGGAAAAGAAAGTAAAGGAAGAAGGCATAAAGACGTGAGTAATTTATTATTTTTTGTTGTCCATTTTTTGTTGTTGTGTATGTGTAAATTAGTTAGTTAGTAAGTTTATATTAGATTTATATAAACTAATTTGTGCAAGATAATTTCCGTTTTAAAAAATATTGTGTTTAAAAATATTTAGTGTTGTTTTAAAAATATTTTGTTTAATTTACATTGTATGTGTATATTAGTAAGAAGTAAAAATTAATTGAATGAAATAATCCGGACAACGCATTATCTTGCGGAATAATTATTTTGAGAACATTATCTCGACAGTTTTGCCTAACAAATTTGTTTGATATTTTTAAAAAAAAATATTATCAAACTAATCATTATTATTAGTAATAATTACTAAATGATTAGTATCAAATCTAAATCATTAAATATTTATAATAAATAATTATTAGTGATTATGACTAAATCATATTATTATTAAATCATTAAATATCAAATCATTAGATTAATAGTAATTATCAAATCATTATTAGGTTTATTAGTAAGCAATCAATCAAGTTAAATAATAACTTTTATTTGATCATTAATATAATAGTATATTATATTATATTTAATAATTTATGAAATTATCTTATCTAATTTTTTAATCTAAATTAATTTATTTTTTTATTTGTAGAGAAAATGAGCAACAACTTTTTCACGATTGTCCATTATAATGGACAGATTATGGAAAATGAGGTCGGAGTAGTTTTTCAGTCTGAAAAACCAATAAATATGATGTTCAAAAAAGACATCACATTTATAGAAATGAAGCATAAGATAGAAAGAAAAATTCGAGCTGCAGTGGATGGTTTGAGGTATAGGTTTATGATATGCTCTAACCCAGTCAGATATGCTGCAGTTCCACTTGAAGAAGATGATGATATTGGAACCATGGTTGGATTACATGAGTCAACCAATATAGCAGTTATTGAATTATTTGTTGATGTGCGTAACATATGTGATGTTCCTGGGTCATCAAGAGGTGTGGCTCAAAATCCATCTGAAATGGCTTTATATAGTCAGTTTGAGGAGCCGACATACAGGTTCCCGAACAGTTTTATGGCACTATTGGAAAGTGTAAATGAAGTCGGGGGACATCTATAGCAGCAGAGTATGAGACGAGAAACATACCGGAATTGGTTGTTGATATTGACGCTGAAAATCGATGGGGAGAAATTCATGATGATTCAAGCGAAGATGAAGAAACTGAAGAACCCGTTTTGGGCGGCGACGAAAATATTTTTGGTGGAGGTGCAATTGATGAAGTTCCGACACCGTATGAAGCTACTCCTCACATGTACGAGATAGATTATGATGCAATGAGGGCACCTGAATTCCCAGACATGCCACATTTACCTCCGTACCAAATGACTGAATCATTCGATAATTCTGGTGAATTTTCAGTTGGGGTGCAATTCAGAGGAAAAAATGAAGCTACGCTGGCTATTAAAGAGTACTGCATCAAATGCCATGTTGATGTCCATGTTGCAGAGTCCAACCAGAAAACCCTATACGCAAAGTGTGTAAAATATGGCCCAGAGTGCAAGTGGAAGATCAGAGTGTCGAAAAATCAAAGGCACGATGTTTGGGTCATCACGAGGTACAATGGTTCGCACACATGTTTGCGAAACTCCATCGAACAAGACCACCGACTATTGGACTCCGATGTAATATGTGAATACGTGAAGGCGATGGTTGAAAAGGATCCAAGGATATCTTGTTCAGTGTTAGCTGCATCTATTCGAAGCCAATTTGGATATCAAGTAAAATATGGCAAGGTGTGGAATGCGAAAATGAAGGCAATGAAGTTGACGTATGGAGATTGGGATACATCGTACAATGAGCTACCACATTTGCTACAAGCAATGAAGCGATTTATCCCAGGAACTATAGTGAAGTCTCAAACCATGCCCGCATATGACGAAGAAGGTCAACTTCTGCCAGGGAAGAAAATATTTCATAGACTATTTTGGGCATTCAAGGCATGTATTGAAGGATTTCCATTTTGCAAACATATGATCCAAGTAGATGGTACGTGGTTGTATGGTCAATATAGGCATGTACTTTTGATGGCAGTTGCTCAAGATGGTGAGCGAAATATCTTCCCAATTGCATTCGCCATTGTTGAGGGAGAGACAACAGAGGCTTGGGATTTCTTTCTGACCAATCTACGTCAATATGTCGTTCGTGAAGATGGAGTTTGCTTGATATCCGATAGAGGAACGGGTATTTTGGCGGCAATTGAACGACCAGGAAGTCGTTGGATACCTCCGTATGCATATCCGACATTTTGTATCCGTCATATTGGCAAGAATAGTATCGACCAGTTTCATAACGCACATATTCGTAGCGAGATAGTCAGCATGGGTAAGTTTTATTTTCAATATTTGTGTATTTTTTACGTGGTTTTTTTAATTGCGGTTTAACACAATATATTATGGAACAGGATACGAACTACGTCGACCAAATTTTGACAAGAGATTGGAGAATTTGAAGGTATTTTACGATGATCAGCGTGTTTGGAAGTGGGCTTCAAAAATACCGCGGGAAAAATGGTCACAAGCATACGATGAAGGTCGGAGATACGGACATATGACCACAAACCTTGTTGAGGCCATTAATTCGGTACTAAAAGGTACACGCCATCTCCCAATAGCGAGTGTGGTGAAAGAGACGTACTTTAGACTGGGTAAAGTTTGGTCGGACAAAGGCAAGGAAATTGAGAGTCTCATAAATAGAGGTAAAACTTGGGCTCCTACAGTGGTGGAATCAATGGAAGCAAATGAGCGATTGGCAACATCAATGGTTGTTCATAATTTCGACCGAGTTGGTCATACTTTTGTCGTGTCGTGCATACGTCGTAACGTCGGAGGAGAAGACCAAACATTTAGAGTTGATTTACGACACAAATGGTGTGATTGTGGTCGTTTTCAGGCATGGAAATATCCATGTGCTCATGCAGTCGCTGCATGTATGTATGCTGGTGTAAGCGCATACACTTATGTTGATGAATGCTTCCAACTACGTAGGATATTAAATGTCTACAGCTATGTGTTCAGACAGATCCCGAATGAATCATATTGGCCCAAAAAGGATCATGATGAATGGCTACCAAATCCAATGCTTCGCAGAAGTCCAAAGGGTCGACCTGAGTCCACTCGAATTCATACCAGTATGGATTTTCATGCTATAGAGAGAGGTCAAGCAAAGAGATGCGGATTATGTAGGGGTGAAGGCCATTCAAAAAACAATTGTCCTAATTTACCAAGATATAGGCCTCATCATTAGTAATCATATATGTATTTCTATGTATTTATTAATCATTATAAAATGATTTAATAATGATTTAAATATTTAATGATTTGATGATTTAGTAATGATTTGATAATAATCATTATAGTAATGATTTGATAATAATCATTATAATAATGATTTAATAATGATTTAACTATTTAATGAACAAATATTTAGTAATGATTTGATAATAATCATTATAGTAATGATTTGATAATAATCATTATAATAATGATTTATTAATAATCATTATAAAAATGATTTAATAATGAATTAAATATTTAATGATTTGATGATTTAGTAATGATTTGATAATGATTTAAATATTTAATGATTTGATGATTTAGTAATGATTTGATAATAATCATTATAGTAATGATTTGATAATAATCATTATAGTAATGATTTGATAATAATCATTATAATAATGATTTATTAATAATCATTATAAAAATGATTTAATAATGAATTAAATATTTAATGATTTGATGATTTAGTAATGATTTGATAATGATTTAAATATTTAATGATTTGATGATTTAGTAATGATTTGATAATAATCATTATAGTAATGATTTGATAATAATCATTATAATAATGATTTAATAATGATTTAAATATTTAATGAACAAATATTTAGTAATGATTTGATAATAATCATTATAGTAATGATTTGATAATAATCATTATAGTAATGATTTGATAATAATCATTATAATAATGATTTATTAATAATCATTATAAAAATGATTTAATAATGAATTAAATATTTAATGATTTGATGATTTAGTAATGATTTGATAATGATTTAAATATTTAATGATTTGATGATTTAGTAATGATTTGATAATAATCATTATAGTAATGATTTGATAATAATCATTATAATAAGGATTTATTGTTAATAAGGATTTATTGTTAATATTTAATTATTTGATACTAATGATTTAAAATAGTTGATTTACTAAATATCTAATTATTTGATACTAGTAATGATTTGATACTAAAAATCATTGTTAAGGTAAAAAAAAGTAGTCTAATTTCAATAAATAATTTGTAATAAATAGCAAACGAGTTTACAATTGTTGTCGATGTCGGGGTGTTGTTGAATGATAATGTCGGGGCGGACGTCTGATACGTTGTGGCCGTTGTGGCTCAGGAGTATTGTACCCATCCCCCTCATTCATTGGGGGTATTTGAACTGTCATGTGTTCAAAGTCATACGTCGACGAAAACGTAGGAGAATAGATGGGTGCCTCAGGCTGCACAAACTCTGGTATGTATGCCGGGCCAGTAGAATCATCAACTGCGTGATGCAACGATTGTGGTGCGCTATTATCCACATCGGTCATTTCCGCTTCAGTTTGTAGAGATGAACTCCCACTCCCACTCGGTAGAGAGTATTCAGCTTTACCAAATCTTTTCTTAAACCTCAAAAATTGTCGCCTCTCTACTATTGTTGTGAGGAACGGCTTTCCATTATCCAAAAAATAAGCAAGGTAAGCCGAAGTCTCAAAATTAAAGTCGTCGTCTTGAATGGCGTCAAGAGTTGGCATGAATGAAGCCCTATTGTTCCAAGCATTAATGTAGGTTGCATGCTTCTCAACCCAATTAACGCTTTCTTTACGACGACCATCAAATCTGTGCAGTTCGTCATGCGTCTCAACCCAATTCACTGGACGACGACCATCTAAGTTTTGGAGGAGGTCATGATCCCATGGACTCCGCGGAATAGGTTGGTGGAAGTGGAATTGCCTCAGCACTCTATCCCCAAATTGGATCTCAACAAAAGCAAAATTGATCAATGGTGTAACAGCACACCAATATTGAAACCCATCTAAAATATCGTGCGGTATCAACGCAAATAATTCTTCATTCATGTATGGTCTCCAATTAAACTGTAAAATTACAAAAACAATAAAATTTATTTAAATCAGATAATATAGTTAATTTAAATAATAATTAAAAAATACAAATTATGCATACCTCCTTTTTGGCCTTAATGTCGATCTTCAACCTGAACTCTTTAATGTTGTTGTGCACTAAACCTGTGCCTTCAATTTTATGCCTCCATCTGTATATCAATCAAAACAAAAATAGAGACATTTTGTTCAATAATTTTAATCAAAATAAATATTTTTTAATTAATATTTTATATTAAAATAGAGGATTCATATTACCTTCCGGCAAGTGGAAAGTCAACCGCAGTCCGACTAATCGGTGTCAAAAACGGAAGTCTATGCCAAGCCCATGATTGTAGCAGCAATAGACATCCACCGATTTCTACTGTATTATTATCATTCACGACTAATGACGCCTTGCACATCTCACGATACAAGAACGCCAATATCGCCGAACCCCAGCTATATTGCCTACAATTCTCAAAATTTGTTAAAAAAAGAAGATACTGAGTGTGAACATAACTACCGGATTTATCAGGCATCAAAATTCCCCCAATCAATTGTAATATACGCTCGTGTTGCATATATAATTTCGTGCTCCGTACTATTTGATTGAAGTTGAAATTCATTCTTCAACCATGACAACCTCACCCGCCACCCTTTACACTCTGGTGGTACGGGCGCTTTCCCAAGAAACAAGTTGCAAAGTTGTTCCACCTTATTAAACTCATGTGACATTACCACCGGCATCCCATTAGTTTGGACCCCGAGTTGCATTGCCACATCCTCCAAAGTTATCGTGCATTCGCCACACGGCAAATGAAACGTGTGCGTTTCTGGTCTCCAACGTTCAATCAACGCACTGATCAAACCTGGGACCAACTTGTAATCTCGCACAAATGTGATATACCAAAATCCAGCCTCTTGCAAATTTTCTTCTATTAGTGGGTGTGGCTTGGGCACTTTATGTAGTCGAAGACGAAGGACTCGCTGCTCGTCCTCCTACAATTAAATATTTCAAAAAAATTATCACAATCATAAAATAATATTCAAATATTTATTAATTATAATTCATTAAACAAATATTTTATTCACCATTATTCCCAAATGACTTGAAATATGTTCATTGTCAAGCCTCAATAGTGGAATTTGGTCAGCCATTTGAATGAATCTGTAAAAAAAATTAAACAACAATATTTAAAAAATCATTTAATATAATCTAATATAAACTAACTAACTAATTTACAACACTAAACTTTAATATAATAGCTTATAATATAATAAACTAATAAACTAACAAACTAAACTTTTTAAAATATAAGTTAAACGTAAACGCTAAACCCTTAAACAACTAATAAAATATTCTTCTATATAACTAAAACTAACTAATAAACTATTTTTTCATTATAATATACTACTAATAAACTTACTACCTAATTTTTTATATAATATAAATTCAACAAACAAATATAACTTAACTATTTAACTAACACAAACTAATTAAATAATTTTTTTATATAACTAACTATTAACAATACAAACTAATTAATTATTTTTTAACTATATAACTATCAAACATATACTAATTAAATATTTTTTAATTTATGTATACTATAACTTAAACTAACAATCATATAACCCTAAACTAACAAACTAATTAGCTGATTTTTGTTTTACCCTAAACCCTAAACTAACAAATTAAACATTTATAATAATAAACTAATTTAAATACAAAAAATTTACCTTATCTCCCTTTCGAATTCTTCTTACTTTCCTTTCTCCCTTTCTTTCTTTCTTTCCTTTCTCCCTTTCTTTCTTTCTCGATGGCAATCACTTCTCCCTTTCTTTCTTTCTTTTATAACCGGCTGCCTCAATTATTTCACCAACCGACTGCCTTAATTATTTCACCAATAATTGTACAATTGCAGCTTCAATTATTGTACCAATTATTTCACATGCATGCAGCAATGGTTCACATGGTTTCATTGGGAGCCGTAGGCATGCAGCATGCACACGTGAAGGAATGGATGATGGGGCTGCATGTGAATGGATGATGGGGCTGCATGTGAATGGATGATGGGAATGGCGCCGGGACTACATGGCGACCTATAAGGTCGCCGGGACTACATGGCGACCTATAAGGTCGCCGGGACTACATGGCGACCTATAAGGTCGCCGGGACTACATGGCGACCTATAAGGTCGCCGGGACTACATGGCGACCTACACCCTATTCCACTGCATGGCCACCTCGCATGGCTCGCACTCGTATGGCTCGTATGCATGGGGACCTCGCATGGCTCGCACTCGTATGGCTCGTATGCATGGGGACCTCGCATGGGGAGAACGACCTCTCTATTCCACTGCATGGCCACCTCGCATGGCTCGCACTCGTATGGCTCGTATGCATCTATTCCACTGCATGGCCACCTCGCATGGCTCGCACTCGTATGGCTCGTATGCATGGGGACCTCGCATGGGGAGAACGACCTCTCTATTCCACTGCATGGCCACCTCGCATGGCTCGCACTCGTATGGCTCGTATGCATGGGGAGAACCAGAACCATTGGCTCGTATGTTCCCGTATGTCGCCTGGATTGCATGGCGTCCTACAAGGTCGCCTGGATTGCATGGCGTCCTATGGCATCACTGTAGAATTCACCCCATTCCAGCAATTAATCTGGGATGTGCACCATATCGTGAAAAAAAAAATCGAGAACATTATCTCGTGAATTCACCCGAACACTCCGGAAAGTAGCGGAGGCGACCACGGTGGAGCCGCTTTCAACGCAGATATCGACTTTGTCATCGGCACCGGGCTGAAGCGAAGCCCTGAAGGGGCCTTCGAGGAGGGGGAGGAGGATGACATAAGGCCTGCCGGAGTCCGATTTGTCGAGCATCACCATTTGAGTCTCGTTTTCAAGGTCCTTCCCACCAACCCAATGAGTAGTCCACCAGACTTTGAACCTGAAAATGCTCATGAACTTGATGTCCTTCAGCTTCCCGATGGGGACAACATGGCGGCTGTCGGATTCAACGGCGTCAAATCCTACAAAGGATCCGATGGTGGATATTGATTTGTCGGTGGAAGGAGTTACCGTGATGTTATCAGGGACGTCGGTGAGAAAAACGTGGCCATTGACAAGGAAGTTTGAACCTTCATGTGAGATTAAAGACTGGTTATTATGGCCATCAACAAGGCCTGAAGCAGCAGAATTAACCTTACTCAAGCTTGGAGACATACTGGAAAGAAAAAAAAACAGGTTTTTGCTGTTTAGTTTAAGAAATCAAAAGGAGACAGAGTTAAAAACAAATAAATAGAATTAAAAAAAAGGCTTGTTTATGTTTATACAAGGAAAAAAAACTGAGATTTTTTCAAAAGAAATAAAATCAATGAAAATAAATTGCTTTGATTCTGTGTGTGTTTTTTTTTTTTTTTGAAGCTTGAATAGCTTTGCTCTGTTTTGGTTGTTTAAACGAGACAGGCAGCGCTCTAATTTATAGGCTTTTGGGAGCGAAAGTGGGGGTGAAATTTCGTTAAAAAAAAAAAGGAAATATACGAGGAGAGGGGTCGGTTTGGAATTCACTTTATTACTACGTGTTCTTAATTAATCAAGTGACTCATACTTCGCAATAAATTAAAAGATGTGTTATTACTTTCTATCCAAAATTATTATTAAAGTAATTCTTTTATGCTCAACGATTAATAATTAATACAATTAACGATGAGTATTATTAATTTAATTTATAAAATTTTTAATTTTAAAGAATTTAACGTATAAATTAATTAAAAATTTAAAAATAAATTATTTAAATGAAAGGTAAATTATACCAGTAATCATTTAATTATTGTCTATTTTCATTTTGATCAATATTTTTAAAATTTTATTAATCAAGTCATACAACTATTTAAATTCATTCAATTAAGCCACTTGCTGTCAATATTTAACGGAGAAGCTGATGTGACAATTAAAATATTTGATATAATTACATATTTGGTCACTGTTACTTATATATTCTATCAATTTGGTCCTAATTTTAATAAATTAAAATAAGCTTAACCCTCAAATCAAATGGTATCATGTATAATGACCCAAAATTCAACTTTTCATTTTAATTTATTTTAATTTTAAAATTTACGACTTATTCTATATTTATAACAAAGAAAAATTTATAACAAAACATTTTTCTTAAAAAATTGAATAGCTCAAGCAATAATTTATGATATTAAATTTAAAGCAAACTAAATTTATCGCCCTTTTGATATATGTCACATTTTGATATAGGAGATGAATTTTTAAAATTTTAAAGGAAGATTGTTACTGAAACTAAAACGAAATCTCATCATTCATAGTTCAAACAGATTAAAATCACAAAACAAGACTAAATTTTCACATTAATTAATCATTAGCAACTTTCAAGTTGAAATTATGCTTAGAGACCATAATATAATTTTCTAAAAGTTTAGAGACTTATATGTAAGTAACTATAAATTAATCAATTTTAATACTTGGAATTAAATAAGTCAATTTAGTGTATAATAACCCAAGGTGAATTTAGAACTTACAAATTACACTTTTGAGAGTCATATTAACACATAGTAATCAATTAGGGACTTAATTATAAATTAACATGAGATCAAAACTTTAAAGATAAACTCATACATTGGACATTTATAAAACATGGTATTCTTACATGGAACTAGTTTTTATTAATCCATTGATAACTCTAAACAATGACTTGGGACCAATTCATAATCTTTGATAAGTTTGGGGGCTAAAATGTAATTATATAAAAATTAAAAGACTAAATTTTAAATTAGTATAAAGTATATTTCTATTACTATTTAGACCAAAATATTCCTTTAACCAAGTTAGAATTCTTTAAAGATCATCTTATCACCTTTTATGATCTTTAGGGACTAAATAATCAATTTTAAAAGTTTTAAAGGTTATTTGAGATGTTAATTATTTTACTGATTGACATATTATTAAGCATGTGATATTCAAAAACTATGAATTAAAAAAATGAGGAATCCTATTGATACTAGATGTTGGTTTTGGTACTAAAAATCATTCCGGAATTCCCAGTATTGATACTGCAGATTAAATTTCGAATTGAACTCCTGAAGCCTTAAAAATCAACATTCTTAAACTCTAGGAAAAATCAAATTACTTACTATTTCACCTAATCACTCAAATCAACAACATTTATCATCAAACTATACTTAATATGCACTAACATACAATTAAAAAGCACTTAGCATCAAGTTACCCTATTTGTAGAATGTACTTGTGATTCTTACTTATTTTTCATCAAAATTAACATCCAACCATTATAAAATCATTTCAAGGGTAGCCCATATGATTTCGTAACCTCAGCAAATATAAACTTAATCATTCATGAATAAATCTTTTCCAAACATGTTCATGTAAAATCTAACTTAACTAAGACGATATATATAATATTTATCAATCACGCAGCATGAAATCAAATGAACTTATCTTATAACTTCATGGATCTTTGTATCACTATACAAAACAAATTTGTAGCAACGGTTTTAGTGGCGTTTTTAGAGAAAACGCAGTTATTTTTTTTACATATTCAAACGTTGCGATATCCTGATAAATAGTGGCTTTTTGTGAAAACACTGCTAAAAACACACTTTAGTGGCGTTTATGGAAAAACGCTGCTATAGCCATATATATAGTAACGTTTTTGTAAAAACGCCGCTAAAAATACACACTTTAGTGGTGTTTATGTAAAAAAGCCGCTATAGCCAGATATATAATGGCGTTTTTGTTAAAACGCCACTAAAAATGCATACTTTAGAGGCGTTTATGTAAAAAAAGCCGCTACAGCCAGATATATAGTGGTGTTTTTTGTAAACGCCACTAAAGTAAGCTTACTTTAGTGACGTTTATGTTAAAAACACCGCGATAGCCTGATATATAGTGATGTTTATGTTAAAAACACCGCTATAAATGTGAACATTAAAAGTTAAACTTGTATTTCATTCTTTGATGAAAATACCAAAACCCGTATCTTCGTTTAGTCTCTCTTCTCTTCTCCGCAACCAAAAAGACCCAACCCTAGCGTTCAACCTTTTCAAAAACCCAAACCCATACCTCAAACCTACCGGTAAACCCTTCCGTTACTCCCTCCTTTCCTATGACCTCATCATCACCAAGCTCGACCACTTCTAAATGTTTGAAGAAATTCCTTAGTATCGTTGCTCAAGGATAGTAAAGTCTATGAACTTTGTTGCTTGCGTTCCTATTGAGTCGAAAGTTTGATGAAATGAAAGAATTGTTTCCCGATGACACTTTTCGATGGGCTTTGCGATGGATTGTAGTTAGCTGTAACAACGTTTATTTTTTTTTATAGAAAACGCTGTTAATTTTTTACATAAAGCGGCATTTTTGGACAAACACATCGATATCCAAATATATAGTGAAGTTTTTGGGGAAACGTCATTAACAATGTGTACTTTAGTGGCGTTTATGTAAAAACTCCGTGATAGCCATATATATAGTGCCATTTTTTCTGGAAACCGCTAAATCTCGTATTATACTTGTAACACCCCAATTTAGGGGTTATGTTTCTTCTAGATTAAATATGAAGTTGGTTGGAAAATAATTGTTTTATCATGCTATTATATTTATTAAACAAATTGAGGATAATGAATTAGGTAGAGTGTGGACAAATTGTTGGATGAGATGGGAATTTTATTATTTTTTATATTATTATTTTATTTAGATTTCTAGAATTGTGGTATTTCTTGGAATCAGCACAGGCATGACTCCACCATAGGTTTCCAGGCTAAGGGAAAGTGGAGTGACATTCAAAAGCATTTAATATGGAACCTTATCGTTACCCTCACCACTCAAAATTTCAGCTTGTACAACAGCTTCATAAGAAACAACTTCATCGGGGTTAATGCTCTTGCATAGCTCTTTTCAATCGAAAAAAATCCTATAACAATTGCTGAACTTTAGGGATCCTAGTAGACCCGCCAACAAGAACCACATAATGAACACTGTTTTTGTCCATCTTAGCATATCTCAAGCATTTCTCTACCGGCTCCATACATTTCCTAAAAAGATCCATCAAGGCCATGTATCGCTGTAGAGGAACTTGATATCTGCGAAGGTTATGCAGGTGCTTCTTCTCTTGAAGCTCTTAACTGAGAACAACAGGGGAAAAATGACACACAAGTAGTGTGCATCTCTCTAGTTTTCGTTGAAGGCGAGCCCTTTGTTGTGACGAGGATCACACATCAAGTAATACCCACTAGCAACAGAGACGGTCCAGGGAGTGACGGGCTGATCCATCGAGGCAATATCCTCACCGTAGGCATCCTCGACACCACCGCCAACATCGTAATCACCACCGTTCGACATTTGTTCTCAAAAATAATAAAGATCCGAGGTTGTCTTTCTTCTCTCCTCAAGTATCACTCGGGAGAAACCCATGTACAAAGCAAAGTCGATGGCATGCGAGGCAGCCATGGCTTCCGCTCCAAAAAATCGAATGGAGACAAGCGAACCGGAGGGGAACACGACATTTCATATAGCTACGAGGAAATCTCGCTTGTAATAAAAGAGACAGTGCGCATCAAACTGTAGCTACCAAGGAAAGAAATGAAGAATAGCAAATCACGTGTGGGTTGTTATTAAAGTGAGAGGCGTAAATTACAAGGTAAGCCATTTAAGTTGTTAAAAGCTCAACCTTATCTCTTAGCTTTCATATTGTTATGATTATGGCATAATGGTTTTATTAAGATTGATTTAGTCCCTAATTTTAGCAATTAAAAATTATATTAACTCCTAAATTTTTTAGTTTTAACAATTGGGTCCCCAAATTATTAGTTAGATTCTAATAAGTTATTTTTATGGCGAGGAAATTATTTGAAGTCGTATTTGTACTATAGATTGCCCGTGTTCGTTAGAAAAAGATTGGAAGCTAGAAATAAAGTTGGTGAGCTGGAATTCAAGAGTAATATTTTGGGTTTTGTTGACTTCCTGAGTTCGATTCCGAAGTCTGTTTCGCCAAATTTGAACCCGGTAAGCTATTTTTCACTGATTAATCACCCGATTCGATCCGTTTTTCGGAATTAAGCTCTATTTTTTATAAAATTTTTGTTAATATGTATATGAGGAATTATTGGAAGTTGATTTCAAGATCGAGGGCGTTCGAATTGAATTTAAATGGTCGAGCAGTATGGCATGAAAATCAAGGTAATACATTACTACTCTTTATGCTTTATGAAACATGTTGATAATGGATAAATGCATGAATGTATATGATTGGTCTATTATGCCTGTTTGATTATGGATGGATTTGAACCGAATACGGTTTAAGTGATAAATTAGTTAAGACTATTGAATTACAAGTTTTGTGATTGAGTGATAAAGGAATCAGTCCTAAATATGTAAATTATAATTTCTCTCATTAAAGGTACTTGGATGATAAATTATGAGAGTACTTCGATTAGGTAAAATTAAAAAAAAATACCTTTATATTGTAAAAAGATAAGAATTGACCCTGAAAGTTGGATAAGAAGTTTGTAAAGACATATTGATCTGATGAAACTACTGATGTGTATGGAAAATACTAGTTTTGCTTAGGAAATCTAGATAACTGATTTCTAAACCCAGGATGCCTTGTACAAGATACTAGAAGTTGGTAAGGAATAATTTAAAGTTTAGAGATTATATGGGAAAACGATTAACTCTAGAATCTCTAAATTATAATTATCTCTGTTAAGAGTTTTAATACTGAAATTATATGGTTAAGAAATTATGAGGTTACCCTTGAGAGGGAAAATAGCATGAATTGACCCTGAATGGAAAAGTACTCAAGAAACCATGCCTAAATCGATGAATTATTGGTTTCATCGTTAAGTTCACATGTTTATATAGAAAATTTCTGATAATCCGTAAATCTCTGAGTTATGAGTAAATATTGAGGAATAAATTATCGAGGATGCTCTTTTGACAGAATTGTTCGAAAGGATTGAAGTAAATGATAAATTTGAATTAAATAATAAGACCGAATGGAAGGAATAGATTTAAATACCCTAGATCTGTAAAATGACCAAAATACCCCTGTAATGGAAATGACTCAAGAATATCACCAAGATCAGGAATGAATGGATATCCTCAAGCTTTGAAATGAATGGAAAAATATTGAGCACCAGAATGACCAAAATACCCTTATAGCCTAGACTAAGTTGTCTTGGATTAAATATTGGATTAATTAAGGAATCCAAATAAACACGGGTGTTGCACTATCTTTAAAAGTTATTGAATAAAACTTAAGTGAGCCAATCAACCCTAATGATATGTCAGTACCTGAACGACATAGATATTAGTTGAATGTGCATTCGTCTTCTCAAGTTTTGCTCGATGATAATTTTGGAAGTACTCAGCTCAGCTCAACTCAACTCTAGATCGCATTCGGTACTAAGAAGTGGATAATCGTTAAACAAATCAACCATGAAGAACGGAAGTACTATATGTATCTGAAATTCAGAAACGTCTGAATTACTCTGGAAAACTCTGAATTAACCGGGATAGACTTGACTACTAAGTGATATAAGCTCAATGACTGATGATTAAATAAGTGATTGGATGGGTCTGGGAATGCTAATGAACTTACATGATGTACTGTTCTTATGGGCCATGGACTAAAAATCAAACACGTCAGCATTTCATAGTATCATTGAAACGTGAAAACGAAATAAAGACCATTAGAATATTTATTCATCGATGATTCTGAAAATGATCAATGAACAAGAATTTTTTGTATTAAAGAGTAAATACCCAGAAAGGACAATGAATTGATCAGCCGACAAGCATCAGTTCTGGGAGTTGTTCGATAATCCGATAAATCGACATAGATTGAATCTTCGTTGCATCCTTATCAGTTCAAATCAAATTCTGAATAACTGATGATTCTTTCAGTTAATGAACTCTTCCATTAGTGATTTAAATTTTGATATTTTATCGGTATACTGAAGATTCATGTTTCTCTGTCCGATAAAATTATCCAGTATCTCTGAATAATATCTATAAACACTAGTGTGTTCCCTAATCACATGAATGTTTTATCTGATTTTAGATTTGAATTCTGTTCTGATTTATGATATGGATTATGTTCTGATATCTGATCTGAATTCTGTTTTGATTTCTTATATCTCCGTTTACTAACGGAAAAATGTTTTAATTTGGGGGTATTGTTGAAGGAAGTATTTCTGCAGGTTCCTTAGCTTTGTGCTCATTGCCTTACAGGTTGTGTGTGTTGGGTGTATGGTTCTAGGGAACCTACACAAAGAGATTGTGAAAGGATGGGGGTAGTGTTATATTTTTTTTAAAAATATGTTTTAAAAAAATCTGTATCTTTTCACTGGTTTTGTAGGAACACACTAGATAACCTATTCTGATCTCCTGAACCTAGACATCCGAATTATTTCCATTTGAACTGAATATTATCTGTTATTGTATGAGATATCAGTGGGACCTCAGCTCAACTTAAAAATCTGTGGATATCTAAACCAATAAGAAAATATAATTTTATTTGTATCTGCACGTTCTTCAGCATCATCTGGCAGTTATGTATTACTGAGCTTTCCAAAGCTCACTCTATTACACACCATTGGAAGTTAAAAGAATTGTACCAGTGCAACTATTGACTTCAGTATGGGAGTTCTTCCGACGTTGTTTGCAGAGTATGGTACATGTGATTAGGTGCATGTAATTGAATTTTATTTTATATACGAGTCTGAAAATCTATTTTATTTCTGAATACTGATAAATCATTTTATGAGTTACATGTTTTGATAAAAGTTTTAAATTTTCCGAGATTTTTATAGTGGGTCGCTCTGGTGGCCCTAATATGACATTCCAGATCGGATCGGGTTACCCGTATCGGTCTGAGGGGGTTACATTTACTGGTGTCAGAGCTATGGTTGAGTCAAATTTTTCAAGATAGAACGGCCAGTTGAATGTCAAAAGATGTCTTATCAGTACATGCCCCTAGACTACAATCGTACTTCTCTGAGCCAGAACTCCAAGGTTGAGTCTCTATTTGTAACGAGCAAACTTAAGTTTTTATCCGTTAAGGCTCTACCTTTGCATAAAGGAATACCAATAAAGTCTATCTAAATTCTGTAAAGTACCTCACGAGCCATGTGAGAGTTACTCATTTGAGAAATTTCGATCCAACTCCAGAAATGAAATTGAGATATGTTATCGCTCTATGAGCCTAATTTCGTAACCAATGCTGAATTGTTTCCCCAATGATAAATTTGTTCTAATTCTTTTATTAGAATGAGGGAAAGTTCTGAAAAGAATGTATACTCAACTGGTTAAGGATTAGTGGAGGATCCGTACTTTTGTAAAAGCTACTTGAAGATATGAAAGAACTGATAGAAGTTTCATTTCTATAATTTTGTGACATAAATGAATTTCGATGACAAAATTCTTTTAAGGAGAAGATAATTATAACACCCCAATTTAGGGGTTATGTTTCTTCTAGATTAAATATGAAGTTGGTTGGAAAATAATTGTTTTATCATACCATTATATTTATTAAACAAATTGAGGATAATGAATTAGGTAGAATGTGGACAAATTGTTGGATGAGATGGGAATTTTATTATTTTTTCATATTATTATTTTATTCAGATTTCTAGAATTGTGGTATTTATTGGAATCAACACAGGCATGACTCCACCAGAGGTTTCCAGGCTAAGGGAAAGTGGAGTGACATCCAAAAGCATTTAATCTGGAACCTTATCGTTACCCTCACCACTCAAAATTTCAGCTTGTACAGCAGCTTCATAAGCAACAGCTTCATCGGGGTTAATGCTCTTGCATAGCTCTTTTTCATTGAAAAAAAATCCTACAATAATTGTTGAACTTTAGGGATCATAGTAGACCCACCGATAAGAACCACATAATGAACATTATTTTTGTCCATCTTAGAATCTCTCAAGCATTTCTCTCCCGGCTCCATACATTTCCTAAAAAGATCCATCAAGGCCATGTATTGCTGCAGAGGAACTTGATATCTGCGAAGGTTATGCATGACCTTCTTCTCTTGAAGCTCTTGACTGAGAACAACAGGGGAAAGAATGACACACAAGTAGTGTGCATCTCTCTCTAGTTTTCGGTGAAGGCGAGCCCTTTTTTGTGACGAGGATCACGCATCAAGTAATACACACTAACAACAGAGGCGGTCCAGGGAGTGACGGGCTGATCCATCAAGGCAGTATCCTCACCGTAGGCATCCTCGACACCATTGCCAACAACGTAATCACCACCGTTTGACATTTGTTCTCAAAAATAATAAAGATCCGAGGTTATTTTTCTTCTCTCCTCAAGTATCACTCGGGAGAAACCCATGTACAAAGCAAAGTCGATGGCATGTGAGGCAGCCATGGCTTCCGCTCCAAAAATTCGAATGGAGACAAGCGAACCGAAGGGGAACATGACATTTCATATAGCTACATGGAAATCTCGCCTGTAATAATAGAGAAAGTGCACATCAAACTGTAGCTACCAAGGAAAGAAATGAAGAATAGTAAATAACGTGGTTTTGGGTTGTTATTAAAGTGAGAAGGGGAAATTACAAGGTAAGCCATTTATGTTGTTAAAAGCTCAACCTTGTCTCTTAGCTTTCATATTGTTATGATTATGGCATAATAGTTTTATTAAGATTGTTTTAGTCCCTAATTTTAGCAATTAAAAATTATATTAACTCCTAAAGTTTTTAGTTTTAACAATTGGGTTCCCAAATTATTAGTTAGATTCTAATAAGTTATTTTTATGGTGAGAAAATTATTTGAAGTCGTATTTGTACGAAAGATTATCCGTGTTCGTTAGAAAAAGATTGGAAGCTAGAAATCAAGTTGGTCAGCTGGAAATCAAGAGTAATATTTTGGGTTTTGTTGACGTCCTGAGTCCAATTCCGAAGTCCGTTTCACCAAATTCGAACCCGATAATCTATTTTTCACTGATTAATCACCCGATTCGATCCATTTTATTGGAATTAAGCTCCATTTTTTTTATAAATTTCTGTTAATATGTATCTGAGGAATTATTGGAAGTTGATTTCAAGATCGAGGGCATTCGAATTGAATTTAAATAGTCGAGCAGTATGGCACGAAAATCGAGATAATAGATTACTACCTCTTTATGTTTTATGGAACATATTGATAATGGATAAATGCATGAATGTATATGATTGGTCTATTATACCTGTTTGATTATGGATGGATTCAAACCGAATACGATTTAAGTGATAAATTAGTTAAGACTCTATTGAATTACAAGTTCTGTGATTGAGTGATAAATGAATCAGTCCTGAATATGTAAATTATAATTTCTCTCATTAAAGGTATTTGGATGATAAATTATGAGAATACTTCGATTAGGTAAAATTATGAAAATACCCTTATATTGTAAAAAGACAAGAATTGACCCTGGAAGTTGGATAAGAAGTTTGTAAAGACATATTGATATGATGAAACTACTGATGTGTATGAAAAATACTAGTTGCCTAAGGAAATCTAGATAACTGGTTTTTAAACCCAAGATGGCTTGTAGAAGATACTAGTTGGTAAGGAATAATTTAAAGTTTAGAGATTATCTGGGAAAGCGATTAACTCTAGAATCTCTAAATTACAATTATATCTGTTAAGAGTTTTAATGTTGAAATTATATGGTTAAGAAATTATGAGATTACCCTTGAGAGGGAAAAATAGCATGAATTAACCCTGAATGGAAAAGTACTCAAGAAGCCATGCCTAAATCGATGAATTATTGGTTTCATCGTTAATTTCACACGTTTATATAGAAAATTTATGGTAATCCGTAAATCTCTGAGTTATGAGTAAACATCTGAGGAATAAATTATCGAGGATGCTCTTTTGACAGAATTATTCGAAATGACTGCAGTAAATGGAAAATTTGAATTAAATAATAAGACCGAATGAAAGAAAAGGATTTAAATACCCTAGATCTGTAAAATGACCAAAATACCCCTGTAATGGAAATGACTCAAGAATATCACCAAGCTCAAATATGAATGGATATCCTCAAGCTTTGAAATGAATGTAAAAATAGTAAGTACCAGAATGACCAAAATACCCTTATAGCATAGACTAAGTAAATGTCTTTGAT
Organism: Hibiscus syriacus; assembly: GCF_006381635.1. Lineage (NCBI taxonomy): Eukaryota > Viridiplantae > Streptophyta > Magnoliopsida > Malvales > Malvaceae > Hibiscus > Hibiscus syriacus. The sequence goes on along the minus strand of NW_024062326.1, from coordinate 707,542 downwards.
TAAATATTGGATTAATTAAGGAATCCAAATAAACACGGGTGTTGCACTACATTTAAAAGTTATGGAACACAACTTAAGTGAGCCGATCAACCCTAATGATATGTCAGTACCTGAACGACATATATATCAGTTGAATGCGCATTCGTCTTCTCAAGTTTGGTTCGATGATAATTTTGGAAGTAATCAGCTCAGCTCAACTCTAGATCGCATTCGGTACTAAGAAGTGGATAATCGTTAAACAAATCAACCACGAAGACCAAATTGAACTGAACGAAAGTACAATATGTATCTGAAATTCAGAAACGTCTGAATTACTCTGGAAAAACTCTGAAGTAACCGGAATAGACTTGACTATTAAGTGAAATAAGTAAGCTCAATGACTGATGATTAAATAAGTGATTGGATGGGTCTGAGAATGCTAATGAACTTATATGATATATTGTCCTTATGGGTCATGGACTACAAATCAAACACGTCAGCATTTCATGGTATCGTTGAAACGTGGAAATGAAATAAAGACCATTAGAAGATTTATTCATCGATAATTCTGAAAATGATCAATGAACAAGAATTTTTGTATTAAAGAGTAAATACCCTGAAAGGGCAATGAATTGATCAGTCGACAAGCATCAGTTCTGAGAGTTATTCGATAATCTGATAAATCGACATAGATTGAATCTTCGTTTCATCCTTATCAGTTCAAATCACATTCTGAATAACTGATGATTCTGTCAGTTAATGAACTCTTTCAATAGTGATTCTAAAATTCGACATTTTATCGGTATACTGAAGAATCGTGTTTCCCTGCCCGATAAAATTATCCAGTATCTCTAAATAATATCTATAAACACTAGTATATTCCCTAATCACATGAATATATGCTATTAATTTTTTACATAAAGCAGCATTTTTGGACAAACAGAGTGATATCCAAATATATAGTGAAGTTTTTGGGGAAATGTCATTAACAATGTGTACTTTAGTGGCATTTTTGTAAAAACTCCGCGATAGCCATATATATAGTGGCATTTTTCTAGAAACCGCTAAATCTCGTATTGTTCTGGCGTTCTATTAAAAACGCCACTATAAACGCATATGTTAGTGGCATTTTAGAATGAACCCTACTATATAATGACAAGAGGTGGCGTTTTTGGCAAAACACCGCGATAAAATTGTACAATAGTGGTGTTTTTTGTACACAGGCCATAATAGACGCGTAAATAGTGACATTTGTTATAAAAATGCTGCAAAATCACGTACATTAGTGGCTTTTTTCTATAAATATCGCGAAAGGATAAATATATCCCCCCTTTCTCCTGCTCGATCCCTAATTATTTTGAATATTTTATTCCCTAACTTCCTTCTTCTTCCCTAAAACATTCTTCTCTGATACAACATCTTCTCCGCCATACACCATCCTTCTAGGTGTCAATCTTCTCGACATTGTATTCTGTCTAGTTGAACTTCATGAGTTAATAGTTTCTCATGAGCAATCCCACCAGATCTGGGTAATCTAGTTGAACTTCAACAATTGTAAGTTGTAACTTTATCTCTATTTCCTTCTTAGGAATGATGCTTATTAAGAACATGCTTCATATGAATAGCAAATGTGAATGTTCTCATATGAGGGTTTATTTTGTTTTATATTAAAATTTTATTTATCTTGTATATTTTTAGATTTTTTGTTTATAATTTTCGTTTTACATGTGAATGTGATTTGAATGATTCACTACATTCTCAGTTGAGAGTTTGTTCTCTCTTCTTCTTTTTGCCTTTTTTTATGCCAGTGTTTGTGGGTTGAGATAATATTGTTAACGCTTTAAGGTTTTATTACATTTTTTAAGTGAAGATAGAAAACAAGTATTTTCTGTTTATGTTTATAGGATTAGTTCATTAAGGTCTCAAAGATTTTTCCATTCTTGGAATGAGAATAGAAAATGGACATATTTTTCTTTTGTTGTGTATACATGATTATGTCTTGTTTTTAAGGGTCTAAAAGTGTATATTTTTCATTTTCAAATGGTTGATTACATTCTTGACATTAAAGTTGAAAATGCAAGCTGGAGTTCCATGTATTTGTTTTTATCTGGGATAAAACTTGGGTATTAGTAGGTGGATTTCTTTTGTTTCTATGAAAATTTTAATAATGCCTCCTTAAAGGATAATGATTATTGCATTGGAAGTAGGGTACATGTTAATTACGGAGTGAAAAATATTCGTAGAATTTTCATCCTTATATTGCGATATGAGCTTTCAGAACAAAAGGCCTAGGATAATCTTCATGAATTTCAATATAATTGGTAGTTGAAGTGTTTTGTTTGAGAAATGGTATTTTCTCTTGGAGCTAATTTAGGAATATCGAAATTTCATGAATGATCTGTGAGGCGGAACGGTTAGCATATCAACCTGACCTTGGGTGTGACTTTGGACAGATATAACATATGACAAAAAGAGATAGTGAGACCTTCTAGGAAATTTCGTGCGTTGCATATTGGCTATTGGTTTGATATTTTGGTTTTGATGTTGATAGCTATGTTTCTTAGTAGTCAAGCAGTTATACTATTCTTTAAACTATATTTTTGGTTTCTGAAAGAGGAAAAGGAAAGGGAAAAAGATAGAGAAAGAAAAACCAGGGAAAATAAATAACGGTCTTAAAGAGAAAATTTCCCAAACGTATTCTTTTTTTGCGGTAGATCAAGTTGCTTAGTTTATATAACTATTATTTACAGTTGAAGTTATATTGACTTTAATGTTGGAACTAATTTACCTTGGGGGTAGGGCATCCTTCAATATTGATGAGACGTGCTATTCAAGATGTCATTGAATTGATCCCCTCTCTGTTTAATGTTTGTTTTTCTCCTCTTTGATGGTAATGTAACTGGATTTTTATACATACCTTTTTGGAAGAATGTTTGGTATTCAATCTTTCATTTTCTTTTCCCTCTTTTCTTGCTATTTTCTTCCTTGAAACTAAAAACAATCCAATGGCAACACAGCTGCAACTGACAGTAGCTTCCTTTGCTTCTTGTTTCTTCTCCTTGTTCTTATTCTTCTTGTCATCCTCTTTCTTTGTACCTTAAACAATATTTGTTTAGCTTCTACTCAAATGTCTAAATCCATATTGTTCTTATCCCTGTTATCTTTTTGGATCAATATCTTATATACCCTTTATTACTATTACACTCAGGTACATAAAACATCCATCTTTTGTCTCTGAATCTGTAGATTTCATTTTCTTCTTCCCCATTTACTGTTCATTGGGGTTCTTTTTTCGTTTCATATGCAATATGCTTGACATTATTTAAGTATAATGAAGCAGGAAACTAATTATTGTTGGGATGAGTATTAATTTTGCTTCTATTTTTATCTCTTTTGCATAATTTGATTTAGAAAAGGAGAAAAGTTTGGTTGATGAACAAAGACTCAGAATAGCTAAAAATCAAGAAAACAACCAGAAAAATAGATTGAAGCTTGCTGAGAGTAAAAGAGGTATTGTTTCTCTCATACGTGTACGACATGTGTGTATATCAATCATAAACAGTCAGTGTAGTTTTCTTTACAAGGATGTAGGGTAGTCTCATTATGCTATGCTTTGTAATATCAAATACCAGACGAGTTTACTATTGACATTCTATTTTCTAGGTATATATAGTCAAAACTATACATGAGTGCCAGAACCTCAAGTGTTTAATCTTGTTTTTTTTTCTTTTATTGAATAAATCCCTATCAAAGGAAAAACTGCTAATATTTCCCATAGTTTTGGTTCACCTTCCAAAAATACGAAATGGATAAGCGTTGGATGGATTTGTCAAGGGTAAGCGACGAATATCGAAATGGAGTCGAAACTTTTCTAAATTTAGCTTTTGTGAATGAAAGCGAAGAGAATATGATTTTTTGTCCTTATAAGAAGTATGCTAACATTAATTGGAACATTCGTGAAGTTGTCTACGAGCATCTAGTTGTTTTTGGCTTTGTTTGGGGCTATAGAAAATGGACATTTCATGAGAGTTTACATCTCATAGATCTTCTTCCATGAGTTATTCGACTTATCCTTCTAATTCTCACTATCGATCTATTAGAGAAGATGACATATAAGGTATGTTACGAGATGCATTTAACATGCATAGTCATCATCAATATGTTAGAGAAAATGATTATGACAATGATGTTAATGATTTCACTGAGATGAGAAGAAGTGGATGTGCTGAAGATCTAAATGGAGAAGCGACAAAGTTTTACAAGTTGCTTAATGAAATGAATGAACAACTTTATGAGGGATCAAATATTCAAAGTTGTCTTTTTGCATTTGTCTTTTCTACTTAAAATGCTTGGGATGGTGGACTAGTAACTCTTTTACGCAATTATTAGAGTTTCTAAGAGAAATGTTTCATTTTGCAAAAATCCCTTAATCATACAAAGATATGAAGAAAATGATAAAAGATTTGGGTCTTGATTATGAGAAAATTCATAGTTGTCTGAATGATTGTATGATGTATTAGGGTGATCGAAAAAATCAGGATTCTTGTCATGCATGCATAAAATCTCAATAAATGACTGGGGATGCAGAAAATATGAGTAAGAATGAAGTTGAAGTACGATCAAGAAAGAAACCGATAAAGATTCTGCGATATTTTCCTCTAATACCTAGGCTTCAAAGACTTTTTATGTCCTCAAATATTGTTGAGTCTATGAGGTGGCATCATGATAGAAGAACTGATGATGGATTATTACGGCATCCTGCGGATTGTTTAGCTTATAAGTCATTTGACAACAAGTTTCCAAATTTTGCAAGAGATCCTCGAAATGTCAGACTAGGTCTTACATCCAATGAGTTTAATCCTTTCAAAATCATGAGTACTTCGTATAATATTTGGTATGTTATACTTGTTCTATATAATTTTTCTCTATGGATTTCCATAAAACATTCATTTTTTATCTTATCCATGATAATCCCTGGTGAGAATGGTCCCATAAATGATATTGATATTTATATGTATCCTTCTATTAAAGAGTTGAAACAGTTATGGGTAGGGGTTGAAACATATGATGTGTTGAAGAATGTGAACTTTAATTTATGCGTAATTTTATTATGGACAATTAATGATTTCCCTACTTATGCAAATTTTTCTGATTGGAGTACCAAAGTTCATTATGCTTGTCCTTGTTGTGCTGCACAAACATGTTCGAAGTGATTGTATAATGGAAAGAAGTTCTCTTATTTGGGACATCGTCGGTGGTTAGCTGAAAATCATAGATTTAGAAGTCAAAAGAATATGTTTGATGATATTGAAGAGTTCTAAAAAGATCTTGAGCAAACAATTGGGTCTGATATCTTCTCCATGTTGAAACATAACAAGTTTACTTATGGAAAGATTAACCAACCACCGAATACACGATCAAAGAAAAAGGCAAAGTAGATGTATGATTGTGATGTTGACCAACAGAGTGGTGATGAGTCTAATGAAGAAGATGATCCTAATTAGGTAGATTTGTGGACAAAGATGAGTATTTTCTTTGAGTTTCCTTATTGGAAGGATGATATTTTGAGACATAATCTTGATGTCATGCACATTGAGAAGAATGTTTGTGAGAATATTATCGGGACCATTTTCAATGTAAACAGAAAATCTAAAGATAATCTAAAGAGTCAACTTGACTTAGTCGACATCGAAATTCGGTATGATCTTCATCCGCAGTTACATCCTAATGGAAAATATTTCTTATTGCCTTCTATTTTTGCAGATGTCGAAGAAAGAAAAAGAAGTTCTTTGCACGGTGTTGAATGATATAAAGGTAAGAGATGGGTATGCATCAAATATATCTCTATATTTCAGTGTTAAAGATCGAAAACTTTATTCTTTAAAATCACATGATTGTCACATATTGATGCAAGATTTACTGGCAGTAGTATTACATGGTTGTATGTCGAGTAAGGTGAAGTCTTGTATCATTGAACTTTCTAATATAATGAAAGCTATGTGTGGGAAAGTTCTGATGGTTGAAGAAGTTGAGAAACTACAAGATCGAGCTGCCTTGACTTTATAAAACTTGGAGAAGATATTTCCACCTTCATTCTTCACAATTCTGGTGCACCTGCTAATTCATCTTCCTCACGAAACAAAAGTTGTTGGACAAGTTTTCTATCGATGGATGTATCCTATAGAGATGTTCTAATTAACTTATATGTATTAAATGACTAGGGATTATACCTTTTCATCACAACTATTTACATATTATTTTGTTTTGTGTCTAGGTTCTTATGCAAGTTGAAGTCTTACTGTCGTAATAAGTATTTTATGGAAGGATCAATTGCTGAAGGGTATTTAGTAGAGGAATGTATGACTTTTTGCTCTAGATATTTGGAAGATGTTGAAACAAGATTGAATAAACCAAATAGAAATGATGTGTTCAGTACTACTGACTTAGTTGAGACTTATTTGTTTGGAAGTTATGGTGAACTACTCGACAAAGTTGAACTTGCATACTTAGATGATAAGTCTTGGATACAAGCACATCGATATGTTCTTTTCCATCCCGATTCAATAGATCCCTTTCGCACGTAAGTTTTACGGACTAACACCTAATGTATTTACTTAATCTTTTATATTTCTCTTTCTTTAACGACATAATATACTTTATAGTGAGTTTAAAGAAGTCTTGAGGTCTCGTGCATGCTCCCGATGATTACATCAGCGAGAGATACATAAGTTATTCACAGAAACTTTTCATGAATGATTAGGGCAGACGGTAAGCAACTAAATCATTGCACATAGTTGTAAATAATAGATAACTCTTGTTTTGATATATCAATATAAATGATAATTAATTCACCTTTCACGTGTAATAGGTTTAAAGTGGGAGACAAGTTAGTGAAGATGTTAAATGACTTTCTCAAGGTCCAAATAGAATTGTTAAAAGATATAATTCCTTCTTCATTAATGGGTTTATGTTCCAGACGAAATCTTGTAAAAGATTAAGGACACAAAATTGTGGAATAGTTGTTACTTCTTCAACTACAAGTTATGCTAGTGTCAGGGACAATCATCCTGTTGAGGAAGATATAGAATATGATGGAATTCTTACGGACATTATTGAGTTGGATTATTATGGAAAATGAAAGGTTGTGTTGTTTCGGCGTAATTGAGTTGATGTAAACACTACTTGAGGTATAAAAAGAGATAAATTTGGTTTTACAATGGTGAATTTCTCTCGATTAATTCACACTGGTCAACAATTGATGGATCAACCATATGTATTTTCTTCTTAAGTTAAACAAGTTTTTTACTATCATGATCCAATGGATGAGGGTTAGTAGGTTGTGCTCCATAATACCCCCAAAAGACTTGATAGACATCAGGGATGGAAATAGAGATGAAATTGAAACAAATATCAGAAGCTTTACCTTTTGTAGCACAAAATTTAGATGAAACTATCACTAATACTACATAATTTCAATGGGTTCAGGAGGACGTAGATGAAGATATTTATGAGAATTGATATGACATAACAATGTAGTAAGATTTTATATCTTAATTTATTAATTTTTAATATTATAACTTATAACATGTTGTCCTTCAATAAATTCATTAATAGTAATATTTTCACTGAAATTGTTGTTTGTTTATTACAGATATCATACCTAGGAGAAAATTAAGTGATTTTTGGATTATTCGAGCTTCTCAAGAGGAGGAAGAAACAATAATGAGGAATCGAATGGTGTTGGGTTTTCAGAAGTTTCGATTACTGTTGAAGAAGCTGTAGAAATTGAAGGTAATGTTTGACACTTTCTTTAATTGCTGGTTCATTTTGAAAACTTACATTGAATTATTTCTTATATAGTTTAAAATGGTTGAACACACAAGACTAGAGAACATACAAAGTTGAAGGAATTATACCAACTTCCTCCTGGGAACCGTGTGAAAGTTTCAAGAAATGATATCGGTCAACCTATTGGCCTAGAAGTACGTCTTCTATCCGGTTACTTAGGCATGGTTGTACATAATGCTAATATTTTACCGGTTAATTATGAGTCATGGCGTGAAATGCCAAATAGTAACAAAAATCAGGCTTTGGATTTTGTTAAGGTAATAATGTCATTATAATAGATAATTCATAACATTTCAATAGTAATTTATATTTACTTTGAAAACTTATGTTATTTGTAGGAGAAATTTTCTTTATAGGTCTCAGATGATTATTTGAAGCAAGCGTTAGGGAAGAAATGGAGAGAACACAAGAGTTTCTTAAAAAAGAAATACTTCAAGAATGATCTCAGCCTCGAAGAGAAGCTACAAACTATCCCACCTAAAATGCTCAAGTATCAATGGGAAGATGCAGTCAGATTTTGGAGTTCAAAGAAAGGACATGTATGATGTATTTTTCAAAAATAATATAATGTCAATATAATATTGACTTTATAAGTACAAATTTAAAATTGTAGGACCGAGAGCATGTCGGTGTAGTTAGCAGACAACAACAAAAGTGTAATATCATCAATATCGGGTTAGTGACTAAATTGTAGAACTTTAGAATTTAGTGATTAAAGTAGAATAATTGAATAGTTTAAGAACTTATATGGGAAATATTGTGTAGGATTGAATTACAAAAAAGGATGAATAGAAGGACAAATGGTCATTTAGTAAAGGAAATAATTAAATTTTGTTATGGTTATATTAAACCCACGTGGATAGAAAGGAGGCAAAAATCAAAGTTTTCAGAGTTCTCTCATTATTCTTCTTCCTTTATACGTGATGGACATTGGAAATGTGAGTTTTCTTGTTAGCTTATTATTAGTTAAAGTTAAACATGAGTTTTGATCATTAGATGATACTTAAGCTTAAGGAAAGCTTAAGTCATCTTAAAATCAAAAGATAAGGAAGTTATGAAAGATTAAAGATAAGAGAGGAATAAGTGAAATCTTGGAAAATGGTTAGTAAATAAAGTTTGAAATAGGAATTGACTTGTCATCAACCTAATTAAGAAATAGGAAGTGTTAGAATTGAAAGTAGAATATATTGAAAATTTGGTATGATTCTTGATTTCTATATAAATGATAGAATTTTGAAGATAAAGATGTGATAAATGAGTACAAATGGGTTTAAGTATGTGTATGTGAGTTAAGAGTATGAAAGGGAATGAAACATGAAGAATTTAAGCTGATATAGATGAATTTTCGAGCTTAAAAAGTTATTTCTGGGCTATGGGTATCTGTATTGCTTCATCAAGTACCGATACTTTAAGAGTAAAATACGGAAGACATTCATGAGGTATCGATACCTTAAGAACAATATCGATACCAAGGGTACCGATACCATAATGACGGTATCGATACCATATTTGAAACTAGAATTACAGAATACAATATGGGTATCAATACCTAGGCATGGTACCGATACTATAGTTAGGGAAGTATTGATACCCTATAAGGGGTATCGATACTACTTCAAATAGAAAATGAAATTTCGCCTTTCCTTTAGTTTAAGAAATGAAAAAATATCAGAGTGTGCTATTTGGAATACTGATATGTATAAACATATGATTATGTAGATATTGAATGTTAACCCATTCCGGAACAATCGAAAAATTAGAGCGGTCAAGAGAGAGATACAGTTCTAGGAATTTATTCGAATCAAGTGAGGCTAAGGTGAGTGCATATCATAGTTAGTATATATATTATTTTATGGGAATAAGACTTGTGATAAGTCCAATTCCTATATTTGATTTCATGATTTCATATTCATGTACATGCACATGTTATAATCATAATGAGTACGTACATAACCCATACATGCTTCTATATGATATAATATATGATGTATGCAATCATAAGAGAACCAATACAAGTTATGCATTATAAAACAAGTGATCACATTTGTACATGTGATTTTTTCATACGAGAAGTGATTTGAAAATGTAACATGTATTCGTATTTAAGCCCATGTTATATGATATGAGAGCTGTAGGTATAATTGGCATGTCAAGAGTCGAGGGTTATAAGTGGTCCTTCTGAACATAATGGTCATTCGGGACAAATTTTTAGTGCCTCTGGTGGGAATTTATTTGAGTTGTGGCGACATCATTTGTGCACAACCTAAGTGTACTCACGTACCCCCTGTTCTCAATAATATACATCAGTATTTAAAGATAAATTGAATCAAAACTTTCATAAGAAGTCAGGTTCCACTTGTGCATGTCATGATCATATATGTTATAGTTTATTAGTTACATGCAAATTGTAATGTCATGATGGAATGATAGTAGTGCATGTGTCATGAATTCATTGTTACATGTGTTATTATGCCTCACTAAGTCTATGAATTAGTGTGTAAGTGGTTTACATGTAGGTTCCAAGAATCAAGAAGACCAGAGTTAAAGTCTAGGAAAGCAGCATATCCTTTGAAGCGATCAGATCAGAAGTTCTTTAAACAGTATGTTATTTTGTTGTAAGAATTATGTTAGTATGTAACTACAGTTTAAATTACAAATGCTCTGATCGATTTTTGTAATCATTTTGATAGTATTTATGTAAATTATTGTACTATTCTGTTAATAAAAGTTTTAAATTTTATGAGATTTTATCAAAGTAAACGTTTTGAAAAGTCAATGTGATACTTCATATTCATATCCGGGTCAGATATGGGTTGGGGATGTTACATTTAATGGTTTTAGAGCTATGGTTTAGCCGGTTCTAGGCCTAAACTGAAGTTTAGAATAATTTTAAATGTATACATACCAACAAAATAGTGACAACTTCTAATCTGATAGAATAATAAGTATGTTGTGTTGTTAATAAAATGATATGAATATGTCTTATTAGATGTCTGAATATGATAGTTCTCGAAGTGAAGTGGGAGATGATAGGCCTACTGAGAGTAGTAATTCACCTGCTCTGCCCAGGCAAGGTGAATAACATGCACATTCTTGAGTGCCTACGGGTGATCAAGATATTTTCTTCTGGACGTTGGACGTTGTTTTAATGTGTTTCCAACCTCCTACCTCTTCAACTCAGAGAATGAATGTTGCGAAGGGGTTGAAGGGTTTAGAAGCTCAATAATTTAGGGGTGAAGCCGAAGAAGGTCCTATTGCTACGGACCTTTGGCTCAATGATATGAAAATTATGCTTGAGGGACTTCATTGTTCTGATTCGGAGAAGCTGGATAGAGTGGTCTCCTTACTCTGAGGGCAAGCAAGAATTTGGTGGACCAATGTTACATTGAGGATGACTAATGATCAGATAACTTGGTCCTTGTTTTTAGAGAAATTCAAGCATAAGTATATAGGAGATCAGTTCATTCGACAAATGAAGCAAGAGTTTATGAATCTGAAGCAATGGAATCGCACAGTGTATGGATATGATTGTGAGTTCAACAAGTTGAGCCACTTTACTGTCGAACTTATTCCTATAGAGAAGGATGCTTGTGAGTGGGTTTTGGAAGGATTGGGTCCTCGATTAAAAGAAATATTGATTGTGTTGAACCTGTCCTCGTTTCAAGAGGTGGTAAACCGTGCCAAAACTTTGGAAAAAGCTTAGAATGAAAGGTTCAGAGATCCAAGAGCTTAGACATTTAAAAGAATGGGTACTTCTTCGAGTTTTGCACCAGCGAAACAAGACAGAGATGCTGGTTCTCGACCCTAGGCTAGATCGGAGTTAGTGGCATCATCTGCAAGAGGATCAAATCTGATGAGAGTTAAGTCTGTGGGATCTGGAACTAGGAGATCTAACCAGGGTCAAGTCAGATAGTGCTCACATTATGGAAAGAATCATCCGGGGATGTGTAGAATGATTTCTGGAGCTTGTTTTAAATGTAGGGACACCAAACATTTTATTCGGGATTGTCCAATGATACCTGGTGAGCCTGCAAATCCGGAGAGATCTGCTTCTATGACTTAGAGAAGAAGAGGTAGAGGTAGAGGAAGAAGTCATCCAGAGTCCTCTACTCAACAGGAAATACGCTCAACTGCTCGAGTGTATAATCTCAAGACTAATGAGGATCGAGATGACCCAGAGATTATAGCAGGTATTTTTTAATTGTATGACAAGAGTGTTTTAGTACTAATTGAATCGGGTTCTACATATTCTTACATTAGTAGTACATTGGTGAGAGAACTGAAAATTCAGTTAGAATATATTAGCAATGATGTGATAGTGACTAATCTGTTAGGACACAATGCTTGGGTAAATAAAGTGTGTCAAGGGTGTCCCATACGGATTCAGGGAATTGAATTCCCTGCTAATATGATGGAATTACTTTTTGATGAATTCGAGGTGATACTGGGAATGGATTGGTTATATCATTACCATGCTAATGTTGATTGTAGACTGAAAAGGGTAACGTTGAGAAGTTCAGAAGGTGTGAAAGTTATTGTATTTAGTGAAGAATGAAATCTATTAGAGAATATAATATCAGTGATGTCTGCAAAGAAGTTACTACTATAGGGATGCCAATGGTTCATTGCAAATATGTTGGATGTTAGAACCAAATAGAAAAGGGATTGAAGAAATTCCTATAGTTAAAGAGTTCCCAAATGTATTTCCTGTAGAGTTGTCGGGTTTACCTCCAGACAGAGAGGTCGAATTTCAGATTTAGATAATACCTGGAACAACGCCCATTTCAATGCCACCATACAGAATGGCCCCAAAAGAGTTGCAAGAATTAAAGATTCAATTACAGGAACTATTGGACAACGGGTTTATTAGACCAAGTGTATCACCTTAGGGAGGTCCAATTTTGTTTGTCAAGAAGAAAAATGGTTCAGTGCGTCTCTGCATTGATTATAGGCAGCTCAATAAAGTGACCATCAAGAATAAGTATCTCCTCCCTAGAATTGATGATTTGTTTGATAAGTTAAAGGGAGCTTCAGTGTTTTCCAAGATTGATTTGTGGTCAGGATATCATCAATTAAAGATTTAAAAGAAATATATTCCAAAGATGACATTTAGAATGAGGTATGGTCACTATGAGTTTATTGTGATGACGTTTGGAGTTACGAATGCACCGACTGCTTTCATGGATCTGATGAACATAATATTTCAACCATATTTGGATCAGTTCATAGTGGTATTTATTGATGACATTTTGGTGTATTCGAAGTCAGAAGAAGAGCATAGTACGCATTTGAAGATAGTTTTACAGATTTTACGAGATAAGAGGTTATATGCTAAACTATCAGAATGTGAATATTGGTTGAGCGAAATGACCTTCCTTTGACATGTAATTTCTGCAGAAGGAATTCGAGTGGATCCTCATAAGATTAAAGCTATTCTGGAGTGGGAAGTTCCAAATAATGTGTCTGAAGTTTGAAGTTTTCTAGGTTAGCTGGTTATTATCGAAGATTCGTTAAAAACTTTTCGATGATAGCTTTACCCTTAACTAGGCTGATGAGAAAAGATGTAAAATTTGCTTGGACTCCAGAATGCCAAGAGAATTTTGAAATGTTAAAGAAGATTTTGAAAGAAGCTCAAATATTAGTTCAACCCGAGTCTGATAATAATTTCGTAGTTTATAGTGATGAGTCCCATAATGGTTTGGGATGTATGTTGATGCAAGAATGCAAGATGGTGGCTTATGCTTCGAGACAATTAAAATCGCATGAAAAGAATTATCCAACGCATGATCTGAAGATGGTTGCAGTAGTGTTAGGTTTTAAGATTTGGCGTCACTACTTGTATGGTGAACGTTGTTACTTATATACCAATCATAAAAGTTTGAAGTATTCAATGACTTAGAAAGAGTTGAATTTAAGACAGAGGAGATGGGTGGAATTCCTAAAGGATTATGATGTGGTGATTGATTCCCATCCATGAAAAGCTAATGTAGTAGCGGATTCCTTAAGTCGAAAGACGTTTGCAGCCTTACGAGCTTTAGATGCCATATTATCATTAAATGGAGATGGTGTAATATGTGCGGAATTGACTCTCAAGCCATCATGGTTAAATCGAATTAAGGATTTGCAAGAAAAAGATGAAAAGTGTCTGAAGAAGTTGCAACAAGTAAAGAAAGAGGAGATAAAAGATTATGAGATCAAGTTTGATGGGAATATGTATTACCGAGGGAGATTAGTGATTCTGGATGATGATGAGTTAAAGAAGGAATTGTTAATAAAAGCTCATTGTAATCCATTGACTATGCACCCCAGTGGAAACAAAATGTATATGGACCTCAAGAGCCAATATTGGTGGCATGGAATGAAGAAAAATATTACGAAAATCGTATCCAAGTGTTTGACTTTCTCACAAGTTAAAGTGGAGCATCAAGTTCCATTAGGATTATTGCAACCAATGTCTATTCCTCAGTGGAAATGGGAAAATGTTACGATGGATTTTGTGACAGGGTTGCCTTTAACTCCGAACAAAAGAGATTCAATCTGGATGATTGTAGATAAATTGACTAAGTCAACCCATTTCATTCCAGTACGAGCTAATTTTTCTATGGAAAAATATGTTGAATTGTATATCATAGAGATTATACGATTACATGGTATACCTATTTCCATTATTTATGATTGAGAGCGTTAGGAACTCGATTGAACTTTAGCATATCATTTCATCCTCAAACCGATGGACAGTCAGAGCGAACTACCCAAATTTTAGAGGATATGTTGAGAGCATGCGTAATAAAATTTAAGGAATTGTGGGAAAAATGCTTGCCGAGTTTGCTTACAAGAATAGTTACCAGTCAAGCATCAAAATGACTCCCTATGAAGCTCTATATGGAAGGAGATGTCGTATGCCCTTGAACCGGTATGAGCTTAAGGATAGAGAAGTTCTTGGCCCAGAGTTGATTCAGGAAGTGGAAGGAAAAGTTCAAGTGATTCAGAACAATCTGAAAGCAGCAGTTGATAGACAAAAGTCATATGCGAATCTGAAAAGGAAAGACATTGAGTTTTAAATTGGAGATAAAGTATTTTTTAAAGTATCTCCTTGGAAGAAGGTTTTGAGATTTGGACGAAAAGGAAAGTTAAGTCCTTGGTTTATTGGACCCTATGAGATCATTAAGAGAGTGGGACCAATGGCATACCAACTAGCTTTTCCACCTGAAATGGAAAAGATTCATGATGTCTTTCACATTTCAATGCTTCGGAGATATAGATCTGATCCCTCCCATATCTTGTCACCCGAAGAGATAGAAGTGCAACCTGATCTGACTTATGAGGAAGAATTGGTCCAAATATTAGCTCATGAGGTGAAAAAATTAAAGAACAAAACTATTCCATTAGTCAAAGTCTTGTGGAGGAATTACAAGGTAGATGAAGCAACATGGGAGTGTAAAGAGGACGTGAAGAATCAGTACCCCCATCTCTTTGCACAATGAAAATTCGAGGATGAATTTTCTTAAGGGGGACATTTGTAACATCCTTAATACCGTGTTAGTGACTAAATTGTTAAACTTTAGAATTTAGTGATTAAAATAGAATAATTAATTACTTCAAGGACTAATATGGGAAATGTTGTGTAGGACTAAATTACAAAGAAGGAGGAATAGAAGGACAAAATGGTCATTTAGTAAAGGAAATAATTAAATTTTGTTATGGTTATATTAAACCCACATGGATGGAAAGGAGGCAAAAATCAAAGTTTCCAGAGTTCTCTCCTTCTTCTTATTCCTCCATACGTGAAGGACATTGGAAATGTGAGTTTTCTTGTTAGATGATTATTAGTTAAAGTTAAGCATGGGTTTTGATCATTATATGATACTTAAGCTTAAGGAAAGCTTAAGTCATCTTAAAATCAAAATATAAGGAAGTTAGGAAGGATTAAAGATAAGAAGGGAATAAGTGAAATCTTGGAAAAGGGTTAGTAAATAAAGTTTGAAACTAGAATTGACTTGTTATCAACCTAATAAAGAAATAGGAAGTATTAGAATTGAAAGTAGAACATATTGAAAATTTGGTATGATATTTGATTTCTATATAGAGGATAGGATTTTGAGTATAAAGATGTGATAAATGACTTGTTATTAACCTGTTCTGAAACAATCGAAGAATTAGAGCGGTCAAGAGAGAGATACAGTTTTAGGAATTTATTCAAATCAAGTGAGGCTAAGGTGAGTGCATATCATAATTAATATAGATATTGTTTTATGGGAATAAGAATTGTGATAAGTCTAATTCCTATATTTGATTTCATATTCATGTACATGCACATGTTAGAATCATAATGAGTACGTACATAACCCATACATACTTCTATATGATATAATATATGATGTATGCAATCATAAGAGAACCAATCCAAGTTATGCATTATAAAACAAGTGATCATATATGTAAATGTGATTTGTTCATATGAGAAGTGATTTGAAAATGTAAGTATTCGTATTTAAGCCCATGTTATATGATATGAGAGCTGAAGGTATAATTGGCATGCCAAGAGTCGAGGGTTATAAGTGGTCTTTCGGGACATAGTGGTCCTTCGGGACAAATTTTAAGTTCCCCTAGTGGGAATTTATTCGAGCTGTGGTGACAGTATTTGTGCACAACCTCAGTGTTCTCACGTACCTCATGTTCTCAATAATGTATATGGGTATTTAAAGATAAATTGAATCGAAACTTTCATAAGAAGTCAGGTTTCACTTGTATAGCTAATGATGAGGTATTATTTATCCACATAGTAATTTACAGTTGGTAGCACATAGTAACAAAAATTATTTATATTATTAAATAATTTTTTGCAAGACTTAATTTTTATTCTATATTGTAGGAAAACATGTCTAGTTGTAAAGTTGGACGAATAAAGCCCTTCGACATGACACATACAAAAAAGATGTCACTCCTATGACTGATGAAATTGCAGAAATTATGGTACATTTATTGGACACAAGATTTGAATTATGTTATATTTATATCCATAGTATGACATTCTTATTTAAAATGATTATTGAATTGATTATTAGGAAAAATTGAGGGATAAAATGAGGAGTATGAAGCTACGGCTTTAAGTCATGGTACTGTTAATGCAGATGACATCGAAAATCAAGTTATTAATGAATTTTTGGTTCCTGAAAGATATAGTAGGGTTTGCTGTCAAGAATCATTCATTACTTCAACCAAATATTTTGGATCCAGCTCATCTCAATACATGTCATCACAAAGTCAGTCTTCCCAATTAGAAGTTAGTCGTTTAAAACAACAGTTGGCTGAAATGAAACAAAAAGTTGCTCAAATGAAAGTCAAAACTGAAGCAAGGGAAGCAGAGAGAGAAACAACATATCATAAAAAATGTGAAGACTTTGAAAATCGACTTCAAGCTATGATGCAGATGATACGAAAAAATCAACTCCAGAGTCCACCATCTTATGTGTTATTTTAGATATATGATTTGTTTATTCTAGTTAATAATGTTGAACTACATTATATTTTACGTTAATGTAAACTTTGATTTATTATTATGGATTTCGAGTTGGTTGTTGTGGATTTCAAGTTTGTTGTTATGGATGTCAAGTTTATTGGATAATGCTACAGGTTAAAATTTTAAATTTGGGTAACAAAAGAGCAGAAAACATCATATGAAAAATCAGTTTTAATTAGTGGTGTTTGTATAAAAACGCCACTAAATACATACTCAATATCGACGTTTTAGAAAAAAATTGCCACTAAAGTTCTAGATCTTTTGCAGCGTTTATACAGAAAACACCATTATAGCAATAGACAATAGCGGCATTTTACATTCACAAACGCCGCTATATGTTATTACCTTTACCGACGTTTTTGGGAATAAACGCCACTATATGTCTAAACATTTGGCGGCATTTTTTATAAACGCCACAAAAGAAAAGATATATAGCAGCGTTTCTCAACAACAACGCTAACTATCATAACCTTTAGCAGCGTTAGTAGAAAAAACACCACTAAATATCATAACATTTACCGGCTTTTGTCGACCACAAACGCCCCTTTTGAGGCGTTGGTTTTAGCAGCACTTTTTGCTACATTTTTTGTTTCGCCACACGGGTTTTTAGCGGCGCTTAAAAACTTTGCTATATTACTGAAAAACGTCACTAAAACCTATTTTATTGTAGTGTCTCCTTGAGTGTACTTTACTTTCATTTCCATGGCACTCATGTCACTTCTTAATCATCAATTAATGAATTTACAACTTTTACCTCACAACAAACTTTCAAACTCAAATTTAAATAACATAAGACCTTATATAAATATTAATAACACAATAAAGGATATATGTCAACATTTATGAGTTTAGAAAAGGACAAAATTGTTTTGAAAGTGACTTATAACATCATAAATACTATCTCGATCGATCCATAAATACGAAATTCCTACAAATATATATAATTCACACAGTAAGCATAAAGCTTAGTGAGGTAGTTAATCAATACGTAGATTGAGAATGACATAACATTAAAATGTAATGTGCATAAACTTGTTATTATAATGACCAAATACTTATAATTACACACAGTTTATTTGCAAAATTTAGAATACCAAATGTTGGAAATATGGACTGCAAAATCACATCGTTAGCACTGACAAGAAAGATAAACAGTAATTTAAAAGAAGCATATTTGTAAACCGTGTTGTGGTAAAACCACTGCCTGTAGGCGGACCATCCTCTGAGGTTACCACGATCGCTCCAAATTTCGTACACCCGAAACTGGAGTGGACTGCTGGTGGTATTGCACTTCTGATCGGAAAGCAGTCAGAGAGAACAATTGTAGAAAACACTACCATGAGCCGTGCCGTGCCGATCCAAGCCGGACGGCGGCGACTGCGGTGTCGGTGCGCGAGAGTTCCTCTTGTTCTCTTTCACTCAACAAGGAAGTGGAGAATCCAAACATTAAATACCCATTCCCAATAGTGTTTCCAATATTATGTGGGATTGAGCATTACCAACACCAAGTAACAATAAACAAAACATATATGAACTTTACTTTGTATAACATCTTTAAATTAGTTCTTCATTTACTTGACCCATTAAAGTAAGTAGTTATGGATACATGAATCTCCTATTATTCGTTAAATAACTAAGAATGATCATCCTCTTCTTCGTCAAAGACTCACAATTTTTTTTCCTATTCATCAATAAGGATTGTAATCCGTAGATCGTAAATAAATTTTGATATGCGCTCAATAGACTCTATGACATGTCAATTGTACTCAAAACTAAACTTAACGTCTAAAGTCATAATTATCTCAAACTTATCTTGGCTTACTAAGTAACATAGGTAGGCTTATTATAGCTTCTTATCATATCATAACATAGCTTATTTCATGCTTATATATCACAACTTAACTTATGTCTTATATACATGTCATAATTTAAGTTACATATATATATCATAATTTAAGTTACAAAGATGATTACTTGAATTTTAACATATCATATAACATATATAAGTGAATATCAACCCAATTACTAAACTTAAGTTAATGTTGAAATTTGTCTTCCAATGCTCTATTGAGTTCAATTACAAACATAAATGCGACATGATGTTATCGTACAAATGTATCAAAAATATCATTTCATCATCAAACATGCAATTACACTCACCAAAACTTTCGAATAACTATATCGATTTTGAAAGCTTGATTTTCCCTTTTGGTTAGGTGATGTCAAACATAGAATTCAACAAAGGAATTCATCAATCAAACATTGAAATCGCATAATCTCATCTTTTCTAATTAATATGGAAACTCTAATTTTTCAAATTGTTAGACTTTGATGTTTCAAAGCTCTAAAAATCATGAGAAAAATCGTCATGAAGCTTAAAATTACCTATATTTTAAAAGTAAAACAGTAATTATATAAACCCAAAAAGTTAGGGATTATGGAGCAAAAACACATATGTTCTAAATTTAATAAAGTTAATACAAAAAAAGCTAGGAGCAAGATGAGGATGACGACATGCTTTGGGACTTTCAGGTAAATGTGGTTGTGATGGGATATAGGTTTTAGTTAATTAGTATGATAGGAGTAGTGGTGTGCCATGTGGGTTTTATGGTTAGAGTGGGTGACCGAAAGATGAGGATGTTGCGCACTAGTGGGTCTATTCTTATGCCCAATTTTTCTATCATTTTCTTAATTTTTCCATGAGAAATAAAAAATGTCAAATTGTTTCAAATCGCCCTGACTTTAAGTGTTATTCTAAAATTAATTCTAATTTCATGTTAAAAAAAAGATAATTTATATGGAAGTTGTCGTCATCCGTCAATGGCTTCACCCAATTGTAATAAATGTCGTGATTTTGAAAATAAATTTAATTCACATTCCTATTTCTTCTTCACCATTTTTCTGAATAAGCAGTTTTTCAAGTGTCTAATTTTCATGACTGCATTTTAGAGACAGGTTTCCTTACATAGAACAAATACTAAATAATTAGCCTTTGAAAAGTAAGTAGAGTTAACAATTACAACATTATATGTTAATTAATCTTGACCAAATCGGCACGAGTAATTATTGGACGGGTGTCAATTTAAAACTATTTTGGGCACTTTAAAATATGGAAAACGCGTGAAAAGATTCTAAATTCATGGCAGAATTGTATTGCTTTCTGTTTATTTTGAACTTAAAATATAATTATAGTGATGGATTTAGAATCTTTTTAACACGTTTTTAGATCCACCACTCAAACTAATTAATCCATTTTTCCAATTATCAATTTAAAATCACTACTTGGAATTTTGAACTTACAATAATAACAGTGAAGTGTTTAATTTTAACCCTCATTCTTTTAAAACATTACGGTTTGGTTACGCATATAAGAGTAAAAATGTTTTTATTGATAATTTTATCATCCAATTTACATTAAATAATTAATTTAGTTCCTTCACAGAAAATACATTTTATTTAATTTTTGAGCTCGTGGATTATATTAATTTAATCTTTTAGTTCATGTTGATATTTATTATATTAGCGTGATTATTAATAATATTGACGTGATAATTTTTTTTAATATGATAATTTATAATGTTAATGTCACAGTTCATTATATTAACGTTAATCTATATATAAAATAACTACTCAATAGAAAGTTAACATTACTTTTTTAGAAAGTTCCATGATAGTATTGTTTTTTAAAAAAATTGAGAATTTAATTTTTTTTTTCCTTTTTGATTTTGTGTTCTCCACAAAGTTAAAGGAGAAGGAAGAAAAACGAGAAACAGTCCGGTGAAAGAAAAAGGAGGTCATCGGTGGGTGGTGGCAGATTTCGCAACGGTGAAAGAAAGTGAGAGTTTAATTTATTTTTACTATAACATTTTAACAAAAAAAATAAGGTATTAAAATATTAAAAAAATACAATTAAAATTTTTTAATTAAAAAATAAAAATTAATAAATTATAAATTAATAAAAATAAAAATTTAAAAGTTTTAAAAGATTGTACACTTCAATTGAAAAAGTCTTTGACTATCTCGTATCGACGTGAGCCTTCTGCTATTCCTTGAACATAGCTTTAGTTGAATCAACTTAGATTACAATCAATAACTTTCGAGATTTCGTCCTATAATCTAAAAATATTAGAATAAAATTTGTATCAAAGTAATATTCATAAATCTATACCATAAGATGACATCAATTTGAATTTTTCTATAATAAAACTCAGATTCTTATTACTATATTCATATAAGATAATAAAAAAATCATAATCGACTAAGCCATATATAAAGTTAAATCGATACTGTTTAGTTATATCAATTGCTTCTAAAAAAAAATCTAGAGGTCCAAAATAATATTAATGAATACCAACTAAATATGGAAAAAAGCTGTATCATTTTTATATCCATTAAGAATAAGTTTGTAAAAAAAATGACAGACTCGAACTATCAAGAATCGGACAAAGATTTGCACAATGAAGATATTTGAAGTTTTTAATAATTTAGTATCTTGAAATTTTAATTTATATATATATATATATATATATATATATATATATATATATATATATTTGTTTTTATATAATTTTAATCGTCACGTTGGGTGGGTATACACTAAGAAAATAATTATCATAATTGAATTTAATTTGATCTTTGGACAAATTTATTATTTAATTTTTGTAATTTATTCTAAAACAAATAATTTTGTCAAAACATAGAAGTAAATATAGCCCCACTTTCTAGATTGTCAGATCCGTTGCCCGTTTTCGGGGTTTATTTTAGGATTTATCCACAAGAGCGTTTGCCACTAACCCCTTACCCATTCTTTGGACAATACGTGTGCTAAATAACTGACACGTTTCCTAATAATTCATACGTGGAAGGGTCCTATTGGGTTTATCGGTTGCTGAATAATTTGGCCATATTGATTTCTAGTTGCTTTCCCTCTTTTCAATTCAAAACAAAGGTTGACAAAACAATAAGTAATTGTAAATTGTATTTATAGTAGGGTAATTTTGTCCATTTAAGATTATATTTAGGGATGTAAATGAGACGAGACAGATCACGAGCTACTCGAGATCGACTCGATCAAGGCTCGATAAATACTCAGATCGAATGGACTCGACTCGAGTTCTTAACGAGTCGAACTGAGCTACTCGATATTCGACTCGAAAAGCTCGTGAGCAGCTCGAAAAAATGTTATATTATAATTTTAGATTTTTTAAAATTACATTATAAAATTTTTATTGAAAATACATTATTGATAATTATAAAAATTTTAAAATATATTAAAAATTCTATAATACAACTACCCTCAAATTTTAATTTTTTTAATTAATCAGCTCAAGTCCAATTGTTACATTGTATATTACTGAAAGAAAAATAAAGCTCATTTAATTAAACACATGTTAGATTACACCCTAAACCCTAAACCTAAACTCTAAACCATAAACCATAAACCATAAACTATAAACCATAAACCTTAAACTATAAACACTAAACCCTAAACTATAAACCCTAAGCCATAAGCCCTAAACTCTTAATCTGATTATGTGATAGGGGTTAAGTTATGCACATGAAGGTAATATACAAATTATGCAAAATGAAATAAATGAAATAAACCATCCAGCTCAGTTGGTAGAGCACAAGGCTCTTAACATCGAGGTCGTGGGATCGAGTCCCACGGAGGGCATTTCATAATTCGGAGGTCTCCTACGGAAGTTGCTCTCAACCTGGCGTTGGGGGCAGCCTACTATCATACCTCCTCCTTACCCCATTATATATGGAATGAGGGTCAGCTAATTTAACAAGGGTTTATATGTAAATAAACTAATAAATCACACTTGGTCAAATCAATCAATAGGTCCATTATCAAAACAAACGGTGATCAAAACATAAAATAAAAATAAATTAACAACCCGAATCATAAAAACGTAAACCTTGATTAATGACGAAATCAGAAGATTACAAATATAACAGGTCCTAAAATGCTAATACTCCATTTCTAAAACACGGGCAATTCTAATATAGTAATATTGATCCAGAATAAGATGAATCTAGACCTTCTTTAAAAAAAAGATGAATCTAGACCTGGACAAATAAGTTGGATTAAATCAAGCAGCTTTCAAATAAAATCCCTGGTAAAAACACTCATTAAACGATCAATTGCTCGATCCGATCTCTTGCAAGTAATGTTCAGCTTCCAAGACTGCCATGTGTCACGGACTTAGCCTAGTTAGTTCGGTTGCTAATCCGTGCAGCACTCGAAAGGGACGCTTCCCAACCAAGTCAGCCTTTATCTCGTATATCTGATCAAACAGAAACAAACATTGCATTAGATCTTTATAGCCACATGGTCCTTCGACCAATAATCCGAGCCCGTGGGGCATAGCGGATGCACACCTCAACCCTCGGACTTCTCCGAGAGAAAATTGTTTTATTAAAAAAAAAGGAACATAGGGTTACAGAATACTCACCCACACCATCGAGGGCCGCCCACACCATCGATTAGGCCGTAGGGGCGGCCCTCGATGGTGTTCACAAGACACGTACCTTTACCTGTGGATCAACCCAAACTCTGCCGGCTGTCTACCCCCTATATATATGCGAAAACAAAATAACAGAAATGCTACCTATAGACGTTGAAATGCTCGAACAGGGGACAGTAAGTCATACCCCCACTCCCTACCTAAAACATTGAAATGCTTGAAAAGAGGACATGTTTATTCTACCCTGCCACTAGGCCCTATACATGGTTGGCCTTAGCGTGCCTACCCGGTTGTGGCCCCATAAAAAGGACGGCCACGACAATCTCCCCCACCTAATTTGTCGACGTCCTCGTCGGCTGCATAGTCTGGAACTCTTCAATCTTTTGCTTGAATGCCCTGAGGTCATACTCTCTTTCCCAAGTGTTCTCTTCCTGATCAAAGCCTCCCCACTTGACTAGATACTCTCGTCTTTTCTTTCCGCCCACCTTAACAATTCTCCCTGCAAGAATCTCGTCAATATGTCGCTATGAGGGTGGTTGCGTACCAATCGACTCTCTGGGAGGCATACTCTGATTAGCGACATTGGGATCAGTGTGAAATGGCTTCAGATTGCTCACATGGAAGACAAGGTGAACTCTCATCCAAGTAGGAGGGTCCACCTTGTACGAAGCATTCCCCACCTTTGCTACTATCGAGACTAGACCCTCGTACTTTCGCACCAAGCGACGATCCCTCTCGCGCAAAAATCTAAGTTGTTCTGGCATCAACTTGACAAGCACCAAATCTCCAACCTGAAAGTGTAGGTCTCGTCTGTTATGATCTGCACATTTCTTCATACGCTTCGCTGCTTTCTCCAAGTAAGCCTTGGCAATCTCCATATTCTGCTTCCACTCCCCCATAAAATTTGAGGCACGAGGGCATCTTCCTTGAGAGGTCTCATCCACACTATGTGGAAGCCTTGGCTGCTGACCTGTCACCAGTTCAAAAGGACTTTTATTAGTAGATGAACTCTTTTGTGAATTAAAACATAAATGCGCCACATCCAATAGTGGAGGCCAGTTCTTCTGATTGGCCAAAATGAAGTGCCTCAGGTACTCCTCCAAGAGTCCATTAAATCGCTCAGTCTGTCCATCTGTTTGTGGGTGGTAACTCGACAAAACGTTGAGTTATGTCCCCATTAATTGGAACAATCCCTTACAAAACTTCCCAATAAATCTTCCATCTCGGTCACTGACTATGCTCTGAGGAATGCTCCAATATTTCACCACGTGTTTGAACACCAACCTAGCTGTCTCTTCCGCCGAACAATACTTCGGTGCTGGTAAAAAAGTGGCATACTTCGAGAACCTATCCACTACCACCAGAATTGATCCAAGATCTCCTACACGAGGCAAGCGTGATATAAAATCCAAGGAGATGCTCTCCCAAGGTCGAGCAGGTATCGGTAGTGGCTCGAGTAACCCGACAGTCCTTTGTCGATCTACCTTATCTTGTTGGCAGATAAGACATGTCTTGGTGTAATCAATCGTATCTTGGCACATTTGAGGCCAATAATACCCTTGTCCCAACAAAGCAATAATACGCCTCCAACCGGGATGCCCAGCCCATGGGGTATCATGACATTCCTTTAACAGCTTCTGTCGTAGATTCCCAGCTCGAGGAACAAACATTCGTGGCCCCTTTGTCATCAATAAGCCATTTTCTATCCAAAACCATTTCAAAACACTCTTTTTAACCATCTCCATAAGGGCCACCACTTGCGGATCTTGCTTGGAAAAGTTCACAATGAGCTGACAAATTTCATTGGACACTCTACTAGCGATATAGGGGCCACACATCAGAGTGTTGCCAAATCTGCCCTGTGACTCAAAGCGTCAGCGACCTGATTCTTTTTCCTCGTCTTATGCTCAAAGTTAAAGTCAAACTCGGCCAGAAACTCTTGTCATCTAGCTTGCTTTGCTGTCAGTTTCGGTTGTGTCAGGAAGTGTCTAACTGTTGTATTATCGGTATTTACCACAAATTTGGAACCCAACAAATAATGCCTCCAAATCCTCAAACAATGAATTACTACGAGAAGTTCTTTCTCTGGAGTCGTATACCTCGCTTCAGTTTCATTTAGCTTCCTACTCTCAAACGCCTCGGGATATTTGTCCTGTAAGAGTACCCCTCAAATTGCATAGTCAGATGTGTATGTCTCTATTTCTAGAGGTTTTTCCAGGTTTGGCAAGGTAAGCACTGGTTCACTGATTACCACCTTCTTTAAATCGTCAAAGGCCTCTTGACAATCCTTGGACCAAACCCACTCACAGCCTTTCTTTAGCAAATCAGTGAGTAATTTTACTCTACGAGAATAACCTTCTATGAATCGTCTATAATAATTGGCCAAACCAAGGAAAGATCTAAGCTCACTAATATTTTGTGGGGTCGGCCACTCCTGGATAGCCTTCACCTTCTCTTTATCCATACGAATGCGCCCTTGCTCAATGATGTGGCCTAAAAATTGGACTTGTGTTTGGGCGAAAGCACATTTCTCCTTCTTCACAAACAACTGATTTTCTCGTAATCTCGTCAGCACCAACCGAAGATGCTCCAAGTGCTCTTCTATAGAAGTGCTAAATATCATTATATCGTCCAAGTAAATGACTACGAATTTATCGAGATAGTCATGGAATACTTGGTTCATCAAAGTGCAGAAAGTAACGGGAGAATTGGTTAATCTAAAATGCATAATAAGAAATTCAAATGCTCCATACCGAGTTACACATGTCGTTTTTGGCTCATCCCCTTCGGCCACTCTCACTTGATGGTATCCCGACCTGAGATCCAACTTCGTGAAATACTTATCATTACTCAGCTGGTCGAATAAATCGGCAATAAACGGAATGGGATATTTATTCCTGACAGTCACTTTGTTTAATCCTCTATAATCAACACACAATCTCAAACTCCCATCATGTTTTCTCTGGAATAACACAGGCGCCCCGAAATGTGACTTTGAGGGTCGAATAAATCCTGCTTGGAGCAACTCATCCAATTGTTTCCTCAACTCTGCCAACTTCGGAGGACTCATCCGATACGGGCACTTCGTATGAGGTTTTACTCCCGGGATTAATTCAATCTCATGGTCCACCAACCGTCTAGGGACAACTCTTTCGGTAATTCACCTAGCATTACATCCTCAAAGTCTCTCAACACTTCTTGAACATTCTTGGGCACTGTGCCAAGATTGTCATCCTCTTTGGAAATTAGAAAGTCTGAGAAGGAAGGCTCCCCCTTTTTCACCCTTCTCTTAAATTGGATAGCGGACAATATCTTCTTCCGAGGACGAGGGAGAATCGTAGCTGGTACCACACATGGC
The DNA here is from genome assembly GCF_006381635.1 of Hibiscus syriacus. NCBI lineage: Eukaryota > Viridiplantae > Streptophyta > Magnoliopsida > Malvales > Malvaceae > Hibiscus > Hibiscus syriacus. The sequence continues at coordinate 680,367 of NW_024062326.1, read as the reverse complement.
TACTCCCCCATGAACATTAAACAACTTGATGCCGGGATAGGAATCACATGGGCTGCCATCATAAAATCAAGCCCTAAGACCACGTCAAAATCATCCATGTGGGAAACTGTGAAATCTACACTTCCTTCCCAAGACCCAAGCTTGATACTGACCCTCTTCACACCTCCACATATCGTTGAAGCGACAGAGTTAACTGCTTTCATTTGTCCCACCTCCTTGGTGACAATCAGCTTACATCTCTTAGCTTCATCTGGAGAGATAAACGTATATGTGGCTCCTGTGTCGATTAGAGCTTTAGTGATTTTCTCATTTACTGAGATGTCCACATACATCAATCCCTTCTCTGGATTTTTCCTCAAGTTACTCAACTGAGACTGTAATGCAGTTATGAATATGATGGAGCCCATTCTAGCCGGCTCAGGCTCGGTATCTCTCGTCGGAGCGTTCACTCGTTCTCCGTCCTTTGTTGTTGCGACCATGGCATTAAAAGCACTTTGTTGTGGACACTCTGTAACCCGATGAGGTCCATTGAAAAGAAAACATCTTAATGAGGGTCTATTCCCTCCATTGCTCGATCCAGGACCAGTAGGGACTTTATTTTGAGCTGGGTCCCTTCTAAGGAATCTTCTATTTGCTCCCCAACTCGATGTCTTCTCCTCTCGAGCCAACTTGTTCCCACTAACCTGTTGGGTTTTAGCTCCACTCATAGAAGGCGTCTTGCGCTTTCCAGGATGATCGTTATAATCATTAAGGCACTCAGTAGCAGCTATCGCTACTGTCAAATCTTGAACCTTCTGTCTCTGCAGCTCGAGTCTAGCCCATGGCTTGAGCCCTTCAAGGAAATGAAACAACTTATCTCTTTCTGACATATCATTTATATCCAACATTAAGGTTGAGAACTCTCTCACATACTCACGTATAGTCCCATTGTGGGATAATTCCCTTAGCTTCTTACGAGCGTTGTAATCTACATTCTCGGGGAGGAAGGAGGTCTTCAACTCCTTCTTTAACGCATCCCAAGTCATAATGGAGCACACTCCATCTTTGAACTTGGATCGCCACCATAATTTAACGTCACCACCTAGATACATCGAAGCCATTACCACCTTATCTTCCTCAGACTCCGTGAGCATAGCTCGAAAATACTGCACTATGTCAAACAAGAAATTCTCAAGCTCTTTAGCATCCCTCATTCCATCAAAGCGTTGAGGGTCGGGGATCTTGGCTCGTACGCCCACTCTTTCAATCGGGTTTGCGGTCAAGCTAGCTACCGCTGCCTGAAGCACACTGATTTGAGCCTTTAGCTCATCATACCCAAGTTGTATGACGCATATGACCTCTCTTACCTCATTGCCCAAATCAGTTACTGTCTCGAGGAAATCCTCTTGGGTCTCCTCGACACTCCTCATATGATCACCAGAGATCATATAAGCTCCAAGGACTGCTAGCGCTGCTTCGATCTCTTATAGCTTTTGTCGATCAACCGAACCAGTCTCTTGCACCACCGGCTCAGTAGCTTTCTGCTCTACACCTCTGTGAGAGCTTGTTGATCCGCCATTTCGTGTGCGAACCATTCTCAGTACAACCGACTCAGTAACTTCTGGCTCTACGCCTCTGTGAGAGCTTGTTGCTCCGCCGTTTCGTGTACGAACCATTCTCTATAACTTGCTAGCACCTCTTTTCCTGCAACACAAATAAGCACAATCGTGCCTAAATTAGAAGGAAAAGAGCACCGATGTGCTTGAATCAATGATTGAGCACCTCTGTGCTTCATTCGAGAGCTGATACCTCTGTGTAGCCAAAAAGGGATTGAGCACCTCTATGCTTCAATCGAGAACTGACACCTCTGTGCATTTAAAAAAAATGACTGAGCACCTCTATGCTTCAGCTAGGAGCTGACACCTCTGTGTAGCTAAGACTGATTGAGCACCTTTGTGCTTCAACCAAGGACTGACACCTCTGTGCAGTCAAAAATGACTGAGCACCTCTATGCTTCGGTCTTAAATCTGGCACCTCTGTGCATTAGAATGATTGAGCACCTCTGTGCTACAATCTAAAATCAAGCACCTCAGTACTGTGATCTACCGCCAAACACCTCTGTGCTAGGTTTAGCACTTGTGCACAACTGTGCAACAAGCAGGTAACAATCAATATCATGCTTTACTCAATAAAATGAGCACCTCCGTGCTTTTAGTAAACGAACACGCACCTCTGTTCTCTGATACCAAGTGTCACGGACTTAGCCTAGTTAGTTCGGTTATTAATCCGTACGACACTCAAAAGGGACGCTTCCCAACCAAGTCAGCCTTTATCTCGTATATTTGATCAAACAGAAACAAACATTGCGTTAGATCTTTAAAGCCACATGGTCCTTTGACCAATAATCCGAGCCCGTGGGGCATTGCGAATACACATCTCAACCCCCGGACTTCTCAGAGAGAAAAATGTTTTATTCAAAAAAGGAACATCGGGTTACAGAAGACTCACCCACACCATCGATTAGGCCGTAGGGGCGGCCCTCGATGGTGTTCACAAGACACGTACCTTTAACTGTGGATCAGCCCAAACTCTGTCGGCTGTCCACCCCCTACATATATGCGAAAACAAAATAACAGAAATACTACCTATAGACATTGAAATGCTCGAACAGGGGACAGTAAGTCATACCCCCACTCCCTACCTAAAACATTAAAATGCTTGAAAAGAGGACATGTTTATTCTACCCTGTAACTAGGCCCTATACATGGTTGGCCTTGGCGTGCCTACCCGATTGTGGCCCCATAAAAGGGGCGGCGATGACACCATGTACCCTGCATTGTTACAGAACAAAGTTAGTTCAACTCAACTATAACACCAAGTACACAAACTATTGGCGAAATTGCTTAAGTTCATTTTCTTTCTTCTTTCGGTCAGAGGAAGTTTAGGTGAACAACGATAATCCAGTCGAGGTCAAACATGCCACCGATTCGTAATGAGTTGAAAGTGATACTTACATATATCTCACCAAATGATACTATTCAGAAGACTCGAATCCTGATGCTTGACCGAGTGACGATCAATTGTCGAATAAACCGAAGCAATATAGAATGACCTAGGGTTCTTTCTATATAATTCCCGATAATAGTGCTTTTCAGTTTCATTTTCATGGTAGATATTTCTAATCTAACAAGGTAATGCGAAAAAATGCAGCTTGATGACAATCAAAAGAAGAAGAAATTGACTAATCAGTGCCAGCTGCAGTAACAGCTTGCCTGTACTTCTTATCTTGCACATCTCTGGCAGCAAAAATGCCGGGCCCGCTTGTCTTGGTTGTACCCGGCTGAGTGAGAACATAGCCATCTGAGTTAAGCTACAGCTGGCCGTCCAAAAACATAGTGGTCGGCTCATGCCCGATCGTAAAGAACAAACCGGGCGGAGACTTGCAAGTCAGAAACCTCTTCGGTAAGCACATTCTTCACTTTGAGGCCACCCAAGACCCTATCCCTGTATGCCTCCACGACCATCGAATTTTGTATCATCTCTATCTTAGGGTTGGAAACAACTTTGCTTTGCATAATCTTGGATGCCCTAAACGAGTCCCTCCGGTGAATGATATAAACCTAGGAACTGTACTTGGTGAGAAAGGTGGATTCCTCCATGGCGGAGTTACCTCCTCCGATCACTGCCAAGGGCTTGTTCCTGAAGATTGGCGTCGCCCCATCACACACCTCGAACGCCGAGATTCCCCTATTCCAAAATCCCCCTAGGCTTCAAATGCTCCAAAGCGTTGAACTTTGGTCATATGAGTTATATCCCACATCGGTGGTTTTTGGAGAATAAGGGGTAAAGTTGAGTCTATAAAAGGGGATGGGTTTCAAAAAATAAATATAAGATCTGTTGAGTTTGAATCGAGCTTGAATCGAGCTCGAGTCTCGAGCTTTAATCGAGCTCTTAATTTTTTTTTGAGTTCGAGCCTTTTCGAGTTCGAGTCGAGTTTTAATATTTTCTTTTGAGTTCAAGTCGAGCTTGAAAATTTTAGGCTCGCGGGTTTTCGAGTCGAGATTACATATAAAGTTTTCGAGTTCGAGTCGAGCTCGGCAATACTCGAGTTCGACTAGGCTCGTTTACACCCCTAATTATATTACATGGTGGGCAGGCTGCTTTCGATTCTACTGATTTTTTTTATTAATTAGGTAAGTATATGGTAATATTTGTTTAACATGAAATGCTCACATCTCTAGTATTTATGGTTCTTGAATTGATGTCTTCAAAGAATAACAATAATTCTTTTATCATGAAGACCTATTGATTTATACTTCTAACGAAAAGTTAAATAACCAAAAATATATTGCACAACATATAAGTTGATATCCTCAAAATAATTAATCATTAATTTCGTCTCAGACTAATTTAGAATATTTTACTCAATTTTCTTTAGAAAAAGCTTTAAAATTTTGAAGTTTAAATCAAAAATAAATATTTAAAGCATGCTATTTTACATCTAAATACTTAACATAAGTACTTAAAGTATTCTGTTTTATATTCAAAATAGATACCTAAAAAACTTTTATATATAGTTAAGATATAAAAAAAATGGTAAATTACGAAAATGATCATTGATGTTTAAGTAAAAAAAAGTCATCACTAATGTTTCAAAAGTAACAATTTGGTCACTAATATTATTGATTTATAACAAATCAAAAACCCTCTGTCTACAATCATTTTTGGGATAACAGAATATTGACATGGTGCATTAAATTAACTGACATGATATCACTTTGACTAATTGTTTGACTCTCTCTCTCTCTCTTTCTTTCCTAGTTTGTTGTACCTTTAAAGCTCATCTTCAAAGTAACCGAGGTGACCTAACATCATAAACTAGTCCCAGTTGCATGCTACTAAGCAAAATCACTCAAGTAGGGAAGTGAAAAATATTTTCTCAAGTAGAAATCATCGTAATTTATTTTCTTAAGTGAACTTGTATTTGTAGTGAAACAAGGAAGGCGCTTGGACCAATCGACACCTTCATAAAAGACGCGTGGAATATCTAATGTCTTCCTTAAAAAATCACATAGAAAGATGTCGTGTGTTCTTTGTATCTTCCACCAAAGACGCGGACTGCTCCAAATCTTTTCTCAAACATTATAACATTCACCCTTTTGAACAAATAAATTTTATACCATCCTTTATAAAAAAATATTTTTCATCACATTTCCAAAAAATATTTCTTAGACTATTGACGTTTAACATCAATATAGGAAGAGAGCATTGGGTAACTAATGGGATAATATACCAAGTTTCCCTACATTTTGAGCAAAACAAATATTGAACAATAATCAAGAGGAATTAACTCCAATAATAAGTTTTCTTCAATTCTGAATTATGAATTCTAATATCCTTTGTGCAATGATTTTGAGTTTAATTTTTATGTGTAATTTTTTATGTAGAATATGGTTCCATTAATTTTTGTACAGGGACTCAAGTAATTAGATTCCAAAATATTTTACAAGTTCTTTGTGGTTGCGCACTTTTAGGGACACACCTTGAATTTTGATGGTTCAAGTTTTGGTTGGCATCATGAAATTAATAATGACGATCAAGAATTTAATCAGATAGTTGAAATTTAGTATTTCTCTTTAATTTGAGATGATTCAGAACTCTTTCTTCTATATATTTAAATATGATACGATTCAAAAACCGTGATAAAATCGAGATAGCTAATAAGTATGTTTTAAAAAATTATCCTATCATTTCAACGAGTTTGCTTAATCTTAAAGTGCACAAATATGTTTAACAAAAATTGATTCTATCTGGTAACAAAATTGAAAATAAACAAGAATTACTTTTTTGTTTATTGGAATTTATGGTCATTGTTTAAAATCAATACGAATTTTGACAGAATTTATTCGAATATTATTTATAACAGAAATCATTTAAAAGTAAGAAGTTTGCTACTGAATTGTTTCAAAATTTTAGTTTCTAACTAAATTATTTTTGGTAAAATAAATTATAATTTATTTTTGATTTATTGTTGGATTATTCATTCTAATTATCTGATTTAAATGAAAATGAGTAATCTTATTGATTCAGCAAACTCTCAATCTTTATTATTAATTCTACTCATGCTTTGAATTAAAACTCAACAATGTTGATGGTCATGAGCCACAACGAGAAGCTTGTAAAATTCCGTTGAAAACATTTTTGTGTTTCGATATAACAAATTAAGTTTAAATGAATTTTAAGATTTTACAAATGATTTTTTAAGTATATTCGATTTAATTAATCGAATATCAAATTATTACTCCAAGTCTTTCAAGTTCAAATTCAAACCTTACTAAATGTGTAAAATTGTGTTTTATACTTAAACTATTTTTGAAACAATTTTCATAAAGTATTTTGAACCAAAATCAAGCCTAAAATCAATTTATCAAAGTGATGCACTGATGCACCAATCCATGCATCGATGCACCATGAATTAAATTGAACATCGAATGCATTTCATGCATCGATGAACATACCATGCATCGATGCACTGAGGATTTTATGAAAACATGGAATGTATTTGATGTATCGATGTACTAGCCATGCATCGATGCACTCTAGCTATTTTGAAACATCGAATGCACTTGATGCATCAATACACTCTTAGTGCACTGATGCACTAAGGGTCCAACGGTCAAAATATTTGAATTTTACACTGATGCACCATGGGTATGCATCGATGCACTGACGCTCCCAACTGCTTTAATTAATTGTTTTCATACTTAAACGGTTCTATTGACTCCACTAAGCATCCCAAATGTTCAGAATCATTTGAAGGTGTATTTAAAAAAGCTTAGAAGCCATTGATCAATAACAAGAAACAACAATCAAGAAGAATCAAGAGAGAATCAAAGAGAAAGCATCAAACCTCAAGTTTAAGCATTTCAAGCCTATTTTTCATTCAATATTCATTTTGCTTTCAAGAACACTATTTGTACTCAATTGTATTCATTTTTTAGTGTTCTTTTCTTTGTTCTAGAATTGTGAAAACAATCTACCTTGTGAGGATTTCCTTATAAGTTTTCAAATTTGTAATATTCTCTTTGAGAAATAGTGTTCTCAAGAATTAGGGTATATTCTTGAAGGAGTTGTAAGGTTATCTCTTTGGCCTCAAAAGAAAGAACAAATTAGTGAATTTGTTGGAAAATCCTTAGTGTGGATAGCTAAGGTAGTGGACGTAGACTTTGATTGAGAAAGTCGAACCACTCTAAATCGCTGTGCAATTACTTTCAATTTTCTGCAAAAGCTTCCACCAAAATTTTAATTGCCAATTCACCCCCTCTTGGTCGATTCCGTCGATCAATTAGCTCAACAATTGGTATCATAACCTCACTCATTTGAAGGTTTAATCACCTCTTGAGTTGATTCGGGAAGAGTTACATCGATTATCAAGTCATCAATGGCCTCTACTTCAAATGTCGACTCCGGTCTCGATTCGATGCCCGTCACAAGCCTCATTTCTTCAATGGAGCTAACTATGCCTATTGGAAGAATAGGATGATGTATTTCATTTAAGCAAGTGACATGGGAGCATGAAATGTTGTAGAAGACGGATATATCAAGCCTCTCACTCATCCAAGATTGTGGAGTGAAGGAGAGACAAAAATGTTCCAGCTCAACTCCAAAGCAATCCATATCATATTTTATGCTCTTGGACCAGATAAGTATGGAAGAGTTTCATCTTGTACAACCGCCAAAGAAATATGGGATAAACTACAAGTCACTCATGAAGGCACCGACGAGGTAAAAGAATCTAAAATTAGTCTTCTAACACATATCTATGAAAATCTCATGATGAAACCAAATGAAGATATCAAAGCTATGATGGATAGATTCTCAACGATTGTCAATGGTATCAAATCATATGGAGAGATCATTCCAAACAAAAAGCTTGTGAGGAAGTTAGTTTACTTACTTCAAAAATCGTGGTAATCCAAGAAAACGACAATCATCGAGGCTAAGAACCTAAAATCCTTAACTCTTAAAGAGCTAATTGGTTCCCTCCTCACTCATGAAATGATGCTTGAAGATGAGGTGGACCTCGATAAGATTGATGAGACACCAAAAGAGAAGGAGAAGAAGAAAAACATTGGAGTTTCTCTCAAATCCACAAAAGATGAGAGTGATTCAGATGAAGATGACGATGACGAGGAAATGGCATTATTTGCCAAACGGTTCAGAAAAATGATGAGACCTTACTGAGGAAGAAAATTCAAAAGAAATGAAGGTCTCACAAATGAACCAAAAGAAAAGAACCCTATCATTTGTTATGAATACAAAAAGCCAGGGCATGTCAAATATGATTGCCCACAATTGAAAAGAAAGGGTCAATCAAAGAATAAGAACAAGGCTCATGTGGCTACATGGAGCGATAAAGAGTGTTCCGATGAAGAGGAACAAGAAGTAGCAAACTTGTGCTTGATGGCATTCGGGGAAGATTCTAAGGTAACCTCTAACTCATCTGAATTAGATGATTTATCTTATGATGAGTTATTAGAGGAATATAATGGGTTGGCTTCGGATTATGAGAAATTATTTTTAAAATATAAAAATGATGTCTCAAAATTGAAAAATGAAAATAAGCTCATATCCAATACCAACAATGATTTTGAAAGTAAAATCAAATATTTGCAAATCAAACTAGAAGAGTTTGAAAAAAAAAATTCGTATTTGCAAAATTTACTTTCAAAGGTCAATAATGATCATCAAAAGAAAATTGATGATCTTAAAGCTTCTTTTGATAAAGTTAGAACAAAACGTTTTGAAAGTGGAGAAAATTCAAAATCCAACTTTGTTATAAAAAGTTTTAAAAACTACAATCATAGAGGTCCCCGAAGAACCTCTAATGGAAAAATTGTTAGAAGTATATGGGTTCCTAAAGGACTCATTACTACTAAAGATAAAGATATCCTACACAAATGGATACCTAAGGGGACTAGGATTTTGGAAACTAATAAATATGGACCCAAAGAATTTGGGTACCAAAAATTAGAAATTAATCTATGTTTGTAGGAAAATGAGCATTGCTACAAGGCACGAGAAACAAATTCAAACTCATGGAACCTTGATAGTGGATGCTCAAGACACATGGCCGGAGACAAAAGTTGGTTCATAGAGCTTAACGCCAAAAATGGAGGAGAAGTGACTTTTGGTGATAATTCAAAAGGTCACATCGAAGGTATAGATACCATAAGTAATACCTCTTCCATACAAATTAAAAATGTTTTATATATGAATGGATTAAAGTATAATCTTTTAAGTATTAGTCAATTATGTGATAAAGGATTCAATGTCATGTTTGAAACTAATGGTTGTAAAGTTATTGACATTGCATCTAATCGGATTATGCTTGTTGGTCATAGAATAGGAAACATATACATGGTGCATTTAGACTCTATTGATATGACTAATTTATGCCTAGTTGCTAAGGATGAGTATGATAGTTGGCTATGGCATAGGAGACTAGGATATGCTAGTATGGGTATTTTGCAACGGCTAATTCAAGGAAATTTAGTTCGAGGGTTGCCTAAGCTTAAATTTTATAATGATAAAATATGTGATGCTTGTGCTAAAGGAAAACAAAAGTGCATTTCTTTTAAATCCATTAATGATGTATCAACTAGTAGAGTATTACAATTGATCCATATAGATCTTTTTGGTCCAACTAGGACTACTAGCTTGGGTGGAAAACAATATGCATTTGTCTTGGTAGATAACTATTCTAGATATGCTTGGGTTCTATTCTTAAGTACTAAAGATGAAGCATTAGAAAAATTCATCACGTTTTCAAAAGTAATCCAAAACGAAAAAGGTTACTCTATAACTAGTGTTAGGAGTGATCATGGAACTGAATTTGAAAATCTTGGATTTACTGATTTTTGTAATTCTAATGGTATTAGCCATAATTTTTCAGCACCTAGAACCCCTCAACAAAATGGAGTTGTTGAGAGGAAAAATCGAACTTTAGAAGAAATGGCTAGAACCATGCTTTGTGAAAACAATTTGCCAAAATATTTTTGGGCGGAAGCCACAAATACCGCTTGTTATGTTGTAAATTGAGTAATGATTAGGCCAATCTTAAAGAAAACTCCATATGAAATTTTCAAAAATAAAAAGCCTAACATTAGCTATTTTCATCCTTTTGGATGTAAATGTTTTGTTTTAAACAACGGTAAAGACAATCTTGGCAAATTTGATGCTAAAAGTGATGAAGGAATTTTTCTGGGTTATTCCTTAAATTCTAAAGCTTATCGAGTATTTAATAAAAGAACTTTAGTTGTAAAATAGTCTATACATGTTGTTTTCGATGATAATCCCCTTCCGAGGAAGGATTCTTGTTTGAATGATGATGTATGTATTATAAAATATAAATGACGTTGAACATGACGTTGGAAAACCATCATCAAAAGAAGAAACGAAAGATGAGGAAACTTAAGATCCTCTCGAGAATCCAACCATTGAAGAAAGGGAAGTATCTTACCCAAGAGAGTACAACTATGTCAAGAAGGATGGTGAGATTATAGGTGATCTATCCAAAAGGGTAACAACTCGATATTCTCTTAGAAATATTTGTAATTATGTTGCATTTATCTCATGCATAGAGCCTAATAATATTAAAGAAGCATTAAAAGATAAACATTGGATTATGGCTATGCAAGAAGAGTTAAATCAATTTGAGAGAAGTAAAGTATGGACATTAGTTGAAAGGCCTAGTAATAAATCTACTGTAGGTACTAGATGGGTATTTAGGAATAAACTTGATGAGAGTGGTAATATAGTGAGAAACAAGGCTAGACTTGTTGCTCAAGGCTATACTCAAGAAGAAGGCATAGACTATAATAAAATATACGCTCCTGTAGCTAGGATGGAAGCAATTAGAATGTTATTAGCATTTGCATGTTTTTATGAATTTAAATTATATCAAATGGATGTTAAAAGTGCATTTTTAAATGGTTTTATAAATGAAGAAGTGTATGTGGAACAACCTCCTGGTTTTGAAGATTTAAAATTTCCAAATCATGTTCTTAAGTTGAAAAAAGCACTTTATGGTTTAAAACAAGCTCATAGAGCTTGGTATGAAAGATTGTCAAACTTTTTAATTGAGAAAGATTTTTCCAAAGGGAAGGTTGACACTACATTGTTTTTAAAGCATAAAGGTAAAGATTTATTAGTAGTTCAAAATTATGTTAATGATATACTATTTGGTTCTACTAATGATGTTCTTTGCCAAGAATTTTCTAAGCAAATGTAAAGTGAATTCGAGATGAACATGATGGGGGAGCTCTCATTTTTCTTGGGACTCCAAATCAAGCAAAGAAAAGATGACATATTCATCAATCAAGCTAAGTACGTCAAAGATATGCTCAAGAAGTTTGGATTGGAAAATGGGAAGCCACATAACACTCCAATGAGCTCATCGACAAAGCTTAACATAGATAAAGGAGGTAAATGTGTGGATGTTAAATTATATAGGTCAATGATTGGTTCTTTTCTTTATCTAACTGCAAGTAGACCAGACATTATGTTTAGTGTTTGCTTATGTGCTAGATTTCAATCATGCCCTAAGGAATCACATTTACTAGCTGTTAAGAGAATATTTAGATACCTTAAGGACACTCCTAGTTTAGGACTTTGGTATCCTAGAGACTCTACCTTTAGCTTGCATGCCTTCTCTGATGCGGATTATAGATGTTGCAAATTAGATAGGAAAAGCACCTCCGATACTTGCCAATTCCTTGGAAATATGTTGATTTCTTGGTTTTCAAAGAAACAAAATTATGTAGCATTATCTACCACTGAAGCGAAATACATTTCAGCTGGTAGTTATTGTGCACAGGTTTTATGGATGAAACAACAACTTTTTGACTATAGAATTGAAGTAGGTACCATTCCTATCAAGTGTGACAATACTAGTGCTATTTGTCTCACTAAAAATCTCATACAACACTCTAGAACTAAGCATATTGAAATTAGACATCGATTCATTAGAGACCATGTCGCTAAGGAAGATGTAGTTCTAGAATTCGTTGATACTTTGCACCAATTAGAGGATATCTTTACAAAACCTTTAGACAAGGAAAGATTTTGGACACTTAGAAGAGAATTAGGTTTAACTGGCCTATTTTCACTTAGTGTTTAAAATAATTTTATCACTTTTAAGTATAAATGAAAAATGCTTATAATAATATTTTTTGATTGCATTCTTTGCTATTAGTTAGGGGGAGTTTATGTTGTTTGATGAAAATTAATTTTATGTTCAAAAGTAGTTTAAGGATTAATTTGATTGATTGAACATGATTAATTTTCAATATATGAGTTTCCAATACCACTAGAGCCAATTAATTTAGCATTTTGAGTGTTTAAAACAGATTTTTGACATTTTTGTGCTTCATGCATCGATACACCATGAAAGTGCATCGATGCACGCCTTGATTATTGAGGACTCAATTGAGTTTTGGGATTGATTATTGTGCATACACGTGCTTCAAATTGCAGGTTACTTTCCTTTTTCCGAATCTTTAAAACATGTCAAATCCCAAACGCCATAGGACTTCACCGAGTCATTCTCGTTCAAACCAACCTCCTAATCACGTTCCTCCTCCACCTACATCTCTATTAGGATCTTGTTTTAACATGCCTGAGCGTCATAGAGACGAATTGTACTCTAGGTACAGAAATTCTTTTCAATCTTATAGAATCCGGGAAGAGCGTATTCCTTCTCTTCAAGCTATGATAGATATTGACTTTGAATACCTTCCGATTCTTAAAGCTTGGAAGTTTGATAAAATGTTTCAGCTCAAACCTATCGTTTATCAACAGTTAGTCTGTATTTTCTATTCCAATGCGGTATGTATTCAAAACGAAACTCAATGTGGGACTATAACCATTAGATCCTATCTTTTAGGCCAATATATTAATATTGACCCCGAGACTATAGCTTTCCGTTTTGGGTTACATGATGATGGGTTATACAATGAGAGTGAAAATGTGGAATATCCCTATGTTCCAAACTCTAGTGTTAGTACTCTACGATCTCATCATTATCGTTTTCTTCATTTGATGATCTCTTGGTGGTTTAGACCATCCAGAGGTAGGTATTCCACTCTTCGTGCTAGGGATTTATGGTGGATTCGCTGTATTAAAAATAAGATCAAAATAAATCTGCCCCATATTATTTTTAGTCAACTAGTGGATATCATAAACATTGTTCCTTCAAAACATGTTGAAACATTGATTTATGGATGTCTTCTGAGTAACCTCTTTATCAAACTCAGTCTAAACGTCTCTCTCGACAATCCTATCCCACTCCAAAATCAAATCAATCTTACTTTCTTGAAGAAAGTGGATTGGAAACAAGATGAGGAAACCGGTCTTTGGGTATTTCGACCCGATAAGTAAACCCCAAGAGCTAGCTCTTCACGAGCTGCTCCTAGCTCTTCTCGTGCTACTCCTCCTCCTACGGCATCGGCTGCTGACAATGATCCTGAGTTTCATCAACTTATGCAAGATATCGATGATCATGTTCCAGACGATGAGCCTGCACCGGAACCGACACGACAAGAATATCAAATGCCACCATATTTTCGATCCTTCTTGGAGTCGTTTGATCTAAGGTTTGCCTCCATGGAGTCTCGGATTACTGAGTTTAAGCGGAAGATGTATGAACGTATGGACGCACTCACTCTTGAAGTTCGAGCTCATTATCCTCCTCCTCCTGACCCTCCTATGGATTAGACATTTTCCATGCATTCTTGTTTTTTTTTTTAAACTTGGATTGATTTTGATGTTTCCGGATAGTTTGTTTTGGATTGTTTAATGTTTGAATTTGTTATGGTTTGGATGATTGGATTTTGAACTTAATATATATATATTTGGTTTGGTTGAATTTTCTTATTTTTGCATCATTAGATATATATGACCAATTATGCCATTTCACATTTGTTTATGAATATTGATTATGGCACTAATGGCTAATCTCTCTTTTGATTGTGATCTTAGCAGTTTAAGCTATATATATATCTAAAATCAAACAGATATGCTTTTCAAAACCTTGTTTAAAACATTTTAATGTCTTTTTGATTTAACAAAAAGGGGGAGAAGTGTAAAAGTGTTAAAGGGGAGAAGTGTTGTAGTAAGGGGAGTAATTTTTCAAAATTGATTTCAAAATTTTAGAAAATCTTAAAATAACACAAATGTTTTGTTATATCAAAAAGGGGGAGATTTTTGAAAACATTTTTGTGTTTCGATATAACAAATTAAGTTTAAATGAATTTTAAGATTTTACAAATGATTTTTTAAGTATATTCGATTTAATTAATCGAATATCAAATTATTACTCCAAGTCTTTCAAGTTCAAATTCAAACCTTACTAAATGTGTAAAATTGTGTTTTATACTTAAACTATTTTTGAAACAATTTTCATAAAGTATTTTGAACCAAAATCAAGCCTAAAATCAATTTATCAAAGTGATGCACCGATGCACAAATCCATGCATCGATGCACCATGAATTAAATTGAACATCAAATGCATTTCATGCATCGATGCACTGAGGATTTTATGAAAACATCGAATACATTTGATGCATCGATGCACCAGCCATGCATCGATGCACTCTGGCTATTTTGAAACATCGAATGCACTTGATGCATCGATGCACTCTTAGTGCACCGATGCACTAAGGGTCCAACGGTCAAAATATTTAAATTTTACACTGATGCATCGATGCACCATGGGTATGCATCGATGCACTGACGCTCCCAACTGCTTTAATTAATTGTTTTCACACTTAAACGGCTCTATTGACTCCACTAAGCATCCCCAACGTTCAGAATCATTTGAAGGTGTATTTAAACAAGCTTAGAAGCCATTGATCAATAACAAGAAACAACAATCAAGAAGAATCAAGAGAGAATCAAAGAGAAAGCATCAAACCTCAAGTTTAAGCATTTCAAGCCTATTTTTCATTCAATATTCATTTTGCTTTCAAGAACACTATTTGTACTCAATTGTATTCATTTTTTAGTGTTCTTTTCTTTGTTCTAGAATTGTGAAAACAATCTACCTTGTGAGGATTTCCTTATAAGTTTTCAAATTTGTAATATTCTCTTTGAGAAATAGTGTTCTCAAGAATTAGGGTATATTCTTGAAGGAGTTGTAAGGTTATCTCTTTGGCCTCAAAAGAAAGAACAAATTAGTGAATTTGTTGGAAAATCCTTAGTGTGGATAGCTAAGGTAGTGGACGTAGACTTTGATTGAGAAAGTCGAACCACTCTAAATCGCTGTGCAATTACTTTCAATTTTCTGCAAAAGCTTCCACCAAAATTTTAATTGCCAATTCACCCCCTCTTGGTCGATTCCATCGATCAATTAGCTCAACAATTGGTATCATAACCTCACTCATTTGAAGGTTTAATCACCTCTTGAGTTGATTCGGGAAGAGTTACATCGATTATCAAGTCATCAATGGCCTCTACTTCAAATGTCGACTCCGGTCTCGATTCGATGCCCGTCAACAAGCCTCATTTCTTCAATGGAGCTAACTATGCCTATTGGAAGAATAGGATGATGTATTTCATTTAAGCAAGTGACATGGGAGCATGAAATGTTGTAGAAGACGGATATATCAAGCCTCTCACTCATCCAAGATTGTGGAGTGAAGGAGAGACAAAAATGTTCCAGCTCAACTCCAAAGCAATCCATATCATATTTTATGCTCTTGGACCAGATAAGTATGGAAGAGTTTCATCTTGTAAAACCGCCAAAGAAATATGGGATAAACTACAAGTCACTCATGAAGGCACCGACGAGGTAAAAGAATCTAAAATTAGTCTTCTAACACATATCTATGAAAATCTCATGATGAAACCAAATGAAGATATCAAAGCTATGACGGATAGATTCTCAACGATTGTCAATGGTATCAAATCATATGGAGAGATCATTCCAAACAAAAAGCTTGTGAGGAAGTTAGTTTACTTACTTCAAAAATCGTGGTAATCCAAGAAAACGACAATCATCGAGGCTAAGAACCTAAAATCCTTAACTCTTAAAGAGCTAATTGGTTCCCTCCTCACTCATGAAATGATGCTTGAAGATGAGGTGGACCTCGATAAGATTGATGAGACACCAAAAGAGAAGGAGAAGAAGAAAAACATTGGAGTTTCTCTCAAATCCACAAAAGATGAGAGTGATTCAGATGAAGATGACGATGACGAGGAAATGGCATTATTTTCCAAACGGTTCAGAAAAATGATGAGACCTTACTGAGGAAGAAAATTCAAAAGAAATGAAGGTCTCACAAATGAACCAAAAGAAAAGAACCCTATCATTTGTTATGAATACAAAAAGCCAGGGCATGTCAAATATGATTGCCCACAATTGAAAAGAAAGGGTCAATCAAAGAATAAGAACAAGGCTCATGTGGCTACATGGAGCGATAAAGAGTGTTCCGATGAAGAGGAACAAGAAGTAGCAAACTTGTGCTTGATGGCATTCGGGGAAGATTCTAAGGTAACCTCTAACTCATCTGAATTAGATGATTTATCTGATTTGTTTGATCAAATGCTTTTACAACACATCAGGAATCATCAGAAGGTCACGACCGTTCGATCAATGGCGCGTGCTGACACTAAAGTTCCACGCATTGACTGAAAAAGGAAGGAAATCCCTTTTCACAATATTTTTGGAAAGGATTTCAAAATCAACAACCAAATCAAGCAAATAAAAAATAGCAATAGAATCAATCCACGGCAACAATAACCAAATCTCATTTGAAAACGAAGGTAACATTTTTCTTCGGTTTAATATGGAAACCGAATCAATCAAAAAAGAGAAAGTGGTCGCTGAAAATCGGACCTAATAAGGAAACAAATCACTTGGAGCCTCCTATAAAGCCCCTACAAAACAAGAACAAAGGGGGATGAGTCCTAATGATAATTTTAAGGGTAAACCACATGATTGATCACTTATTAAATTATATGATTGATCATTTTCTGTTAAGATTTTGTATACTTTTTTCAGTAAATTCAAAAACATAAATTATTTTTATTTTAATTAAAAGTGATCATATTCATTTTTTATTTAAATAAGATGTGGTCGTTTATTTTATAAATTTTTAAATGTTTAGTCCATGTGATTTTAACTGTCGTTAGTGAAGAAAATAAAAAATTAAATAAAAGTAACAATATTATTTAAATAAAAGTGAATAAATATTAATTTTTTTAAATTTAATGAGAAAAATATACAAAACTAAAACAAAAATGATCAATCTTATAATCTACCTTATTTTTAAATTTGTAATAGAAACTTATTATACCTCTTGAATAAACCGGCGAAATAATACTAACACCCTATCATTATAATTACTCATAACATCAATCAAACAAAATCTTAAAAAACCATTAAAAAAATATAAGGATACTCTAAGAATTATTCTAATTCAATGATCATCCGAAGCTCTTTTTCATCAACCTCCAATACGATTTTGACAATCAAATCTAGTAACTCACAATAGTATATGTATAAAATTGTTTACTAACAATTATGACGACCTTAAGTTTAACATTAATCATCCTACGATTAAGATATTAATACCACACACACACACAAAAAGAATTCCCCCCCCCAAGTATTTCACCCTCTTCGTAAAGCTATTCTCCTCGTTCCTAATAGAAAGGGTGAATTGTTCACAACTAACCAACCTAAATTATTCCCATCAATAGACCTAATTAAAGTTATTTGAAAATTTTATAATTTAATGAAAATTTATAAAATTTTAAGGAAATTTAGTTAAAATTTTGAAAATTATGTGCACAAATGGAGTGACCTCAGTTGTAAAAGAAATGTTGTTATTCTTTGTGATCTCGAGTTCGAGTACCATGAATGTCAAAAGTGTGAGCGTTCAATACCAAATAGTTACGAGCTATTTTTAATCAGATACTACCTTATACTTAACTCATATTAATAAAAAATTATATAAAAAAGTAGGTACTTCATAATCATATTCTTATTTCTCTTGTAACACCCTTAACTCATATCCGACCCGAATACAAGTCCGAGGTGTCACATTGACTTTTCAAACTTTGACTCTTATAGAAAATCCCGGGAATTTTTAAAACTTTCATTAAAACGAATTACATTAATTTACATAAGACCATAAAATACAAAATCTATCAGAGTATTCGTAATTAACACTTATTACATGCCAACATTCTATACATAACCAAGTACATACTTTGTCAATTACTTCTGATCTGATCTCTTAGTAGTATTGATGTCCGTACTACTTCTATTTACACTCTTCCTGATTCTTGGTACCTACGTGTAAATCACTTACACGCTAAGTCATAGACTTAGTGAGGCAATAAATGAATATGCAACAATAAACTTATGAATGTTCATACTTACCATTGGATCATGACATTTCAATATGCATATATTTATCACACGATAACATATATAATCATATAATACACATATGAAACTTACCTTTTTGTATCACTTTCACTGTAAGTCGGTATTTCAATTGTATTGCCCATGTATATTATTGAGAATAGAGGTATGTGAGTGCATTGAGGTTGTGCACTAATGATGTCACCACAGCTCGTATCAATTCCCTCATGGGGCACCGAACCTTAGTTCAGTATTCGTCCCGAAGGACCACGATCCAGAGGTCACAATATAAACTGTTCATATATGCCTTTAAACATATGTAAACTGTTCATATGTGCCTTTAAACATATATAAACTGTTCATATGTGCCTTTAAACATATGTAAACTGTTCATATGTGCCTTTAAACATATGTAAATTGTTCATATGTGCCTTTAAACATATGTAAACTGTTCATATGTGCCTTTAAACATATGTAAAATGTTCATATGTGCCTTTAAACATATGTAAACTGTTCATATGTGCCTTTAAACATATATAAACTGTTCATATGTGCCTTTAAACATATGTAAACTGTTCATATGTGCCTTTAAACATATGTAAACTGTCGACTCTTGGCATGCCAACTACACCTATAGTTCTCATATCGTATACTATGGGCATTATTCTTATACCTTTCATATCACTTGTTCTTTCTCTTCTGTCACATACCACATGTATGTGTAATTATATATTTCATATCATATCACATGTATCACAAGTGCATACATTCACGTAGATCATGTAGCTCATATCACTTAATTCATATCATGTTCTCATATCACATATCATATCACCATAATTATCATGTATGCATGTTCACAATTATTGTACTATGAAAATCAACATAGGGATTAGACTTATCACAACTCTTATTCCATTATACTATACATATAGTATGCACTTACCTTAGCTTTGCTTTGATTCGATTCTAATCCTTTGATCGTTCCGGAATAAGCTTACTTTTAGTATCTACATAATCACACATTGATCTATATCAGCATTATAATTAATATATTCTAATGGTTCACTCCTTAGACTAAGAGAAAAGTCAATTTAATCTTTTAATAAAGGTATGCATCGATGCACTACTGATGCATCGGTGCATAAAAAATATTCGATGTTGTAATATTACTGGGATGTATCGATGCACTCCTTATGCATCGATGGACCGATTGCATTTGATGTTTCACTATTAAAAGAGTGCATCGATGCACTACCAATGCATCGGTGCACATTCAAACAATTTATGGGTTTTAACCTTGATGCATCGATGCACTATGAATGTGCATCGATGCACTCTTCCCAAAACCTCTTTTTGAACCCGAAAATCTATTCATTTTGGATTAAATCCTTCATGTTTAATCCCCTTTTTCACTCTTAACTCTAGTACACATCCTTAAACCAATTTATACTCATTTATTTCATCTTTAACCTTCAAATCCTATCCTTCATATGAAATTCAAGAATTACATCAATAATCCAACATGTTTGAATTCCACTTTTAACACTTCGTATATCTTAACTCTTTTCTAGAAATTCATTTAGAAACACATTTTCTTTAATCCTTCATAACTTCTTTATCTTTTAATTTTAGGACAACATAAGTTTTCCATAAGCTTAAGTATTACCTAATGATCAAAACCCACTCTTAAAAATAACAAATAATCAGCTAACAAAGAATCTTACCTTTGCAAGTTTGGCTCTTCTCTCTCTCGTACATGAAGAAGAAGAAGAAGAAGAAGAAGAAGAAGTGGAGAAAATATCTCCTCATCCTTATCCCACATGCCTATATATCATTTAATTATAATTTCCAAGTCAAATGACCATTTTGCCCTCTACTTCATTTGATAATTACTAACAACTTTTAGGATTTATTTCCAGATAAATCATTGAACTAATCCATTCTTCTACTTTAATCACCAAATTCTGAAACTTTACAATTAAGTCACTAACCCATAGTTTGGGATTTTACATCTCTAATCAGATCTGTCACAAAAACGTATATTTTAACAAAATTGAATGTCATAATAATTATATAAATTAAATATTAATTTAATTAATACTAACTTATTTATAATATTTAAAAATGTTAATTTAAATACATTTATAAATGTTCATCTTTAATTTGAAAATATATATTTAGTTTAATATTAGAATTTATATAAAAAAGAATCTTACCTTGGATGTATTCTTTCTAAGGAATCTTTATTTACTTGAGAAAAAGAAAAAGGAACCCTTTCCCAAAAGGGAACGAATCTATTTGATTAGAAAAATAAGCAAATGATGTGATTTTCTTAAAATGTTTAATTTTGTGAGAAAAATCTTTGATTTTTTGTCTTATATATTGAAGTCATCGTTAAGTCGCATGATAACGGAAAGAAAATACTCTAACCATCGATAACACTGGTTTTTTTTATTTAATTATCATCTTAATAAAAAATATTTTTAAAATGAATATTAATCTTAAAGTTCGATCCCAATTCAATTTATAACATATATTAATAAAAATATTAAATTAAAAGAAATTAAAAATATAAAATATATTTACTTCTATACTAATTAAAAATGAAAAATATTGTTTTAAATAAAGTATGTATAACGACAAAATTAATCTCTGATGTTTGCACAAATGATATTTTATTTTTATTTTTTAGAATATTTTAGCCAAAATGTTTCAATTTCTTAATAAAATAGTCCATGTTAGATAAAATTATTAGTCGACTAGTAGTCAATGCATGTTGCTGACATGATATTTTTATGTATATTTAATTGATGTGGTGTCGCTTTGATGTCGTGACACACATTACATCATCAATTAAACACTTAAAAATGCCATGTCTAAAGTAACATGTGCTGATCATTAGTTAAATTATACTAGATAAACAAAAACAAGAATTTTAACCAAGAAGCTGCGTCTATGTATGCACACATTTAGCCTTGTTTCATTCAATGTTTGATCCATGCCTTGTGGAAGGCTATGTCTACTCTTCATTACTAGTGCCTTGCATTCTCTTTATAATATCAATGTAAAATTTGATGGCAAAACATGTGCTTACCAATTGCTTGGATCTGCTGAGCAACTTCGGCAGAGTCCATCGGCGTTTCGACATTGTTCATTTTAAATGCAAGTACGACTGGGGGAACCATTTCGACAACAGGTAATGCTTGGTCTTTAAGATCAAAGCAAAAATGCCGTAGCACGGTATATGCATGATTGCCAGCAAACCATACCTGCCATAAAAAGAAGGCAAAAAGCTTAACATAATCAGATGCCTGCATCATACATTAAAAGAATAAATCAACAATCAGTTAGCATATTATCCCAATGGACTAATGTTATTTGACAACGTACGAGGGATTTAAAAGCTCCTTTGGAAAGATAACTCTCAATAGAAGGAGAAGTACCATAACGGAGCATTCGGTGATGACAAATCAAGAAATGGATATGGCCAACTGTAACATAGAATTATCCCAGTTCTTGAATAAGGATATTTTGTGCATCATTTTGAACGATAATCATAAAACCAATATTACAATATCGAGACACAAGCATGAAGGATCCAGTGGAAAATGACAAGAGCACCCGTCCATAAGATGAAGTACGAAATTCGAAACCAAGGGAGCCGCTGAAAGATAATTGATAGATATATACTACTCAAGGTTATTATGATGAAAAGTGAAGCGGTATCCATAAAACAAGATGACAAAAACACTATATATTTACCGAACTATTCAGGGCTGTGTCACCGAGAAGTAGGATGACATTGAGTGTATGCAAGTTCACAGTCATCTGAAATATAGAGATGAAGGTTAAGGTTCTGTCTTACCAAAGCCAAAAAGATAAAGTAAAATGGAATAAGAAATTGAAATATATCGATAACGAGGTCAATTTGAAATATCAATGAACAGTTTTGATAGAAAGTATTATTAGAAACACAGAACGAATGGACTTCAACTGCTGATAGGAAGTAGAGAAATGACTATGAAATCATCATCTAAACTTATGTTGCACAGGCTTGGGTATAAGTGGCAGACACTGGTATGCTCAACTTTTTCTAAGATTGTCATGTATTTAGAGGGTGTTTGGAGGATCATATATGGATACCCATGTTTTTGAACACACACACACACACACATATATATATATATTGATACGCACATTCAGTTAAGAAAAAAATGAAGAGCCAGATTAGCATAGTATGATTCTATGAACTTGAACCACATGATGTGATGATTATTTCTATCATTTGGATGTGATTGAATTCCCATTACACCGAACATTTTCAGACAGGCAGGATCACAAAAACATTTTCCAGATGAACAAAGGGATAGAGAACTCACGAAATTCAATGTATAATCTTCAATGGTAAGAAATGGGAAAATAAGGCACCAATATATGGGGTCAGTAAGCATAAAAGCTCCAGAATTCATATGCATATGAAAAATCAAAATGAGATCTAACATAAAAGGTTCATGGAATACCGTAAAAGCCGCATGAAAATCTCAAAGGTCTTGCACAACTACCAAATATGATCTGAGTAAAAATGCTAGTACTTTTTTTTTCCACTAGAATGTTCAGAATAATCTTGCATTGTTGACTTGAATGGCATTTACCTGGAATATAACCTGAAAGAGATAACTAATAATGCCTGCTGCTTGTGAAACGTTGCATCTTTCCTGCGGATTTAAGGCTTTTCTCAGTATATTTGTGTCTTCTCTGTTAGTTAAAGGTTTGTAGTATCCTTGCTCAGCATCTATTCCAGCATGATGTACGTTAAAGCCACAGCTAGTCATCTTATAATGCCGGTAACACCCTTAAATAGAGAGCAACATTCCGAACTGCAAGAAGAGGGGGAAATTGTACATACTGCAAACCAGCATATGGATACAACGCAACAATTATATCGTGGAGATATAAATGTTGCAACAAAGACTAGTAAGAAGAAAATAATACTCCCTCCGTCCCACTAAAACTGTTTATTATTGACTTTTTAAAAGTCAATTTTTTTCAACTTTGACCACAATTATTTTAAATATTTTTAAAAAATTTAAATTTTATAAAATATATATTTCAAAACTACTTAAATAAAGATTTTTTAAAATATATTTTATTTTTATCAATAATAAATTTTAAATAATAAAGAATCAAAGTTCAAAAAAATTAACCAAAAAAGTCGATAGTGGACAGTTTAAGTAGAACGGGATAGACAAACCCCAAAATAAATGGTAACCAAAGTAAAAGTCCACCTGTCCAGCACCAAAAGAGATCATAACTTAGAATGTTTCAGAATACATCCATCTGAGATAGCTAAAATGCTTAAAATATAAGGCAAACACCCTATAATTTCAGTTTCGGAAGATCAGATGACATGAGTGAATAGTACATTGGGTTTAAAGCTCATTCTATTTAGAAGAGTTAAAGTATCATAATTCCTATATAAAGATGGAAGTACTTTAAACAAGAATTACTAGTAACTTGATACAAGGCAAGTTCAAAGAAAAGAGATTGCTTACTGAGTATAATAGTAAAAGATGTGAGCTCCACTAGCGACGGTTTTTGAAACAATCATTGCAAGAGCTAAACAAAACGCAATGACCCGATAACCCAACAGCCAAAAAGGATGGATTTCTTGAAGACAAGGCTTCCAAACATCATCATCATACAACTCATCACAACTTAAACCTTCTTGGCTTTCTTTTCCATCACGTTTAACTTTTTTCAATCCTTCGTATTTGAAAATTATGATCAATGATATAACAATTGGTGTAAAAACAATGACTGAACATATCAAAACCCTCCAAGTCAACCAATAACTCGAGCTTGTTGTATCTGAAGTAGTCAACAGCTCCATCCTGCTAAAAGCAAATAGCCCCATTATAAAATTTTGTATTTAATACTGTTATTCCATCATTAATTTTTCTTGAATTATCTTCGGGCATGAAATAAGAATATGGTCCTCCAATGCCCCGAATACATGATAAAACTAAGCATTCACTAGTTACAATATGAACAGAAAACGGTATTTGAGACCAATAAGCCTTTAATTAATGAAACCCAAAATAATTGTAAAAACTCAGGATTTTTTATAATACAAACAGCAGCAGAACATTACAGAATGCAAATCCAATTGTATAAATAATCAGTTTATCGAATTATAATCCAATTTCCATTATCACTTTTGATGATATACATGTGTTCATACATGTCGTTAATCAATAAGTGAATCTAGAATCTCAAAAAGATAATATTTAACAACTCTCCATTTAAGATGAGAAATTGTTATGGAAGAACAAACTCAACAAACTTAAAGAACAAGTGTCATTAAGAAGATTCACGAAATGGGATACATTTTATTTAGATTATTATGTTGTATTTCTCTAAGAAATAAGGATGATAGTGGAATGATGGGAGGATGATCTAATCAACTTTCATCATGTCATAAATGTTCTGACTCTTAAAATTGGATTAATATCATGTAAGAAGAGTATGAGGTGTATACAAGATAATAAAGTTTGAGAACTAGTCTCATTACCTGAATGTGCAAAGTTGATTGGTTGTAAATGGATATTTAAAACCAAGATGGATGATAATGGTGGTGTTGAAAAGTATAAGACATGTCTTGTATCTAAAGGATATACTCAGAAAGAAGACATTAGTTTTGTAGAAACTTTCTGTTTGGTTTCATTGAATTGAAAGACTCTTCATGATAATCATGATACTTATTGCTCATATTTGATCTTGAATTACATAAGTTGGATTTCAAAATTATGTTTTTCAATGGTAACATTGATGAGATGTTTTATACGGTGCAGTTAGAAAATTGTATATGATGATACAAAATTAATGATATGCAAATTAAGGAAATCCATTTATGAGTTTAAGTATAACTTCTGTTAATTGTATAACAAATTTCACCAAGTGATTATCTCGTTTGGTTTTGAGATGAATTTGGTTGACAATTGTATATACTATAAGTTCAGTGCTTTTAAACCAAATGATACCCTTTATTGCTAAAAGAAACAAGTTTAGCCTTGATCAGTGTCGTAAGGATGATTTTGAAACTAAGAAAATGCAAAAGGGTTTCTTATACTTAAAAATAAATAAAGAATTTAATGTATACTCAGATTTATACGCATTCAGACATAGCGTATGATTTTAGGATATTAAGTAGGTATTTAAGAAATTTAGGTATTAATCGTTAGATAGCAACCAAATTGATTCATAAAATACATTTAAGAACAAAAATGTTACATGCTCACATATCGGATGTCTAGAAAGTAAGAGATCATCGGGGTTTATGAACTCCGACTTATTCAAATATTGATGTAAAATTTTTTGTGTAAGCTGCTAATTATGGATTAATAAGAAAGATCACTTGAGATATTCTATGACTGTAACGCCTCGATTTCTAGATTAGTAGTTTTGGGTAAACCCGAGTAAGCTTTAACTAGGCTAAGAAACCCATTTGGAGTGTTGGGCTAAAATATAGTTAGTCTTGGTTTAGGCTTGAGCCCAATAAGGCTTAAAAAGGGTTAGAAGTAAGCTTTAAAGGAGGGGGACTAGGAGTGTAAGTTTCCTCTAAATTGTTTCAAAGGATGAAAATCTTTAATTGTAATGAGGTCATACGGGTAGAGGATCCATTCCTATTTTTCTTCTTTCTTTGTCTTCTTCCTCTTCCTACTCAAACTCCATCCTCTTCTCTTGGTATCATGGGAGAAGAAAAAGGTGAGACCTTTTTGAGTTTCAAATGTTGTCAAAGAAGTTCAAGGTAAGAGCTAGAATCATCGTTCTCTAAGTTTTCAGCCAAGAGTTCTTTTTTAAGTTTTAGCCATGGAAAACCATGAATGGGAGTTTAAGATGGGTTTTGATTTTTAGGGTTCTTTAATGATTCACATTGCATTTTTGGGAGTTAGGAAGTATGTTTACAACCTTCTTGAACCTTTAAATAAGTTTGTAACTCATTTTATTGATTGTTTTAGTGAGAGAAGTGGGTGAAAACACAAGAGGACAAGGCAAAGCAGAGTAGGTCCTCGGATGAGCTAGGGGTTGTTCTTACAACTCCTAGGTACAAGATAACACTCATATAACCTTACCTTACCTTACCTCTTGTAGATCAACATGTATAAATTTAATGCGTGTTAGAGCGTATGAGATTTTGTGTGCACTTGGGTGGGGGTTTGAAACAAGAAATCGGGATTTGTGTTTGTTCTTGTGTAAAATAGTGGCCTTTCATGCTTCTTATGGACTAAATAAGCTTTAAACACCACTTGGGGGACTTAGAGACATTTTAGGACCAATTTGGAGGACTTTTTATTAGTGAAACAAGGCTTTTCGAGAATGGGTATCAATATTGGATGAACAGTACCGATACTTCCCTTCGTGGAAGGATAAAAATTCTAATGTTTGTGAGAAGGGTATCAATACTCAATAAGAGTATCAATAATGTTATTCGGAGGTTAGTATCGATACCTGGGGACCCAAATCGGATTCCACAATGCAATTTTAATACCGATATTCAAGGGAGTATCGATACAAAGGGTATCGAAATTGAGGTATTTTTCCAAAATATCGAATGCATTTTTGGTATTGATACTCGAGGGGGTTGTAATACCTTAATTTTGTCCAGGTTAACAATCCTGGCAGAACATTGGCCTCAATACATGTCAGTAGCACTACAACAAGTCAACAGCCCGTGGTTCCCCTTTGTAACTCCAATATAGGTTGTATCAGTTACAAGCTCATCTCCCTAACATCAATCAATATTCCAGAAGATAAAGCGTTCAAGAATATTTCCTTTCCCATTCGCACAAACTGTTACACCAGGATGTATTGGCAAAGGAAAATGAGGAGTAATATATATCATCTACAAATCAAAAGAAAAGGGGAGAGAGATTTCAAAGGAAAAAAGAAAAAAAGATTTCAAAGGAAAAACACATTTTTCTTCATTAGGAGCAATAACTGAACCCAGAGAGAAAGACAACCAAACCCAGAGAAAAAATGTAACATCCCAAAATCAAGGTTAATGACTAAAATGAGAGTTTTTGAAATTGGGTGATCAATTTAGTAAAAATTGAAAAGTTCAGGGATTTTAAGTGAAATATTCTGGTATTAAACTAATTAATAAAGAAGGAAAGAATGAAGGGTAAGGTGGTCTTTTCATTTTAAAGATATTTATCTCTTATTAAAGAGATAAGCATGTGGGGTGAGAGAGGTGAGAGAGTATCTGGATGCTTATTTTCTTGTCTTCTTCTCCTTCTTCTTCTCCCCGTAAGCCTCAGTTAAAGGTGAGTTTAATTTCAGCAATTTAATTCTTGGATTTATAATTTGGTTTTGATTCTTTGGGTGTTATATAAGATTAAGGAAAGCTTATATAAGCTTAAAACATCAAGAAGAGAGAATTAGAATGGAATTTATATTAAGGGTGTAGAAATGAATTGTTAGAATGAAGAGGTTTTTGAAGTTCTAATTATGAATTTGAATTGTCATAAGAAGGACTAAGAAGTCTAAAGTATTAGAAATGAGTTTAGAACACATTGAAAGTTTGGTAAAATTCTTAATTTCAAGATTTATGGTAAGCTATATAAGGTATTATAATGTTTAAATATGGGTTAAGTATCTATAGTTGAGTTTAAAGGCATAAGGAGAGTTAAATAAGTAGAGTTTGGGTAAAGTGTTGGAAATTTTTGGGTTAAGAAGCATTTTTTGGGTGAGTAGTATCGGTACCTGTTGGGTGAGTATCGATACTACAAGGCAATTTATAAGGAGTTTATGCATGGGGTATCGATACCTGCATGAACAATATCGATACCTATGTGGAGGGTATCGATACCTATATGGAGGGTATCGATACCTATGTAGAGGGTATCGATATCAGGGAACATCAAAGCTTATTTTGGTATCGATGTCGTTGTAGGGTATCGATACCCTAGCATAGAAGTACTGGTACTATGAGAGTAGTACCAATACTACTTAAGTTGGAAAGTGGAAATTAGTGTTTTATCTAGTTACTTTAGTTTGAATATTATCGAGTAATCCAAATCCTAATATTCATTGGAATATATTCATGTATATATAGATCAAAGGAAAAGTTTGGATAAGCCTTTGGAGTAAGAATTTTGAAAAGGGAACAAGAGTTTGTATTGACAAGTAAATCAAGGTGAGTACCTGATAGTAAGTGTAGTATCACTACAACAAAATTTCTTATTAGTGGCATCTAGGTTATTGTCACTAAAACTTCAATTTATGTCATTAGATGTATTGTGTGACGTAAAAGTCAATGTCACGACAATCGTCACCCTAAGTGTGTCACTAAATGTCAAAAGTGACGATGTATGTGTTATCGTCATGTATTGATAAATATATAGTGACGCTAATGGATAACGTCACAGTTTAATTTTCATTCACTAACAATTACTTTTGTCACTAAATGATGTACATTTTCATCATTAATAAATCATATCGTCACCAATAACACAATAATTTCATTGTATACGTGACGAAAAGAAAATTGCCACATTGCTAGTAACGTAGTATATCGTTACCTAATAGTAGCATGGATGACATTTATATATAACGTCAATATATAATTAATATTCAATGAAAACTAATCATGTCACTAAATTATGTAAAATTTCGTTATTGATGATTTATATCGTCACAAATAATGCATTAAAATCAACTTATATGTGACGAAAGAGATATTGTCACATTTTTAGTGACATAATATATCGTTACCTAATAATATTATGAATGATGATTATGCATAACGTCACCATACATACTGTCACCAATATAGTGGTAAAACTAAAAATTGTTACATTTTTATTGATAATATATATTAAAAAATTATTTATATAAATCTAAATAAAAAAATACTTCACTTATTGCAAAATAATAAGATTTAAACAAATATTTCACTAAAAACATAATAATTTCATTTCTATAAATATAAAATGTTTAAATGTTTACATAAAATAAAAATAATATGATAATAATATGACTTGTGGAATATTTCATTGTAGCAATCTCAATCCAAACCTTGAGTCGATTGTGATTCTGTTGATGTTGAGTTTGTGGTATCATTTGAAGCTACAAATTAAAATAATCAACATTAGTTACTACAATTAATATTATATAATAATTTTTATTTGGTTAACCATATTGTTTACCTGAAAATTGAAGTGATGTCACTTGAATTCCAACAGCTAACAAAGCAGATCTCATAGCTTCCATTTGAGTTTGAATCAATTCAAAATTTGACTTATAGTTATTAAATTCATCTTTTTTATTCTTCAAACTCTTTTTTTAACTTGATTGTATATGCACTTGAATTTGTTTTCTTAGGCTTTGGCCCATATCCAAGCCCCAGAATGTATCATGGTCTAGTACCAAGTACCTCATCCATTATATCATCAATATTCTTAGGTTCTACTCCTTCTTCAGCTGGATTTGATTGCAACTCTACCATTTTCTCCTAAAAAAAGTCATTCATAAATAAAATAATCCTTAGAAGAAAATTACAATTTAATACTTAATTTTGTGAGATCTTACATGTTTTGCTTGTGCCTCAGATGTTGTCCATCCTTTGTCATTTGAATAATGAGTTGCCTTGAAGAAATCCATCCTATTTCGTTCTTCATCATCCTTGCGCTATATGATTTCAAAAATAAAAATTAGACTTTAAAATAAAAATAAACTTTATAATAAATATCAAAAGTGTCCAACTTACCATAGGATTTTTCTTAAACAATAATAGCATTAATGTTGCCAAGGTATTTACAGAGATGAAAGTGAAAATGAACAATATACATTTCAATTCCCAATATCAATGGAGTTACTATTATTGATATGGTTTATGGAATATTTGTTTCTATCTTATGTAAACGCACAACACAAGACACGCATCTAAAAATGCTCAAACTACATATCTTTATTTGACCTAGGAAATTTATTTACATCGGGATAAAACGTAGAGGAACTTGATTGAAAAATTCCTCAACAGTTTTTTGAACAAAAGAACACTCCTCTTCCTTCTCTAATGCTTTTCCTGAATTTCTACACCTATCTTCATGTACTGTTCACAACAAATATGCACATGCAATCAATCCAAGACTGCAGTCCTTTCTTCAACAAAACGAGTATCACAAGGTTATTTGCTTGCTTGCGTTCAAAAGTCGAGAAAACAATCAAATACATTATTTTCATCAACAAAAGTGCTATACAACGCATCATACAAACCTTGAGGTGCAAAACTGTGTATTCTATAGCAGATCCAGTTCTAACGTATTTAGTCCAAATTCAAAGAGAATGCAATTAGCAAATTGAGCAAGGTTGCAAAACTCAAGTTGAAAACAGGAAAGAAATTTATTCTTCAATCGACAATTCAATGCATGAAATCACTAAAACCCAAAAAAAATTCCAAAATTCAACCGAAAAAGCAATCCTTATCCCGTAAACTCAAAACAATGGACTTTCTTATAATCCTGTGAGTAAGTAATTGATGATTATGTTTTCTGAAAAACAATGCTTAAACTAAATTCAAACGGAAAACAACATCAAACTTCAAAAAACAAAAATCCTAATATCAGTTGTTTTCAATTCTTAATTCCCTTTCTAGTAATAGAGCTAACAAAAATTCTAAACTATTTTCTTCTTGTCTGTTTAAATTTCCTCATTTTTATTTTCATTCATTTCTATAGTTCCAAGATGAAAGATTATGCAAAAACTAGATTAAAAATCAAATTTAAAAAGAGAAAAATTCTCCTAACAATTAGTCCAAGATGGAAACTCAAGCAAAATCAAACCAATTGGGAAAAGAATAAAGAAATATGGATTAAATAAACTAAAGTACCTGAGCAAATATCAGAGCCCCGTATACTTTGAAAAGGTTCCCAGCACGAAAGCAATGAGATTCTGAAGCAAAAATATTCTGTTAAAAAGTAGGAAACCAAACACTCACAAAATTTTGAATTTGTTACTTATACGTCAAATGCATTGAGATTCTGGCGACTGAGAACACTCAAAACTCTAAATAATAGCATTGTGAAGAGAAGAGGCAAAGATGTTACAAAGAGAAGAGAAGATACCCGTGAGTGACGATCACGACCGAGAGAGATCAGCGAGACGATAATGGAGACTAGAGAGTAAAAGGTGACCGTCAGTGACGCCATTCGTCCTTCCATGATGAGTAAATTTAATGTTTTAGGGTTTCCAAAGACCTTTCTAAATTGTAAAAGTGGTGGAGCAATTGAAAGGGTAGGATTGGGGAAAGCAGAATATGGATAAATAAGACTTGTGTTCTCGGAATTGTAGAGTGCCGAATTTAAATGAATAAAATCCTATTGTTTAATTAAAATATAGAATATAGAAAAGAATTTTCTTGTTTCACCTACTTGTTTATGATAATATTCTTAACCCTAAAGGAAGTTAAATACACAGATTATTTTATAAAATGAAAATCAATGAATAAAGAAAGCAATAATGATTTATTATGAATGAGAAAAAATCTTGTTATGTATAAGGAAACTCAATTTTATTAGAGGGAATATAAATTTTATTTGGAGGGAAGTTGAAAAATTACCTCCAATACATCTAAACATAATTATTAAAAATATAGAAAATATAGAAAATTTAGATTAATTTAAAATAATTTAAATAATTTAAAATAGTAAAAAGATTTCTCTTTAGAAATATTAAAAGTATAAAATAATTGAAGTAAATAATATTTTTAACTATTTCATAATAAATAATTAATCCAATGTAAAGTTTGATTCAATTAAAAATGTGTTTGGAGGAATAAAAATAATCCTAAAAAAATTCAAAATGCATACATGTGTATGAGAATTAAAAATAATTGTATGATTTTTATTGATGTTATATGTATCTAAATGTACTAAAACTTTATGGATATTTCTATGATCAAGTATAAATATCTATTTTTTCCTAAACACTTTGATGTAACATCATGAAAATCATATAAGTATAATAATATATAAAAATTAATCTGCTCGTTTCTTTTTAATGATTTATTATTTTATGTTTTACTCTAAAAAAACTTTGAATATGAGATAATCTAATATAGAATAATGTCAAAAAAATAAAAAACACAAAAAAATCTCTAAATTGCATAATTTAATAAGGTTGTTAGATTATCTTATTTTTTAACATTAACTGACATAATTTCATGATGTCTTTTAAAATCGTCATATAAAAAAGAGAGATAAAAACAAGTGATAAATAATTGATTTCGTCGTGCTAAAACTATTTTTTGTGACAATAATAAAATGTCACTTTTAGTGTCTTATAAAATATGAAAAATTAAATTGTCACGAATAAAACTTATTAGTGACAAATGTGCAATGCCACTATTTCAAATTAAATCGTCATTATAATAAATCGTCACTAATGCTTTTTTTCATTGGAAACGATTTTACAACGTCATTATTTTATCTAAATATCATTAAAAGTTTCCCACCAAAGAATTTGGTGGGAAGATTTTGGCGCCAAACATATAGTGACAAAAATTAATGACCATTTTTAGAATTGTCATAAAAGATATACCATTAATCAATAAATATGACGAAAATAAAAAAACGTCACATTATAGTATATTTTGTGACGATATAAGTAATGTCATATAGAAATTTTGTCATAAATTGACACATTTGTTGTAGTGTATGTTATGGAATTAATACTTGCGAGGAGTCTAATTCTGATATTAGGTATATGAGTACTCAAATGTAAGTATGCAATAATATGATGTTTAGATATACATGAGTACATTCATATGTTTAGAGGTAAGTGCATCTTTATGTGTGATCTATGTAACTGTGTGAAATAATATAAACTATATGAATACAAGAAAATGTGAACATGTGACATAAGTTATGAGATAAAGAAATATATGATATGAGACAGGATATATTTGGTTACATGAGACATGATATGAAAAAGAGTATAAGTATATGTGATAAGATATGTGAAAGTGAAATATATGAAAATGCGCTACGTGTAAGTGAACCACATGATTATATGAATATGTGAAATGACATAATGAAAATGCCCATGTTTTGTGTTATGAGAGCTAGGGGTATAGTTGGCATGCCAAGAGTCGAGGCTTCTACGTGGTCCTTCGGGATATATATGTAATTATGAGGAACATATATGTGGTAATTTGGTATACTTATTTGGTCCATTGTATTATGTATATGGTTCTTAAGGAGTGGTCCATCGGGACATATGTGATATGTGGTCTTTCGGGACATAGTGGTCCTTCGTGACAAATTCTAAGTGCCCCTAGTGGGAATTATACAAGTTGTGGTGATAGCATATGTGCACAACCTTTATGTACTCACATACCTTAAGTTCTCAGAATTATACATGGGTTTTAAAGAGAATAAATAAATCAATTGGTATGATATTATGTGTGCTCTTTTGTGAAATGCTATATGTGTTCAGTGATGTGTATAGAATCGTTAAGTATATGTTCATATGATAAAAAGGAATTAGTGATAATAATATAAGTAATGATAAACATGTTAATGATGATTTATGTATGTATACAAGCATTGCGTTACATGATATGTACATGCAATTGTTAATTAGTTATAGTTTACATTATGTATTTACATGTCTCACTAAGTCTATGACTTATCGTGTGAGTGTTTCACACGTAGGATCTGAGAAGTTTCCAAAGCGAAGATAGGTTACAAGAGACAATATAGCTTCATCGAAGATCAGATCAAAAGAAAATTTTCAGTATGTTATTTATTGTATTGTATAATGTTGGCATGTATTTAAAGGGTTAAAAAGGATTGAAGCTCTGAACAGTTTTTAAAAATGTTTGAGTTAATATATGTAAATTATTTAGTATGTTTAAATTAAATTTGAATTTTCCTTATTTTTTATATAAGAAAACGATTTGAAATATTGATGTGGCATCTCAGACTCGTATTCGGGTCGGATACGGGTTGGGGTGTTACAAAAAAGGCCACTTTGTTTTCATTCATCAACCACCAGAGCAAGAAAATCACACACACACAAAAAAGGGACATAGAACATTTGGGGAAGATCAACAACAACAGGAAAACCAACCACCATAATCCAAAGAGAACCAATCTCATTAGAAGAAAAGATATCGTTCGAAAAAAAATAGAAAAAGAGTCTTACCTAGGGCTCTTGAGGACGATGGATCCAACGTTCGGTTTGTACATCTGAACGGTGGAAGAGCATCTCTTGGGAGGAAGGCCAACATATCTCGATCTCATGATGATCTAACGGTAGAAAAGCTAGATCGGAGAAGTGAAGATCCGAAAAGTCTTTGACTTTTTCATGGAATTGGGGATTGATTCTCATAAAACCGAGCCTAGATTCGAGCTCCTGGCATCGAGACAAACCTTCCCTTGAAGTTTGACATTGAATGGACCCTGGAGAATGACAACAGACAATGGGCTTCTCTTCCCCGGCGAAACACTGTAACTCTTTCTCTCTGTTGTCTCTTAAAGCTTGACAAAAATGAAATCCTTTTAAATTTTCTATTGTTTTGTAGGAGAATATTGTTTCCCAATGCATTGGTCATATTAAGCATGTAGCCATTCTAGTTTTGATTAAATCTTTTTTGACCCCCTTTCCTTAAATTATAATATTCTAGTCCCCGTTCTAATTTTAATTTAACCCTTACGATTGTTCACGCATTTATTTTAGTTCCTTTTATGTTATAAATATTTGCTATTATTAAATACATTATATGCCATGGTTATTAAATTTTATATGTTTTGGATCCAATATTTGTGTATGATATATATATGTGTGTGTGTTAAATATCTTCAATATAGGTATATATATTTTTTATTTTATATCTAATGCATTCGTTTCAAATATTTTTAATCATGAATTTCTTATTAAACTTGGGCATATATATATATATTCGCCTCTATATCAAGTATTAAATATTCCCTTTACCATGTACGTGCATATTATAGTACATGTGAAGGCACTAAATATTTTATACTTGTATTTTTCTTATATTAAACACTAGT
The DNA here is from genome assembly GCF_006381635.1 of Hibiscus syriacus. Classification (NCBI taxonomy): domain Eukaryota; kingdom Viridiplantae; phylum Streptophyta; class Magnoliopsida; order Malvales; family Malvaceae; genus Hibiscus; species Hibiscus syriacus. The sequence continues at coordinate 644,876 of NW_024062326.1, read as the reverse complement.
TCGTAAATATCATGTATATATTTATATTGAATATGTTTTAGTCATTATGTCATATGTTGTTTCTATATATCATGTGTTATAATATGCGTATAACTTATATATTATATTGTTAAATAGGTGTATATAGTCTTTGTATGAATATGTTACTTTACATGATAGCTTTTTATGTATTCTTCAATGTATATGTGATCATACGATATTATTTTGTATAATATGCATGGTATACATACAAGCATCGTTCGACCCATCCCAAATAATTGGATTAAGGGTAATACCCTTTAATTTAAACTTGTTTTGAGGAGCTTGTCTTAACTTATTAGAGAGTCATTTTCGACGATTTTAAATTAAAAGTATATCCCAACAGTGAAACCTAAAAAATGACTCTTCACTTAAAAGTTAGGGAACGAAAGAAAAAGAAATATTCGGTTATTTAAATTTTTCGAGAAAAGATTGTTAGGACTTATCTAAGATTTGGTCTCAATATTTTTAAATAACTGAATATTCTTTATCTTTCTAAAAAGGCTTGGTAATTTTGATTTAATCTATTGTGGTGCTTTTGAATATTATAATTCATTATGAAGTTCGCATCTTTGTTGTGTTATGGGATCATAAATCAAATTAAAGTCGAATTTGTAAATTTCATTGCAAAGACGTTAATTAAAATTAATTTTTATTTAAAATGACAAAACATTTTTGGGTGCCCAATCACACCAAAATCAAAGATAGGTGGCGACTCCTCGAACTGTATTTTTCTATCGTAAAGGAAATCCCAATTTTTTAGAAATGAGAGTTTTTAATCGCATTTATTTTTAATTAAAAATCAGTCACAAAGAGATAATTAAAATGGTGTGGTTTTTAGAATCTCACTTTTAAGGAAGAAATCGTTTCGAAAGGAGTGTCGATATTGAGGATGGTGAGTATCGATAATCCCAGGCGAATATCAATACCCACGTGAAACTTTGGGTAGTAACACTAGCCGAATTGAGAAAAGTGATTTGAGTTCCTTTAAGAGAACATTCTGCCATAATAATACAAGTGATAACCTTAATAATTGTGTGATAACATAAGGTATTAATGAGGTAAGATTCCATAAGATTTATTCCTTTATTTCTGCTCGAAAAACGACGAGGACACCCGAGTTACTTAATGACGTTAATGTGATAGTATGAGGATTATCCGGATATATCCAAATTTGTGCTTAGGCACTCAAATTCTGGTTGGATGTTGTACCGATGCTACGTGACCCGGACACGTCCCGAGTACTCTAGAGGAGTAGACTAGCTGGGTAAGGTACCAATGCTTCATGACTCGTACTTAACCCGAAGTTTAGGAAGACATTGATGCTATGTGACCTATGTCTTCCTTAAGGTTCATAGTAAGTAAAGAGTGAGTTCTGAAAGGCTAAGTGACCCCGAACTACACCATGATACTTACTTGATTGTTGTTCTAGTGTTTGCATTATTCATTACCATACTTGCAGTGTGCTTATATGTTGAATGTATATGGTATAGTAAGGTTATTTGTGTGGAATTGTGTTAGGATTTGTGGAAGCTTAAATCAAAATTTGAAATGGTTTGCAAAGAGGGGTTAGAACGATTTTTGTGTTTAGGGAGTAAGGAGATTGAAAGACAGAAAATTGCAGAGCGATTTATAGTGGTTCGACTTCTCAACCAAGTCTACATCCACTACCTTAGCTCCTCACCAAGGATTTTCCAACAAATTCACTAATTTGTTCTTTCTTTTTAAGGACGAAGAGATAACCTTTACAACTCCCTAGTTTTTTACGGGATAAACTAGAACCTTTCCCTAGCTTTTACATGGGCTTAGCTAGAATCTTTCCCCTTTACAAAGGATAAAATAAGTAAACAAATAAACCTCTCAAAGGTAGGTGTTTACAAGAATTAAGCTCACAAGAACACAATATTTACAAGAGAATGGAAAAATAAGAATGAAGAACTCTTCTCTTGTGTTTGATTGCTTGGATAGTTGTTCTGTTACTTCTTCAAGTGTCCTCGGGTTGTATTTATAGCTTGGAATGAGTTTGAAGTCGTATATAGCCGTTGGGGATTGATTTTCTATAAAAATAGGCTGCCCATAACATGGGGTATCGGTACACCTTCATAGGGTATCGGTACACCTTCATTAAATTCAAATAAACTAGCCGTTACTAGCCATTGCAGTCAGGGTGTATGTATACACTGCAGGGTGTATCGGTACACCCTTAGGTATATCAGTACACTAATTGTATTCGGTGTTTGAGCAATCATAGGTGTATAGATACACTTGCAGGGGTATCAGTACACCAGTGTATGGATACACTCATAGGGGTATCGATACACATTTATATTTTTGCTCAAATCCAAATTTAATGGACTTTGAATTATTTTTGAAACCTTTTTAAAACTTTGAATAAATTCAATTCAAGTCCAAAAACATTTTGGCTCCGAAAATTATATCGAAACTTAATTCAACAATCTCCTCCTTTTTGATATAACAAAACATTTGAAAATTTATTTTTGGCAAAACTCCCCCTTAATAAAATGTTTAATGAAAAAGATACCAATTGTTAACAAAAGGACATCAATTGTTAAAAAGATATCAATTGTTACCAATTGTTAGAAAATATATGAAAATGTTAAGCTCACCTTTTTTTCATTAAGAAATTGAATTTTTCAAACCAAACTTCTCCCCTTTTTTTATATAAAAAATAATTCAATCTTTAAAGTTCTAAATAACTTTGGAGAGTAAGTTGTAAATTTGACATTTTAAAATTATTTGAAAAATCAAAGCTCACATGTTAGTAGCACATGAAATTCAATATATCCAAGTCTAAAATACTTTATACAATACCAATAGTTGAAATTAAGTACATATGCATAAAGTTTTATAAAAATGTTATGCATTTGAAACAATTTTGTTATCAATTGTTAGAGAGATATCATTTTCATTTAAACCACATGCATAAACATTTAAATTTAGGTCAAAAATTTAAAATTTATTATATCAAAGTATTTGAAAAGTTGATATAAATTGTTAGAGAGATATCATTTGCATTTAAAACCAATTTTGACCAAAATTTTATTATGATGAACTAAAAATTTTGAAAAATCATCAAAACTTTAAAATGTTCATCATAAACATCTTTTCAACATATATGAGATTAAAACAATAATGCATGATCTTTTAAAACCAAAAACTCATGCATGCTTAAAATCAAATGAGCAACCAAATAACCAAAATTAAAAGCATTAAGCTTAGAGGTTACACATTCCTTTTCATGTGTGGCTAGAGCATTTGAATATCTTCACTTTTATCACCATTGCTTACACACACCTACAAGAGACATTTAAGTAGATTTTGGTATCCAAATTGCTTTGGATCCTTGAACGCTAGTTTCAATGTCCCTTGTTCGTTTCGGAACTCATACTTGTCTAATTTTAAAATGTTTTCCTTTCTTCAAAGGACAATTATGTTCCTTATGACCATGAAAACGACAATGTGAGCATTTTGTCATTTCTAAACGTAATAAGTTATTTTTAGAAATTAATTCTTTTTCTTTTGTTAAGCTTTCAAGCTTAACTTCTAACTCAAAACTTTTCTTTTCTAAATCATTTATTTTGATTTTTGAAAGCTCTAAATCATTTTTCAAATTTTCATTTTAATTTTCAAAATCAACTTTTGCGTTCAAAATCGATTTATTTTCAATTTTGAGTTTTGAAATTAATTTCGTATATTTGGAATTCATGGTCTTAAATCCCAAATACAACCTATTATAAGCATCTTGTAACTCATCAAAAGTAAATGAATTAAATTCATTTGAGTTAGAAGATACCTCGAAATCTTCTTCGGTGGCCATGAGGCATAGGTTGACTACTTCATCTTCATCATTGGAATCATCTTCATTACTCCAAGATGCAACAAATGACTTCTTTTTGCTTGACCCCTTTTTTTCTTCAGAAGAGAACATTCATATTTGACATGTCCCTTTCTTTGACACTTGAAGCACACCGGGGGACTCTTCTTCTTGGTTGATTCATGCTTCACTTCCTTGGAAATCATGAATCTCTTGAGTTCCTTCAAGAGCTTGACCATCTCTTCTTCTTGTTCATCATTGTCTTCATCCACCTCATCACTTGAATCTTAATAGTTTTCATTGGTGGATTTGAAGGCAATGCCTGCCTCATTCTTCTTTTTCTTGTTTTTAATCTATTCATTTTCTTCCTCTTCCTTCAACATCATCTCATGAGTGAGAAGAGAACCAATCAATTCATCGAGAGTGAGAGACTTTAGGTCTCTAGCTTCGATAATGGCAGTCTTCTTCGATTGTCATGAACTTGGAATAGAGTATATCATCTTCCTTACAAGCTTCTCATTAGGGATTACTTCTCCAAATCCCCTGCGACCATTGACAATCACGGAAAATCTATCCGTCATAGCTTTGATGTCTTCATCGGGTTTCATCTTGAAGTTCTCGTAGCTATAGTTGAGAAGACTTTTCTTTGATTCCCTCACTTCGTCGGTTCCTTCATGAGTGACTTGGAGCTTATACCAAATCTCGTAGCTAAGCATTCAAGAGAATATGTATAGCCTTAGAATTAAGCTGAAACTTTGTATGCTCTTCTTTACTCCAATCGTCGTACTCGTCGGGTGAAGAGGAGTAACCATTCATGATTGAGTTCCAAGCTCCTAGATCATACTCTCGAATAAAGTACATCATCTTATTCTTCCAATGAGCATAATTTGCTCCATTGAAGAAGGGTGGCTTGTTGACCGGTTGCGAATCCATAATAGGTAAATCTTCAACGTAGTAGGCACTGGAGGTTGAAGCTATATTTTTTTCAATTGCATCGGGAATTGGTAGAGCGTCTTCTAGGATCGTCTCAAGGTGGTTAAACCTTCTAATGAGTTAGGCTCTGATGCCAATTGTTGGGATTTTGTGGAAGCTCAAATTAACAACTGAAAGAGTTTGGAAAGAGGGGTCGGAATGGTTTTTGTGTTTAGGGAGTAAGGAGATTAAAAGATAGAAAATTGAACAGCGATTTATAGTGGTTCGACTTCTCAACCAAGTCTACATCCACTACCTTAGCTCCTAACCAAGGATTTTCCAACAAATTCACTAATTTGTTCTTTCTTTTTAAGGACAAAGAGATAACCTTTACAACTCCCTAGTTTTTTACGGGATAAACTAGAACCTTTCCCTAGCTTTTACATGGGCTTAGCTAGAACCTTTCCCCTTTATAAAGGATAAAAGAAGTAAACAAATAAACCTCTCAAAGGTAGGTGTTTACAAGAATTAAGCTCACAAGAACATAATATTTACAAGAGAATAGAAAAATAAGAATGAAGAACTCTTCTCTTGTGTTTGATTGCTTGGATAGTTGTTCTGTTACTTCTTCAAGTGTCCTCAGCTTGTATTTATAGCTTGGAATGAGTTTGAAGTCGTATATAGCCGTTGGGGATGTTTTGGAGCCATTTGGGGATTGTTTTTCTATAAAAATAGGTTGCCCATAGCAGGGGTATCAGTACCCCTTCATTGGGTATCAGTACACCCTTATTAAATTCAAATAAACTAGTCGTTACTAGTCGTTGCAGCTAGGGTGTATGGATACACTGTAGGGTGTATCGGTACACCAGTGTATTGGTACACTTATAGGTGTATCGGTACACTAATTTCTATTCGATGTTTGAGCAGCCATAGGTGTATGGATACACTTGCAGGGGGCATCGATACACCAGTGTATGGATACAATCGTAGGGGTATCGATACACATTCACATTTTTGCTCAAATCCAAATTTAATGGGCTTTGAATTATTTTTGAAACCTTTTCAAAACTTTGAATAAATTCATTTCAAGTCCAAAAACATTTTGTCACCGAAAATTATATCGAAACATAATTCAATAAATTGATCTTGTGAGCTCAACGTATGGAATGTGTTTCCGTGTGTACGTTATTAGGTACCAGTTAAGGAGCTTTTCGCCAGGCTTCGATTTCCAGACTTGACTTCTTCAGAGTACGTCCTGAGTATTTAGTGGGTATGATTTATCATAGACCCTTATTTTGTATTTGAGTCATAAACTCTGTATTATTATTATTATTATTATTATTATTATTATTATTATTATTATTATTATTATTATTATTATTATTATTATTATTATTATTATTATTACTGATGCATTTTAGAGACAGATATTAGGAGCTCCCTATATTTGAAACACTAATATTTTGTAAATGTATTACATTTTAGATATCTTTAGTTTGATTTGGTATAATGGTTTTCAAAAAAATGGTTAACCACTTAAGTGGTTCTATGTGACATCATAATCTATCGGCTTTCGGATCAAATCAGATTAGGGTGTTATAGTGACAACTAAGTTTCAGTTATTTATTCCATATATAACAGAAACACCTTAAGTCTGAGCACATAGACATTAATTTTCTTGTTGCTAAAGAAAATTTAGAGTAATTTTGTGTTTATAGAGCATATTGATACAAATTCATAATTGTACGCTTACTAAAGAACTATAACTCAAAATCTTTCATGAGCACACTACTCACGTGGGTGTAACATCATTTAAGGATATTTCATTTTAGTGGGAGTATGTTATTTTAATATTTGTTTATTATAAACACAATTTCAGTTACTTCAGTTTACGAATATTTATTTTTAAAGTTATTTTCAGCAGAAATAAAGTTTGTTTTGATTTATCCACACTCTGGTTTTCGTTAAATTTGATCTAATTAATGTTTAAAGTAGACCAGTTGGAAATAGACAAGTGAGGTTCACATTGGATGTAATTTTCATGCTACGCTCCATGATTGATCTATGTCATTTGATTGTGTCTGTATACGCTACCGTTGATGGATTTTGTCATAATTGATACGACGAATATCGCTTTGAACATATATGAATATAATTGATGGATGAGACTGCTATAAAATACCTATTTCATGATAACAAATTTAGAGCTCATAAGGTTATACATTTATCAGGAAACATATGTTGCCCAAGTGGGAGATTATTGGATTAAAATCCATAATTATGGGCACATTTATAATGTATATTGTCATAATAAATTAGGACATAAATTAAGCGACCAACTATGTTATAAAGTCATAAAGTATTAGAAGTGTCATGGAAAAAAAGTGTAGATACTATTAAAGTTGCATTTATAATTTGATGAGAGGAAGAGTTATAAGTACAAACAATAATCGATTCTTAAATCAACTATATAAAGGAGTTATAGTCCCCAAGAAATAGACAATCTTGTATTTTCTCTTATCCCTTTCATGGAGTTTATACTCAAGGGAATTCTATTTTCTTGGAAGATCACAACCAAAGATATACTCAATGATTTCAACCTATCGATTAAATCAGGTACGCTTCCACATCTAGTATTTTATTCTTGATGATTTGACGTGATTAGATCATAGTTAATTTCTATATTTATTGTGGTTTGCTTCTAAAAAAATTACCATATACTTTACATTCCTTAGGAAAAATAATACTTGATTATAATAAAGATGAATGACATGGTATTATTCATAATATTGCTAGAAACAACACCTATTTAGTTTTCTTCCCTTAAAAAATTACTCTTTAGGAACTAACCGATAAGCCATGAGTCAAACCCTCTCAAGTATCTTATACAGTCCAATAAATTTCAAACTTAATATTTCTTTACATTCAAAAAGAAAAATGTTCTTTTAAGGTAAAACTGTTATGAAGACCTTATCTCCCATAGAGTACTCGATATCCTTATGCTTTAAATTCGTGTAGGAATTTTGATGATGATAACCCTACCTTGAGACTGTTTCGAATCAAAAGAATTATTTTCTCAGTTTTATGAATAAAATTGAGCTCAACAACTAGTTGAGGATCAAATTAATGCTAATAAATTTATCTATTAATTCTACTCACAAAATTGATTATTCATCAAATAAAGCCATATGTAAAAACCTTGTACATACCAAAAAACAACATTAGTTGAAGGTTAAATTATTACTATTTGAGATCATGCTAATTTGTGCCCGAAGATGTAACTTCTAGACCTCTACTAATCCTATTCAGCAACATACGTGTAAAAACATAAAAAAAATCTAAATATGAACTTAGTGAGGCTCACATATAATAATAAAAGAAAAGGTAAATTATATGTATCCGGTCTGATTGGCTTTGGTCATCAGTTTAAAAATTAAGTGTGTTTGATTCCTTAGGTTATCAGTTCGTTCGGTTTAAGTCCTTCGACTGTTAATTTTTGTTAACCCACTAATGGAAGTCTAAGTTGGAAATTAAAAATAAAAAATAATTCATTTGCCATCCTTCTTCTTCTTACTTTATTCCTCCATTTCTCCGGCATGACACCCTACGAAAAAAGAAAAAAGGGATTACCCTCTGTTTACTTCTAAAAAAAATCTTAGATAACACTGGGGACTCAACCGTTTTGGGTAAATTACATGCGTACTCACTAAACTTTACTCTCTCTTATTTCACTCACCGTATTTTCAATTTTTACAATTTACTTACTGAACTTTAGACATTAAACTTTTTTGGTCACTCGATCGTTTACTCAATAACGGGGTGCTCATGTGACTTATTTTAATAATAAAACATGCCACATAGGATATATATTTAAAAAGATAAATTACAGATTTACTCACTGAACATTACTCTCTCTTCTATTTTACTCACTATACTTTTAATTTTTTTCAATTAATACAGCAATGTCATAACGCCGTTAGAAATTTAACGGTCGAGTAACCAAAAAAGTTCAATGTCTAAAGTTTAGTGAGCAAATTGAAAAAATAGAAAGTATGATGAATGAAATAGAAGAGAGAATAAAATTTAGTGAGTAAGCGTGAATTTACCCCAACCATTTTTAGATTAAAAATGTATTCTTATTTACGTGCGATAAGAGATGGGGACAATTATGACACGGTACCTAGCTGCCATTGTCTATGGGAAGAGTATAATTGGGAGGGCAAAAGTTGTTTGCGGTGATGAAAATGAAAGGGCAACCAAATTGGAACCATTGTGAATAACTGGAACATTTCATCTCAAAACAGGCACCATATTTGAACCTATTGTTGAAAAGAGCAACGCTCAAAGTTGTTATGTTGACTCCAAACCCTTAGTTGTAAAGGTTTTCATAGCCACAAACTCTAGGAATATAAAATTAGGTAATCGTTCAGGTTTCAGTCGGGTCATGTCAGATCATGTCAAATTAGAGACATGCCATGTCATGTCAATTTGATGGTTCGACAAGAATCAGGTCTGATCTAGGTCAAATCAGTTCGGATCATTTTCAAGTTGATTTTACCATCAGATTCAGTTCAGGTTCGGATCGAGTTAATTTCAATTTGGATCGATATGAGTTCATGTCAACACGGATCAGGTCTGAATTAGCTAAATTCTAGGTTAATTCATGTTCATATAGACTTCAGGTCAGATCTCGTTCAGATAAAGTCACATCATTGACAAATAAAATTCAGGTCGAATCTTACCAGGTACGGGTTGACTTTAGGTAGGGTAATTTTTGGGTTAATTATTTTATATCTTTCATGAACGATGAATTTTAATTTTTAATTGTATATGATTTGAATTAAATTACAAAAAAATGTAAATAATTGTGAGTCAATTTGAATGAAAAATATAATTTTAAGGACTAAATTGAAAAAAAAATTGCAAACAAAAATTTAAATAAATTAAACAACACACATGTATGAGGGACTAAATCAAAATATAAAAAAAGTATGGGCCAATTTTGTATACAAATATAATTTTAAGGAAAAAATTGAAGTAAATTACAAAAATATAAATATGGGCCAATTTCATATACAAATATAATTTTATGGACTAAATTGAACAAATTAATATTTAAATAAATTACACAACACGTAGGGACCAAATTCAAATAGTTGTAAAATATGAAACTAAAATTAATATAAAAATGGGTTGAATTACATTCATTTTAAAAGTTGAGGAAAAAATTAATAACAATTTAAGTATAATATATATAGAGTATTTATATATAATATAAGTTTACTTATAAGTATATATATAAGTGTATATATAATATTCATATAAGTATACATTATACTTTTAAGTATAATATAAGTATACATTATATTTGTAATGTATACATTAAACTTATAGGTATATAATATAAGTATACACTATACTTATATATATATATATATATATATATATATATATATACATTATACTTATAAGTATATATAAGTACATATATATAAGTATATGTATAATATACATATACATTATATTTATAATGGATACAGTATACCTATAACTATAATTATAAACTTATATATATATATATATAAAGTATATAATATAAGTATACTTATAAGTATACATTATACATAAATATATAAGTATATGTATAATATACATATATATATATATATATATATATATATACAATATACATAAGTGTATATATATAAGTGTACATTATACTTAATAAGTATACATTATAAGTATATATATATACACATTATACTTATAAGTATATAATATAAGTATACATTATACTTATAGATATATAAGTTTATATCTATAAGTATACATTATATTTATAATGTATATTATACTTATAAGTATATAATATAAGTATACATTATACTTATGCATATGTATACTTATACTTATATATACACTCTCACACACACACGCACGCGCATACACACACACACATATATATATATATATGTGTGTGTGTGTGTGTGTAGAAAAGTATCTATAAATAAGTATATATAAATATATATAAGTATAAAGTATATATAAGTATATGTATATATAAGAATATATACATAATTATATATATATATATATATAATTATTTATATTATTAAACATAAGTGACTAAAATAAAAGATTCTAAAATTAATATTCACATTTAAAATTGCACACATTAAAAAAAGAATAGAAAATTAAAAGTAATTAGAATGTATACAATACTAAATTGCATTAAATTAAAAAATTCAAGAAAATATTTATAATTAGACCATGAATGAAATGAAGAAAATTAAAAACTAAATTATAAAATAGAAAATCACTCATTGTTACTAGACCGCGTCCCTAATTAACCCATAAATCTAATGGCCGCCAACATTTGTGTACATACACAAAATTTCCCTCTTCCCAAAAAAAAAATCAATTTTCCCTCTTTTAAATTCTTAAAAAATCCAATTTTCACTCAAAAAAAATCTTTCTCTTAAGCGGCATTTTTTAGTCCTATAGCGGCATTTTTAAGCACCGCTAAAAGTACTTGCAATGATAGTAAAAATGCTGCAAGAAGCGTCGGCTATACCAGCATCGTTAAAGGTAGCGGCGTTTTTGGAACAAACGACGCAAAAGGTCGATATTTATAGCGGCAATTTTGGAATAAACGCCGCAAAAGGTTAAGATCTATAGCGACGTTTTTGGAACAAACACCACGAAAGGTTGATATCTAGTGGCATTTTTGGAACAAACGCCGCAAGAGGTCAGATCTATAGCGGCGTTTTTTGGAACAAACGTCGCAAAAGGTCAGATATATAGTGGCGTTTTTGGAACAAACGCCGTAAAAGATCAGATATATAGCGGCGTTTTTTGGAACAAACGCCGCAAAATGTCAAATCTATAGTGGCGTTTTTGAATACAAACACTGCTAATTTCCTTTTTTTAGCTTAGATTAATTGATTTTGCATATTTCATTTATGCAATACATCACCTAAATTTAATATCATGTAGCTTTATCTAATTAACAACCATAAATTTTAATTAAGACACACATTAAACAGAAAAATACTTAACAACAAAATAAATTAAAATTTATAAACATTACAATTAAATGTTTGACATTATTCTCTAGAATTTAGTCTAGGTTCTTTCACTTTCAATTAAAAAAATATTGTTCACCCATGTAGGCCAACATTCAACGAAAACCCGGCACCACTTGCTGCATTTTTCTGCTCAACATTCAGAACCGAGGTGTGGCGCTGCTCCACATTCAACGCCGTAGTTGACTCGCAAATAGCTTCTGATTTGAATTTTGGTTTTGACTTTGCATGGATTCCGGTATAAAGCCTGTGTTAAGAACAGAAGATTGTGAGACCAGCATAGTTGTGCATCACTCATACCATCTTTGGTCATTCCTATTTAAATCGGTTCACAAAATAATAGACGCTCTTATATGATGTTAAACTATAATATCTTATCTATCTGCAAGGCATAATAGAATAACGATATATGAAAGCTTGATCGTCCGTTTGTAGAAAAAGTCGAACAACTAAAGTAATATACAGAATGTGAAGCCATTCCAACTGGACGAGTTTGTGACCTTCCAGCTGAAGGTCCTATATTCCCACATCACAAAATATTAAAATAACGAATAAATTTGTTAGGTATAGATGGGTTAGGCAAGCCACACCTGGCATGCCGGGCATACTCGTCATAATTTTCAAGCAGCATCTTGCCAGCCTGTTCATTTAGAGCTGATTCTGGAAATGGTTCAATCAATAAACACCTAACTACCTGCTGTGCCAAGGAAGATAAAAGACATGAATCTAAAGTTCTAAAGCAGAATTACCGAAAGAAATTTGCAATCCTTCGCGGTTCTTATCAAACAAACTGATATAAAAAATGCAAGAATCAAGTATGGGTCCGATGGAACTTACAATGAGTACATGTCGTAATCCAAGACTTTGATTCCAATCCTTTTTTAGAGTGTTTACGCAAATTTCACCATTGGTCGCAATATTTGGATGAAAAATCTTTGTCAGGAAGTAGTCTGCAGTACCCAAGGACTTCATAATATTCACTATTGCTTGGTGACTAAAAAATCCAAGATGATTCACATGACCCAGTTTTGAATTTTTCTAGCTCATAGCAGTGTTGAAATCTAACTATGCTTGGATTACTATAATAACTTATAAAACACGCCTATTAAACGCAACTGCAAGCAATGAAGTTGCGTTATTATACTTCAGAAGTCCGAATGGCATGATCCAGTTTTGAAATTTTCTAGCTCATAGTAGTGTTGAAATCTAATTATGTCTGGATTAGTATAATAACCTATAAAACATACCTTTTGGAGGAGAATGAGGGAAATCATGAGACAGTAATAACTTCATACGGAGAACACCATTTTCATATGGAGTCCCAGCTGCAAAGCCGAAAATATTCTCAGTAAATGGAAGAGTAACAAGCATGCTGCAAAGGAAGAAAATTTGTCTGGAGAAAATTACTTGCCTGGCCCTTCAATGTCGGCATAAATGATTGAAAAGTCATCATCATTTACACCAACTTTAATGCCTTCCGGTGGCGATTCATCCAGACTCTTCAACTACTTTGCCAATTACTTTATAACATTAGGTGGAAGATTTTCATTGGTTGCCTAACAAAACACAATAGAACAATGTAATAAACACAATTACTAAATGATCAAATAATGAGTTCATACACAAGGAAAATGTCATAACACATAAAGAAACTTTGATTTTGGTTTTCTTAAATCAGCATATTAATCGGACACCTAAACCTTTCTTAGCTGACTAGGAAAAATAATAACATGCAACTAGCAATTGAACATATAAATGGCAGAAACTTACCATGGTGAGGGAAGAACAATAATCCTAGAAGAAAAGCCTCAGAAACACAGTAGGACGATTCCCAAAAGTAGCTTTGAAAGAGTGGTCTGCATTGTTCTGTTAATTGAAAATTTAACTTGATTTGAAGGTATGGCAAGATAATAAGTGAGTTAATATAAAACAATCAATTGTTGTTTCCTAATCAGGACAAACATTATTGAAATTTTGAGCAAGTTAATGGAAAATATAAGCCCTCCGACTCATGATCAGTCCTTGCCTACGGCTAAACATAAAAATTATTCGATGCAAGCTACTGTTCTTGTTGTTTCAATCCTTGCAAAACAGTCTGACACAAGAATATAAGAAAAAGAGTAGCAATTTTCTAATTAGTAAAAACCAGACTAGCACCGATCCCCATCGCTAAACTACTACATAAATAAATGAACATCGGGCATAGTATCCCTAATTAACGTTCATTGAAAACACACATAAAATTAAATGCAAAAAAAAATATAAATGGGAAAGGAGAAACGATTACCAACCTCCTACTGCATGTATGCAAGTTTTGCCTTCTTCTGTTGGTACTCAGGTCTACAAGATACATTAGAACTGTAAAAAGTAGAGGACGAGGCCCCTAAGTTATTTCCCTTGCTAGTTCCAGCCTCCATATCAACTTTATTAGGAGCACCAGCCGAACCCGAACCAATAGCATCACCGGAGACCCCCTCGGATGTGTCACAAACTTTAGAGGGATTAGAGTTGGTCACATGACAGAATCTTGGAGTTCCTTGAATTCACCAAGCCTTGCCCTTGAGTGAAAGCCAACATAACCATACTCATCCTCTGTGAATTGAACCACATCCGCACCATAAATTTTATATGTGGGGTTGGATGAAAGAGAAAGAACTAGCCCTTGGGTAGTAGCAGCATCACTCGCAGCAGCCCTTAGGTCTACGCTTCTCTTGCATGCCAAATACCCCATTTCATCACACCACTGTTGAGACTGCTCCACCAGTGGTTTATTGATCCAAGCACCGGCGTCTCGACATTGCAGAGGATTTGCTTGATTCCCACAGAAATCCATTCTGACACTTTGATGTTCGTGAGAAGCAACTTCAAATTCCTGAGTGCCGATGGAAGCTGTAGAAAGGAAATCCAGTTGAGCATTCTGATAAAGTGAAGGTGAAACAAATTGCAAATTCCCATAACTTGGCTTCAGATATTGATTGGCTGCAGATATGCTGCTTGCCCTTGCATTATTTGACATGACTTCCCCAACAAACCTAGGGTCATGATTGCTTTCCCTACTAGCTAATCCACTTGCATAACCTACCATCCAATCAAAAGTATGATGTGAATCAACACTCTTCCAGTTGCCACAACCACGTGGTCCACAGGAGACGTTAGATGAAGCATTGAATTTGGATAAATTTGACTGCAAAATACCTGAAAACGACGATTCCGTGAATTATCCTATCCAAGAAACTCATACAACACCAGTTCATCTTCCAGCAGGAAAACGACACAATTCGACGAGTTTAATATTCCATTTCCAAGATCGATGATCTTCAATAAAAAGCACCAGAAAAAAATTGACAAAAATGTATTACAGGTAACAATAATTGTCTAAGCAGAGAACCACATCTCAGACCCAAAAACCTTAACCCTCCAAAAACCCTAACCATAAACTCGCAAAAACCTTAACCCCTCAAAGTTCAACATTACCAAAATTTAAAAATATAAAATGAAAAATGAAACAAAATATAAAAAAATACTAGAAATCCCACAAAGAAAATGCCTCGAAATCAAAGTGAATCCTATCAAATTAAAAGACAAGAAAAATATTGCATAAGCAATCCATTGTAATATCAATCGATTTGACAAAAATCGTGCGAGTGAAAGTAGCCATGGATATCCACCAAGGGTTAGCGTTAGGTGCAACCGCCGCCTCATTTCCAGAGATGAAATTGGAGACTGAGAAGCGGGAAGAAGAGTTGGAGCCATGAGAGGACCAGTAAATCGGGGAAGAGAATGAGAAAAGGCGCCTTGAATTAGAGTTTCGAATTAGAGAATAGCGGGAATGAAAAATAGGTGAAGAGAAAAAATGGAAAAGGGTTAAAGGGTATGGGATTTAGAAACTGTAAAATTACGGCATTTGTAAACACAAACGCCACTAAAGTATTAGTCTTTAGCGGCGTTTGTATAAAAACATCAATAAAGTATGAGTCTATAGCGGTGTTTATATAGAAATACCATTAAAATATGAGTCTATAGGGCGTTTGTATAAAAATGCCACTAAAGTACGAGTCTTTAGTTGCGTTTATTGGAAAAACGCCACCTTTTGTCGTTCTATAGTAGTGTTTTTAAAAAACGCCGCTAATGTTTACATTTACTGGCGTTTTAAAAAAAATACCGCTATATGCAAAATTTTACCAACGTTTGCGTAGTAAACGCCGCTAGATGCTGAACTTGCTGTAGTGTATATATATGTATATTGTTTATTTTAAATTTATTCTTAAAATTTTAAAATTTTAAATTTTCAATCTCAAGTAAATTCATCTTTTATATATATTTTAAAATTTTAAGTTAAATTATATTTAAATTATTAATTAATTAGTACATAAAAATAAGTTAAACTTATACATTTAAATTATTTAATGAAATTACTTTAACGATTACAATTAAGAATTTTAATTAATATAGACAGTAAATTTATTAATTTAATTATCATAACTAACAATTTGTTTTAACTTATATTAATTATCATAATTTATTTAATTGTCAAAAAATTATCATAACTAGCAATTTATTTTTAACTTTTAAAAAGTAATCATATTAATTATCATAGTTTATTATAAAATTCAAAATCTCACAAATTCATCCATTATAACTTAAAAGTCATGTAAATATTAGTTCAGTTTAATAATACGTCGGATCATTTACAGGTTAAGTCAATTATAGATTAGGTTTATAACAGGTCAACTTGATAACAGGTCGGGTAATATATGTTATTTACAAGGTTAATATCGGGTTCGGGTTCAATCAAGTCGGATGCAGGTCGGGTTTCGGTTATCACATTATCAGGTTCAGGTCGAGTGCAAATCGTAAATTTTCTAACTCGAGTTCAGGTCAACACCAGTTTAGACTTGAATCGGTTTCGGATCACCACCACCTCGGATCATAAACAGTTTTGACTCAAATCGGATTTAATCAGTTTTGCAAGTCGGGTAAGTTTTTTACATCCCTAACAAGCTCCACCTAAAAATCATTAAAATAAGGTTTAAATTATTTTTCTCGGTTTAAATAAAAAAAAAGGAGAATTTGTTTTTTTGAATTACCCATTGTTCTAGATGCATCACTGTAACCTAGAAAGTGGCATCAACACTTTCTAAAAGTCATCGAAGAAAACATTAGGGATTTGAGCTTCAACAGCTTGAAAAATGAGAAACAAAGGAAGCAAGCAGGTAATATCCCAAATTGTCATATTTAACTAAAGAAACAGAGGGTAGAAAGCTAAAGGATGAATGAAGAGAGTGTGAGAGTGATATTTATGGAGTGGAATACGACAATAAGAGATGGAACATATAACCTAACTTTGTAAAAAAAAGTGGAAAATTTGCAGATCCCAGATTATCGTTATTACTTTGTTTTTTTGGAAAGCACTCATTATTACTTTAGTTAATGCAGTTTTGATCTCTTGTTAATTACAGTAGTGAGATTGAAGAAGAAGACACTCAGACAAAGAAGAACAAAAGAAAGGGTCTATTATTTTTCAGGTGATGATCGGTTTTGGTAGCGGTGTTGTTCCATGTAAGAATAGTATGCTCAACTTGAAAACCGCCCATGGTGAAGAGTTGCTTGTCCTTGGGAATGAAAACGGGTTGCTTGTAAATATCAGGTGTCACTCGAATGATTGTTCGAGTCTTCCTTTTGGATTCGAATGCGTCTATGACTTTATGTAACACCCCAATTTAGGGGTTAATTTTAAGATTTATAAAGTATTAAATTTAAAGTGGAATTTTTGAAGAAATTGGGAATTAAAGTGTAAAATCAAAAAGTGCAGGAAATTCAATGACTAAATTTATAATTTAGCCAATTTTCTTTAGGAGGGAATTATAAACATCTCCTATGTTTTCTGTAGAAATTTTCATTTCCTCTCCTCCGGTCAACCCGCTTTGATCTCAGATCTATTCACCGTCCGGCCACCGTTTGTCGAACCGAAATCACCATCGTGTTCGTTGTCGACTGATAAACAAAACCCTTCAAACCTTTCATCGTGAATCGGTGTTGTTTCTCATAAATCTTAATCGGAAGTATCATCGGGTTTAACTCAATTTACGTTGGTTTTTCATCGATTCAAGTCGATCAGGCCACCTGTTTTTTACACCTCCTGCACCATCGTGTTCCTTGCATCGTTCTGAGTCCACCGGTGTCTCTGTGCTTCCGTCGGCGGCGGCGCATGAGGGGGTGAGAAAGTCAAAGTTTCTGACGTTTCGAAATCGAGCTCTTCGTCATTCAAAATTGCGAACCGAGATTGGTAAGTGTCTCGAAATGCCATAAAATATTTTTTAGAAATTTTTGAGAATTTTTCGGACACAATAACACTGTCCACGCACCCCACGCGTCGCCCCTGCAAGTGGGGGAGGTTCGAAAACAGTTGGGGCAGATTTTGAACCGGTTCGACCCGACTCGACTATCTAACCCGACCCGTTGACCGTGTTGTGTGCTTAAAGTAACCCTACGGATCTAAGGATTCCCTTGGGTAGGCCTATAGGCCCCAAGGAATATCCTTAGATTGACTCCCTTTTTGCTGTGTGCTGAGGGTAAGCCCTACGGATGTAGTTCTGGGGAACTGCATAATGGAGTTTAGTTGGAGGGTTCCACTATGGTTTTAAAAGATTTATATTTTTTACTGGTTTTGTTTGGAACACACTAGACATCTTATTCGACTCATGAAAACGTGATACTATGAATGCTTCTTATGAACTGTGATATTCATGGCTTCTACTCGATGAACTACAATTGGAACCCCAGATTATCTCGAAAATCGGTATATGTCTGATTCATAAAGGAAATTATATAACTTTTCATTTATCTGCATGTCATGTAGCATCATCTGGTAGTTCTGTGTTACTGAGCTTTCCGAAGCTCACTCTATTGCTCACCATTGCAGGTTAAAAGAATTGTATCAATGCATCTATCGACATCAGTAAGGAACTTCTTCCGGCGCAGTTTGTAGAGTATGATACATGTGATTAGGGGGCATGTAGGTTGTATTTTGTTTTATATACAAGTTTGAAAATATGTTTTTCTAAATATGGGTAACATTTATTTTTGTATTTATAAATGATTTTATAAGTTTACATGTTTTAATAAAAGTTTTAAATTTTCCGCTATTTTTACGGTGGGTCGCTTCGGTAGCCCTAATGTAACACTCCAGATCGGATCGGGTTATCTGCATCGGTCTAAGGGGGTTATACTTTCTGTACTATTTTATGGTCGACACTGCTGTCTTGGGACGCTGTGATTACCTTTGAATCCGTCATTGATCAGATAACAAAAACAACCTTCTCTTTGTATGTATGAAATGTATGTGTGCTTCTGTCAAAAACAAAGGTAAGGTTGTATTTTATAGTGTGTTTTATGATTAAAAATGATAAGGATTGAATATTGATTAAATAGAGAGAGTGAAGCATAAAATAATGATTTGAACATTTCTATTAAAGAGGTAACGGGAGTTAACGAATGAGGAATTAAATCGAACGGATCAATAATGTAAGGACCAAATGCACTTCATTTTTAAATTGATGACTAAAATTGGTCATACCGAATATATAAGGGACTATTCATATAGTTTACCCTAGAAGAAAAGTAATTAATTAATCAAATAACCAGAATCAAATTTACAAAGTATTATGTTATTGGTTTCAATATTACAATTCAAATCAATCATGAATATCATCAAATTTCAGTAAAACTATACTGACAGGCCTTGTTCTTTAGAATTATAAGAAATTGAGTAATCTCAAATCATAAAATTACACTCATTTTCATGTGTGACCTTCCAGTACAAATTATAATCATAACTTAAAAGAGATTAAAAAATAAACATGGAAAACACATGTACTTTGCTGGAAATGTGTAGAATAAAATGAGAGCTCGAGACCTCTTCTTTCTTACGTTAGAGAGGAGAAACGGATAAGATAATAGCTCCTCATATCTCTTTTATCCTTTTTATCATATTAAACACATGTTAATAATGTGTGGTGGATATTTGATGAAGGTAAAAATCCGGATGGGCATGGGTTAGATGAGTCAATTTCTGTCAATCTGATCCGACTTGAAAATATACCCTCCATCCAAAGTTTGATTCGATCCAGTTTAGGGGAGATCTCACCCGATTCGAACTCGACCTCACTTTTTGATATAAAATCCGAACCTGACTCGAATATATATATATAATTTTTATTCAATAAAAATAGGATCTAATTGAAAAATAATATATAAAGGGTTATTATTGCAATTATTTCTAAATATATAAGATAAATATAAATTATTTTTCGAGTCGAGACGGGTCGGATATTTTTACTCTAAATCCAAACCCCGACCCGACTCAAACATATCTTTTATTAAAACTCGACTTGGACTCATAATTATTTTTTAAAAATCCAACCTGATTGAGTCGGGTCAGAAACTGTCGGTTCCGAGTCCTGTGTCTACCCTGGGTAAAAATCTAATATCTATGGTTAAATTATACTATAAGGCTCCAATATCTATTCCTTTTCATTAAGGCTCTAATAGTTTTTGCTATACAATTTAGTCCTTATTGAATATTTGGAGCATTATATTATAGTGTATTTTTCTTTATATTTATAACCTTGTAACTTCTAAGTATACTTCCTCATCGATCGATTTTCGGATTTCCGAGAATTATTACTTGATAACATGTACTTGAAAAAAGTTAATTAATGATGGTCGCTATACTTGTTGGCGTAAATTTTCATGAGTAGCATTGAATTCATTTTTTTTTTGTCCTCTCTCTCGTTCTCATGTTTACGAGAAACACTTAAAAACATTATGGATTAAAATTTTAACTTTTTTAATATAAATATTTTTAATTTTTTATAATATATAACTTATCATTCTATAGTTTTCTGTAGTTTTAAAATTGTATAATTTTTACTTGATTTTGTGAAATTTTAACAATGCCTTTGATTTTAGTAATTTTTTATAATTTTATATGCTTTATTTTATTATTTTTAAAATTTTAATTTCTTAACTTTTATTTAAATATCAAATAAAAAAATAATTAACCTTGGAACTTCCTAAGAAATCAACGTTGTACTTGAACTTCCTAAAATAACAATATTGTCCTCATGTAGACTTTGTGGGTCGACTTATCCATCTATGCATACAATGTTCCTTTGTGTGTTTTTTTCCTTCCCCTATGTGGCTATGCCAACGTGAAAATATTAAAAAAGTTATCAAATTAATTACGTCGAAAAATATCATGGAAAATGATTTTGGGGGATACATTTTTGATGGCATGAAAATATGAGGTCCGAGTTTAGATTTCCTTTTCGAGAATGAAGCTGTCGTTGTCACATATTTGTCAAGGCAGCTTAGACAATTCATGTCATCCATGAATTCTCTCGAAATTGGATTATTTTCATTTCCTTGCGTTTTAGTCTGTAATTTCACATTATCCCGTTATTACATGAACCAATCCAATCAAAGACTTGTTAAGCAAACTGCCAACTGCAGAAGTAAACACACACACAAAAACTATGACCCCGTCTTCCAATTTGAACCATCCAAGATGCAGACCACTGCACTCTCTCTTTCTCCTTTAACTCCGTTGTTTAGACCTTTAAACAAGAACCCAAACCCCAGATTTAGTACTCCAGTATCCAACTCCTCTTCTTTAAAGCCATTCAGTTCCAACAATGGACTTTCGTTTCAAAAAGCTTTTTTGCTCTCTTCTTGTTCCCCCTTCAATGCTTCTTTGCTTGTTTCGAAAGGATGATATGATGGGTTTAGGGTCAGAGCTCAAGAGGTCCCTGAAAACATAGGCGAGACAAAGGGGTCTACTGGTTTGGCCACCAGCCTGCAACTCGGGGCCATGTTTGCAATTTGGTATCTTCTGAATATCTACTTCAACATCTTCAACAAGCAGGTTCTAAACCCATTTTCCCTTTGTCTGTTTTCTTGGAAATCAAGCAATAAGAGGGATTGAAATGCAATGGGTAGGTATTGAATTTGAGTTACACTGTGGCTTGTTGTGAAGGTTTTAAAGGTGTATGCATTTCCAGCTACAGTTACAGCCTTACAATTTGGGTGTGGGACTTTGATCATCCTCATAATGTGGGCTTCAAATCTCCACCACAAACCCAAGCTTACTCGTTCCCAGGTACTTGTTTTCATGGATTTGTTTTCGATTCTGGAAAGAAAGTGTTTTACAAAGCAAATTTCAGGTTGCAGTGATCATTCCATTGGCTGTAGTTCACACGCTGGGGAATCTTTTGACCCATGTTAGTATCGGCAAAGTTAATGTTTCATTCACTCACACCATTAAAGCAATGGAGCCCTTTTTCACTGTCTTGTTCTCTGTTCTGATTCTGGGAGAGGTACCATTTGATTTGATTTAGTTAGTTGAAACCAAGAGGGTTTCTTCTCAATTCTTTTGCTGCTTGCAGTGGCCTACTTTGTGGATAGTATCCTCCCTCGTGCCAGTTGTTGGTGGAGTGGCATTAGCATCATTCTCCGAGGCATCTTTTAATTGGCAATTCTCTTAATTATTCTGTTTCCATGAAACTCAACATCATATCTTTATATTTGTAGTAAATTGTTTCTTAAACCTGTCCTCAACAGGATTGGTTTCTGCAGTGCAATGGCTTCCAATGTAACTAACCAATCGCGTAATGTGTTCCGCAAAAAGTTCATGGTTAGGAATGAGGTACAACTCGTGATTTTATTTAAAATATGGATATTAAAAAACTCCAACCTTAATACAAGGATGCGATTTTCCAAGGATTCTTAAATACAATAAAAAAATTAAATAAAATAGGGGAATGTTTAGATGAGGAACTAATATGTATGTATTTTTACAAACATGGAGAATAAACCCAGGAGAAATAATTTCTCCGTGTTAAGAAGAAAACCCATAATTCCTTTTGCTTCTTCGTTCGACTAAAACCCTTCCGAATCTTATTCGGTTGAATTTAAATCAACATTTCCTGTCCTGTCTGTGTTTTTGATTTGTTTCATTCCAGCTTCAACGCTGCTGGTTTTTGATTCTTGGAAGGCTCAGAGAACGGCCGACCGTTGGTGGCGTACCAGGGACGCTTCTGATCTCATTTCACCAGATCTCTCTTCCTTCCCCTGTATTGCTTTCCTTCCTCTTTATCTTGATTTATTTTTCAGTTCTCCAAAGGTTCTGATCTGAATCGGTTTGTTTGCTCATAATCCCTCTGTGGGTATTTCAGATTTTCCCTTTTTACCTCTGGGTTTACCTTGATTTATCTTGCAATCTAATGTTTCTGCTGGTTTTGGGTTAGTTTTAATTTAGAGTTAATTGGTTGACAGCTTTGTGATCTGGTTTCTTGAATTCTTGAATTATATTCGATTCTGCTGCTTTCCTCCTTTAATTCTTTAATCTCTCTTGGTTTGTTTTGAGATCCATAAAGCCTAAAATCTTGATTGTGATTTTGACTCTTTTCACTTCAATTTCTGATTTTGTTTTAACTTTGTTTATAGTTTCCGTTAAATTCAATCTGTGATTTTCTTGAAGTTTAATCCGAACTGTATATTTAGAATCATCAATTAGCTTTATTTTTTGGTAGTTAGAGGCTCTTTGATTACCAAAGACTAAATTTTGTGCTAAATACCCTAGCAACTTTTTTAGCTCTGTTTCCATCTCCTTTTCGCTTCAGATTTTAGAGGTTTTTGGTTTATTTATTTTTTTGGGTTTGATTCGATGTTCATCTTCATCTTCAGATTGTAGTTTAGAGTTTTTTCCCTTGGGTTTGGTCTGTTTAAACTCTCAAGAACAGTGAATACCTCAATAGTGATATATATGCTTGCTTATTATCATTTTCTCTGCAAAATTTTCTGGGTTTGATGTTCATCTTCACTGGTTTTGTCAACTTATAGTTTCTGTTACTGGATTTGGTCTATTTTACTCTCTCAAACAGTAAATACCTCAAAATTATTTGATTAGATTTTGTTGGAATTAACTTAACTTCTGCTCTTTGTTTTCCAGTCTGCTATTATCTTCATCCAGCTAAGTATTCTTATTTGTTTTCTTAATCTTTCTTCTTTTTTAACCTAGGGCTAGTTATTGCGTAGTGCTAAATTTTCTAATTAGTAGTATCATTTTTTTATCTGAAGATAAAAATCATTTTTATTCTATTTCCTCCCCTTTTAACACTAGGCTTTTAGCAATAATAATAACAATAGTAACCAACTAGTAATAAATTAAAATCCTACTTAGTAACCAACTAGGCTTTTTAGTACCCCTCAATTCTCTAGCGTTTGTGCATCTTCTGTCTTCTTTGGATTCATTTTTCATAGTTTCTCATAGCTTCGACTATAGATGATTTCTTCAGGTCATGTCCTTCTTTTAGAGCCCATGGGGCATATAGGGGGAGGGCTCGACAGAGTGGTGACAAGGAGACTAGACTTAGAGTGTGCTCGTTGAATGTAGGCACATTAAATGCTAGGCTTCTGGAGCTGACCGACGCACTTAATAATAGGAAAATAGATTTTGCATGTATTCAGGAGACTAGGTGGAAAGGGGCTCGCGCCAGAGAGTGTAATGGGTACAAGTTGTGGTATTCAGGCGTAGATAACGCTAGAAATAGGGTGGGTATCTTGGTTTCCTCTAGGCTCAAGGAAAATGTAGTTGAAGTTTGTAGATACCGGGATAGGATCATGATGATTAAGGTTATTATAGAAGAGGAAGTGGTGAATGTCCTTTCAGTGTACGCCCCACATGTTGGCCTAGGGGAGGGGGAGAAACGTTGCTTCTGGGATCAGTTAGATGATGTACTTAGGAGCATTCCGGAGGACCAAAGAGTTTTCATAGGGGGAGACTTCAATGGCCATATAGGTAGTACAACCGACGGGTATGACGGTGATCATGGGGGTTTCGGTTATGGTAGCAGGAACGATGAGGGGCGTACGTTGCTTGAATTTGCTACTGCTCACGATTTGGTGATCATTAACTCCTTATTTAATAAGAGAGATGCGAACTTGATTACGTTTCATAGCGGGGGACATTGTACCCAAATCGACTACATCCTGGTTCGAAATCGGGATCGATGGGCTTGCATTGACTGTAAGGTGTCCCCTGAAGAGGCATGTGCATCGCAACACAAATTGTTGGTTTTGGTGTTCCGCGTTCCGCACGGGCGGAACACTCGTAGGAGGGCTAAACTGGGTAAACCTAGGATCCTTTGGAAGAAGTTACATGGAGCGACAGCTGATGACTTTAGGAGTAAGGTTTTGTCTAATACAGGTTTTGGAACTACAAACTCAAATAATGCAGATTTGTTATGGAAAAATATGACAAATTCCATCAGAGAGGTGGGCAAAAACACCCTGGGGTTGTCGACAGGGAAGGCCAAGGAACATAAAGAATCGTGGTGGTGGAACGACGAAGTCCAAACTAAGGTGAAGACAAAGCAAACTTGCTTCAAGGAGTTTCTACAATGCAATGACGACGAAGAAAGGTCGAGAGCTAAACAAAGATACAAGGAGGCAAAGCGGGAAGCCAAGAAAACGGTGGCTAAAGCAAAGGATAAGGCATACGAGGAAATGTACAAGAGATTAGACACCAAGGAAGGACAAAACGACATCTTCAGGCTTGCAAAATCTAGGGAGAATAGGAAAAAGGATCTAGGTAGCATTAGATTTATTAAGGACAACAATGATGTTCTTATAGCGAAAGATCATGATATTAAGAGGGTTTGGGGTAATTACTTCTTTGATTTATTTAATGACGGTGCCTCTCCCTGTAGAGAAAGTACCGTTGATGGGTCATCCGACCATCATACATCGGCTAATGACTGCCCTACAAGTAGGATTGGGTTTGAGGAAGTCAAAATGGCTCTTAGAAAGATGGGAAGGGACAAAGCTGTCGGTCCTGATCAAATTCCTATCACTGTGTGGTTGGCCCTAGGAGAAGAGGGAGTTAAGTGGTTGACCAACATCTTTAATATTATTTTAGAGACTGCCAAGATGCCAGAGGAGTGGAGAGAGTCCACGGTGATACCAATCTATAAGAATAAAGGAGATCCCCAACGTTGTGGTAACTACAGAGGTATTAAACTACTCAGCCATACCATGAAGCTATGGGAAAGGGTGATAGAGGCTAGGTTGAGACAAGTTATTAGGGTTTCGGAAAACCAATTTGGCTTTATGCCAGGCAGGTCTACCACGGAGGCGATTCATCTACTTCGACGACTTATGGAGAAATATAGGGAAAAGTCTAGAAATCTTCACATGGCGTTCATTGACCTTGAGAAGGCTTATGATAGCGTTCCCCGCGATACGATCTGGAAGACTTTGGAAACGAGACGGATCCCAACTATTTATATCCGGACGATTCGTGATATGTATTGTAGATCTACTACATACGTCAGGACTACAGTTGGCGACACCGAGGCATTCCCGGTGGAAATCGGACTCCACCAGGGGTCGGCTCTTAGCCCTTACATCTTCGCCTTGATTATGGACGACATCTTTTGTGCGACACCAGACGGTGTACCATAGTGTATGCTTTTCGCTGACGACATTGTCCTAGTGGCTGAAACAAAATCTGAGTTGAATAGTAGACTGGCTAACTGGAAGACTGCTTTAGAAGAAAAAGGTCTAAGGATCAATATTGATAAGACAGAGTATTTATGTTCAAACTTCAGTAGGGATCAAAACGAAGACGATGTAGAAGTATGCATAGAAGGACACGTTCTCCCCTCAAAGGATTGTTTCAAGTACCTAGGGTCTATGATACATAAAGATGGGGGTGTAGATGATGACGTTACACACCGTATAAAGGCGGGATGGCTAAAGTGGAGGGCCGCTACTGGAGTTTTGTGTGACAAGAAGGTACCTCTAAAACTTAAGGGAAAATTTTATAGAATGGCAATAAGACCAGCACTATTGTATGGATCTGAATGTTGGGCAACCAAGAAGGATCATGTAAGGAGGATAGAGGCCTCAGAAATGAGAATGCTTCGGTGGACATGCGGTAGGACTCTGTGGGATATGACAACAAACTCTGCTATTAGGATGTCCTTGGGGGTGGTGCCTGTTTCCGAGAAATTGAGGGAAGGAAGACTACGGTGGTTTGGGCATGTCCTTAGGCGACTACCATCTGATGTGGTCAAGAGGGTAGAGTCGATTACAGTCGACGGTGCCAGAAGGAGAGGACGACCAAGGCGGAAGTGGGAAGACTGCTTGAGATCTGATATGATGGATTTAGCCCTTACCGAGGACATGACCTCTGATAGGAAAGTATGGAGACTTAAGACTAGGATAGTCGAGTAGTGTGGGTCACATCTCTAGGGTGTATCATCTTTGTCTTCTTTTAATGCCTTTGTAGTAATTTACATAACTTCTACTTTTTATCCGTTTCTGTTATTGGTATTTATGAAGGCTTAGAACTGGCCTTGCTATCGTTTGACTTCTGTGTATCTTTCTCTCCACTTTTAAATTTAGTCGGTTCTTATGTTTCTGTCTATATACAAAGATTACTGCCCATTACAGACGTCATATGATATTAATGATATTAATGACTGCATATGAATACTGTACAACTATGTATTTATGTATTTATTTATACATGCATTGCATTTTATCTATATTTTTAATTTTCTGACTGCCGGAGGTCTTCCACGGAAGCTACTCTCAACCTGGCGTTGGGGGCAGCCTACTACCCTACCTCCCTCTTACCCCATTGCATATGAGAATTGGGTTTTGTTGTTGTTGTTGTTTTACAAACAGGAGACATTGGACAATATCAATCTTTTCTCAATAATAACAATAATTTCGTTTATTCTGTTGGTTCCTGCTGCCATTTTATTGGAAGGGGTGAAGTTTAGTCCTTCATATCTACAATCTGCTGTGAGTAATTTACATGTGTTGAAGTTGTCTTGAAGCAATTAGAACTTGTTATGTTCATTAACAAAATTTCCACTTGGGGTGAAGGCAAACCAAGGTTTGAATATCAGAGAGCTGTGCATAAGATCTCCTGGCTGGATTTTGTTGCCACAGTAATCAACAGGTAACCCTCTTATGTCCATAAAAAACATTAGTACAAAACTAAAAAAAATATGTTGCATTATAGGTATATGAGCATATATTTAATACATTTTTTTAAAAAAATGATTGTGGATGACAGGTGTCATACATGATATTGCAAATGGTGTCACCAGTGACACATTCAGTGGGGAATTGTGTGAAGAGAGTTGTGGTCATCATTTCATCAGTCATCTTCTTCCAGACTCCTGTTCACCCATCAACTCCCTCGGTAAATCATCTGCCCGGCCCGCCTTTACGCTCCACTCAAATTCAATTAACCTACTTTAACCGCTGGCAATGGCATGCATCCATGCAGGCACTACACTGGCTATTGCCGGAGTCTTCCTCTACTCCAGAGCTAAACAACTGAAGCCAAAACCCAAGTCCTACATCCATTTTTATTCTTTTACCCTTTTTTATCTAATCATACAAAAACAAACTTCAACAGCAAATCAACTGAATGCGGAGTTTGATTTCCTTGCATCATTTCTGACTAGAGAATCCGAAAAATTGAAAGAAACCCAAGCCTGTTGTTTGGTTTAGGGTCATTAAAATTTAACAGATACCATCAACTGAATGCAAATAACTATGCACTGTGCGGCATTTAACCCTAAAAGCACTTCCATCTTTGTAACTCAACCTAACATATACATTAATGACTTCGTCATTTTTTTTCTGAAGAAACAAAACAATAGATATTTATGAGAATAACAACAAATTTAAAATCGGTAGAAATTTTAAAAATAATCCAGTGTGTAACAAACAGTAATTAATCTGATCCTTAAACATATCCATCGCATAGCCAACACAAGACTCAAAAGGACATTGATTCAAGGTTTTCTCCTAATACGTAAAAAAACTTCGCCTACTTTTATTTTACCTTGAAACACTTCTAAATTTTTCATCCTCCATTCATCTAAAGCCCTAGTAGCAACTCTATAGAGAAAAATGTAACAAATATCCCCTTGTAATTTCAACTTCTGAAACTATATAATGTTATAAAAAACTTGAACCAAACATAGAAAAGTTTACCATAAAGCATGAACCACCAAATTCCTAAATTCTGAGGTCCAAAAGATCAATGAGGTATCATGCCTTCTTCCTCATCCCCGAAACCTTTACCAGGTTATTCTCCTCTCCTGCTGAGAGTCACCAATCGATCTTCCACTTCTACCAGCACTGCTATAAGGTGACCTGGACCTCTCACGAGCGCTGGCGTCCAGCAGCACTATCATACCTGTCAGCACTACGACTCCGGCTGCGTTCATGGAAACCACTTTTGCTGCAATCACCCCAACCTGCAGGACTCCGACTCCGACTTCTTCCCTTGTTGTAACTATCATGGAAACCACAATCATATCAGTTCAGACATAACAAAGAGGTCAATAAACATGGGAGAATTTAAAGTTCCATACCAAAACTAGAATGATTCTAAATTCACTAATCAAAGATGGTGTAGAAAATAAAAATCAGATACCACCACAGAAACAGTTCAATAATTGTAACTGGTACAGAAGTATAAAAATTAGAAAAATAAATAAAAAAGATGAAGAGAACACCACATACCTATCACGGGACTCGTGCCTATATCCCTCTCCTCCAGTTCTCTTATTCCAGCTAGATGGTAATGTAGAAATTCCACGACCACCTCTGCCACCATCCCTGCCACCATATCCAAACCCAGTACGACCACCACGTCCCTCATCACAGCCACCAGAAATGGGAGTCCAACGTCTAGGCATTCCCCTCCCACCACCACGTGAAGCCATATCACGAAGTTCTGCAGGCACCCTCTGGTTTGCACCTTCTAGAACTTTGATTAGCTCTGAAGCATGCTTTGAATCCTGATCACCAAAGAATGTACATGCTAATCCAGTAGCACCTGCCCTTCCAGTCCTCCCAATCCTATGAACATAATCCTCGACCCCAGTAGGAAAGTCATAGTTGATTACCACCCTGCGAAATATATTAATAATTGCAATCATTATCATGATTTACTAACACGACAGCTGTAATAAAATCACCAGGAAAACATTAAATATGAAGATTGTCCTGCATTAACCTATGTAGCTCCTTGCAAATATAGAAGTATAAAGCAATGGAACCATACATAAGAAATCCCAACCCCTACCTTATGTCTTTAACATCCAATCCGCGAGCAGCAACATCAGTAGCAACAAGCACTGGGGACCTCCCAGTGCGGAACTGACTCAACACATAATCTCTGTCAGCCTGAGACTTGTCTCCATGGATAGCAGCAGCTCCAAATTGTCGAGTGAGGTTGCGAGCAAGTTGATCACACATCTTCTTAGTTGAACAAAAAACAATTATCTTGGATCCTGGTTCTTGTGAGTGCAGTATCTGCTCCAATCTTCTGTGCTTTTCCATTGGTGATAATACTTCAACATACTGCAACATATCATAACAACGATAAATTTCTTAGCAACTATATATTGGAGAGAACCATTCGTTCACATAAAAACTATTACCTGTCATTCCCACATAAGAGTTGAATTATATTAAAAATAGCAATAATGGAGTTCAAACCTGGGTAATAGACTTGTTTGCCACAAGCTCATCAATATTGCCGATGTTGACCTGAACAGGATTTACCAGTAGATCAGCTGCAATTTTACGGACTTCCTTTGGCCATGTTGCCGTGTACATTAGTGTCTGCCTGCGGGTAGGAACTTCTTTCACAATCTTCCGTATTTGTGGTTCAAATCCCATGTCTAACATGCGATCAGCCTCATCTAACACAAGGTAAGAAACTTGGTGGAGGCTGATTCTCCTCATCTCCAGAATATCATTTAACCTGCCAGGAGTGGCAACCACAATATCTACTCCTCTCTCAATCTCTCTCAACTGAGGACCCTTTGGTGCTCCCCCGTATAAACACTGCACATATACAAATAATAACTCACATCAGTGTAAACTCAGGGTTCTGTCCACATTCACCTTTGAAAAGATCCTATATCAAAATATAATTAGAGGATCATTTGAAAAAAATTAAGCATACTATTTATAATGGAACATGATAAAAGAACTGAAAAAGAAAAGAACAAATTGATACCCGATTTCTAATTCATAGAATGGTAACATACCGTGCAACTAATTCTTGATGATTTCCCAAACTTGTTAGCTTCCTCTTGTATCTGAGTAGCCAACTCCCTAGTTGGTGATAAAACTAACATGGTTGGACCCATTTGAGGATCATTACGGCAACGTTTGAGATGCATAAATCCAGGAAGTAGATAACCCAATGTTTTCCCAGAACCTGTTTTTGCAATGGCCACTATGTCTCTACCTTGCAATGCAATTGGCCATGACTGAGCCTGAATGGGAGTCGGAGCAGAAAACCCAGCATTATGCACCTGTTAAAAGAAAAAAAACACCAGCAACCTCCGTGAGCAGAACTACCCTCAAGACTTTTGGTTGTCTTTTAGGAGTTATAGATGAATGGCATATGTCAGAAGAAGCATCATCCTCCATGTGCAAGCGTTCAATGCTTGCTGATGGAAGCTGGAACTGGAGGAGGCCTCTTCTTCCATTCGGACGCAGTGGCAGAATTAATCATCAGCTACGGCAGTCAAGGCCAAAAACTTGAGTAATCCAGTATGCCCTTCCTAAAAATTGGTCCACCATAGAAGGGTGCCCCAAATTACAAGCGAAGCCCCCACAGAGGGCACAACAGCGTACGACATGAGCCCCTCCAAGGAGCAAATATCGCACCTGCGACAAAAAAGTAAAGATGGCAAAAGAATTAAGATGTGTCTGGAAGGTCCCTGTTCATCAGGACCTCCAGCAATCACAGAACTTTCCACAAGAAACATTCAATTTGCATAGTTCGACTAACTTACCATATGCAACTTTCAATTTACCACCTATGTTATAACGGCTAAAAGGAGCAAGAAGAAGCAGAAAAGCATACCTCTCTCAGTATCTCAGAAGGAAAGCTAGTAGATTCAAATGATGAAAAGGGTGGTGGTACTTCACCTCCCTGACAAGATTTAAGGGAGAGAACGATTTGTCAAAAGGGATAGTGATGTCCAGGCAAAATGAGAGTTAGAGAAGCTAAATTGCCTGAATGAAAAAAAAAATACTAAAATGGTTAATAAACCGTAATTACCACCTAGATACTCACAGTTACTGTTATCTCATGCTGACGACAATAAGCATTACCAGACAAATTACTTCCTCCAGCTGCTGATCCTAGTCCTCTACCAAATGATCCTCCAATCACAGAGCTGGCAGTCCCATTAGGTGTATTCTGGGAATGAAATGGTCCACCCCTTGCATTCTATGCAAAATTAAGAACATTAAACCAGTCCTAGGTAGGAAATGAACATACCATAAATTCCCACTTCATATGCTTGAACATTATGTAACTTTGATAGTCAAATATAATATATATTTACAAGAAAATACATGTTTTTAATACTCACTTTAGTACTCAAGTTAATAAAAATGTACTACTTTGTCATGTAAGACTTGATAAGAAAAAACATATCACAAATACCAGATATAGGACCATAAGGGGAACAAATACCTGATAACTCCCTAATACTGACTCAAGTTTTGGTACAGTATCGCATCCTCTTCCATACCGATTGTTCTCCTTCTCAGAACTATACCTATAACGCCCTTCATAAGATTGTTGAACCAGCACTGAAGAGCCCATAGGCACTGAAGAACATTTTGGGCCAGAATCTACATTTGTAGGCCTCTCGTATTGTGTGACACTTGTTACTGGATTCCAAAAGTAGAGATAACCAGTTTTACAATCAACTAGGCCTTTCCATGGTTTGGGAAGAGTTGGGTCTGGCGGAGCATATTGTGTACCACCAGATGCAGTTGCAGTTGCAGTTGCAGTTGCAGTTGCAGCAGCAGCCATAGCAAGAGAAGTAACCAACAAAAATCTGCAAGCTCCAAAAATTCCAAGGCAAGAATGAGTAAAGCAAGGAAAACTTCTTGGAGAACCCAAAACCAAGAGTTCATTTGGTTTTTGTTCATTTTTAATCATTCATTAATTTTGCTTTACACGGCTTACTCTTTCCCTTTTAGCTACAATTTATGGAGGAAAAAAGAAGACATAAAAAATGACAGCAAAAGCAGCAGCAAAAAAAGGCATAAAGAAAAAATATATGCACTTCAATTTAAAGAAGCATAAGGAAGCCTAAGCGAGAATAACTTCTAAACCAAACCAAAGAACAAAAAATAAGAACCAGGATACCTACTTATTACACAGCCTCTTCCGGTAACCCGAAAATAACTAAAAATATTAATGCAAAATCTCAATATTTTCAAATATCAAGATCCAAAAATGTCATCGAAAGGCATTCTGAGATCAATATATCTCAAAACTTAAAAAACAGTAAGAAAAGATTCCAACAACCAGACTGGCATCCAATCCTATCCCAGATCCAGAACCAAGAAGAAATCCCCAGTTATTCTAATCATATATTTATCACTAAACAATCAAAAGATTCGGAGCGCCAGTTCTACCAAACCAGTTAACAACATGCAAATTACCAGAAAAGTACAAAAATTAATAAGTTATAATTTAGAACCCTAATTAACAACATGCAAATTTCTCCAGTTCTTGAAGGGGGGCGAAATCGGAATCTAAAAAATTGAGAAAGAAATTCAGATCCAATAAACTCAAGAGAAAATGTATGGAAATGGAAGCACCTGAAGGAGTCGATTCGGGGAGGATGAAGCGATAATCGCTTTTCTGGTAGAACAAATAAAAATCTTTTTGGAATTCTTTGGTTCCCTTTTTATCTCGCTCACCCTTCTCCCTATTCGCAATGTTTTCCTTAAAAAGCCAAGGGAAGAGGGTAGAGAAAGAAAATGGGAAGACGATAAATAGTAGGAGCCAATGCTTCTATTTATAGCATAAACAAAAGTCTTAATAGTAAAATAAGTGTCGAACTATATTTTTTTTTTAAATTTGTAATTAAACTATTTTTTATTCATTTCGATATTTAATATCATAAGCGTTACTTATTTAAATGTCTGAACTATTAACTATATTAATTTTTTTGATAATTTAAAACATTTTATTTAAATTAAAAAACATAAAATATTAAAAAATTAAAAAAACCAATTTTTAAAATTACACAAAGAACCCTAAAACCCAAAATTTCTTTATTCCAACTCCATACCAACCGTGGCCGGTCATCACCAACCACCTTTGACATCATCGAACGACCGCCACCCATCATCATTCCTCCACCGTCGACCATCCCTCCTTCCGTTAAGTTCCAAACAAGTAATTGTTCTTCAAAGAAACAACAGTTAGGTCCTGGATATTAGTAAGAGTTGTAGCTAAAGCCCCTGTCAATGTATTATCGAAGAGGTAAAGCTCACTGGTTTCCTAGAGAGACGGGAGACCCTCTCTCTCTAAAAATAATTTAAAAATGAAATGAAAATTAAAAAAATTAATATTTATAGAAAACTTAAGGGGGAAATTGCACTTAGGTCCCCTAAGTGTAGCGTGTTTTT
Source organism: Hibiscus syriacus (assembly GCF_006381635.1). Classification (NCBI taxonomy): domain Eukaryota; kingdom Viridiplantae; phylum Streptophyta; class Magnoliopsida; order Malvales; family Malvaceae; genus Hibiscus; species Hibiscus syriacus. The sequence goes on along the minus strand of NW_024062326.1, from coordinate 610,469 downwards.
GCAAAACGGTCACCTGAAGGGAATGTTTTTGTAATTTTTACCCATTTTTTATGCATGTTATATATTTTTGGTTTAATTGTAGTTTAGTCCCTTTACTTTTAGCATGTTTTAGCATGTTAGTCACCTGTAGGGACTTTTTTGTGATTTTCCTATTTTTATGACTGTTATATATTTTAGGGTTATTTTCAATTTAGTCCCTGTATGTTTAGCATGTTTTTACGTTTAGGTCACTAGATTAAGTTTTTATTGTTTATTTTGATTTAAGCTCCATATTATGTTATATTTTATTTTGGTCATTTCTATGTTTTATTTTATTTTATTTTATTTACGACACTTTATTTGCATTTATTTTAATTTAGCCACCATTTCCTCATTTATTTTATCATTTGATTATGAGATCTTTTTTACATTTGTTTCAATTTAGTCAATAACATGTTATATTCCCTGTTTTATTTATTTTAATTTTGGCATTTTACTTTCTGTTTCTTTTGTTTTAGTCACTAACTTTGACTTGGAGATAACATTGATTTTATTCCCAGTTTAATCGCCTATGTTTTGACTATATTAAGTTTTAGCCCTGTAGTTATTACACAATAGGGTGTGTAATTTTAATTTTATTATGTTTTAATACTCATGTTATGTGATTTTGGTATATTAGCCATGACTTGTTATATGTTTATTATTATACCTCTATGTTGAGTTAATTGATCGAAAAATATAGCCAAGAGGGGGTGAATTGTCAATTAAAATTTCGGTGGAAGCTTTTGCAGAAAATTGAAAATATTTGCACAACAATTTAGAGTGGTTCGACTTTCTCAACCAAAGTCTACGTCCACTACCTTAGCTATCCATACTAAGGATTTTTCACAAATTCACTAATTTGTCTTTCTTTTGAGGACAAAGAGTAACCTTACAAATCCCTCAAGAATTAACCCCAAATTCTTGAGAACACTATCTCCCAAAGAGAACAATACAAATTTTGCAAACTTACAAGAAAATCCTCACAAGGAAAGATGTTTGTACAATTCTAGAACAAAGAAAGAACACTCAAGAATAATACAATTGAGGACAATAAGTGTTCTTGAAAGCAAAGATGAATATTGAATGAAATAGACTTGAAAATGCTCAAACTTGAGGTTTGATGATTTCTCTTTGATTCTCTCTTGATTCTTGATAATTGTTGTTGATCAATGGCTTCTAAGCTTGTTTAAATACTCCTTGGATCATTTCTGAACGTTGGGGATCATTAGTGGGGTTAATAGAGCCGTTAGTGTGTGAAAACAATTAATAAAATCAGTTTGGAGCGTGTGTGCATCGATGCATAGTCAAGGTGCATCAATGCATCAAGTGTAAAATTCAAATATTTCAACCATTGGAACACTTAGTGCATCGGTGCACTAAGGGTGCATCGATGCATAAAATGCATTCGATGTTTCAAACAAGCCTGGAGTGCATCGATGCATGGTTTGTGCATCGATGCATAAAATGCATTCGATGTTTCCATAAAATCCTGAGTGCATCGATGCATAAAATGCATTCGAAATGGGGTGTGCATCGATGCATCAATGAGTGCATCGGTGCATCCCTTCATAAATTTGATTTTTGGCTCGTTTTTTGTTCGAAATACTTTGTGAAAATTGTTTCAAAAATATTTTAAGTATAGAACACAATTTTACACTTTAGTAAGGATTGAAATTAAACTTTGAAAGACTTGGAGTAATATTTTGATATTCGAATAATTATATCGAATATACTTAGAAAATCATTTGTAAAATATTAAAATTCATTTAACTTACTTTGTTATATCGAAACATCAAAATGTTTTCAACAATCTCACCCTTTTTGATATAACAAAACATTTGAGTAAATTTAAGATTTTCTATGAAAATTATTTTTGAAATCAATTTTATTACTAATTTTATTACTAATTTTATTACTCTCCCTTACTATAATACGTCTTACTTCTCCCCCTTTTTGTTATATCAAAAAGACTCTATAAAACGTTTTTAAAGAAGATTTTTGAAAAACATAGCCAAATGATTTTTGTAAATATAGCGTAAGATGCTAAGATCACAATCAAGAGAAAGGTTAGCCATTAGTTTCATAATTCAATATTCATAATAAACGAATGTGAAATGGTAAAAATTGGTCATATGCTAAATGATGCAAAAATCTAATAAACCAATATAAGTTCAAAAACCAAATATATAAATATAAGTTCAAGCATTCAAAGTTAAACATCCAAACAACATAAACAATCCATAAACATTCAAAATGTTAAAACAATAAGTTCTAAATCCACGAAAGCAAAAGCAAGGCAAGGTCTAGTCGTCCATTGGAGGATCAATATGAGGATAATGTGCTCGCACTTCAAATGTGAGAGCATCCATATGTTCACGCATCTTTCGTTGAAACTCAGTCAGTTGAGATTCTATGGAAGCAAACCTCATATCAAATGACTCCATAAATGATCGAAAATATAGAGGCATTTGTTCCTCTTGCTGTGCTGGTTCCAGTGCTGGCTCATCGTCTGGTACGTGATCGTCAATATCTTGCATAAGCTGTTAAAACTCTGGATCATCATCCGCAGCTGGTGCCGGTGGAGGTGGAGCACGAGAAGAGCTAGGTGCAGAAGGAGCTCGTGAAGAACTAGCTCCCGGAGTTTGCTCAGTGGGTCTATATTCCCATTGACCCGTTACCTTATCTTGTTTCCATCCGACTTTCTTTAAGGAAGTTAGGTTGATTTGGTTTTGGAGAGGCATGAGAATGTCAACCGAGACCTTACGCCGTAGTCGGATAAATAGATTAGAAAGAAGACACCCGTAAACTAAAGTTTCAACATTTTTGGAAGGAAGGACGTTTATGGTATCGACAAGCTCACCAAAGATAATTTGTGGAAAATTAATTTTCTTATTATGTTGGATACATTGTATCCACCATAAATTTATGACTGTAAGTTTGGAGTACCTACCTTTAGATGGTCTAAACCACCAAGAGATCATCAAATGAAGGAAACGATCGTGATGAGTTCGTAAGGTACTAACACTATCATTAGACTTATAGGGAGTAGCCAGAAGATCTTTTTCATTATATATCCCATCATCGTCTAAACCGAAAACATTAATAATTATTTTTGAATTGATAAAAATGACTTTTCCTATGAGATGGGGATCATATGCCTATGGTTGCGGTTTTGTTGAAAACATTTTTGTGTTTCGATATAACAAATTAGTTTAAATGAATTTTAAGATTTTACAAATGATTTTCTAAGTATATTCGATTCAATTAATCGAATATCAAATTATTACTCCAAGTCTTTTAAGATCAATTTCAAACCTTACTAAATATGGAAAATTGTGTTTTATACTTAATATATTTTTGAAACAATTTTCACAAAGTATTTTGAACCAAAATCAAGCCTAAAATCAATTTTTCAGAGTGATGCATCGATGCACCATGAATTAAAATGAAAACATCGAATGCATTTGATGCATCGATGCACCAACCATGCATCGATGTACTCTGGCTATTTTGAAACATCGAATGCACTTGATGCATTGATGCACTCTTAGTGCACCGATGCACTGAGAGTCCAACGATCAAAATATTTGAATTTTACACTGATGCACCGATGCACCTAGGGTATGCATCGATGCACTGACGCTCCCAACTGCTTTAATTAATTGTTTTCACACTTAAACGACTCTATTAACTTCACTAATCATCCCCAACATTCAAAATCATTTGAAGGTGTATTTAAACAAGCTTAGAAGCCATTCATCAATAACAAGAAACAACAAGCAACTAGAATCAAGAGAGAATCAAGGAGAAATCATCAAACCTCAAGTTTGAGCATTTTCAAGCCTATTTCATTCAATATTCATTTTTTGCTTTCAATAACACTTATTGTGCTCAATTGTATTATTCTTGAGTGTTCTTTCTTTGTTCTAGAATTTTGCAAACATCTTGCCTTGTAAGGATTTTCTTGTAAATTTGCAAAATTTGTATTGTTCTCTTTGGGAGAGAGTGTTCTTAAGAATTTGTGGTATAATTCTTGAGAAATTTGTAAGGTTACTCTTTGTCCTCAAAAGAATGACAAATTAGTGAATTTGTGAAAAATCCTTAGTGTGGATAGCTAAGGTAGTGGACGTAGACTTTGGTTGAGAAAGTCGAACCACTCTAAATCGATGTGCAAATCTTTTCAATTTTCTGCAAAAGCTTCCACCGAAATTTTTAATTGCCAATTCATCACCTCTTGGTCGATTCCATCGATCGATTAACTCAATAGGTTTGACTAGCATTTTGAACACAAATCGCATTTGAGTAAAAAATGCGAACTAATTGTTGATAGACAATGGGTTGAATTTGGTACAACTAATCAAATTTCCAGGAACGAAGAACCGGAAGATATTTAAAGTTAATATCTTCCATTGCTTGAATGGAAGGGATATGTTCCTCTCGAATTTTATAGGATTGAAAATGACTAACGAACCTATCATATAATTCAACTCTACGACGATCGGGTTGGTTGAAGCAAGAGTTAAGAATGGTTAACTCGGGTTCGTTTGGGTTTGGATTTTGTGGTGGAGGAGGAATAAGAGGGCGGTTTGATCGACTTGAAGAGGACATAGGTCGTTTAGGGTTTGACATGGTTTACTGATAGGTAACCTGCATATTAAAAACACATGTATGCAATTCAAACAATCCCAAAACTCAATTGAGTCCGCAATATTTTAAGATTCTCTAAACCGAATCCTATGGGAAAAGTTTTGAAAACTATTTTGAAAATAATGTCTAAAAATTTATATCATGTATAGTTTTCATGAAAACAACATAATTGAATAAAAAAAACTAAATTAAATCAATGATTTTCGAAATAATAAAAAAATTATTTCGAAATTTTCAAAAATTTAAAAAAATGAGTGTTTTTGACGAAATTGGTTGTAAAATTTAGTTTCTAAACACTAAATAATCAATGCTCGATGTAATGTTCATCCTAGAACTAATTAAAACTAGTCCTAAGTTCAAAAATCAATAAAACATGGGTTTTAGAAAAATTTACCTTGAAATTTTGGATTGAGAGGAATGTGATGTTGTTTTGCACGATTTAATGATGCAAGCAGGATTTGGAGTTGAAAATGATCGAAATCCGACAAGAATATGTTGATTTGAGGCAAAGAAGAGATTTGGAGTGAAAAGAGAGGGAACGACTAGTTTGAGTAGTTTTAAGGGCTTTGAGAGAATGAAAAAGAAATAGGGTTTTAATACCCAAAACCCGATGGATGTATCGATGCACTACTGAGTGCATCAATGCACATTCAAGGAGTGCATCGGTGCACCTTCATGATGTATTGATGCACATTCATAGGATGCATCGATGCACTGGATAGTGTATCGATATCCAGTGTATCGATGCATTATGCACAAAAATATTAAAAATCCGTTTTAAACACTTAAAATGCTAAAATATTTAGCTCTAGTGGTATTGGCAACTCATATATTAAAAATTAATCATGTTCAATCAATCAATTTTATCCTTAAACTACATTTGAACATATAATTAATTCTTACCAAAGATCATAAACTCCCCCTAACTATTAGCATATAATATATTCAAAAATGTTATTTCATAAGCATTTTCAAATTTAATTTAAAAGTACTAAAATTATTTTAAACACTAAGTGAAGATAGGTCAGTTAAACCTAATTCTCACCTAAGTGTCCAAAATATTTATTTGTCTAAAGGTTTTGTAAAGATATTCGCTAATTGGTGCAAAGTATCAACAAATTCTAGAACTACATCTTCCTTAGCGACATGGTCTCTAATGAAGTGATGTCTAATTTCAATATGCTTAGTTCTAGAGTATTGGATGGGATTTTTAATGAGACAAATAGCACTAGTATTGTCACATTTGATAGGTATGGTACCTACTTCAATTCCATAATCAAAAAGTTGTTGTTTCATCCATAAAACCTGTGCACAACAACTACCAGCTGAAATGTATCCCGCTTCAGTGGTAGATAATGTAACACAATTTTGTTTCTTTGAAAACCAAGAAATCAACAAATTTCCTAGAAATTGACAAGTACCGGAGGTGCTTTTCCTATCTAATTTGCATCCTCCATAATCCACATCTGAGAAGGCATGCAAGCTAAATAAAGCTAGAGTCTCTAGGATACCAAAGTCCTAAACTAGGAGTGTCTTTAAGGTATCTAAAGATCCTCTTAACTGCTAGTAAATGTGATTCCTTAGGGCATGATTGAAATCTAGCACATAAGAAAATGCTAAATATAATGTCCGGTATACTTGCAGTTAGATAGAGCACAGAGCTAATCATTGACCTATATAATTTAATATCCACACATTTACCTCCTTAATCTTTTTCAAGCTTTGTTGATGAGCTCATTGGACTGGCATGAGGTTTCCTGTTTTCCAATCCAAACTTCTTGAGCATATCCTTGACGTACTTAGCTTGATTAATGAAGATGCCATTTTTTCTTTGCTTGATTTGGAGTCCCAAGAAAAATGAGCTCCCCCATCATGCTCATCTCAAATTCACTTTGCATTAGCTTAGAAAATTCTTGGCAAAGAGCATCATTAGTAGAGCCAAATATTATATCATCAACATAAATTTGAACTACTAATAAATCTTTACCTTTATTCTTTAAAAACAATGTAGTGTCAACCTTCCCTTTTTGAAAAACCTTTTTCAATTAAAAAGTTTGACAGTCTTTCATACCAAGCTCTAGGAGCTTGTTTTAAACCATAAATTGCTTTTGTCAATTTAAAAACATAATCTAGAAATTTTGAATCTTCAAAACCAGGAGGATGCTCCACATACACTTCTTCTTTTATAAAACCATTTAAAAATGCACTTTTAACATCCATTTGATATAGATTGAATTCATTGAAACATGCAAATGCTAATAACATTCTAATTGCTTCCATACTAGCTACGGGAGCGTACGTTTCATCATAGATTATGCCTTCTTCTTGAGTATACCCTTGAGCAACAAGTCTAGCCTTGTTCCTCACTATGTTACCACTTTCATCAAGCTTATTCCTAAATACCCATATAATACCTACAATAGATTTATTACTAGGCCTTTCAACTAATGTCCATACTCTACTTCTCTCAAATTGATTTAATTCTTCTTGCATAGCCATTATCAAATTTTTATCATTTAATGCTTCTTTAATATTCTTAGGCTCTATGCATGAAATAAATGCAATATAATTACATATATTTCTAAGAGAAGATCGAGTTGTTACCCATTTGGATGGATCACCTATAATTTCACCATCCTTGACATAGTTGTACTCTTTTGGGAAAGATACTTCCATTTCTTCAATGGTTGGATTCTCAAGGGGATCGTAAGTTTCCTCATCTTTCATTTCTTCCTTTGATGATGGTTCTTCAATGTCATGTCTAACGTCATTTGAATTTACAATACCTACATCATCATTTACACAAGAATCCTTCCTCAGAAGGGGATTATCATCGAAAACAACATGTATAGACCCTTCTATTACTAAAGTTCTTTTATTAAATACTCGATAAGCCTTAGAATTTAACGAATAACCCAGAAAAATTCATTCATCACTTTTATCATCAAATTTGCCAAGATTATCTTTACCGTTGTTTAAAACAAACATTTACATCCAAAAGGATGAAAATACCTTATGTTAGGCTTTTTATTTTTGAAAATTTCATATGGAGTTTTCTTTAAAATTGGCCTAATCATTACTCGATTTATAACATAACAAGCGGTATTTATGGCTTCTGCCCAAAAATATTTTGGCAAATTGTTTTTACAAAGCATAGTTCTAATCATTTCTTCTAAAGTTTGATTTTTCCTCTCAACAACTCCATTTTGTTGAGGGGTTCTAGGTGCTGAAAAATTGTGACTAAAACCATTAGAATTAAAAAAATCAGTAAATCCAAGATTTTCAAATTCAGTATCATGATCACTCCTAACACTAGTGATGGAGTAACCTTTTTCATTTTGGATTACTTTTGAAAACGTTATGAAATTTTCTAATGCTTCATCTTTAGTACTTAAGAATAGAACCCAAGAATATCTAGAATAGTCATCTACCAAGACAAATGCATATTGTTTTCCACCCAAGCTAGTAGTTCTAGTTGGCCCAAAAAGATATATATGGATCAATTGTAATACTCTACTAGTTGATACATCATTAATGGACTTAAAGGAAGCTCTAATTTGTTTTCCTTTAGCACAAGCATCACAAATTTTATCTTTATCAAATTTTAGCTTTGGCAACCCTCTTACTAAGTCTCCTTGAATTAGTCGTTGCAAAATACTCGTACTAGTATGTCATAGTCTCCTATGGCATAACCAACTATCATGTTCATCCTTAGCAACTAGGAATAAATTTACCATATCAATGGAATCTAAATGCATCATGTAAGTGTTTCCTATTCTATGACCAATAAGCATAATCCGATTAGATGCAATGTCGATTACTTTACAACCATTAATTTCAAATATGCCATTGAATCCTTTATCACATAATTGACTAATACTCAATAGATTATGCTTTAATTCATTCACATATAACACATTTTTAATTTGTATGGAAAAGGTATTACCTATAGTATCTATACCTTCAATGTAACCTTCTGAGTTATCACCAAAGGTCACCACTCCTCCATTTTTGGCATTAAGCTCTATGAACCGGCTCTTGTCTCCAGTCATGTGTCTTGAGCATCCACTATCAAGGCACCATGAGTTTGAATTTGTTTCCCGTGCATTATAGCAATGCTCCTTTCCCTACAAACATAGATTAATTTCTAATTTTTGGTACCCAAATTCTTTTGTGTCCATATTCATTAGTACTTAAAATCCTAGTCCCCTTGGGTATCCATTGATTTAGGATATTCTTATCTTTAGTAGTAATGAGTTCTTTAGGAACCCATATACTCCTAACAATTTTACCATTTAAGGTTCGTTAAGGACTTCTATGATTGTAATTTCTAAAACTTTTTCTAACAAAGTTGGATTTTGAATTTTCTTCTTTTTCAAAACGTTTTGTACCAACTTTATTAAAAGAATTTTTAAGATCATCAATTTCTTTTTGATGATCATCATGAACTTTTGAAAGTAAGTTATGTAAATCAATATTTTTCTTTTCAAAATCATCAAGTTTGATTTACAATTCTTTAATCTTACTTTCAAGCTCATTATTGGTCTTGGACATAAGACTATTTTCGTTTTTTAATTTTAAAATATCATTTTTGTATTTTGAAAATAAAGTCTTATAATCCAAAGACAAACCATTATAATCCTCTAATAACTCATCATAAGATAAATCATCTAATCAAATGAGTTAGAGGTTACCTTATAGCTATCCCCGATGGCCATCAAGCACAAGTTTGTAACTTCTTGTTCCTCTTCATCAGAACCTTCCTCATCACTCCATGTAGCCACATGAGCCTTGTGTTTCTTCTTGGATTGACATTTTTTCTTTAATTGAGGGCAATCATATTTGACATGCCCGACTTTTTGCATTCATAGCAAATAATGGGGTCTTTCTCCGCTTCATTTTTGAAGCCTTCATTCCTTTTGAATTTTCTTCCTCGGTTGGGCCTCATCAATTTCTGAATCGTTTGGCAAATAATGTCATTTCTTCATCATCGTCATCTTCATCCGAATCACTCTCATCTCTTGTATATTTGAGAGCAACTCCAACATTCTTCTTCTTCTCATTCTCCTTTGGTGTCTTGTCAATCTTATCGAGGTCTACCTCATCTTCAAGCATCATTTCATAAGTGAGAAGGGAACCTATTAGTTCTTCAAGAGTAAAGGACTTCAAGTTCTTAGCCTCGATGATTACCGTCTTCTTTGATTGCCATGATTTTGGAAGTGAGTAAACTAATTTCCTCACGAGTTTTTTTTATTCGGAATGATCTCTCCATATGATTTGAGACCATTTACAATCGTTGAAAATCTATCCCTCATAGCTTTGATATCTTTATTCGGTTTCATCCTGAAATTTTCATAGCTATGAGTTAGAAGACTAATTTTATATTCTTTTACCTCGTCCGTGCCTTCATGAGTGACTTGTAGTTTATCCCATATCTCCTTGGCGGTTGTACACGATGACACTCTTTCGTATTCATCTAGTCTAAGTGCGCAAAATATGATATGGATGGCTTTGGAGATGAGCTAGAACATTCTTGTCTCTCATTCACTCCACAATCTTGGTTGAGTGGAATGTTTGATGTATCCATCTTCTATGACATTCTATGCTCCCATGTCACTTGCTTGAATGAAGTACATCATTCTATTCTTCCAATAAGCATTGTTAGCTTCATTGAAGAAATGAGGCTTGTTGACAGGCATTGAATCGAGAACGAAGTCAGAGTTTGAAGCGCCGACCATTGATGACTTGAATATCGATGTAACGCTTCCCGGATCTACTCAAGAGGCGATTAAACCTTCAAATGAGTCAAGCTCTGATACCAATTGTTGAGTTAATCGATCGAAAAATATAGCCAAGAGGGGGGTAAATTGGCAATTAAAAATTCAGTGGAAGCTTTTGCAGAAAATTGAAAATATTTGCACAACAATTTAGAGTGGTTTGACTTTCTCAACCAAAGTCTACGTCCACTACCATAGCTATCCACACTAAGGATTTTCCAAAAATTCACTAATTTGTCTTTCTTTTGAAGACAAAGAGTAACCTTACAAATCCCTCACGAATTATACCCCAAATTCTTGAGAACACTCTCTCCCAAAGAGAACAATACAAATTTTGTAAACTTACAAGAAAATCCTCACAAGGAAAGATGTTTGCACAATTCTAGAACAAAGAAAGAACACTCAAGAATAATACAATTGAGTAGAATAAGTGTTCTTGAAAGTAAAGATGAATATTGAATGAAATAGGCTTGAAAATGCTTAAACTTGAGGTTTGATACTTTCTCTTTGAGTCTCTCTTGATTCTTGACAATTGTTGTTGATCAATGGCTTCTAAGCTTGTTTAAATACTCCTTGGATCATTTTTGAACGTTGGGGATCATTAGTGGGGTTAATAGAGCCGTTAGTGTGTGAAAACAATTAATAAAATCAGTTGGGAGCGTGTGTGCATCGATGCATAGTCAAGATGCATCAATGCATAGTCAAGATGCATCGATGCATCAAGTGTAAAATTCAAATATTTCGACTGTTGGAACACTTAGTGCATCGGTGCACTAAGGGTGCATAGATGCATAAAATGAATTTGATGTTTCAACCAAGCTTGGAGTGCATCGATGCATGGTATATGCATCGATGCATAAAATGCATTCAATGTTTCCATAAAATCCTGAGTGCGTCGATGCATGGCAGTGCATCGATGCATAAAATGCATTCGAAATGGGGTGTGCATCGATGCATCAATGAGTGCATCCTTTCACAAATTTGATTTTTGGCTCGTTTTTTGTTCGAAACCCAATTTTACAGTTTAATAAGGATTGAATAAACTTTGAAAGACTTGGATTAATATTTTGATATTCGAATAGTTGTATCGAATATACTTAGAAAATTATTTGTAAAATCTTAAAATTCATTTAACTTACTTTGTTATATCAAAACATCAAAATGTTTTCAACACTCTAAAATTTGTTGTTCTTGCTATTTAGTCCTTATTTAATATGTATGATTGGATTTTATTTGTATTTTAATTCATCATGTTTGTAAATTATAACTTATTTCCCTAATATGTATGCATGAGTATATATGATGTTAATTTTTAACCTTACATATTTATGTATATATTTGTTAGTTATTATAAATGCTTATTTATTAACTTAATTTCACTTGAATATTTTCAAGAACAACGATTTGTAAAAATGGGCGTGGAAAACATTACTTGATCGAAGTGCTGTAATCCGATACAACATTTGAACAAACTGTGAACTTGAAATAAAATTTATTTTATTTTGCTAATTAGTTCTTTTTATTTTAAGTTTAACGATGAAATGCATGTTTCTCTAAATAGCAATTTATTTTGGTTGTATGCAAAACATCGATTTTTTAATTTATATTTGATTCACGTTTTTAATCAGTGAGGAGAGAATATTTTTTACTGATAAGAAATAGATGAAATAGCTTTCCCGACGTATGATTGCTAATTTCGAGTTTTCTTTTTGAGTGAAAGAATTTTCCCTAACAATATAAATAATTTGAAGCACTTTAATAAATGGATCATATTTTTACTTGATAATCAATTCATACTTTCCACCATTTACGACAAAGTGTAAGTGACACAATACCAATTTTGGGCATTGTGGGAGTGCTAATCCTTGCCCACGCGTAACCGACTCTCGATGGCGACTCCTAACCCAAAGTGTAAAGACATTTTTTAGGTATTCGACCTACCTAACCCAAAGATCGATGGCGACTCCTTTTCAATTTAATTCAAATTAATACAAAATCACCAATTTTTCTAAATTAAAGTCATAATTATTTTTTAAAATAATATTTATTAATTATTTTTTCATAAAATGGTTATGACAGCTTGGCGACTCTGCTGAGGACTTTTTTAGAGAGTCAGGTTGTAAGTCGCTTACACAATATCGTTTTGGTGAAAATATGAGTTCGAGTCTTTAGATAATTTATGATCCATTTATTGAAGTTTTTATAATTTCTTCATTTCTTTAAATTATCGTACTAACGTTTCAATTTATGTTTTCAGCTTTGTCAAGGTTTTATCTTTTTTTCCTTGTTTCGTTTTCCTTTTGAGTCAAAGGTTTGTACGTTCCTCCTCACACACATCACATGCATTTGCATGACATAAGCTCTAGACTCGAGCTTCAATCCATGTAAGTCGGGGTGAATGTTTTACTCTCGTAAGAATTTATTCTTCGTATGATTTTTAGCAAATAACACATGGGATAATACCTTATACCTTCATAGGGATTTATTCCTTGTATGGGTATAAGGCAATGAATCCCCTTGAATTGAACTCATTCTGTTTGAAACATGTAATGGGTGAAAATCAAGGGTTTGGCAGCCCAAGGGGGCACCAATATCAAGGACAATTCAGGTACCCTTTCCTCATAGAGCTGAAACCATGCATATATTGAATTGTAGAACGGTCACCCTAGGTGTAGTCATACCGAACCTCTGTCTGTCAGTAGGTACCCAAAATTAGGTGGACACAAAGGAGGAGTGTTTCTAAATCTTTACCTTTTACTTTAAATTTTGTTGAATAAAAGCATGCGAACTAGATACCATGCAGTTAGGATAAATTTCTTAAAAATAATCATTTTGGGTAGAAAGCATGTCCGGGTAGGATTACTATCTATTGAAAGCGTGTTCGGGTAGATATAATGACAGAGTAGGTGTTATATTCATCTCTGAATAACATTTTTATCTGTATCAACTATCTTACTAGTACTAACTTATTTCTTCTCTTTTGTTTGTGTTATTTTTCATCCTTCTTTGCATTGCATTTCATTAACATAACATAATGCGAAAGTTTTGATCCGCAAGGGGATATTCATGAGAAAATCTTCAAAAGAAGAGATAAAAGTTTTCAATCAAGCAGTCACGTACACAGACATACGCCGAGGGATAAAAGAAGTTCAGAGTACAAGAATAAGACTTGCTCGAAAATCATGCAACATTCGAGATTGAAACGATGATCCGCTGATCCTAGGAGTAATCCGACAATTGAGCTTTATTTACGATCATTTTATCACTAGTCATCAAGGAGCGACGCACTGACTTCACCACCGCAGGGGTATTAACCGAGTTAGGTTACAAATAATTTGAGGGGCATCATTTTCAAGGACGAAGATTCGAGACGAAGCAGTGATCCACTTCAGACTCAATATCTAAGTGAAGGCATGTCTGTAAAGTGGAGTATCTTGTAATGTGAAGGCTTTCATAACTGGTGAAAATTATTCTACGATATTCATCGTTGGGATCAACATTTTTGCATATGCATTTGCATCATTTCATTTTGCACCTGCATTCTATTTATTTACATATTTTCACATGCATCATTCATAAAAACATGGAATTAATCAGTGGAGGATTCGATGAAGTGGTCCTAATCACATTGAGAATAGAAGCAAGATTTGAACCATTAAAAGAAGAAGTTGAAATCAGTACGGTAGGAGTTTGTTCAGCTGGTTGTAGGGTTGAGCCTTTCAGGAAGATCCGAGAAAAGAGACCTCATATCATGAGGGCTACGATGTTGATACCATATGCAACTATCACATAGGAAGCTTAGGACATTCCGTTGAGAATTGTAAGGCACTGAAACACAAGATCTAGAATCTGATTGATTTGGGAGCATGGACAATCGAAGAAGGATGAAGGAATTGTATCTACCATTTGCATTGAGAGCATTGTTTTGTTAGAACTCATTTTTGTTCTGTATTTCATATTTGCTTAATCTTTTAATGATTGAACTCATGCTACCTTCTCAAATGAATTACAGATTCTTTTAATTCTTCAAGAATTATAGATTTTTAACATATGGCAATATTAGACCTTTCTTATCCCGTCTATAGCCAAAAATAAAACTTCTCGATTCTTTGCCCGAAATAATTCATGGTCACTACCAAAGAACCAAATTTTGACATCAGATCTCTTTGAGATTTTGAAATATTGCCTTTATCTTTTTCGAGACACAAAAGTCATACCCTTACCTTTCCTTAAGCCAATAAAATTACACCAACGTCTTCTTAGACACAAAATAGACATTTTTTCTACCAATAAAACCTGAAGACATTGAGTACAAGATCTTCACTTGAACATGAACCTTCCTAAAAGAAGACAAAATATGGGGCATCTCAAAGCAATTTTCTGAGTATGAACTTGAGCAATTGAGACATCCTGAGAGCAAGAAGCAGAAAAAGAAAATTAATTCAAAATAATTTTATCATGCATTAATTACATTGTTTTCACGTGAATAAAAAAATAATCCTGAAAATCTAACCCTTAGGGATACCTCTTATGCAAGGACTTCTGTGTATGAAATGATGAACGTCTTTCTTTCATTATCTATTCACAAAAGAAGAAAATATATCCATTGTGTCCCCTTTTTAGCCTGAATGATATTTTCTTCTGATTTAACCCTAACCAATGATCACCCTCCACACTGGGGGGCAAGGTGGAGGAAATCTGCTCGCATGAATGAAGACCATCAATCCATATAAGATACCGAAAGGTGAACCAAATGCCAAGTGCAAAGATTCAATCAAAACAAAGAGAAAAGAAGCAAAGAAAAAAACAAAGAGCAAAGGAAAAAGGAAAGAGGAAAAAAGCAAAAGGAAAAGCAAAGAAAAAAGAAGATAAGAAGCACATGCAAAGAGTCTCTCGAGTTAAATGATGCATCGAGCTTCAAACCATAAGATTGATCAAACACAATCATTCTAGAATCACTTCACTAAAGATCATAGAACATCCAGAAAAATACATGCGAACATATTCAAATCGAGCAAGACAAGATTGAAGGCATCAAAATGAATTGATCATTGGTTCAATAACCCTTAAACACTTGTTTGGGCCTATTTATCTCTTTCTTTCATAACCATAAACCATAGCCTACATTACGTGCCTTAAAAGTCCTTTCTAATAATACATGGATTTCTAGACAGAAAAGACTATCTTCAGATTTATCCTGCACATCAGGATTAATCTTTTATTTACAAAAGGTTTTCTAAAATCTTTAATGCATGATGGGAAAAAATAAAAGGGGTTCAAGACGTAAATTCTGAATAACGTCTTGAAACCAAAGGAGGATTCGAGTTAAAACCTGAAAAGGTGACTCGAATATGAAGATTGTACAACTATTGCATAGGAGGCAATCTCACAAATCCTTTGATAAGGCATCATACAACCCGAGTGTGATCATGAGAGCTGGGAGTCGGAGAACACTTCCAGTAGAGGAGCATACAAGCTACCCCATCAGATCAGTGAACATCAAAGAAACAAGAATAACAAACCTTTGACGAAAGACAATAACCTGAGACTTTTTTATCTTTTTCTTACTTAACCATACCCTCAAAGATATCATTGATCTTGACACTTTTCAGATAGCTATAATTTATTGAAGGATTAAAAGTGTAATTATTCTTTGATATCCAATGAACTCTTGTTTTATAATTTACTTCAATTGTAAAACCCAGAAAGGGGAAATATTTTTAAAATTTTGATTAGACAATTCTTCAATAACCTTTTAATTGATATTTTCAGACTTTTAAAAATAAAAGAAGAAGAAAAATGTTTTTCAAACAAGATAATCTTTCTGGAGTGGATCTTGGTAGTTGATATGTGGTTCTCAGACACAAAGCCCATGCTTAGAATCAGTGCTGAAGCAAGAAACATCGAATGTTGGGGCATCTTTGGAGATTCAACATCTTGAAGTGAACGATCAGATCTTCTAAAGGCCTTTCCTCCACATACAGGAACAAGCAGACTATCGATCACCTCTGAGATTGTTTCTCTCAAAACAAATGGTCATCTCGTTTGAGACAAGTTTTCTTAAAAACAAATTTTATCTCGCTTGAGACGTTTTTCTCTAAAAACAAATTGTGTCTCGCTTGAGACAATTTTTCTCAAAACAAATTTTTTCTCTCTTGAGATAGTTTCTCTTGAAGCACAAGTCTTTGAGTTTGTTTCTCTTGAAACACAGTTTTGTCTCTCTTGAGACAGTTTCTCTTGAAACAAAAGTCTTTGAGTCTGTTTCCCTTGAAACAAAATTTTGTCTCCCTTGAGACAGTTTCTCTTGAAACACAAATCTTTGAGTATGTTTCCCTTGAAACAAATTTTTGTCTCCCTTGAGACAATTTCTCTTGAAACACAAATCTTTGAGTCAGTTTCCCTTGAAACAAGTTTTGTCTCCCTTATGATAGTTTCTCTTAAAACAATCATCTTTGAGTCGTTTCCCTTGAAACGAATTTTGTCTCTCTTGAGATAGTCTCTCTTGAGACATCATCCCTAAAGATGGTCTACCATCCCTAAAGATGGTTTACCATCCTCATCGTGCAGGAACCTTTTCATCCCCCGACCAAACCTCCTCATCACGTAAGAGCCATGTCACCCCTAGATAACCAGCCATCCTCATCACGTAGGAACTGTGTTATCATCCCTAAAGATGACTTATCATCTTCATCACATAGGAACCGTGTCATCCCCCGACTAGACCTCCCCATCACGGAGGAGTCGTGTCACCCCTAGATAATCAGCCGTCCTCATCGCATAGAAACCGTGTTATCACACTCCCTAAAGATGGCATGTCATCCTCATCGCGTAGGAACCATGTCATCCACTTACTAGATCTCCTCATCACGTAGGAGTCATGTCACCCTTAGATGACCAGACTTCTTCATCACGTATGAGCAGTGTCGTCCCCAACAACAAACACTATCAAATTTTTAAACCAAAAACAAAAAGAGAACCGGACAAAAATTGGTTGTCTTTTAAGTCTTTGCCCTATTCTTGTTAACACAAGAATGTGCAAAGAGGGGCAACTGTAGACACCCGTTTTTGTCTGGATTTCAAAAAAAAATATTATTATTAATTATATTATTATTATTATTAATTATTTTGTTTACATATTTTGTAGGCCAAAACGAACCCAATTACAACCCGAAGCTCACTCAGACAAGCCCAATTTCAAGACTCAAGTGGTTATAACCAGGTCCACCCGCATCAGACCTGGATCCAACCCGAACTGACCCAATTGGGTTTCTTCACTCAATCACCATACCCCGTGCCATACCTCCCTGCCACCAAAAATGCCCAACATGCCCTACACTAGTCACCAGGTTGTGTCATGCCCTGCAGTCACCATACCAGTGACCATACTCTTGCACCACCGAAAGCAAGAAAGGTGACCAAAACTTTTTTTGTTTGATATTTTCTGTAAGGGTATATAACCCGAAAAAAATGCAATGTAAATTATTATGATCAGTAATAAAAAAATAGTTTAGCAAAATTTTTTTCTTTTTTTTTCTTACTAAACAAAGCATAACAAAATCATAAATAAAACAAACGAGAAAGGAGAGAGTGGTTCCATACCAGTCAGTGGAGCCCATCGCCAGCGTTCGGAGGGTCATCTCGCAAATCTGAACAGTGAAGATGCTGAGGAGATGATGAAGAACGACATATCTGAAAATCAGCTCGATCCAATAGCGGACAGTGGTGATTGGAGCCCGAGAAAGGTGAATAATTTTCGGCCTTTTTACGATAAATGGTGTCGATTCTTGCAAAACGGAGGCCAGATCAGATACGAGGAGGTCAAGACGAACCTCTCGGTATAATTTGGTGGCCATCAGCCACCGGCGGTGGACAGCACATCGACGCGGCGGCGGTGATTGGCCGACCACCCACTGGTTTCCTAGATATAGGGGATACACTCTCTCTCTAAAAATAATTAAAAAAAGGAAATGAAAATTTAAAAAACGTTTGATATTAATAGAAAACTTAAGGGGAAATTGCACTTAGGTCCCCTAAGTTTAGTGTGTTTTTGTAAAACGATCACCTGAAGGGACTATTTTTTTAATTTACCCATTTCTTATGCATGTTATATATTTTTGTTTTAATTGTAGTTTAGTCCCTTTACTTTTAACGTGTTTTTGCATGTTAGTCACTTATAGGGATTTTTTTTGTGATTTTCCCATTTTTTATGCATGTTATATATTTTTAGGGTTATTTTCAATTTAGTCCCTATATGTTTAGCATATTTTTACGTTTAAGTCACTAGATTCAGTTTTTATTGTGTTTGTTTTGATTTAAGCTCCATATTATGTTTTATTTTATTTTGGTCATTTCTATGTTTTATTTTATTTTATTTTATTTATGACACTTTATTAGCATTTATTGTAATTTGGCCACCATTTCCTCATTTATTTTATCATTTGATTATGAGATCTTGTTTTTACATTTGTTTCAATTTAGTCACTAACATGTTATATTCCATGTTTTATTTATTTTAATTTTGACATTTTACTTTCTATTTCTTTTGTTTTAGTCACTAACTTTGAATTGGAGATAACTTTGATTTTATTCCCAATTTAATCCCCTATGTTTTGATTATATTAAGTTTTAGTCCTGTAATTATTACACGATAGGGTCTGTAATTTAATTTTATTCTGTTTTAATACTCATGTTATGTGATATTGGTATATTAACCATGACTTGTTATATGTTTATTATTATACCTCTAAAATTTGTTGTTCTTGCTATTTAGTTCTTATTTAATATGTATGATTGGATTTTATTTGTATTCTAATTCATCATGTTTGTAAATTATAACTTATGTCCCTAATATGTATGCATTAGTATATATGATGATAATTTTTAACCTTACATATTTATGTATAAATTTGTTAGTTATTATAAATGCTTATTTATTAACTTAATTTCACTCGAATATTTTCAAAAACAACTATTTGTAAAAATTGGCGTGGAAATCATCACTTGATCGAAGTGATATAATCCGATACGACATTTGAACAAAATTTGAACTTGAAATAAAATTGATTTTATTTTGCTAATTAGTTCTTTTTATTTTAAGTTTAACGATGAAATGCATGTTTCTCTAAATAGCAATTTATTTTGGCTGTATGCAAAACATCAATTTTTTTAAATTTATATTCGATTCACGTTTTTAATTAGTCAGGAGGGAATATTTTTTACTGAAAAGAAATAGATGAAATAACTTTCCCGACGGAGGATTGTTAATTTTGATATTTCTTTTCGAGTGAAAGAATTTTCCCTAACAATATAAATAATTTGAAGCACTTTAATAAATGGATTATATTTTTACTTTATATTCGATTCATACTTTCCACCATTTACGACAAAGTGTAAGCGACGCAGTACCAATTTTGGGCGCTGTGGGGGTGCTAATCATTCTCCATGCGTAACCGACTCCCAAATCCTTTTAAATCGAATCTTTGGTAAACACAGACCGAATTTTTTTTGTCTAAAATACGATTTTCCTTAAAATTGTTTTAAAATACGTTTTTTAGGTATTCGACCTACCTAACCCAAAGGTCGATGGAGATTTTTTTTCAATTTAATTAAAATTAATACAAAATACCAATTTTTCCAAATTAAAGTTATAATTATTTTTTAAAATAATATTTCATTGTTTTCTTAAAAAAATGGTTATGACAAATCCCAAAAATGTAATTGTTAGACAATTCAAGTGACCGAAGCTGAGTTGCATTGAAAATCGAAAGATGTAGAGACCCATTGAAGGAATTGTTGGAAAGATCGATATTTTCAAGGTACTGAATCATTCCCAGATCGAAAGGGATCGTACTAAAAAGCCGAAAATTCGGAAGAGACAGCGCTGTATCACGAGAGAGACATCAGAGTTGTCGTTTGGTCTTCCACAACTCACTCCATTCCACGAACATGGCGTCTGGTCGGAGGAATTCCAGCTCTGCAACACGTTTAGAGGATCACCCAGAATAAAGAGTTTAAGAGAAAGCAAGAGAACCCCATCGGTGTTCAGTCCACAACAACAAGAACAACGATCCACCAAAAATGGAGTTTAAAACTCGAGATTGAACTCATGATTTCTCGAACTGAAAATCCAACATTTATCCTATATAACATGAACACAGAGAGAGAGATGACTAAAAGAAGAAACTCATATTGTTGGTGAAGCTTTTTTATTCGTCCTTCACCACCCTAATAAGTTGTTTTTGGAGAGGGGAAACGGCCACGTGGTTTGACGGAGGCGATATCAACAATGGTAGTCGGCGATGGCTGTTAATGGGGTCGAAATAAGTTATTTTAAAATTTTAGGACTTTCTTCTGATTTAAAAAAAGATTTTTTTAATATATAATTCTTTGTTTTTTTAATTTAAATATTTTTTTAAAATTATATGAATGTGACATGTGTCCAGAGATTTTTTAACGCATGCATCAGGATGAGTAAAAAAATAGTTTAGACACATATTTAAAAAACAATATAATTTGAATACTTGTTTTAATATTAAGCCTAAACAAAACAATTTTATCAATACTAGTCCTCTCCACACGTTAGGTGAAAAAGGTAAAAATAAGAAAAATAAAATCTTAATAAAAATAAATAAAATCATTTAACGAATTAATGTCACTATTGGTTATTTTTTATGGCTTAATATACTTAGGCGGTTAAACTATATCTTAAATTGATTTTTGGTGTCTAAAGAGTTTTTCGATAAAATTAGGTTTCTACGTTATACTTTTAGGTTTCTACTGTTATATTTTATAATTTTTTTATTTTTAATAATAAAAATATTATTTTTAAATAAAAAAATCAAACTCTCCCCTTGTCTCGTTCCTCTCTCTCCCATCCCTCATCTCCTCCGACAACGAATTGTCATCATCGACTGTATTTTGTTTGGAGCATGTGTGGAACTCAATGGTAACGCCCGTTTAACATACGACTAGTTGTAGCCAGTGAAATCATTGAAAAACGAAGAAGGAAAACTTAGAAAATCGATGAACTTTCGCGATACTTTTCACGACAATCGATGCAGTTTCACTGTGTGTGAGAGACTAGATTTTGATTGTAACGACGAGACAATTATGATGATGTCAACGGTGATGATAACGAACCGACGGTGACGATGGAATTTTGGAGTTTTTTTTTAAATTATAAAATTAATTTTTTTAAAATGTATTTTTTGAAATCCTATATGTGTGGCACGTTTTGGATAATTGTCAAATTTAATGGCGATTACGGTCCAGACACTTAAAAGTGTAACGTTGGAAACATTAAATACTTATTTTTAGCTAAAAAATGTTTACACATCAAAAACCAATTTGAAGAATAATCTAAGCATCTAAAAATATATTAAGCATTCTTTTTAAGCAAAACAAAAATATATATTTGGCTTTGATATACAAGCAGGTTAGATGTTATCTTATATTTTCGTGGTTTTTTCGAAAGGATGTTTAGTATTTGAGATTTTTCTTCTAAAGATGTTAGATTTTTTTTTTTTTTGCGTTTTTTAGAGTTCTCAAAAATCTTTCTTTGAATGTATTCTTAAGGGATCTTACCAATAAATAAATTCTTTTTTCGGAGGCTTTGAAGTGCAAGTGCGAAGATACCACATAAAAGACATTTGGTAAAGATACAACACATATCAATTCAGATTAATATTGATTCAATTTCAAAACCGAATTACATTATTAATAAATAAATAATTACATGAATAAATTAAACATAATAATATAAATTCTCAAATTAAATTAATTATATTTAAATCTATAATCTCTTACATATGTTATAAAATACATGTACTAATTCAATTAATTAATAATTATGTATTTAACCCAATTAATAATATTCTATTTTTTCACTGGTCGTTAAAAAATTAACAGTAATATTAACATGATAATTTTATTTTTTTCAATGATGTTGTTACATTATCTTATAATAACAAATCAGAATCATCGTTAAAATTTTAACGACGGGTAGCCAAAACAGAACTAAAACATAACTTAGATATGATTTTGAAAAGCAATAATAGTTGATGAACAAAAATGAACTAAAGTGCTAGTTGAGTGACTGAATACGTAGTTTACCATAGTTTCTTACATTTTAGAAGGCCAAATTCGTAAAAATGATCCACAACGGCAGTTTCACTATATAGCAAACTCTCTCCCTGTTTTCCTTTCATTCCTTATCCTAATTCCTAATCCTCTCTTTTGCTCCAAACAGAGAAAAGAAGAAGAAATGGCATCTTCAACACTCTCAACCATTTCTCTCCGTTTCCCCTCTTATCCTCCACCCACTTGCTCTGATCCTACGCATCCTCTCGTTTTCAAACCCCCATCTCTCCAGTTCCCTCTCCGTTCTCCCGCCTTCGCCCACCGCAGCACCGCCCTCCGTCCTCTGAATGCCACTGCAGCGCCCGAGAAAATCGAAAAACTCGGCACCGAAATCTCAAGCTTAACCCTAGAGGAAGCCCGGACCCTCGTCGACTACCTCCAGGAGAAACTCGGCGTATCCGCCGCTGCTTTCGCACCTGCGGCCGCGCCAGTTGCCGCACCCGGTGGCGCGGACGCCGGAATCGCTGTCGAAGAAGAGAAGACGGAGTTCGATGTGGTGATCGAGGAGGTTCCTAGCAATGCCAGGATTGCGGTGATTAAAGCCGTTAGGGGTCTGACGAGTTTGGCTTTGAAAGAAGCGAAAGAGTTGATTGAAGGCTTGCCGAAGAAGTTCAAAGAAGGGGTTTCTAAAGAGGAGGCGGATGATGCCAAGAAGCAACTCGAAGAAGCTGGAGCTAAAGTTTCCATTGCTTAGAGAGGCCTTTTGAAGGTTGGTTTGTTTTTAATGATTAATTTCCAGTACAGTAGAAAATAAACTTAAATTGTTAGACTGTTGAACTTTGAATAGCTATTTTTTTTTCTAATCAATTCCACATGGAATTTTAAACCTTTTATTGTTGATTAATTTCTCATGGATGGGTGAACTTGTCTAATAAAATGGCACTTCTGGGTGTTTAAATTTGAAGTCTTTTTTATAGGATAAGTTGCAAGTTTAGTTCTCAAATCTCTGGGTTTTTTATGGGATAAGGATTCAGATTTGGGTTAAAAATGAAATACTTTTACAATGGTTGGAGCTAAATTTAAAAAAAAAAAACGTTCATTCTATTGAATAGAGAAGTGTTTTGAGCTATTGCATGAGATCGGATTTGGATAATAGTAAAACTCTTCAGTTTCTTATCTGAATGTGACTCCGATCCCTTTCAGCCATCTCCGTTCACCCATCCATCTCTGCAAAGGCATTGCGGCAACCGTTGAACAACGGTTGATCTGCAGGATCCAATTCACAGCTGCCTGTCTTTTGCTTGCAGCAATTTCAAAGACACAAAACTAAAAATCCTTCCCATTTCTCCAAACTGATTGCAATTTCATTGACAAAGTAATGGAAGGAAGGTTTGAAGTTCCTCCAAACCTTTGCAATATCATCAACACTTTCAGTTGTCTTCAACCTTGAAGGCCAAATGTATACGGCCTGTACGGTCCCAATAATCTTGACCTTCACACCGTGCTTATATTTATTCACGGAAAGCAGCGGAAATGGCTCATTCTCAAGGCTGATGCGGCGGTGGCATGCCAGTGCTGTGCTCAGAAACAAAACATTTTGGGTGTTTTTCAGATTTTAAAACAAAATTAAGTTTTCTTTTAAATAATGATATTTTTAAGTTTTTATAACATGTCACATAACAGATTTTTTAAACCTTTCATTACAATTTGACACTTAAAATGATGGAGTAATATTTATAATATTAAGTATTTAAATGATAAAAAAATTAGACATCTAAATAAAAAATAGATATAATTTGAAAACTTTTACCCTGAGGTAGATATACTTGCTAAATATGAAATTGAAGTATGTAGATATGGAAAATTTTACGGCGCACGTTGCAGACTGCAACGTACCAATAAAGTAACGAAACATAACACATACAAGTAAATTTGTCCTTATTATGTAAATATTAAAAAGTATAAAAATTTATCTAAAATTAACCATTAATTAATATTTAGATTTAATTTTAATAAAATTATATTTAAATTATGGTTTTTTAATTAAAAATAACAATTAATTTAAATAATTTAATTTGTTTAGCCTTAAGAATTGTAAATTATTTAAGAATGACCATCAGTAGTAGTTACCGTTGAAGACTTTAACTTGTCGAAAAATATTATATTACAAAATCCAATGCTACCGTTTTTCGTCATTCGGTTCATCATCGCCTAATAATCACCCAACAATCACCCAACAATCACCCAGCACTTGAACGCCCAGGAGAACCCCTGCAAAAAAGTGACCGGCGCCCCTGTTTCCACTGATTTCACGAGGGTGAAAGGTAAGTTTTAATTTTGAATGGTAAAGTTACATTCCAAAACCCCCTATTTATGTTTTAATTTTGAATGGTAAAATTACATTAACAAACTCCCCTATTTGTGTTTTATTTTGAATAGTTAAATTGCATGAAAACCCCAATTCTTTTCAACGACAAATTTCAAAGAAATGGGGCAGTTTCGGCTTCAACAACAGGTCATGGCGCTGAAGCCGTATCCAAGCACGTTAATGTCTTTGGCCTCTTCTTCTCATCCTCCTAAACTTTCCAGAATTCGTTGTTTCCCCGCTTTTCACACACTCAATGAACCCATCAAGGCTCATCATCTTCCTTCTCTGCGGGCCGTTAAACCTCGTTTGGTATGCAGGATGAAGGGATCAGGATGCTTTTACTTCATGAAATCTATTTCTATGAAAATCGTGCACTTGTAATTTAGAATGTATTTGGATTACTGTTTTCGTTTTTTTATATGGAAAATCATTTCCGCGATGACTTTTCAACGAACTCTGCCTGCTCGGCATCTTCCCGAGTAGTTAATGTGCAACTGCTGATGTAAACGTTGGTGTCCTGAGATTGGAATAATTTATCATCCGATGTTATGTTCAGATATTATTTCGGATCTAGAACTCGGAAAGCCCGAGAAGAGCGTCAATGGAGTGTTTTGGATTATACTTCTTAATCTTGGAATGTATGTAGCTGATCACTTGTTTCACGTACTCTTGTCTTTTTCTTTCTATTGATTATAAACATTTATATTTTTTTTCTAGTGAAAAATGAAGTGTTCAGTGATTCAGTTATGAATCTTCTTAACTCCCAAGTTTCCCTTTCAACAGGTTCAGGGTATTCAGTCTTTATATTTATACCATAATTGGCCTGCTTGGTACCAATTTATAACGTCAACGTTTTGTCATGCTAACTGATAAGTTCTATATATACCACTAAGACGGCGTTTGGAGGGGGAATGTGGGATTCTCAGGGGAATGGAATCCACATTCTCCATTTGGTTAGTCCAGTAATCTCATTCCTGGTAATGTAAGATTACAAATAGTAGATTTTTTGGGGTATATTATTGGGAATGTCATTACCTCCCTTTCCTTAGGTATTCTTAGATTACCGGCATTTTGGACTAAAATGCCCTTAAATTTTTTTCTTCAAAAATATCATTCTTCTATCATTGAATAATAAAAATTTTACAAAGGTTAAATTACAAATTTATCCTTAAACTATTTTAGATTTATAAAAAAATCTATAATTAAAATTTTATATGAAGTTCAGGGGTTAAAATAAAATTTTACCCTTTCATTAAACCTTTTTATATTTTTAATTTTATAAAAAAAATTATATAAATTTTATGAATTTAAAATTTTCAAAGAAAATATATAAATATTTTTCAACTAGTTAAAAAAACAAATATATAATAAGGACAATTTGGTCAAATATACATTCCAATAATCTTTTATTCATTTAACCAAACACGATAATCTTACATTCCTGCTAAGCCAACCAAACACAAAATACAACATTCCCAATAATCTTATTCTCTGGTAATTTTACATTCTCACTGGTAATCTTACATTCCGTGAACCAAACACACCCTAAGATATAAATGAATTCCAGGCATTTAATGTGTTTGCGTTTACATTTATATGTTTATTATTCTGCTTATTTTATTGTTCAGAAAGAATCTTTCGAGCAACCTTTTCTTCTTGTACATATTTTCCGATGAGTTTTTCGGCGAATTTTTTGGTGAATTACGGGCAGTGACTGCAGTCGATTTCAGCTCATTCTTAACTTAAATATTTTACAAATTTTAATGCTAAACAAATTAAATTACTTAAAGTAATTATTATTTTTAATTAAAAAATATAATTTAAATATAGTTCAATTAAAATTTAATTAATTGTTAATTTTAGATACATCCTTATACATTTTAATATTTACATAATAGGGACAAATTTATTTGTAATACGTTTCGGTACGCCGTTTTAATGTTACGTTACGGTATGCGATATATATTGTAGACTCTTCCATATATATATATATATATATATATATATAAATTAATGAACACTTGTTATGAAATGATTGAAATATTTACAATAGATAAAACAACTTAAACAAGTAATCATTTCCAAAACCATTTAATTACCTATAGCTTAGGCGTTTTTACCCAAAAATCACTCTGACAGGTTTTAATTACCTGTTAGGCACCGTTTCAGAAAATTTTACCGATCTAGCATGTTAGGATTTTCGGAAGCTCGAATCGACAACCGTAACGGTTTGCAAAGAGGGGTCGGAACGGTTTTGTGTTTAGGGAGTAAGGAGATTGAAATATAGAGAATTGCACAGCGATTTATAGTGGTTCGACTTTCTCAACCAAAGTCTACGTCCACTACCTTAGCTCCTCACCAAGGAAGCGGAAGCTCGAATCGACAACTGGAACGGTTTGCAAAAAGGGGTCGGAACGGTTTTGTGTTTAGGGAGTAAGGAGATTGAAAGATAGAGAATTGCACAACAATTTATAGTGGTTCGACTTTCTCAACCAAAGTCTACGTCCACTACCTTAGCTCCTCACAAAGGATTTTCCAATAAATTCACTAATTTGTTCTTTCTTTTGAGGATAAAGAGTAACCTTACAAACTCCCTAGTTTTTCCGGGCTAAACTAGAACCTTTCCCTAGCTTTTACACGGGCTAAGCTAGAACCTTTCCCCTTTACAAAATGATAAAAGATGTAAACAATAAAACCTCTCTAAGGTAGGTGTTTACAAGAATTAAGCTCACAAGAACAAAATATTTACAAGAGAAAGATGAAATAAGAATGAAAAACTCTTCTCTTGTGTTTGATTGCTTGGATAGTTGTTCTCTTACTTCTTCAAGTGTCCTTAGCTTGTATTTATAGCTTGGAATGTGTTTGAAGTCGTATATAGCCGTTGGGGATGTTTTGGAGCCGTTTGGGGATGAGAAACAATTAATAAAATAGCTTGGAGCGTGGGGGGAATCGGTACCCCCTCATGGGGAATCGGTTCCCTAATTGCAATCTGTTTTTCACCGTTAGACAGGGGGAATCAGTACCCCCTGGGGGGAATTTGTTCCCCCTGGGGGAGAATATGTACCCCTTGGACAATCTGATTTTTCTTGAAACCCTTTTAAAAAAAATATTTTTGGCTCGATTAAGGCTCAAAATACTTTGTAAAATTGTTTTAAAATAGTTTAAGTATAAAACACAATTTTACACTTTAGTAAGGATTAAAATGAACTTTGAAAGACTTGGAGTAATATTTTGATATTCGAATAATTATATCGAATATACTTAGAAAATCATTTGCAAAATCTTAAAATTCATTTGTTATATTGAAACATCAAAATGTTTTCAACAATCTCCCCCTTTTTGATATAACAAAACATTTGAGTAATTTTAAGATTTTGAATTCAAGTTTGAAATTACTCCCCCTTACTTTAACACTTCTCCCCTTTAAAACACCTTAACACTTTTCCCCCTTTTTGTTAAATCAAAAAGACTCTAATCTTTTAAAGTTCAAAATAACTTTGGAGAGTAAGTAGTAAATTTGACATTTTAAAAATCATTTGAAAAAATCAAAGCTCCCCCTCAATAAATGCATTCCAAATAAAATTTAGCTTTAAGAACAAGACACTTAAACAAAATTGAATTTCAACAAAGAATAACAAACATGTTAGTAGCACATGAAATTCAATATATCCAAGACTAAAATACTTTATGCAATACCAATTGTTGAAATTTGATATCAATACCAATTGTTAAAATTAAGTGCATATGCATAAAGTTTTCTAAAAATGTTATGCATTTGAAACTTTTGATATCAATTGTTAGAGAGATATCATTTTCATTTAAACAGCATGCATAAACATTCAAATTTAGGTCAAAATTTTTAAAATTTGTAAAGTCAAAGTATTTGAAAAATTGATATCAATTGTTAGAGAGATATCAATTGCATTAAAACCAATTTTGACCAAAATGTTATTATGATGAACTAAAAATTCTTAAAAATTAATATAACTTTAAAATGTTCATCATAATCATCTTTTCAACATACATGAGATTAAAACAATGATGCATAATCATTTAAAAACAAAACTCATGCATGCTTAAAATCAAATGAGCAACCAAATAACCAAAATTAAAAGCATTAAGCTTAGAGGTTACCCATTCATTTTTCATGTGTGGCTAGAGCATCTTGAATATCATCACTCTCATCACCATTGCTCCCACACACCTACAAGAGACATTTAAGAAGATTTTGGTATCCAAATTGCTTTGGATCCTTGGACGTTCGTTTCAATGCCCCTTCCCTTGTTCCTTTCGGAACCCATACTTGCCTAATTTTAAAATGTTTTCCTTTTTTCAAAGGACAAGTATGTTCCAAATGACCATGATAATGAAAATGTGAGCATATTGTCATTATTAAACTAAATGAATTATTTAAAATGATTTCTTTTTCTTTTGTTAAGCATTCAAGCTTAACATTTAAATCAAAATTTTGTTTTTCAAAACTATCAATTTTTATTTTTGAAAGCTCTAAATCCTTTTTCAAAATTTCATTTTGGCTTTCAAAATCTATTTTTGTTTTCAAAAGAAAATCGTTTTCAATTTTAAATTTTGAAATCATTTTCTTATATTTGGAGTTCATGGTCTCAAACTCCGAATATAACCTATTAAAAGCATCTTGTAACTCATCAAACGTATATGAATTAAATTCATTTGAGTTAAAAGATACCTCGGGCTCTTCATAAGCCATTAGAGACACCACCTTTGTTGGTTCTTCTTTCTTGTTTCCATGGATTTCCTCAAGCTTATTCCAAAGCTCCTTGGAACTTGAACATGAAGAACCCCCTTCATATATTTCAGGACCAAATGCACAAAACAACATGTGCATGGCCTTGGCATTAAGTTGAGCTTTCTTCCGTTCTTTGTCACTCCGCTTCTTCTCCTTCTTCTTTGGAGCATTATCGATTATCTCCCATACATCAAGATCATTGGATTGGATGAATACCTTCATTAATTTCTTCCAATGATGATAGTTGACTCCATTGAAGTATGGAGGTTTTTCGGTTGGTATGGAGTCTTCCATGTGGAATGAGCCGGAGGTGGAAGCCATCTTCTCGGTTGTGTAGGGAATTGGTAGAGCTTCTTCTAGGATCATCTCAATGTGGTTAAACCTTCTTAATGAGTTAGGCTCTGATGCCAATTGTTGGGATTTTCGGAAGCTCGAATCGACAACCGGAACGGTTTGCAAAGAGGGGTCGGAACGGTTTTGTGTTTAAGGAGTAAGGAGATTGAAAGATAGAGAATTGCACAGAGATTTATAGTGGTTCGATTTTCTCAACCAAAGTCTACATCCACTACTTTAGCTCCTCACCAAGGATTTTCCAACAAATTCACTAATTTGTTCTTTCTTTTGAGGATAAAGAGTAACCTTACAAACTCCCTAGTTTTTCCGGGCTAAACTAGAACCTTTCCCTAGCTTTTACACGAGCTAAACTAGAACCTTTCCCCTTTACAAAAGGATAAAAGATGTAAACAATAAAACCTCTCTAAGGTAGGTGTTTACAAGAATTAAGCTCATAAGAACAAAATATTTACAAGAGAAAGACGAAATAAGAATGAAAAACTCTTCTCTTGTGTTTGATTGCTTGGATAGTTGTTCTCTTACTTCTTCAAGTGTCCTTAGTTTGTATTTATAGCTTGGAATGTGTTTGAAGTCGTATATAGTCGTTGGGGATGTTTTAGAGCCGTTTGGGGATGAGAAATAATTAATAAAATAGCTTGGAGCGTGGGGTGAATCGGTACCCCCTCATGGGGAATCGGTTCCCTAATTACAATCTGTTTTTGACCGTTAGACAGGGGGAATTTGTTCCCCCTGGGGGGGGAATCTGTTCCCCCTGGGGGGGAATCTGTACCCCCTGGACAATCTGAGTTTTCTTGAAACCCTTTAAAAAGAAAATATTTTTGGCTCGATTAAGGCTCGAAATACTTTGTAAAATTGTTTTAAAATAGTTTAAGTATAAAACACAATTTTACACTTTAGTAAGGATTAAAATGAACTTTGAAAGACTTGGAGTAATATTTTTATATTCGAATAATTATATCGAATATACTTAGAAAATCATTTGCAAAATCTTAAAATTCATTTGTTATATCGAAACATCAAATTTTTTTCAACATAGCACCCTTTGCAGAAAGGTGCAGATCACCATCCATGCCATTTCATTATTGGTTCAAAATTTCTCGATCTTTAAGCTCTCTCCTCGACTATAAGTAACATCTCCTTCAACCGTAAACATCACAACATCATTTCCTCTTATATTTGTTTCACTAGTTCCTCCTATATTTGCTTCACCAATTCGTTCGATCTTTTATTGTAAGGTAATTTTTTAATATATTATATTTATTTTATATATGATTATTTGGAAAATAAAATATATTGTACTAATTCTTTTCTATTACTTTTTTACGGTTGTAAAATTAGAAAGTAGGATCATACGTCGAGACATTTTACCGATACGGTAACAATATAAAATTATATTATTTAAATTATTGTTAATATTTTTAAATTTTTTTATTAGGTTATATTTGAATTCATATACTATTTATTTAATTAATCGTATTTCAACTATTGTTTTTTTTGCATAAATATGACTCTCAATCTTTCAAACTCTCAGAATGACACGTATTTCAGCTATTGTTTATTATGATGGAGAAATTCGGGAAGATAAAACTGACATCGTGTTCGTATCAAATCATATTGTCAAAATACTCTTCAAGAGAAACAAAACTCTTGAAGAGCTGATAACGAAGATTTCAAAAAAGGTTCATGTTGGAAGTACTATAAGACTGTCTTCACTTCAATACATATTTCCAACATTAGTGTTTCCGTTAACTTATACAACATTTGAACTATCGAATGATGATAATGTTGCAATGATGGTTGATTCTCAAAATCATTATTCAGATGTCGATACGGAGATGTATGCAAAATTTGTTGAAGTGTGTGTTGTTCATAGTATGTCATTATGCTTCCACTATGGGCTAGCTCAACAAGCTTATCAAGTGGACATCCCAACTACAGTAATGTGTAATGATTTAACACCATAATGGGAAATCCACATCATGGTGCCATCCCATTGTAACACCCTAAACATCAGGTTAGTGACCAAAATATAAGAAATTAAAATTTAATGGTTTAAGTTGAATAAACTGAAAAGTTCAATGACTAATTTTAGAAATTTTGATAAGGACTTGTTATCAAAGATGAGATATTGGAGGGGCATTAAGGTCTTTTTGAAGGAAAGGAATTTTATATTCCCCTTTTGAGAGATATAAACACACGCAGTAAGAAATCAAGGGAAAATGAAAAGTCTAGAACGTGGGTTATTTTCTCTTCTTATTTCTCTTGTCGTGAACCTTCATTTGTAATGGTAAGTGATTTCAAGCTGGCTGTTTCTTCAAATTTTGGGTTGGTTTTGAAGACTTAGGTGATATATAAGCTTAAGGAAAGCTTTAGGTGGATTAAAACTAAAAGATGAATATGTAAAATGGGTTTTTAAGAGAATATTTGTTATGGTTTAGTTTTTGGATCTCAATTGATAAATTCGACTTATCAATGGTCTAATTAAGGACTTAAAAGGATTAGAAGTGATTTAAAACATGATTGAAAATATGGTATGATTTTTAGTCCCAAGTGTTTTGGTAGGATTTTTGGATATTTAGGAGTGTTGAAGTGATAAAAGTTGGTTTTGATAAGTGTAGTTGAGTTAAAAGGCATGAATGGTGATAAAAGTGGAGATTTGGGTAAGTTTTGGTTAATTTTCGAAGTGAAATATGTAAATTTTGGGCAAGGGTATCGATATTGGAAGAACATTACCGATACTTCAAGGCAAAACTAGTTGAATTCAAGGATCAATATCGGTACTGATTGTAGAAGGTATCGATACTAAAATGGGTTTATCGATACCAAGAGTGAGGTATTGATACCATTATCAAGTATGAAATTCCAGAATGCCAAAATGGTATCGATATCGAAGTGTTTATCGATACCATAGAAGGGAAGTATCGATACTGTAGGAAGGGTATCGATACTAATGCGCTTGAAGTGGTGAATTAGGTATTTCTTTCAGCGTAAGTTATTATGATTGGTTATAAACAATATGACCTTCAACATTCATTTCGATTGTATTATTATGTAGACATTGAACGAGTACAAATTCTAGACGATTCGACTTTATAGGTTATAGATCAAGAGTGATAAGAATTTTGTTGGGACTTCAGTGAGGCAAAGGTGAGTGCAACTCATTTGTTTTATATTAGATTAGAGGGCGGCTTGCGATAAACCAACGTCAGAGTTTTCGATCGAAAACCTTTTAATTTCTTTTATGTTACATTTTTTTATAATGTTTTATTCAAGTCATATTCCCTGAGTTTTGTTTTGATACTTATATGTATATGAATATGAAAATGTGATATGTGAAAATGCTTATACGAAAATGTTGGATGTGAAAGTGCCTATGTGAACAAGATACACTCTGAATAATGAAATGATAAATAATTATGTGGTTAAAAAGCCCAAGGTATATTATGAGAATTAGAGGTATAGTTGGCATGCCAAAAGTCAAGGGTTCTAAGTTATCATTCGAGACAAACCTATGTGGTATTTCGGGACAAATATGTGGCATTTTTATGTAAATTATGTGAGCTGCAGTGACAGAATTAGTGCACAACCTCAATGTACTCAAATACCTAGAGTTCTCAGTAATATACATTGGGCATTTGAAAACAAAGTCATATAAACCGGACAATGTATAAAATGATACATTCTTGTTATGAAAAGAAATTTGAATTCCTTATGAAATGTTTCTATGAAATGAATAAAAATTTCAGTTTACAAAGTTTTATTTGACTCGTACTTGCCTCACTAAGTCGACGACTTAGCGTGTTATTGTTTCACACGTAGGTTCGAAGAAAGCATAAGATTAAAGCTAGAAGAGGATAGCATACTCTTGAGGAGGGTCAAATCAGATTTATTTGAATGTAGGTTCTTTATTTTGGTAATATTGTTGGCATGTACTATACGTTGTAAATTGAAATGCCCTGATCTATTTTGTGAACTTATACTTTTTGTATTTATGTAAATTAATAAGTGTTTATTTAAATATGGATGTGAGTTTTTATTATTTACTTTAATTCAAGGGTTCCACCATTTTAATACCAATAAAAGTTTAAATTTTTCCCTACATTTTAATAGTCAATGATTTGAAAAGTCAATGTGACACCTCAGACTTGTATCCAGGTCGGGTACGAGTTAGGGGTGTTACATTTAATGGAATCATAGCTATGGTTTAATTGATTTTAAGTTTGAAATGAAGTCATTTTTGGTTTTAAAAAGTGTACATGCCAACTAAGAGTTAAGTCTCTCTGATCTGATAAGGTAATTAGTATGATGTCCTTACTAAACAAATAGTGATTTGATCTTATTAGATGTTAGACTTTCAGGGCTCCCGAAGTGAAGTGGGAGATAAGAATGAAGGTAGCAGTAACTCACCTGCCCCAAGTAGGCAAGGTGAGGAACATACGCCGTAGGGAATGCCTGTACAAGACCAGGGAACCTTTTTCCAGATGTTGG
Source organism: Hibiscus syriacus (assembly GCF_006381635.1). Classification (NCBI taxonomy): domain Eukaryota; kingdom Viridiplantae; phylum Streptophyta; class Magnoliopsida; order Malvales; family Malvaceae; genus Hibiscus; species Hibiscus syriacus. Next base: position 575,971 of record NW_024062326.1, on the reverse strand, counting down.
ACACGATTCTGACGGGTTTCCAACTTTCTGCTGCCTCAACTTCTAAGATAAATGTGGCTAAGGAGCTTAGAAGTTTGGGATCACCAAATTTAAAGGAGAAGCTGAGTAAGGTCCCGTTGCTGCTGATCTATGGCTTAATGACATTAAGATTATGCTAGATAGTCTCCATTGTTCTGAAATGGAGAAGCTGGATGGGGTAGTTTCATTACTAAGAGGTCAAGCCAGAATATGGTGGAGGAATGTGACGATGCGAGCTACAAGGGACCAGGTGACATGGTCGTTCTTTCTAGAAGAGTTTAAGAATAAATACATCGGGGATCAATTCATCCGTCAAATCAATCAAGAATTTATGAGTTTGAAGTAAGGGAATCACACTGTGTATGAGTACGAGTGCGAGTTCAACAAGTTGAGCAGATTTGTAGTAGAGTTGGTCCCTACGGAAAAAGGCTCTTGTGATTGGTTTGTGGAGGGTTTACGCCCTCGATTGATAGAGTTGCTGTTAGCACAAAATCTTTCTTCATTTCAAGAGGCAGTGAATCGAGACAAAGCCTTGGAGCAAGATCAAAATGAGAGATTTAGGGAGAAAAATACTCAATAGAATAAGAGAGCTGGTGCCTCGTCAAGTGCATCATAATCGAAGAAAAGTCGAGGTTCGAGTTTTCGACCTCAGACTAGATCGAAGTCAGCTGCATCCTCAGGTAGAGGATTCAGTTCTGGAAGAGCCAGAAACACTCAATTAGTGGAATCAGAAGTGGAAAAGTCAAATCAATGTCAGTATTGTGGAAAACATCATAGTGGTATATGTCGGAGAGTCTCAGGAGCTTGTTTTAAGTGTGGTGAGGCATAATATTTTATTCGGGACTGCCCAGTGATTATCGGAGAGCTTTCCCAAATAGTAAGATCCGCTGTTGCACCTCTAAGAGGTAGAGAATGAGGTCAAGAAAGAAATCAGTCTGATTCGACCACTCAACCTGAAGTGTGCTCTACTGCTCGAGTGTACAACCTTAAGACCAGTGAAGATTGTGAAGATCCTAAAATCATCGTAGGTACTTTTTAGTTAGTTGGTAAACCTATTTTAGTTTTGATTGATTCAGGACCGAATTACTCTTATGTTAGTAAGAAATTGGTGAAAGATTTAAGAATTCAGTTAGAATCTATTAGTAGTGAGGTGATTGTGACTAACCTATTAGGGCATAGTGCTCGGGTGAAATAAATTTGTCGAGGGTGTCCTATAAGGATTTAGGGAATTGAATTCCCTGCAATCTAATATAATTACCTTTTGATGAGTTTGAGGTTATCTTAGGAATGAATTGGTTGTATAATTATCACGCCAATGTTGATTGTTGATTAAAGCAAGTTTTGTTGAAAAATCTCGATGGATCGAAAGTTAGTGTACTCAGCGAGAGACTCAATCTATTAGATAATGTGATATCGGTGATGTCAACTAAGAAGTTAATGTTATGTAACACCCCAACCCGTACCCGACAGGGATACGAGTCCAAGATGTCACATTGACATTTCAAAACCTTTTATTTTTGTAAAATAAATAAACATTTGAACTTATATTAAGAAAATACGATTATATATTGTTCAATTTTGTTTGGTATAAAATTTTTAGATAAAAGTATTTATGAACAGTGAATTACGGTATGAATAGTACAATGAACAGTGCCATGAACAGTGCTACAATGCATCGATGCATTGCTACAGTGGCTTTCGTAAAATGTTCATAAAACTCGTAAAAATTTAACTGTTCATTACTATACAATTGTCATTTACATAAACACGTTTAAAACATTACAAAACTCAATCGTATGACTTTTTAAAACCGATTATAACATATCATATTTAATCTTTTATTTACATGCCAACCACTTTTCTTATTACAAACTATATACTATACATTTCTTTTCTGATCTGATCTTTGGAAAGAAGGAATTGACCTGTCTTGCATAACTTCTATCAATCTTCTTCTTCTCAGAACCTACGCGTGAAACAATCACACGCTAAGTCGTTGACTTAGTGAGGCATATAAAACATATAATAAAAATTCTAACTTATAATCATGCATGAACAATTACTACTATTATACTCCAGCATATTTCTATTCATATATCAAATTCACACATATACATATATGATTATCTTCTTCTTATCATGATCCTATTATTGTCATTAATACCTTTTTATCGTATAATCATATACTTACTATTTATACACATTATATATCATTTTAGATAACCAAATAATACACTAATACATGAATCCTGTAATTTATTCCATATAACAAATCAAATTCAATATATTTGTTTAATCTCTTTATTAGCCCATGTATACCAGGGAGAACTTAAGGTATGTAAGTACATTGAGGTTGTGCACCACTATACTGTCACCACAGCTCGTATAAATGTCCCGAAGGACCTATCCAGAGGTCATAAAGAACCTCGACAACTGTCCATAGGTCCCGAAGAACCTAGGTAAACAGTCCATATGTTCCTTAGAACATAGGTATATTGTCCATTTGTCTCGAAAGACATAGGTAATTCTGTCCATATGTTCCGTAGAACATAGGTAAACCCTCGACTCTTGGCATGCCAACTATACCTACAGTTCTCATAACTCATATCAATGACATGGGCATTATCATTTATGGCAATTTACATATTCATATCACTTGTTTATATCATTTCTCTTATAAATACATATCTCTTCTTTTCTGTCACGTATCACATGTACGTGTAATCATTGATCTTATAATCACATATTTCTTTTCTTCTATCACATACCATATGTATGTGTAAACATTTGTTTCATATCATATAACATGTATCACATAGCATATAAACTTATACATATATTCATGTACATACTTACATATATTTCGTGTATCCATACCAGATAACTTATATCATATATTTTCCTTTAGTCATGTAATCATACACACATAAGCATCATATCAATCAAAATTCAAATGACATTTAAGGAGTTACTTCTTACCATAGTAACTCCGTCACTAGCTCATCGCAAGCCAATGTTTATTCAATAATATAAGTACAAATTAAATTGCACTCGCCTTTGATTCAATCCTAACTCTTCGATTGTTCCGTAACTCATTTAGGCTCGATATCTACATAAATATAATTTTCTAGATGATTATCAAAAGCCTAAACCTTATAACTTAATGTTAATAACTCAAGCTAGTTTAATGAACCAAAATTTCATTTTTCCTTTAGGGGTGTACCGATGCACTATGAGTGCATCGGTACACAAAATAGCTTCAAACTCCCACGCATCGATGCACCCCTTAATGCATCGATGCACATTAAAAAATTGTCTTAGTACATCGGTACACACTCATAGTGCATCGATGCACCTGCCTAGAAAATCACTGTTCATGCACGAAAATTCACTATATCAACTTAAATTCTTCATGTTTCATTCCCTTTCATATTCTTAATTCAAATATACATAATTAAACCAATTTCTAATCATTTATCACATCTCAAACCTCAAAATCCTATTATCCATATAAAAATCAATAATCATACCCAATTTTCAATATACTTTAAATTCAATTCTATCACTTCATATTTCTTAATTAAGTTGATGACAAGTCAAATTTAACTTCAAATTCAACTTATCAACTCTATTTCAAGATTTTACTTAAAAACTCCAAATCTTTAATCTTCCCTAACTCCTTTATCTTTTGATTTTAGGATAACTTAAGCTTTCCTTAAGCTTAGTTATCATCTAATGATCAAAACCCAACTTAAAATTCAGCTAATAATCAAAAATTAAGAAATCTTACCTTTTCTCTCTTGTTCATGATGGAGAAGAAGAAGAAGATAACTTCCCCCTTCCCCACGTGATTCATTCATATATAGGGAAAAATATCTTTCTTGTCAATTGACCATTTTACCCTTTAATTCCTTGAATAATTACTAACAACTTTTAGGAAATCTCCATATAAATTATTGAACTATTCAATTATTCTACTTTTATAACCAAATTCTGAAATTTTGCAATTTAATCACTAACCCGGTATTGAGGATGCTACATGTTACAAGGATGTCAAGCTTTCATCACTAATCTGATTGATACTCGAGCTATGGGAAGAAGATTGGAAGATATTCTGACTATCCGAGAGTTTCCAGAAGTATTTCTTGAGGAATTACCAAGATTACCTCCTGATAGGGAGATAGAATTTCAAATTGAGCTTTTGCCAAGATCAACACCAATTTCAATGGCCCCTTACAGAATGGCTCTAAAAGAACTAAGAGAGTTAAAGAATCAGTTGCAAGAGCTTTTAGATAAATGATTCATCAGACCCAGTGTTTCACCTTGGGGTGCGCTAGTTCTATTTGTGAAGAAGAAATCTGGATATATATGTCTCTGTATTGACTATCGACAACTCAATAAGTTACCATAAAGAATAAGTATCCTCTCCCAAGAATCGACGATTTGTTTTATCATCTAAAGGGAGCTTCAGTATTTTCCAATATTGATTTGTGTTCTGGTTATCACCAATTGAAGATTCAAGAGAAGGACATTGCAATGATAGCTTTTAGGACGCGGCATGGTCATTATGAATTTGTAGTTATGCCATTTGGGTTAACGAATGCACCTGCTGTATTTATAAACCTCATAAATATAATGTTTCAGCCTTGTCTTAATCAGTTCGTAGTCGTCATCATTAACGATATCTTGGAGTATTCGAAGATAAATGAGAAGCATGACGCTCATTTGCGGGTGATTCTTCAAACACTGCGAGATAAGAGCCTTTATGCTAAATTGTCTAAATGTGAGTTTTGGCTATTAGAAATAATGTTTCTCGGACATGTGGTTTTTGAATAGGGGATTCAGGTGGATCTTCTTAAGGTAAAAGCTTTTTTAGATTGGGAAATTCTGAAGAATGTGTCAGAAGTTCAGAGTTTCCTAGGTCTTGCATGTTATTATCGGAGGTTCATTAAGAACTTCTAGATGATATCTTTTTCTTTGACCAAGTTGTTAAGAAATTATTTGTCTTTTTCTTGGACCCCTGATTGTCAAAATAGTTTTGAGGAATTAAAGAAAATTTTGACGGAGGCTCCAGTGTTAGTGTAACCAGAATTGAATAAGGATTTTACGATTTTTAGCGATGCTTCCCATAATGGTCTAGGGTATGTATTAATGCAAGATGAAAAAGTAGTCGCCTATGCTTCGAGACAACTTAAACCTCATGAGAAAAACTAACTGACACATGATCTTGAGTTAGCAGTTGTGGTATTTGCACTGAAGATTTGGCGCCACTATTTATATGGTGAGCATTGCTACATTTACACATATTACAAAAGTTTGAAGTAACTGCTAACTCAAAAATAACTTAACTTAAGACAAAGAAGGTGGATCGAGCTACTTAAAGACTACGATGCGATAATAGATTATTATTCCAGAAAAGCTAACGTGGTAGTAGATGCTCTTAGCCGAAAGACTTTTACAGCTCTACGTGTGTTAGATGCCCGACTCGCATTGAAGAAAAATGGTGCTCTGATAGCTGAGTTGAAGTTAAAACCTTTACTTTTGGATCAAATTAAGGAATTTCAAACGAAATATGATAAGTGTTTGGCAAAGATTGAGCAAGTGAATAAAGGTGAAATTAAGGGTTTTGAAGTAAAGTTGGATGGATATTTATATTATAGAGATAAAGTTTGTATTCCAAATGATGAAGAGTTGAAGAAGGAAATATTGTTAGAAGCTCATTGTAATCCATTGACCATGCATCCCAGAGAGAGTAAGAGGTATCAAGATCTTAGAGGGCGTTTCTGGTGGCCAGGCATGAAAAAAGAAATATCAGAGTTTGTTGTAAAGTGTCTGATTTGTCAACAAGTAAAAGATGAACATCAAGTACCTTCCGGATTATTGCAACCGATCTCATTTCCTCAGTGGAAATAGGAAAGAGTTACGATGGATTTTGTAACAGGATTGCCATTGTCCCCAAATAAAAAGGATTCAATTTGGGTAATTATGGATCATCTCACAAAGACTGCGCATTTCATTCCTATATGAACGTATTTTTCAATGGAGAAGTATGTTGAATTATATCTCAAAGAGATAGTCCGACTGCATGGAGTACAAGTTTCAATAGTTTCTGATAGAGATCCAAGATTTACTTCGAGATTTTGGAAGTCGTTACACGGGGCTATGGGTACTCGATTGAATTTTAGCACTGCTTTTCATCCTCAAACCGATGACCAATCAGAGCAGACGATTCAGGTTCTGGAAGATATGTTGAGAACATGCATGGTTGATTTTCATGGATCATGGGAAAAGTATTTGCCACTTGCGGAATTTGCATATAATAACAGTTACCAATCGAGCATTAAAATGGCACCGTATTAAGCATTATATGGAAGGAAATGTCGAACGCCGTTTAATTGGTATGAGTTAAAGGATCAGGACGTTCATGGTCCTGATTTGACTAGAGAAGTGGAAAAAAGTTTAGGTGACCCAGCAGAATCTTATAGTTGCATTAGACAGACAAAAGTCATACGCGGATTTGAAGAGAAAGGAAATTGAATTTCAAGTAGGCGACAAAGTATATTTGAAAGTCTCTCCCTGGAAGAAAGTGTTACGTTTTGGGCGGAAAGGAAAACTTAGCCCCATATTTATTGGCCCGTATGAGGTTGTTAAGAGAGTGAGACCAGTGGCATAACAGTTAGCATTGCCACCAGAGATGGAAAAGATCTATAATGTCTTTCACGTGTCTATGCTCAGGAGATATCGATCTGATCCTTTACACATATTAACACCAGATGAGATATAAGTTCAATTTAACCCAACCTACGAGGAAGAACCAGTACAAATTTTAGCATATGAAATCAAGAAGTTAAGGAACAAGATGATTCCATTAGTTAAAGTTCTTTGGAGGAATCATAAGGTAGATGAAGCAACATGAGAGCGTGAAGAAGACATGAGACGACAATTTCCCCACCTCTTTGTGCAATGAAAGTTTGAGGATGAATTTTCTTAAGGGGAGATTTGTAACACCCCAAACATCGGGTTAGTGACCAAAATGTAAGAAATTAAAATTTAATGGTTTAAGTTGAATTAATTGAAAAGTTTAAGGACTAATTTTGAAAATTTTGATTAGGACTTGTTATCACAGATAAGATATTGGAGGGGCATTAAGGTCATTTTGAAGGAAAGGAATTTTATATTCCACTTTTCAGAGATATAAACACGTGGATTAAGAAATCAAGGGAAAAAGGAAAATTCTGGAACATGGGTCATTTTCTCTTATTCTTTTTCTTGTCGTGAACCTTCATATGCAAAGGTAAGTGATTTCAGGATGGTTGTTTCTTCAAATTTTGGGTTGGTTTTGAAGACTTAGGTGATATATAAGCTTAAGGAAAACTTAAGGTGGACTAAAACTAATAGATGAGTGAATTAATGATGAATATGTAAAATGAGTTTTTAAGGGAATATTTGTTATGGTTCAGTTTTTGGATCTCTATTGATAAATTTGACTTATCAAGGGTCTAATTAAGGAGTTAGAAGTGATTTAGAACATGATTGAAAACATGGTATGATTTTTAGTCCCAAGTGTTTTAGTGGGATTTTTGGATATTTAGGAGTGTTAAAGTGATAAAAGTTGGTTTTGATAAGTTTAGTTGAATTAAAAGGCATGAAAGGAGATAAAAGCGGAGATTTGGGTGAGTTTTGGTTAATTTTCAAAGTGAAATATGTAAATTATTGGCAAGGGTATCATTACTGGAAGAACAGTATCGATACTTCAAGGCAAAACTAATTAAATTTGAGGATCAATAGAGGTACTGATTGTAGAAGGTATCGATAATAAAATGGGGGTATCGATACCATTATCAAGTATGAAATTCTAGAATGCCAAAATGGTATCGGTATTGGTACCGAAGTGGGTATTGATACCATAGAAGTGAAGTATCAGTACTGTAAGAAGGGTATCGATACTAATGTGCTTGAAATGGTGAATTATGTGTTTCTTTCAGCTTAAGTTATTATGATTGGTTATAAACAATATGACCTTCAACATTCATTTCGATTGTATTATTGTGTAAACATTGAACGAAGACAAATTATGGACGATTTGACGTTATATGTTATCGATCAAGAGTGATAATAATTTTGCTGGGACTTTAGTGAGGCAAAGGTGAGTGCAACTCATTTGTTTTATATTAGATTTGAGGGGGGATTGCGATAAGTTAACCTTAGAGTTTTCGATCGAAAACCTTTCAATTTCTTTTATGTTATATTTTTTATAATGTTTTATTCAAGTTATATTCCTTAAGCTATGTTTTGATACTTATATGTATATGATTATGAAAATGTGATATATAAAATTGCTTATACGAAAATGTTCGATGTGAAAGTGCCTATGTGAACAAGATACACTTTGAATAATGAAATGATAAATAATTATGTGGTTAAAAAGCCTAAGGTATATGTATGAGAATTAGAGATATAGTTGACATGCCAAGAGTCAAGGGTTCTATGTGGTCCTTCAGGACAAACCTATGTGGTCCTTTGGGACTAACCTATGTTGTCATTCGGGACAAAACTATGTGGTCATTCGGGAGAAATATGTGGAAATTCGGTGCAAATTATGTGAGTTGTGGTGACAACATTAGTGCACAACCTCAATGTACTCAAATACTTAGAGTTCTCAGAAATATACATTGGGCATTTGAAAACAAAGTTATATAAACCGAACAATGTATAAAAGGGTACATTCTTGTTATGAAAAGCAATTTGAATTCCTTATGAAACGCTTCTATGAAATGAATAAAGATTTCAGTTTACAAAGTTTTATTTGACTCATACTTACCTAACTAATTTGATGACTTAGCGTGTGATTATTTCATACGTAGGTTCGAAGAAAACAGAAGATTAAAGCTAGAAGAGGACATCATACTCTTGAGGAGGGTCAGATCAGATTATTTGAATGTAGGTTCTTTATTTTGGTAATATTGTTGGCATGTACTATACGTTGTAAATTGAAATGCCCTAATCTATTTTGTAAACTTATACTTTTTGTATTTATGTAAATTAATAAATGTTTATTTAAATATGGATGTGAGATTTTATTATTTACTTTAATTCAAGGGTTCCACCATTTTAATACCAATAAAAGTCTAAAATTTCCCTACTTTTTAATAGTCAATGATTTGAAAAGTCAATGTGACACCTCAGACTCGTATCCGGGTCGGGTACGGGTTAGGGGTGTTACACCCATTAAGTTCAATGGGGAGACATTCATTAGAAACTTCTTACGATCTGTATCGAGGTGGCTCCATAAACAATTCGTATGGAAACATTGCGTCTAGTTCAAGGGGAAGATATTCATTTGCCAATTTTTTTGACCTGAATATGGATATGCCCTCGACGCAACAATATGTGCAGTACCCATTTAACACGATGCCTCCAAACTCCAGGGGGAGGAATTCAACTGCGAGATTCTTCGACCTTAATATCGAGATGCCTTCAAGTTCAAGGGGAAGGCATGCAACTACTAGCTTGTTCGAACTAAATGTCAATAGCGTTGAGGAACCCTCATCACTACAAGAAGAACCTCTTCGCGATCCAGGTGCTGATGATGCTGAGACTGGATTATTCGTTCACCCAGAATCACTACAGTTCAATTTAGACTCCGATAATGATGATGTAGAGGAAGTTCACATACAAAAGGTACACACTAAACCTCCATCACATATGTATGAAGCTTACTATGGTGCAATGTATGGGCTAAATTTTATGGATATGCCTAATGTCGGTGACTATAGATTTAACCCATCAGTCAATGATGGTGAGTTATATAAACAAATGTAGTTTTCATGCAAAGAAGAAGCAATGATGGCAATTAAGAATTACAATATTCGTAATTTTGTTCAGTCCAGAGCCGACCGCTCTACCACGAAAAGTATGTATGCCACTGTGTCCAACGTGATAACGTATGCCATTGGATGGTTCGCGTATCGAAGAGGAAGAGGAAAAATAATTTATGGGAACTAACCATATATAACGGTCCTCACACATGTTGTGTTGGAGGGATCAACCAGGATCATCCCAACTTGGACTCCGACATGATCTGCCAAGCCATCATGCCCATGGTAAAAAAAGCTCCCATATTGCTATCGTTGTGTTGATTTTAGCTATACAATCGCAGTATGGGTATACCGTCTCATACAGGAAAGCATGGAAGACAAAACAAAATGCCATTAAAAAACTTCATGGCGAATGAGATACATCGTACAACGAACTATCAAGTTGGATTAGGGTGGTGCGCAGATTAAATTTTGGGATAATTATGGACTTTGAAACTTTCCATGCATACCACAATGATCAAGTGCTTCGTGATCGATGCCAATTCTACCAGCTTTTTTGGACTTACCAACAATGCATAAATGCTGTGAAATACTGCAAGCCCGTGGTCCAAATTGACGGGACATTCTTGTATGGAAAATACAAGCAAGTTTTACTATTGTCAATTATCCAAGATGATAATCGCAACATACTTCCAATTGTTTTTGCCCTTGTTGAAGGAGAAAATATATATTATTAGGCTTTGTTCCTCCGAAACTTACGCGTACATGTTATCACGAGGGAAAAAATATGTGTCGTTTCAGATCACGGAGCTGGGATCAAAGCAACAATGGAATCTTTGGGTCCAATGTGGCAACCACCCTATGTCCAATATAAGTATTGTATCCGACACATTGCTTCAAACTATCATGGAAGGTTCAAGAAGAATGATGAGCGTCAATTTTTTATAGAAACAAAGTTAGTAAGTTCTACAGTTGATGCTCAGGTTACGAACTACTATCTCAAATATTTGAGTCCATGCTTCAAGAGTTATGGGGGAAGAACGAGGAAGGATATGATTACATCAACCTCATCAATAAAGAAATGTGGACAAATGCATATGATGGTGGATATCGATACGGACACATGACGATCAACTTGGCTGAGGCTATCAATTCGACCTTAAAGGGGGCACGTCATTTACCAGTAACAACTTTGGTAAAAATGAAATATTTTCGTTTGGGAATGCTTTTTGCCAAGCTCGGGGGATAAGCTCAAACTTGGATGCAAAACGATCATGTCTATCACCCTAGATTAGTTACAAATCTACAAAAAAGAATTGCCGCATCAAATGGAATATCTGTAACAAGCTTCTCTAGAACCCATGAATTGTTTCGTATGACAGAGATCCTGCGACCTCTTCAAGGGATTCAAGCTAACTCGTTCAGAGTTAATCTACGAGACAGATGGTGTGGCTGTGGGTTTTTTCAAGCTTTGAAGTACCTATGTGCTCATGTCATAGCAGCTTGCTCGCATACCCGTCAAGACTATAACTGTTTTGTGGATCTCGTATACCTTCTATCAAAAGTGTTTAAGGTATATGAATTTGAGTTCCCCTATAGGTAATGAGAAAGACCCTAATGAGGTTCAAAATTGGCTTCCGATTATACCAGATCCGTCCTTATTGAGGGAGCCCGGTCGTCCAAAATCTACTCGAATTCATTGTGATATGGATATTCGAGAAACATCAAGAGAAAAAAAGATGTGGGCATTGTAGAAACCCATGACACAGAAGGAAAAAATGTTCATCTCTTTTATAATCAAGTAACCGTTGATGTTGTGCTTGATGTAGTTGTTTTTTAAGAAAGATAAGTTTCTGTAATTTAATTTTCATTTACTTTAACTTAATGTCATTTGATCATCACTGATTAATTAAACAAGAAAATGATACAAGAAAAATGATTAAAAACACTAAATGATAAAACCATTCGTGGAATTAAGTAATAAACAAAATTAACAAAATAAATTAAGTATTAAATGATAAATAATTAAAAAAAATTACAATTGTTTGTAAATAAAAAATAAATACAAATATAATGAAATATATGAATCTATCGATACATTCGTCTTGAATATTTTCCGTAGGGCGGTGATTGTTTGTTTCGAGGATGATTTCTTCGTATAACTTATTCTGACTCCTTACTCTCATCATCATCATCATCATCATCATTATCGTCGACAACATCAGGAGCAAGTACATTTTGTTGATGAGGAACGGATGAAGATGTAGCACCTCCATAGAAAAAGGACCCTGGAGGTGTATGACCGACTATCCCACTACTCATAGAAAACTGGGAAAACTGAGAAAAGACCAACATCGATGAGTGAGAAAACTGTACAGGAGGTGTCTGTGCGGTGGCCATCGGTGGTGATACTGGACTAGCCAAATAACCAGCATATAAACTCCAAGTTGGATATGCAAACATAGAACCATAATATCCTCCAGGAGGGGTCATATAACTCTGTGGCGGTGGCGACATCTGGTATGGGAACAGCGGTGGCGGCATATGATATGGCTGCGGAGCCATATGAAACGGTTGTGGAGTGTACATTGGTATAAATGGTGGCTGCTGCGAAGGTTCCGGTGCTGTAACTAAGGACAAAACAGAAGCACCTGCTCCCCGTGCACGAGTTGGGGGACGATGAGGTTGTGACAATAGACGTCTCTGTCGACATCGATGAATGCTCCCACCTTGTGCTTCCTCGAAAAACAGGAATAATTTCCCAGTCCTGTTGAACCACTCGTAATAACCATCTGCAATCGTCAAATGGTCCACATAAATGGGTTCTCTACGGGGAATACACCCACGTTGATCCTTCCATATCATGACCCACTCATAATGCTTCAGCAGCCAGTCCACATCTTTTTTGTCGTGTCGATCAGTGCTATGCAACTCGTCGAGATTTTGAGGTACTTTCGAAATTGATTGTAAAAAATCAAATTACCGGAGGACGCGATCAATGGGATGCCACTCGACAATCACATAACATATCAGAGGGACCACCACCATCCAAACATCTAATGGGCCCCTTAAGTCGTATGGGATGCAAATCCTCATCTCTTCAGTATAATAAGGAGCCCATTCAAACTAAAACAAATATATATATAATTCTTATCAAAATAATAATCTAATTATATAACGATAATTAGAAATATATTTTTGTTATTTAAATACATACCTCTGTGCCAGCCTTCTGATCAATGAGTAACCTAATTGATTCTAATTCATCAGGTAAATCCCGATGATCTTTCCTTGCAGTAGACCACCTATTCAATGAAATAATTTTTATTATATACTAGATAAAATGATTAATATACGAAATCAGTATTGTAATTACCTCAATAATAGCGGGAAGACCAACGAGTTCTTCACAACCGGACATAAAAAGGGCATGTGATACCACGCCCAAAACTACAGCAGAAAGAGTCATCTGCCGATAGCATTTTTCCTATAGTCAGTACATCAACACATTTCCCTATAGAGGGATGTCAAAACTATCGAACCCCAACTCAGTGTGCCACCCAGATAAAAATCGACGAGATGCCGCAACTATATATATTGAACTTGGTTCCGCGATTTGTCCGGCATCAGGAGTCCTCCTATCAGCTGTAGTATGCATGCCCGTGCATACATTTTTACCAGCTCCTTCGAGGCGTCACTACTCAAATGCTTGAAAGTTGCATCTAACCAATTTAACAGAATCTGACAACTGTTAAAATTTGGCGGGACACCTCCAGGATAATCCTGGCACAATGAATTCCAGTCACCGTACGCTACCCCAAAAAGCACATCTCCATCTACCAGAAGCCCCAAGTGCATGAAAAAAATCCTCCAGCGTAATCGTGCACTCTCCGCATGGAAGATGGAATGTGTGTGTGTCTCCGGTCTCCACCGCTTGACTAATGCAGAAATCATGTTGGATTCTACGTTACAGTGCCCTTCGTATCTAGCTATGTAACCGAATCCAGTCTCGACTAAATACGGTCAGACACGAGTTGGTATCTCTAACTTAAGATTACGGATAAAGGGATTTAATATAAGGTCCATCTCCTAATTTAATAAATATTATATAAATTAATATATAAACTAATACTAAAAAAATAAATAAATAAATTATTACAAATAATTAAAATTAAAATAGAATTTAAAAATGTATCTGTAACAACAAAATACCTCGAGATATGATGTCCATCTAAACGAAACAAACCGCCTTCTATTTTATAACTACAAAAAATAATAAATAATTAATATAATACAATACAATTTAATAAAATAATAAAATAATAATTTATTATAATATAGTATAATATTACATTCTAAATAAAATTTAAGTAAGTTTAAGCTTTAAGAGAATTTGAGTTTTGATATGGTTTGAGAGAATTTGAGAGAATTTGGGAAGATCTTATGTGTTTGAAAGAATGAGGGTATTTATCGGGTTAGAGATGTGTTTAATCGGATGGGGGTCATTAATTGAGAGAATATGAATAGTTGAAATTAAATGATGTAAAAGGTGTTAGATCGATAAAATTTTCTGAAACCGATAGTTAATTAAAATTAGCTGTAGGAGTGATTTTTGGGAAAATAGCTACGAAATTTACCCTGTTGTTGACCTCATTATCGCAGACTTTTAAACGACACGTGTCAAACATCCGGAAAAAGAGGTCTCCCTAACTTCTGGACTGTACGACCTTCGTCTTTAAAATCCAGACCAAAACCTCTCTTGTCGTAAATCCCCAATCCTCAAAACTTAATTACAACCCCCTTTTTTTCTTTTCTCTCCTACATCTTCAGGTACTCCTCCTTTATTTCTGTTTTCATTTCTTTAATTATTTGTTTGAATTTTTTTCTCATACTAAATTTATAATTTGCTATTTGTTTTGGATTTTCTTTTCAAGCATGGGTAAGTGAGTGGTAGTGGGTTTTTTGTTTACTGTTTTTTCCCTTTTAAAAATCGTTCGGTTGATTTACTTTTACCTATATTTCAGTTGTAAAAATCCCATTTTTTGAACTTGATTTTCTTGTAAAAGAAATCGATCTTTTCAGGGTAACAAATATGGAAGATTTTGAAAAGCCAACAGAAACTCTTTATGGGGATAAGTCTTTAGACCAAGATGCTAATGAAGGTTCTAAAGCCGCTGGGTTTACTGTAGAAAAGCCATTGGAAAATGGTTTTAGGGTTCCTATAGATGGAAAAGAAGGTTCTTGTATTGGTGAAGACGGTGAGGGACTTGAGGATTCTGAAATGAATGGCGTTTCGTCTTTGTTACAAATGAAAGGAAGTGTTAGGAACATTGATGTTAATGGTGGAAGGAGTGAGAGTGGTGAAGGGTTTGGCACTCTTTTAGGTGCCGTTGATCAAAGTAAAGAAATTAATGTTGAAAATGTATTGCCAAATAGTGACCATGACTGCGAAACCGTGAAATTGGATGAGAAAGAGGATGGTGGTGGTGAGTTTTCTTCTGGTTATTTTGTTTGGGGTAAGATTAAGAATCATCCATGGTGGCCGGGACAGGTTTATGATCCGGCTGACGCGTCGGATTATGGGGTGAAGCTTCGACAGAAGGGAAGACTCCTTGTTGCGTACTTCGGTGATAGTTCATTTGCATGGTGCCATCCATCTCAATTGAAGCCTTTCGAAGAGAATTTTGAGGACATGTCGAAGTTGAGTAGCTCTAAGAACTTTGTCAATGCTGTATGGGCTTCCGTTGATGAAATCAGAAGACTTGTGGAGTCGAAAATGACTTGCTCGTGTGTTCCGAAGGAGAACTGTGTTGGACTCGACCGACTTCTAGCAGATAATGCTGGAATAAAGGAAGGAGTTCTTGTTCCTGAAGGTGGAATTGAAAATGTTTCAGTTGGTCTCTTTGAGCCTAAAGAAGTTCTTTGTAAATTGAAACAAGTTTCACAGGCTCTTTCGACTAGTAATTTGCTTGAATGTGCAGTGTTGAAGGGTTGGCTATCTGCTTATAATCGATCAATAGGGCGCCCTCGAATTCTTATGGACCATGAGCTGCTCTTGAATCCGGACACTGAAGAAAATTTTAGAACTTTTTTGGCGGATATGGGTGATTATAGCGAGGAAGTGGGAAACCCAATCACTACGCCAGCTGAAAAAGATTGGATTTCTTCTTTGTCTGGTCCGAAATTTGGCCAAGGCATTCGGACTTCCACAAGGCATTCGGAGATTACAGAGAATGCCATGCATCAAGGGAGGAAACAGAAAAGCATTGCTGAAATCTTGAAAACTGATATAGGTGTTCAGGCTCATAAGGTAACAAAGTCCGCTAAACAAGCATCCTTTTCTCGTAGGAAAAAGGCAAAAGTCGATTATAAAGCTAATGATGATGGTGGCAGTAATTCGAGCTTTGTACCAAGAAAGGGGAAGCAAACTGAGCTTTCAGGATCTCATGCTGAAACTGATGCCATTGGAGCCAAGAAAGAAATGGATAAGGATTATTCATCAAGAGGAAGGAAAATGAAGAGCAAACAAGCAAGCGATAATAACGGTGATGATTCAGGCAAAGAAGATACTAATACTGTCTCGGCTAAAAGGAAAGAAGACCCTAATACTGTCATTGGAACAATCAGTAGGAATGACTCTTTTTCGAGAGAAAGGAAGAAAAGCAAGTACTTATCTCCTCCTTACACTAGTTCAACTGGGAAGCTGAGGAAATCAGGCATAGAAGATGAATCCATAGAGGCTTCCAATGACACCCGATCCAGAGAGACGATGATTAAAGCTACTGGCAATCCTGTTATCAGTGAAAGGAACGAACTCTCTGAAGAAGTTCATGCAGAGCAAGAAGCATCAAATGAATTAAGATCTCTAATACCAAAACTGTACCTTGACCGGATAATTGATCTGGAAAAAGCTGAAACTCCTGCAAATGAAGTTCTAGTAGCAGTCCGTTCTATAGCTCTTAGTCCACAATACCAAAGGGACAATGGCTCCTTCGAACTTATTGTGAAGTTTTTATCTGCATTCAGAAGCTCAGTTTACCGAGATGGATCTGACTACAAAATGTATAATCAGCTCCAACAACATAAAAGAAGAAAATCTCCGGACTTTTCGGCAGTGTCATTAGGAAAAGACCGGTCTACAGCTGGTCTGGTTCCCTCTGGACATAAATCCCATAAGAAAAAAGTTGGAAAGAAAGAAGAAACAGAGATGGGTCAATCCAAACCCAGGGAAGCTACCTGGACATCACTGAAGAAAACCCAGAAACCAAAGCCGTATAAACGTAAACGGAAGCAAACTGTCACAGCTGCAGTTTTGAAGAAAAATGATAAAGAAGCTGATGAAGATAAATTACCTGCTGCCCTTTTCGTGACATTTGGCCCTGGATCCTCGTTGCCTACGAAGGATGACCTTGTCCGAATATACAGCAAGTATGGAGCACTGGATATGGAGGATACCGATATGTTCTACAATAATTTCTGTGCTCGCATTGTCTTCTTAAGAACCTCTGATGCTGAAGAAGCCTTCAGCAGCTCACAAAACGATAGCCCTTTCGGATCTGCCAATGTCAGTTTCCGGCTTCGACTTCACGTGACCACATTATCTCAAAACCAGAGGGAAATACCGAGTTCCAAGAACTCTTCTTCTCTAGTGGAGGATGGAATTGAAAGATCAACCAAGTCATCGGCTCCCGGAAATTTGCAGCTTAACCACATCAAGAAGAAGCTCGAGATGCTGACATCGATGCTGGAGATACCAGATGAAAAAATGTCATCAGAGACTAAATCCAAGATACAAAACGAGATAAAAGGGCTCTTGGAGGTTGTAAACACAATGGTTGAATCTTCATCTTAAGCAAAAATGGCTTCAGATTTAGGATGTATGGGATATGTAGTTCATGTCATGTTACATACATTGGGTTAGGGAACTTGTATGAAGTATATAGGATAGTAGTACTTTATAGTTACCATTTGCATTTGTTAAAAACTTAAAATCACCACATGCTACAGATAGCATAAACTGCCCCAAGATGAATTTTGCTTTCATGGATGCTAATTCTTGTACTTTGAGAATATTGCAATCGGATTTTTCTTTTAAATGTTGGTTCTTTTTAGAATGTGTTGGATTGTGTATAATTTTTGAAATACCACATTATATTATATCCGTAGAAAGCTTATTCGGAAAACAAATAACACCCATATTTGTTTTAAAAAACTTCCAGTGGTCGGTCTGGTACGGTTTTAGAACCTCCCTGGAGCTTTCATTGTATCTATGGATTGGGATGTAATTTAACCAAACATAATATATGAAGGCCAATTTAAAGGTATTTTTTGCATACAAAAAAATAGATCCGCATCAAGGTATTTTACCCAAAAGGCCAAAACAAAAGCAAACCATCTCTTATCGTACCAACATATCAAATAGCAACAGCTCAAGTATCAAGTCTATTAACAGAATGTTCAAAGCAACAAATGGAGGAGGCGCTGAAATAGATTCAGTCATCGACTGGGTCTTGAGGAGTTTCATCTGATCTACGCTTGATTGTTACAACAGGGCACTCGGCATGCTTCACGCAAAACTCACTCACCGTCCCAACAAAAACCCTGGCGAAGCAAATATAAATGAACCCCCAAGTTCAGTTCATCAACCAAAAAAGGCAAAAATAGAAGAATTAGAAGACTGAAGGCATCTGGTACGAGGCATACCGTTGGAAAGGACCTAGCCCTCTGCTACCCAGAACAAGAAGATCTGGTTGGATCCTCTTCACCTCATGGCAGATAACTTCCTTCGGATCACCTTTCTTGATCCATGATTCACAAGCAACCTACAATCAGAAAAATCTATTATCCGAGGAAAGCAACCACAAGTAAAATGCAGTTTTCGATTGAATTAAAGAGGGAACATTATCTCAATCTCATGACAACTCGATTAAAATGACTTCTTTTATTGAAAAATGAACATTACCCCTATTTCATGGCACCTAGTTACAAAGAATTCAAGCAGATGAAGCCCTCTTGCCCTGTCCCTGTTCTTCATGCTCTTAAAATCATCAGGAGAGGCATATATGCTGTCCATGTCATCGAAACCTTGTATAAAAACAAATAAGAAGCAGCACATCACATCAAACAGCATCAGTTGATCTTATGACACTCGAAGCTCAGCATAAAGCATAAGAGATTTGACACTCGAAACCAGTTTTGCCATAGGAATTCATGTTTCAGTCTCGAAGCTTAAAACATTTGATGTTTAGACATGCCATTGATGTACATAAACACTGAATCTAAAAGCCTAGGGGTCCAATTCAAGAAAATTCAATCTCAAAAGCCAACTTTGACACTGAAGTATGATTAGTAGTGCTTTTCAAAAGAAAATGCCTTTTCAAAGGTACACTTTAACATCATTATTCAATGAAAACCCTTTAGTATCAATTACGTTGACAGTGAACTTGCTGGTTTTCTATTCCTTAGTAACCAAACAGATAATTTTCTGAGCAAGTAGCAACCAAACAGCATAACAAACTATTCAAGAAATAATCAACCAAAATTCACATTTCTTAACCTAAAAGATCAGAAAACCAAAGAAATTTCAAATTCAAGCCGCGAATCAACAATCGCAGCCTCACACACTCCACAAACCCTAACCAACAGCAACCACAGGTGTATAGAAAACTCATCATGAGAAATTCACTACAAAAAGAGGTCAGAATGGGGAGAAAACAAAAAAGGAGAAAGAGAGAAACCATCTTCGTCGGGAACTTGAACGTGAAGGAAGAGAAGCTTGAAACCGGAAGTGTTCGATTGAACGATCTTCTGAAGGGTCCACTCGAAAGCACCTCTGCTACTTATCGAAGCGTGAGGGTAGCCTCTGATGGTAGACTCGTTCACAGCCACCATTATCCGTGTAACAGGTGCCTCACTTGTCGCCATCTTGTAACCCACAACTCACTGAGTCACTCAAATCTTTTACTAGGTAACAGCTTTATTTTCTCTTACAATGAATAAGCTTCACGATCTCTCGAGTTTCTTGGGATTCTCCCAAAAAAATACGGGTTAATATATTGTTAACGTACTACGTTATCAAATATATTAAAAGATATTTAATAAATTTGGTTTAATATTATTGAAAATATTAAATAATAATAATGTAATAGGTTTAAATCATAAAGAAATATTAAAAAATTTGACAATCGATAAACTTAATTTGTCGGTTTATGTCGATACTTTATAAAATATATCGATCCACATTAATATAACAAAAAAATATATGATAAAATCGGTCACGAAAAGATAAAACCGGTAAAACACTACTAGATATATTACACTTGTCGATACTTTAATATAAGTATCGACACATAGTGAATTTAAAGGTGATGCAGTTTTAATGCCTATAAAATGTCGATTCTTTATAAATATGTATTGATTCACAATGATATAACAAGTAAAAATATGACAAAATCGGTCAGGAAAAGATAATACCGGTAAAGAGATACCAGATATATTGCAAGTGTCGATACTTTAATATAAGTATCGACACATTGTGAATTTAAAGGAGAAGCAGTTTTAGCGCTATAAAGTGTCGATTCTTTATAAATATGTATCGATCCACAAAGATATAACATGTAAAAATATGATAAAACCGGTAAGGAAAAGATAAAACCGGTAAAGAGATACCAGATATATTTCAAGTGTCGATACTTTAATATAAGTATCGACACAATAAATTTAAAGGAGAATCAGTTTTAGCGCTTAAAAAGTGTCGATAAGACGGGTACACTTATAAAGTATCGATACATTTTTAAAAAGTATCGATCTTAAAAATATCGAAACCCATAATTATAATGTAATAAGTAATTTTGTAATATAACCGGTATATTTATACCGGTTTTATGTGAGAATATATCTACATAATGTGTCGACACTTTTTAATAATGTGTCGATACTTTTTTCCAGAATGAATGTCCAAAAAGTTGAATGCATATAGTGTCGATACCTTTATAAAAAGTATCGATCCAAAAAACTTCGAAACCGATAATTATAGTATAATAGGTAAATTTCAATGACTAGTATAAATATACCAGTTTACTTATAAAATAGGTTAATATAAGCGCTACCTATTACATTACATAAACTCTACCTAATATGTTATTGTACTTAATAATATTTCTGGTTAAATACCTATTTTATTATATAAGCGTTACCTATTATATTATATAAGCATTACCTAATATATTATTGTACTTGATAATATTTTCGATAAAATAATATAACATAACCGATTACTTATTTAACCGATCACACCTTATATTAATCGTTTTTTAATCGCTGCAGAAGTTCGTGAGTTTCTCGAGACGCGAAATTTGCTAATGAGGGTGCGCAGTGCGCAAGAAACGTACGAAAATAGTGATAAAAAAAACAAGTGGGTTTGCTATTATGACCTTTGCGTTATAATTATGCGGAGTAAAACTCGACCTGATTAATTTTTTTAACTTGATTTAAATAAAAAATTTGATTCGAATTGATTTTGAGTTATAATTTCATAAATTCGACTCGAATTGAAAAAAAAATCTAAGTTCAAATCGAGTTGTAAAATACAACTAGAATAACTCGAATTTTTTAGTAATTAGTGAATTTATTTTCAAGTTTGAGTCGAATAATTGGACTTTGTATTATATATATATATCACATATAAAAAAATATGAAGAAATATATTTGTATTGTATATATGGTTATAGAAAGTCACTTAAATTGAAACCAAAAGATATTGTAATATTATAAGTATGCACAATTAAATTTAAATAAAAATTCAAAAAATCGACTCGATTCAAATCGAACTTTATAAACTTAATTGGACTTGAAATTTTTTAAATTAACTTCAAGTTATAAAATAAAATTTATCAACAATAATAACTCAAAATTCTTTCATTCGTATTAATCGTTCACCTAAGTATAATCAACCGCGGCAGATTTGGAGGGGGTGGCATTGCCGTAAGTTTTGTCTTTTTTGGGTTTTTATTCATTTTTATTAACGCAACTTGTGAAATGATTAGAGTGCCCATTAGAGAATAAGATCTTCACTGGGTTGTAGGAAGTGTGATAATAGGTATGGGTCCATCCATGTAAGTTGGGTTTGTCACGTCTTCTAGAAAAAATAATCTAAACTTTCATTCTTTTTATTTTTGACAAGTAATTATTCTATTGAACGTTTACGTTGTCATCCGACGGTTTCTACAAATTATGTCACTGATTTGAAGCTCCTCTAATTCTCCTTTTATTTCTCAGTTTTGATCGCTTAGAGACACTACTAAACGATATGTCGACACTCGATTTCATCCCGACAATATTAATATTACTATTTGCTTTATTATTATTATTAATATATATTTTATTTATTTATTTATTTTTATTTCTGTAGGCTTATACAAGCCCAAAACCCAAAGCCCGAAGCTCGAAATACAAGTATCCAACCCACCCGCCGATTTAAATCCATCTACAGCTACCCATTTTGGGTCTTGCCCAACCCACCAGGTCTAGGCCAAGAATGAAGCCCGCGAGACCCAAACCCGTTAGAGTTTTTGAACCCCTTCTCCAGTGCTGCTCCTTCGAAGCCGTTAGATCTAACTTTAAATTTAACGGTCCAGATCGACCAATAGTTAGGGTTTTGAGAAACCCATTCAGTCGCATGATCTAGACCCATCCAACGATCCAGATCACACCAAGGGTCTTCTACCGCCGCCCATCTCCACCAGTCATCTGCCACCACCGCGGCTACCAACCAAGTCCCCTGCCATTGTCATATATCCCAAATCAACACACAAACCAAAGAAACCCACACGCAACATCACAATGATTTCCTTTTGTAATAATTCATTTTTTTAGTAAAAAGAAAAAGTTGTAATAGGGGCTATAAAACTCGAACTCTAAGCTGTAAAAGAGGTTCTCACGCTTTGATTTTGAAACCAATACAAAGAAAGGCAAAAATAAAGTTGAAACATTTGAAAGGTATTCCATTCTTATTTTATTTTCAGTTTCGAAAAGAGATAAAAAGAACAAAAAAACCCCTTGCATGTAAGAAAAACAGAGGGATGAGGGTAGATTTATACCTTAGAGTGAGAGAGTCAAACCGGAGGGGGGTCGGTTCGTCTTGGACGGTGGTCGGAGTGTGAGAAGAGGCGAAAAGCCGAGGCTTTTTTTTCGGGGGGGGGTCTTTTGGGTTGTTTAGGGCCCTTTATGTAGTTCAAACCCTATATCTAGGCTTAGGAGAGTGAGACGAGTGTTTTAGGGGGTTTTGGGTAAGTTTCGAAATTTGGACCACCGTGTGCGATGGCTGAAACAGCGGTCGGGGGTGGAGAAGGGCGGCCGAATAAACGAAGAGAGAGAATAGAGAGTTTTTAAGATTTAAAAAAAATTGGTTAAAATGAAAGAAAAAGTGTTTAAGTTGTATTTATAGAGGGAATTCCAAGGGAAATCATGCTTAGGTCCCCTGACTTTAAGCGTGTTTTTGCAAAATAATCACCTGTAAGGATCAATTTTATAATTTACCCATTTCCGTGTATGTTTTATAATTTTTGGTTTAATTGCTGTTTAGTCCCCCAAACTTTAGCCAATTTTTGTATGTTAGTCACCTATAGGGACTATTTTGGTAATTTACCCACTTTTATGCATGTTATATATTTTAAGGATTATTTGTGTTTTAATCCCTGTATGTTTAACGTGTTTTTAAATACTTCTGGTCTGATGTAGTAATTTACCCTTTTTATTTGAATGTATGTTTTAGGCTAGGAAAA
The DNA here is from genome assembly GCF_006381635.1 of Hibiscus syriacus. NCBI lineage: Eukaryota > Viridiplantae > Streptophyta > Magnoliopsida > Malvales > Malvaceae > Hibiscus > Hibiscus syriacus. Next base: position 552,354 of record NW_024062326.1, on the reverse strand, counting down.
AAGAAATATTTAGGAAATAGCCCCTGTAGTTTCTGCATGTTTATATTTCGAACCAGAATCTATTTTTTTAATTTATTTTAATTTGGCCATGCAATTTTAGTTTATTTTAATTTAGTCCCCATGTTTAATTTATTTTTATTCTTTGTAATTTTAGCACTCAATATTAAAAATGCTCATTCTAGTCACTTTTATACATTATTTTATTTTAATTTTGACATGATGATTTGATTGTTTATATTTTAGTCCTATTTTCACTTTATTTTATTTTAATTTTTGCATGTTGCTTGCATGTTTGTTCATTTTAGTCCTTAATTAATTTTGCATGATACCCTCATAAGCATCTCTTGACTCGAATCAAAATAAATTAACTAAGGGTAATATTCGTTCATTTTAATATTGTCGTAAAGTGATTATTTTAACGTATAAGAAAGTTACTTTCGATAATTTTAAAATGAAAGTCTATCCCATTTAGTGACACGAATTAAATCGAATCCACTTTAAAATTCGGGGATTGGGAAAAAGATCATGTTCTTTTAATTAAATTCACTGAGAAAAGATTATTAGATTGAATCTAAGGTCTCGTTTCAAGATATTTAAATAATTGAACATCCTTATTATCATTAAATACTGGTAAAATAAATAATTAATTGTATCTGCTTGGGGTATGCTTTTTATTTGTTTTATTTTTGCATGTGTTTTTCAATGGGTTTTCAAAATTATAACACTCGAATCGATATTGAGAATAGTAATATCTTTTCATTTCGGTTGGAGTAATAAATGATTGCTTTAAGGTGTGAGATGTCATTTATTCTCGATTGGAAATAATTCGATATTACCATTTTCTCTCGAATCAATATTGATTTTTAAGATGAAATATTGATATCTCTTCATTTCGATTGGAGTAATAAATGAATGCTTTAAGGCATGAGAGGTCATTTATTCTTGATTGGAAATCATTAGATATTATCGTTTTCACTTGAATCAATATTGAATTTTAAGACAAAATAGTGATATCTCTTCATTTCAATTGGGGTAATAAATGATTGTTTTAAGGCGTGAAAGGTCATTTATTCTCAATTGGAAATAATTAGATATTATCGTTTTCTCTCTTAAAATTATTTTGGATGTTGTTATCTTGAATGTTGAGTTAATCGATTGACTGAATCGGCCAAGAGGGGGTGAATTGGCAATAAAAATTTTGGTGGAAGCTTTTGCAGAAAATTGAAAGAAATTGCACAGCGATTTAGAGTGGTTCGACTTTATAAACCAAAGTCTACGTCCACTACCTTAGCTATCCACACTAAGGATTTTCCAACAAATTCACTAATTTGTTCTTTCTTTTGAGGCCAAAGAGATAACCTTACAACTCCCTCAAGAATATACCCCAATTCTTGAGAACACTCTTTTCTCAAAGAGAAATACAAATTTGCAAACTTACAAGAAAAACCTCACAAGGCAAATATGTTTGCACAATTCTAGAACAAAGAAAGAACACTCAAGAATAAATACAATTGAGCACAATAAGTGTTCTTGAAATCAAAATAAATATTGAATGAAAAATAGGCTTGAAATGCTCAAACTTGAGGTTTGATGCTGTCTCTTTGATTCTCTCTTGATTCTAATTGCTTGATGTTTCTTGTTTTTGATCAATGGCTTCTAAACTTGTTTAAATACTCCTTGAATCAATTCTGAACGTTGGTGATAATTAGTGGAGTCAATAGAGCCGTTATTGTGTGAAAACAATTAATTTTCTTGGTGGGAGCGTCTCATGCATCGATGCATGACCATTATGCATCGGTGCATTAGTGTAAAATTTCAAATATTTTGAGCGTTGGACTCCTAGTGTATCGGTGCACTAAGAGTGCATCGATGCATGAAGTGCATTCGATGTTTGAAAAATAGCCTGGTGCATCGATGCATGGCTTGTGCATCGATGCATCAAATGCATTCGATGTTTGAAAATATTTCGAGTGCATCGATGCATGGAGAGTGCATCGGTGCATGAAATGCATTCGATGTTCAATTAAAGCATAGGTGCATCGATGCATGGTTTTATGCATCGGTGCATCACCTTGAATAATTGTTTTAAGGCTTGATTTTGGTTCAAAATACTTTGTGAAAATTGTTTCAAAAATAGTTTAAGTACAAATCACAATTTTACACATTTAGTAAGGATTAAAATTGATCTTGAAAAACTTGGAGTAATAATTTGATATTCTATTAATTGAATCGAATATAATTTGTAAAATCATTTGTAAAATCTTAAAATTCATTTAACTTAATTTGTTATATCGAAATATCAAAAATGTTTTCAACAATCTCCCCCTTTCTGATATAACAAAACACTTGAGTAATTTTAAGATTTGTTTAAGAATTTATTTTTGAAATCGATTTTGAAAAGTTTACTCCCCCTTACTATAGCACATCTTAAATCTTCTCCCCCTTTTTGTTAAATCAAAAAGACTCTATAAAACGTTTTAAACAAGAATTCTGAAAAACATTAGCCAATTGATTTAATAATTGGTCATATAAAACAATTAGAAGCTGCTAAGATCACAATTAAAAGAGAGATTAGCCATTAGTTCCATAAATCAATATTCATAATAAAATGTGAAATGACATAATTGGTCATATATCTAATGATGCAAAAATAAATAAAGTTCAAACCAAATATATTAAAATAAGTTTAAACGTCCAAGCATAAAAAAAATATCCAAACAAACATAAACATCCAAATCAAAGTGTTTAACAATCCATGTATTTAAAGTTCAAAACCAAACATAAGTAAATAGAGTTCAACCATCCATAGCGGGATCAGGAGGAGGAGGAGGATATCGAGCTCGCATCTCGAGAGAAAGACCATCCAAACGCTCGTTCATCTCTCGTTGTTGAGTTCCCAAGGACGTAAGGTGGGACTCAATGAAAGAAAATTGAGACTCCATGGATGCCGTATGCAAGGAAAAAGACTACATAAAAGATAGAAAATATGATGGCACAGGGTCTTCTTGCCGAGCGGGTTCCGTAGCCGGAGGACCATCGTCGGGAACTTCCTCATCAATGTCTCGCATGAGCTGCTGAAGTTCCGGATTGTCGTCCGTATCTTGTGCCGGAGGAGGAACGCGAGAAGAGCTAGGAGCAGCTCGTGAAGAACTAGCTCCCGGGGTTTGCTTACCGGGTCGAAAAGACCATAATCCGGTGTCTTCATCCAATTTCCAATCCGATTTTTTTAAGGATGTGATATTGATTGGGTTTTGGAGCGGGATAGGATTGTCGAGGGAGACATCTAGGCCGAGTTTGATAAACAAATTGCTTAGTAGACAACCATAAGGTAGGGTTTCTACATGCTTTGAAGGAATGACGTTTATGATATCGACAAGCGCGCTAAAGACAATATGTGGAAAATTGATTTTCTTTTTGTTCTTTATACAGTGCATCCACCATAAGTCCCTAGTACGTAGTGTGGAGTACCGACCTGCGGATGGTCTAAACCACCAAGAGATCATTAAGTGAAGAAATCGATCGTTGTGAGACCTAAGGGTACTGACACTAGCATTAGGGAGATATGGATATTCCACATCTTCCTTCTCATTATACAAACCATCATCATCTAAACCAAATTGTGTTGCTATAGCTTGGGAGTCAATAGTAACATATCGTCCTAATAGTTAGGACCTAATTGCTATAGTACCACACTGAGTTGTGTTCTGAATACACACTGCATTGGAATAAAAAATACGGATAAGTTGGTGAAAGACAATGGGTTGGAGAGAAAATAGTTTATCAAATTTCCATCTTCTAAGAATAGGGAGGTATTCAAAGTCAAGTTTTATCATAGCTTGTAGTGAAGGAATACGCTCTTCCCTAATACGATAGGATTGGAAGGAGTTCATGTAACTAGAGTACAATTCATCCCTACGGTTTTCAGGCATGTTAAAACAAGTACTAATGAGGGATGAAGGAATATTGGATGGATTTTGGGGTCTAGGAGCGGGAGGACGGTTTTGGTGAGACCGACTCGAGGATGACCTAGGGTGTTTGGGATTAGACATGGTTAAGGAAATTGGAAAGGAATATCACCTGCAATTTTTAAAACACATGTATGCACAAAAATCAATCCCAAAACTCAAATGAGTCCACAATAATTCAAGGTTTTCTAACATAATCCTAATGGGCAAAGTTTTGAAAACTATTTTAAAATAATATCATAATATGTATAGTTTTCATGAAAACAACACAATTGAATAAAAAACTACCACTAATTTTGATTTTTTTAATTCGAAATTTTAAAAAAAAATTGAGAAATTATGTGTTTTTGATGAAATTGATTGTTAAAACTATTTTAGAATCATCATATAACCAATTCCCGATAATTATTTCAAACTAGAACTAATCTAAACTAGTCTTAAATTCAAAAATAGAGTTTTTGTAAAAATACCTTGAAAAATTCGGATTGAGGGGAATGAGGAGTTGTTTTGTGCGATTTAATGATTGTAGCAGGTTTTTAGGATGAAAATCTTGATGAATCCGATGATTTTGAGCAAAAATAGAGATTTGAGGGAGAGAGGGGTCAAACGGCTGGTTTGGAGAGTTTTGGGGTTTTAGAAAAATGAAGAAGATGAAGCAATTTAACCTAAAACCCGACGGATGCATCGGTGCATGGTCTTATGCATCGATGCATATTCAAGGCATGCATCGGTGCATCATGCAGATGCATCGATGCACATTCAAAGGGATGCATCGATGCATTGTTAAGTGCATCGTTGCATTAAGCACAAAAATGTCAAAAATCCATTTTAAACACTTAAAATGCTAAATTATTTAGCTCTAATGGTTTTGGCAACTCATATATTGAAAATTAACCATGTTCAATCAATCAAGTTAATCTCTTAAAAATATTTGAACATAAAATTAATTTTCACCAAATAACATAAACTCCCCCTAACTAATGGCAATGATTGCAATCAAAAATTACTATTATAAGCATTTTTCATTTATTCTTAAAAGTGCTAAATATTATTTTAAACTCTAAGTGAAGATAGGTTGGCTAAACCTAATTCTCTCCTAAGTGTCCAAAATCTTTCTTTGTCTAAAGGTTTTGTAAAGATATCCGCTAATTGGTGCAAAGTATCAACAAATTCTAGAACTACATCTTCCTTAGTGACATGGTCTCTAATGAAGTGATGTCTTATTTCAATGTGCTTAGTTCTAGAGTGTTGGATGGGATTTTTAGTGAGACAAAAAACACTAGTATTATCACACTTGATAGGAATGGTACCAACTTCAATTCCATAATCAAAAAGTTATTGTTTCATCCATAAAACTTGTGCATAACAACTACCAACTAAAATGTATTCGGCTTCAGTAGTAGATAATGCAACACAATTTTGTTTCTTTGAAAACCAAGAAATCAGCATATTTCTAAGAAATTGGCAAGTACCGGAGGTGCTTTTCCTATCTAATTTGCATCCTCCATAATCCGCATCAGAAAAAGCATGCAAGCTAAAACTAGAGTCTCTAGGATACCAAAGTCCTAAACTAGGAGTGTCTTTAAGGTATCTAAAGATTCTCTTAACAGCTAGTAAATGTGATTCCTTAGGGCATGATTGAAATCTAGCACATAAGAAAACACTAAACATAATGTCTGGTCTACTTGCAGTTAGATAAAGTAGAGATCCAATCATTGACCTATATAATTTAACATCTACACATTTACCTCCTTCATCTAAGTCAAACTTTGTTGAAGAGCGTATTGGAGTGTCATGAGGTTTCCCATTTTCCAGTCCAAACTTCTTGAGTATATCTTTGACGTACTTAGCTTGATTGATGAAGATGCCATCTTTTCTTTGCTTGATTTGGAGTCCCAAGAAAAATGAGAGCTCCCCCTTCATGCTCATCTCAAACTCACTTTGCATTAGTTTAGAAAATTCTTGGCAAAGAACATCATTAGTAGAACCAAATATTATATCATCAACATAAATTTGAACTACTAATAAATCTTTACCTTTATGCTTCAAAAATAATGTAGTGTCAACCTTCCCTTTTGAAAAACCTTTTTCAATTAAAAAATTTGACAATCTTTCATACCAAGCTCTAGGAGCTTGCTTTAAACCATAAAGAGCTTTTGTCAATTTTAAAACATGATCCGGAAAATTTGAATCTTCAAAACCTGGAGGTTGTTCCACATACACTTCTTCTTTTATAAAACCATTTAAAAATGCACTTTTAACATCCATTTGATATAATTTAAATTCATTGAAACATGCAAATGCTAATAACATTCTAATTGCTTCCATCCTAGCTACGGGAGTGTATGTTTCATCATAGTCTATGCCCTCTTCTTGAGTATACCCTTGAGCAACAAGTCTAGCCTTGTTTCTCACTATATTACCACTCTTATCAAGCTTATTCCTAAATACCCATGTAGTACCTACAGTAGATTTATTACTAGGCCTTTCAACTAATGTCCATACTTTACTTCTCTCAAATTGATTTAACTCTTCTTGCATAGCCATAATCCAATGTTCATCATTTAATGCTTCTTTAATATTCTTAGGCTCTATGCATGAGATAAATGCAACATAATTACAAATATTTCTAAGAGAAGATCGAGTTGTTACCCCTTTTGATGGATCACCTATAATTTCACCATCCTTGACATAGTTGTACTCTCTTGGATAAGATACTTCCCTTTCTTCAATGGTTGGATTCTCAAGAGGATCATGAGTTTCCTCATTTTTCGTTTCTTCCTTTGATGATGGTTCTCCAACGTCATGTCTAACATCATTTGTATTTATAACACCTACATCATCATTCACACAAGAATCCTTCCTCGGAAGGGGATTATCATCGAAAACAACATGTATAGACTCTTCTACAACTAAAGTTCTTTTATTAAATACACGATAGGCTTTAGAATTTAATGAATAACCCAGAAAAATTCCTTCATCACTTTTAGCATCAAATTTGCAAAGGTTTTCTTTACCGTTGTTTAAAACAAAACATTTACATCCAAAAGGATGAAAATAACTAATGTTAGGCTTTTTATTTTTGAAAATTTCATATGGAGTTTTCTTTAAAATTGACCTAATCATTACTCGATTTACAACATAACAAGCGGTATTTGTGGCTTCCACCCAAAAATATTTTGGCAAATTATTTTCACAAAGCATGGTTCTAGGCATTTCTTCTAAAGTTCGATTTTTCTTCTCAACAACTCCATTTTGTTGAGGGGTTCTAGGTGCTGAAAAATTATGGCTAATACCGTTAGAGTTACAAAATTCAGTAAATCCAAGATTTTCAAATTCAGTTCCATGATCACTCCTAACACTAGTTATAGAGTAACCTTTTTCATTTTGGATTATTTTTGAAAACGTGATGAATTGTTCTAATGCTTCATCTTTAGTATTTAAAAATAGAACCCAAGTATATCTAGAATAGTCATCTACCAAGACAAATGCATATTGTTTTCCACCCAAGCTAGTAGTTCTAGTTGGCCCAAAAAGATCTAAATGGATCAATTGTAAAACTCTACTAGTTAATACATCATTAATGGATTTAAAAGAAACTCGCTTTTGTTTTCCTTTAGCACAAGCATCACAGATTTTATCATTATCAAATTTAAGCTTAGGCAACCCTCTTACTAGGTCTCCTTGAATTAACCGTTGCAAAACACTCATACTAGCATGTCCTAGTCTCCTATGCCATAACCAACTATCATGTTCATCCTTAGCAACTAGGCATAAATTAGTCATATCAAAAGAATCTAAATGCACCATGTATATGTTTCCTATTCTATGACCAACAAGCATAATCCGATTAGCTGTAATGTCAATGACTTTATAACCATTAATTTCAAATAAGACATTGAATCCTTTATCGCATAATTGACTAATACTCAATAGATTATACTTTAATCCATTCACATATAAAACATTTTTAATTTGTATGGAAGAGGTATTACCTATTGCACCAATACCTTCAATGTGACCTTTTGAATTGTCTCCAAAAGTCACTTCTCCTCCATTTTTGGCGTTAAACTCAATGAACCAGCCTTTGTCTCCGGTCATGTGTCTTGAGCATCCACTATCAAGGTACCATGAATTTGAATTTGTTTCCCGTGCCTTGTAGCAATGCTCATTTCCCTACAAACATAGATTAATTTTTGATTTTTGGTACCCAAATTCTTTTGGGTCCATATTCATTAGTTTCCAAAATCCTAGTCCCCTTAGGTATCCATTTGTGTAGGATATTTTTATCTTTAGTAGTAATGAGTTCTTTAGGAACCCACATACTTCTAACAATTTTTCCATTAGAGGTTCTTTGGGGACCTCTATGATTGTAGTTTCTAAAACTTTTTCTAACAAAGTTGGATTTTGAATTTCCACATTTTTCAAAATGTTTTGTTCCAACTTTATCAAAAGAAGTTTTAAGATCATCAATTTTCTTTTGATGATCATCATTGATCTTTGAAAGTAAATTTTGCAAATCTAAATTTTTCTTTTCAAACTCTTCTAGTTTGATTTGCAAATCTTTGATTTTACTTTCAAGATCGTTGTTGGTTTTGGATATGAGTTTGTTTTCATTTTTCAATTTTGAAACATCATTTTTATATTTTAAAAATAATTTCTCATAATCCGAAGCCAACCCATTATATTCCTCTAATAACTCATCATAGGATAAATCATCAAAATCGGATGAGTTAGAGGTTACCTTAGAATCTTCCCCAAATGCCATCAAGCACAAGTTAGCTACTTCTTGTTCCTCTTTATCGGAACTTTCTTCATCGCTCCATGTAGCCACATGAGCCTTGTGCTTATTCTTTGATTGACCCTTTTTCTTCAATTGTGGGCAATCATATTTGACATGCCCTGGCTTTTTGCATTCATATCAAATGATTGGGTCCTTCTCTTTCGGTTCATTTTTGAGGCCTTCATTTCGTTTGAATTTTCTTCCTCGATAAGGTCTCATCATTTTTCTGAACCGTTTGGCAAACAATGCCATTTCTTCATCATCATCATCGTTATTCGAATCACTCTCATCTTTTGTGGATTTGAGAGCAACTCCAATGTTTTTCTTCTTCTCCTTCTCCTTTGGGTACTCGTCAATCTTGTCGAGGTCCACCTCATCTTCGAGCATCATTTCATGAGTGAGGAGTGACCCAATTAGCTCTTCAAGAGTTAAGGACGTTAAGTCCTTAGACTCGATGATTGCCGTCTTCTTTGATTGCCACGATTTTGGGAGGGAGTAGAATAACTTCCTCACAAGCTTTTCATTTGAAACGATCTCTCCATATGATTTGAGACCATTGACAATCGTTGAAAATCTATCCGTCATAGCTTTGATATCTTCATTTGGTTTCATCCTGAAATTTTTATAGCTATGCGTTAGAATACTAATTTTAGATTTCTTTACCTCATTGGTACCTTCATGAGTGACTTGAAGTTTGTCCCATATTTCTTTGGCGGTTGTACACGATGAAACTCTTCCGTATTCATCTGGTCCAAGAGCACAAAAAATGATATGGATGGCTTTGGAGTTGAGCTGGAACATTCTTGTCTCTCCTTCACTCCACAACCTTGGATGAGTGAGACGTTTGATGTATCCTTCTTCTACAGCATTCCATGCTCCCATGTCACTTACTTGAATGAAGTTCATCATTCTATTCTTCCAATAGGCATAGTTATCTCCATTGAAGAAAGAAGGCTTATTGACGGGCATCGAGTCGAGACCGGAGTCGAAGTTTGAAGCGGAGGCCATTGATGACTTTGATTATCGATATAACTCTTCCCGAATCGAATCAAGAGGCGATTAAACCTTCAAATGAGTTAGGCTCTGATACCAATTGTTGAGTTAATTGATTGACTGAATCGGCCAAGAGGGGGGTGAATTGGCAATAAAAATTTTGGTAGAAGCTTTTGCAGAAAATTGAAAGAAATTGCACAGCGATTTAGAGTGGTTCGACTTTATAAACCAAAGTCTACGTCCACTACCTTAGCTATCCACACTAAGGATTTTCCAACAAATTCACTAATTTGTTCTTTCTTTTGAGGCCAAAGAGATAACCTTACAACTCCCTCAAGAATATACCCCAATTCTTGAGAACACTCTTTTCTCAAAGAGAAATACAAATTTGCAAACTTACAAGAAAAACCTCACAAGGCAAATATGTTTGCACAATTCTAGAACAAAGAAAGAACACTCAAGAATAAATACAATTGAGCACAATAAGTGTTCTTGAAAGCAAAATGAATATTGAATGAAAAATAGGCTTGAAATGCTCAAACTTGAGGTTTGATGCTTTCTCTTTGATTCTCTCTTGATTCTAATTGCTTGATGTTTCTTATTTTTGATCAATGGCTTCTAAACTTGTTTAAATACTCCTTGAATCAATTCTGAACATTGGTGATAATTAGTGGAGTCAATATAGCCGTTATTATGTGAAAACAATTAATTTTCTAGGTGGGAGCGTCTCATGCATCGATGCATGACCATTATGCATCGGTGCATTAGTGTAAAATTTCAAATATTTTGACCGTTGGACTCCTAGTGCATCGGTGCACTAAGAGTGCATCGATGCATGAAGTGCATTCGATGTTTGAAAAATAGCCTGTGCATTGATGCATGGCTTGTGCATCAATGCATTCGATGTTTGAAAATATTTCAAGTGCATCGATGCATGGAGAGTGCATCGGTGTATGAAATGCATTTGATGTTCAATTAAATCATAAGTGCATCGATGCATGGTTTGATGCATCGGTGCATCACCTTGAATAATTGTTTTAAGGCTTGATTTTGGTTCAAAATACTTTGTGAAAATTGTTTCAAAAATAGTTTAAGTACAAATCACAATTTTACACATTTAGTAAGGATTAAAATTGATCTTGAAAAACTTGGAGTAATAATTTGATATTCGATTAATTGAATCGAATATAATTTGTAAAATCATTTGTAAAATCTTAAAATTCATTTAACTTAATTTGTTATATCGAAATATCAAAAATGTTTTCAACATTGAATTATTAATGAACTTTAGAATGGAATTTTAATATTTTTTTTATTTCGATTGGAGTAAGATTCAATTGCTTTAAGGTATGAGAGATCGATTTTTCTCAGTAGGAAATAATTAAATATTATCATATTTCGTCCAAAAATTCAAAGAATATTATTTGTAGGGGATCTTAAATTAAATTGGACTCGAACTCGTAAATTTAATTGCAAAGACAATTTATTAATCGACTAGGAACTGATTTAGGGTGTTGTGGGGATGTTAATCCTTACCCACATGTAACCGACTCCCGAACTCAAATTTTGGTAACACTGACCACGAGTTTATTGGTTTAATTAAAATTAATATTTTACTAAAATGGAAAATACATTTTTGGGTGCCCAATCACACCCTAATCAAAGATTGGTGGTGACTTCTTGAACCACGTTTTATCATTAATTGGTCACTAAAATTATTTCAAAACGAGACCCCTACTATTTTCAGAAAATAGTTTCGATAGCTTGGCGACTCTGCTAGGGAAGTTTTTTTAGAGAGTCAGGCCATTAGTCGACTAATTAATTGTCTTTGCAAATGAAAGTTATAAGTTCGTCCTAATTTGATTTTTGATCCCTTGTGTGGTTTGAATAATATTTTCACTTGTAATTTGATTAACCACTAAATAGTTGTACTAATTTGTTTGCTAATGTTTTGAGAGTAAATAAATGTTCAAGTTTTTAAGACTTCTGTTTTGTGTTGATTGTTTTTTTCCGCTTTTCCTCACACACTGCACAACTGCATTTGCATAACATGTGCTAAAACCCCACTCCATCCTATTTAAGTAGGAGTGAGAAAATACTCCCTCTTGTGGTTTTTACCTCCGTATAGGGTAGTGAATCGCTTATGATCCTCGTGCCTTATGGTCCTCATGATGGTTTTCACCTCCGATAAGGACAATTTGAGAATCTCTTACTTTAGAGACAAACCCAACATATTGTAAGCTTAGAACCCAGATAGAGCCTTACCCAGGTCATAAGAATCTCGCGAGAAGAGTACACAAGGAAAAGCCTTTTTGAGCCTTTTAATTTTTGTAGTGTAATTTTGATTCCCGAATAAATGTATGTGAACTAGAGATCATGTGGTTAGGTTTATTTTTTCGAATAAGCATGTGAACTAGATGGCATGAGGTTAGTATTTTCTATGAAAAAAGGATGTGGGTAGAAATCCTATTTGGGTAGGATCTACTAAAGCATGATTGGGTATCCAATATTTGGGGTAGGTTTTATCGACAAATTATATTATGTCCGATTAATTCCTTTATGATTATTGACTAATTTTCTATTATCCTTTTGTTTTATTTTGTTCTCATTTTGCATTGCACTATTCATCCCATGGTATTGATCCGTGACCGATGTCCATATAGAAGGCTAGTAATATGGAAAGAAGGATTCAAAAAGAGGTAAAAAACAATGTAGACGTTCTGAGATGGTCTGAGCAGTCCCAACTAATGAATGGAGACAATTTTATAGCCTGGGTACGTGTCAAATCTGATTGGGTACACTCACATCAATGTCCGTCAAAATGACCTGAGAAAGCTGAAAGCGATTTGGGGAAAGTGGGAAACATCCAATAAGTAGTTGTTTTATCAACTCTATGGTGACATCTCGTATCTCTTAGATGTTCTGATTAATCAAAATCTGTCTAGAGTTCCTGCACAGTTCTGGAACCCCGCCTATAGTTGTTTCACTTTTGGCTGAGTGGACATGACACCTACCATAAAGAAATACCACACATTGATTCATTGTCCAAGATTCCAAGCAAACAAGGTGTACACCAATCCGACAAATACTCCTTCCTTCAAGAAGAAATTACTTCTGATGACCGACATGAGTGAATAGTGGGTCGTAAAAGGCATCAAAAGGAAGGGAGATAACGAGTGCATTACCTAGACCGCTATGAGAGAAGTGATCGATCGTCATCCCGATAGAAAAAATATTGATCATCATCCCGACATGTTGATGTATCAGTGGTTGATTTGTTCGAGAGAATGGATAGACATGTGGATCCCATTCCGGCTATCTTGGTAGAAACGTTTCGGTCCTTGAATTTTTGCAGACGAGAAGGAGAATGATACTTCATAGGGTGTGCACCGCTATTCTTAGTCTGGATAATCAGTCACTTCAAACACGTCGAAAGTTTCACTGAAGAGAAGTGGATGGTCATTTTCAAAGATATCCAAGACAGTGATATATTGTGGCAAGCTTCTTGGAATGTCTCCTCAGACATACTTTATAGTTATAAAGAAAGAGATTGTGTTTCGTTGCCAAGCATATATGGTTCTATAGGGTATGCATAGGGTATGCTTCGTTACTGGTTTCCAAGTAGTATGGGTCGAGACAGTTCGTTCCAACAACTTGGGATTTATCTAGGTCTGAGTTCGTATTCAAAGGAGAGCACTACAAGAATAAAGTCAAAGGGGTTACCGATGCATGGAAGTACACTCGTAGGGTAAATCTCTTTACCTTCGACTTAAGGCTATTACAAGAGTACGAGGAGTGGAGAAGCAACAGAGTTAATGATAATATCCCGATGGCCAATCCTGAAAATACTCAACCTGTGGAAGAACATCTCAGAGTGGTACCATCTTCGGTAGAACAAGCCAGACTTGAATTTGAGGCCGAAAGGAAACAATAGAAGGAGACGTTACAGAGAATGAAGGATGAGACATACTAGAAAAACTTGGAAATCGATATCTAAAAGGGTCGAACTGACAGGATTGAAACGATAGAAAAACATCTCAAATTGGATTTCGATGATCTCTTATCTTACCAGCAAATAATTAAGGCTTAGATGGCCACTAGATCAAGTAAGTCTCCTGCTAAATGGAGACAGGAAGTGGCAAGTTTAAAAAGAGAAGTTAGGGAAAGTAGTGAAGAGCTTAAGCAGAGTAGACATTATGCAAAGTTACTTTCAAGAGAAGATAGTGCACTAGAGCAACAACTACAAGAGAGTCGGGCCCAGAACGAGAAACTGAAAGGTAGAATCTTGAGTTTAGAGATAACTTAGGATAATATCGAATTCGAGGTTCAAACCATGCGAAAGTTAAAAACTTGAAGAAGCGTGTTAATGAAATTAAAGCTCTGGCTCTAGATTTTTAGATAAGGGAAAGTGAACAACTGATAGTCCCCTATGAAGGAGTTATATAGTGGCACCATCTCTGGGAACAAGCTCAGTGGAGGGTTAAGCAAAGGGATGACCTCATCGCGAGCTACCTACAACATGCTCGAGGAGTAGCTCAATACTTGGTTGACTTATTACAAGAAGATGATGCTGTAAGCGAAGGATTGGAGCCTGAGGCTGAAGAAGCTAGGAGGATTTTAGATTTACTTGGGCACATGCAACAATTATAAGAGATATCTTAGATTTATCTATGATATGTTTAAGCCTTGTAACGAAACTTCATTTATAATAAAAGGATGTTCTAAGTAATCGTTGTAGAATCAACACCTTGGTTTGCATTTACATTGCATCAACATTGCATTTACTTTTTGCATTGCGATTTATTCATTAATAGTCATCTTTTTCATATTCATTAATAAAATAGCAATTTTAATAAAATGGTTGTATGGTAGAATACTAGAAACTTCTAAGCATCCGTACCATACTCGAAAAAAGGGAATGAATGAAAGAATTACCTAGATTGAGAGGACTCAACTCGAAATCCAAGAGAGTTTCAGGAAATCTCAAGAGGAGATATGAGAGCAAGTGTTGAAAGCACATAATGATATGATGGAAAGGTTGGCAAGTATGTAGCAAGGAAAGAACACAAGTCGGGAAGAGACTCCAATTGTCGATGCTCTTTTCGAGAAACATGTGTATCCCCCAAGCTTCGAACCATGGGCTGATCGTGGAAAGGCTCCTACTGTTGGTTCATCCGAAGAACCCTTATATCCAACTGGCTTTACACAATCACATGTTAGGGCACAATAGACAACGACTGCTCAGCCAAGAAGAATACACATAAACTTACCTGACACTTTTGTATATCTGTACCCTGTTGAAGATGTCCCAAATTTTGATGAGGAGGGTGACAAAGAGCAGAGTAAGCAATTTAAGGAGGAATGGGAATAAATGAAAGATGAAATGTAGAACTATGTTTCGATATAATAAATTAAGGCAAAATGATTTTGGACTTGAATTGAATTTATTCAAAGTTTTCAAAAGATTTCAAAAATAATTTAAATTCCATTAAATTCAGATTTGAGAAAAAATATTAAGATGTACTGATGCCCCTATGAATGGGTATCAATACCCCTATGAAGGCTCAAACATCGAATGCAAAATGAGTATTGATACCAAGCAAGGGTATCGATACCATAGTGCAAAGTAGTACCGATGCCCCTTAGGCTGTATCGATACTACAAGGCTCCAACGGCTAGTTAAATTTGAATTTAACAAAGGTAATACCGATACCCCATATAGGGGTACCGATACCCCCTGTTCTGGATAGCTTATTTTTGTAGAAAAATAATCACCAAACGACTCTAAAACATCCCCAATGGCTAGATACGACTTCAAACTCATTTCAAGCTATAAAAACAAGCTGAGGACACTTGAAGAAGTAAGAGAACAACTATCCAAGCAATCAAACACAAGAGAAGAGTTTTTCATTCTTTTTCCATCTTTCTCTTGTAAATATTTCTGTTCTTGGGAGCTTAATTCTTGTAAACACCTACCTTAGAGAGGTTTTCTTGTTTACATTTCCTTTCATTGTAAAGGGGTTTTGGTTTTAGATAAGTCTGCTAAAAGCTAGGGAAAGGTTCTAGTTTAACCTGTGAAAAACTAGAGAATTTGCAAAGGTTATCTCTTTGTCTTGTAAAAAGAAAGAACAAATTAGTGAATTTGTTGGAAAATCCTTGGTGAGGAGCTAAGGTAGTGGATGTAGACTTGATTCAGAAGTAGAACCACTATAAATCGCTGTGCAATTTTCTATCTTTCAAACTCCTTACTCCCTAAACACAAAAACTGACCCGACCCCTCTTGGCGAACCCCTTCGGTTGTCGATTCGAGCTTCCAAAAAATCCTAACAATCGGTATCATAACTTGACTAATTATAAGGCTTAACATCCTTGAGAAAATCCTCAAAGAAGCTCTACCGATTCCTAATGCAACCGAAAAAGAAATGGCTTAAACCTCTGGTGCCTATTACATTAAAGATTTACCTATTGTGCATTCACAAACGGTCAACAAGCCACCCTTCTTCAATGGAGCAAATTACGCCCATTGGAAGAATAAGATGATGTTCTTTATTCGAGCCTACGATCTAGGAGCTTGGAAATCAATCATGAAGGGTTACTCCACTCCACCCGATGAGATAGATGATTGTAGTAATGAAGAGAAGAAAAAGTTCCAGCACAATGCCAAGGCTATGCACATTAGCTTTTGTGCTTTAGGCCCAGATGAATATGGAATAATCTCATATTGTTCTAGTGCCAAAGAGATTTGAGATAAGTTCCTAGTCACTCATAAAGGAACCGATGAAGTGAGGGAAACAAAGATAAGTCTTCTCAACCATAGCTACGAAAATTTCATGATGAAACCCGATGAAGACATCAAAGTTATGACGGATAGATTTTCCGTGATTGTCAAAGATCTCAAGGGATTTGGAGAAGTAATCTCTAATGATAAGCATGTAAGGAAGATGATCTACGCTCTTCTAAAGTCTTGGCAATCGAAGAAGATGACTATTATCGAAGCTAGAGACCTAAAGTCTCTCACTCTCGATGAGCTAATTGGTTCTCTTCTCACTCATGAGATGTTGTTGAAGGAATAAGAAGAAGGTGAATAGAAGAAAAACAAGAAGAAGGAGATAGGCATTACCTTTAAATCCACCAATAAAAGCTATCAAGATTCAAGTGATGAAGTGGATGAAGGCAATGATGAACAAGAAGATGAGATGACCAAGCTCTTAAAGGAATTCAAGAATTCATGATTTCCAAGGAAGTGAAACATGAATCAACCAAGAAGAAGAGTCCCCTGGTGTGCTTCAATTGTCAAAGAAAGGGACATGTCAAATATGAAATGTCCTCTTCTAAAGAAAAAGGGGTCAAGCAAGAAAAATGCATTTGTTGTATATTGGAATGATGAAGATGACTTTAATAATGAAGATGAAGTAGTCAACCTATGCCTCATGGCCACCAAAGAAGAATTTGAGTTATATTCTAACTCAAATGAATTTAATTCATTTACTTTTGATGAGTTACAAGATGCTTATAATAGGTTGTATTTGGGATTTGAGACCATGAATTCCAAATATACAAAATTAATTTCAAAACTCAAAATTAAAGATAAATCGATTTTGAAAATAAAAGTCGATTTTGAAAATCAAAATGAAATTTTGAAAAATGATTTAGAGTTTCAAAAATCAAAATAAATGATTTAGAAAAAGAAAATTTTGATTTAAAAGTTAAGCTTGAAAGCTTATCAAAAGAAAAAGAATTAATTTCTAAAAACAACCTATTATGTTTAGAAATGAAAAAAATGCTCGCACTGTCATTTTAATGGTCACAAGGAACATACTTGTCCTTTGAAGAAAGGAAAACATTTTAAAATTAGACAAGTATGGGTTCGAAAGGAACAAGGGACATTGAAACTAATGTTCAAGGATCCAAAGCAATTTGGATACCAAAATCCACTTAAATGTCTCTTGTAGGTGTGTGGGAGCAATGGTGATGAAAGTAATGATATTCAAGATGCTCTAGCCACACATGAAAAAGGAATGGGTAACCTCTAAGCTTAATGCTTTTAATTTTGGTTATTTAGTTGCGCATTTGATTTTAATCATGCATGAGTTTTTGTTTTAAATGATTATGCATTATTGTTTTAATCTCATGTATGTTAAAAAGATTTTATGATAAACATTTTAAAGTTTTAATGATTTTTCATAATTTTTAGTTCATCATAATAAAATTTTGGTCAAAATTGGTTTTAATGCAAATGATATCTCTCTAACAATTGATATCAACTTTTCAAATACTTTGATTTTAAATGCAAATGATATCTCTCTAACAATTGATATCACTTTTTTTAATGCATAACATTTTTTTTGAAAACTTTATGCATATGTACTTAATTTCAAAAATTGATATTGCATAAAGTATTTTACACTTGGATATATTGAATTTCATTTGCTACTAACATGTTTGTTATTCTTTGTTAAAATTCAATATTTGTTTAAGTGTCAAGATGTTAAAGCTAAATTTTGTTTGGAATGCACTTATTGAGGGGGAGCTTTGATTTTTCAAATGTCAAATTTACCACTTACTCTCCAATGTTATTTTAGAACTTTAAAGATTGAATTATTTTTGACATAACAAAAAAAGGGGATAAATATGGTTTGAAAAATTCAATTTCTTAATGAAAAAGGGGAGCTTAACATTTTCATATATTTTCTAACAATTGATAACAATTGATATCTTTTTAATAATTGGTGTCTTTTTCATTAAACATTTTATTAAGGGGGAGTTTTGCCTAAAACAAATTTTCAAATGTTTTGTTATATCAAAAAAGGGGAGATTGTAGAACTATGTTTCGATATAACAAATTGAGGCAAAATGATTTTGGATTTTAATTAAATTTATTCAAAGTTTTCAAAAGATTCAAAAATAATTCAAAGTCCATTAAATTCAGATTTGAGCAAAAATATTAAGAGGTACGAATACCCCTATGAATGGGTATCAATACCCCTATGAATGGGTACCGATACCTCTATGAATGGGTATCTATACCCCTATGAAGGCTCAAACATCGAATGCAAAATGAGTATCGATGCCATGCAAGGGTATCGATACCATAGTGCAAAGTAGTACTAATACCCCTTAGGCAGTATCGATACTACAAGGCTCCAGCGGCTAGCAACAACTAGTTAAATTTGAATTTAACAAAGGTAGTACCAATACCCCATATAGGGGTACTGATACCCCCTATTTTGGATAGCCTATTTTTTGTAAAAAATAATCCCCAAATGGCTCCAAAACATCCCCAACGGCTAGATACGACTTCAAACTCATTTCAAGCTATAAAAACAAGATGATGACACTTAAAGAAGTAAAAGAACAACTATCCAAGCAATCAAACACAAGATAAGAGTTTTTCATTCTTTTTCTATCTTTCTCCTATAAATATTTCTGTTCTTGTGACCTTAATTCTTGTAAACACCTATCTTAGAGAGGTTTTCTTGTTTACATTTCCTTTCATTGTAAAGGGGTTTTGGTTCTAGCTAAGCCTGCTAAAAGCTAGGGAAAGATTCTAGTTTAACCCATGAAAAACTAGGGAGTTTGTAAAGGTTGTCTCTTTGTCCTGTAAAAAGAAAGAACAAATTAGTGAATTTGTTGGAAAATCCTTGGTGAGGAGCTAAGGTAGTGGATGTAGACTTGATTGAGAAGCCGAACAATTATAAATCACATTGCAATTTTCTATCTTTCAATCTCCTTACTACCTAAACACAAAAACCGACCTGACCCCTCTTGGCGAATCCCTTTGATTGTCGATTCGAGCTTTCAAAATCCTAACATGAAATCTGAGCCATGAAAGAAGAAACTAGCATGTATGGGATCAATTCTAAGGAGGTACGTATGGTTCCTGATTTAGTGCTACCACCCAAGTTTAAAATTCTAGATTTCAAAAAGTTTGATGGCACAAGATGTCCTTTTGCACACATTACTATATTCTACAGAAAAATGACCCACTATGTGGGGGATGATCAACTATTAATCCATTGTTTTCAAGAGAGCCTGGCAGGATCAGCTATCCGTTGGTACAATAAGTTGTGCAGGGCTCAAATTAAATCCTGGAAGGACTTGGCTTAAGCTTTTTTGGAATAGTATAAGAACGTAAAAGATGTGAGGCCTAATCAAATCATGTTGTAAAACATAGAGAAGCGGTCCAACGAGCTTCAACCAATATGCCCAAAGGTGGAGGGATGTGGCTGCACAAGTTCATCCACCGCTTGAGGAAGAAGAAACCAACATGCTCTTTATAAACACTCTGAGAGCTCCGTTCTTTGGCCACCTTGTAATATCCCAAATATCAGGTTAGGGACTATGTTGAAAAGATTAGAAATTTGATGTTTTAATTGAATAATGTAAAAGATGAGAAAATGATTTGAAATAGTATGTTGAACTAAATTGTAACAATAGATGAATTAAGAGGGAATTTTGGTCCTTTTAGGGGTAAATGAATTTAAAATTCATTTGTAATAAGCTATTAAAGAAAAATGCGGAAATGGGGAAAAGGGAAAAGAAATTATCAAAAGCCATCTCTCTCTTTTATTCTTCTTCCCCGTGGAAAAGCCATCCCCTATAACAAAGGTGAGATTTCAATTTGATGGTCTATCCTTGTTTTTTTGGTTAGTTATTGAAGCCTTGAGCATAATAGAAGCTTAAGGAAGGATTAAATGAGATTAAAACTATGAGATAATGGAAATAATGAAGATTATAGAAAATGAGTTTTGAAATGATACGTTAAGATTTGAGTGTTTATTGATGTTTGCTAGTAGTTTTGACTTGTCAAAGAGGTAAATGAGAGATTAGAAGCAATGGATGAGTTTAAAAACAAGTTAGAAAATGTGGTGTGATTCTTAGAGTCAAGTGATATAGAAGGATGCTAGATGTTTTAAGTATCTAAATGAGGAAAAATTAGTATGTATAAGTAATGAAGAGTTTAGTAGCATTATGGGAGGTAATCCTAACGAAAATTGACTTCATTTGTGTAATAATCGGGGTAAAAACTGGAAAATTTGGGCAAGGGTATCAGTATTGATAGAACAGTACCGATACTATAGGCTAAAATGGGATAAATTAACTGAGTAGTATCGATACCATGGTAAGGGTATCGGTACCAGGAAACATCGAATGGTATCAATACCGGAAGGGGTATCGGTATCATAGTATGGTAGTATCGATACCATGGAAAGGGTATCGATACCAGGAAACATCGAACCTAAAATGGGTATCAATACCAAAAGGGGGTATCTGTATCATAGTATAGAAGTATCGGTACCATGGTAGTAGTATCGATACTATTGAGCTTGTAATGGCCAATTAGGTTGAAATTGTTATAGAAATTGAGATAATGATATTTTGAATATTCTTAAAGTATAATGGTTACGAAATATACTACCATTGGGTATAGTACATGTTTTAATGGATGCTTGAGTATATTGGAACCAAGCTCCCGAGACAAACAAAATTAAGGGTAAAGGCGAAGTACCAGAATAATCAGCCTTATGTTTTGGATACTTAGCGAGGAATGTCAGGTGAGTGCATTTAATTATATACGTACATGATACAATAGTCATAGTTGTAGAAATTATTAATGTATGTATGGTGATTACCAAATTGCACTAAGTGTGCTAAAATGTTAAGAAATTCATACTAAGTGTATGAATTTCTGTATTGGGCACTTTGTGTGCTAAAATGTTAAGAAATTCATACTAAGTGTATAAATTTCCATATTGGGCACTTTGTGTGCAAATTGTTAAGAGATTCATACTAAATGTATGAATTTCCATATGGGAAATGTGAGTATAAACATAATAACTACATAATAAGGAAATAGATCTTTATATTGGTATTGGGTATGCTAACCACATAGATTATAGAAATGGTTGAGAAATGACGGTATAGGCACTACGTGTGCATCTTAATAAATGAACAGGAATAAGAAGTTGGTAAATTACCATGTGAGGACTAAGGGTGCAAATGTATAAGGGTTATAATAAATTAAAAGAGAGTTAATTGATATTAAAAGTAAGTATTAGAGTAGAAATTATTCCAAAATAAAAAATTTAAGACCTAACTATGCATATATCAGAAATGTGTCAATTATGCCAGTTAGATGAAAGGCTAAATGCCTTTGAGTAAAAGACTAGATGTATAAAAATATATAATGGTGTATAAAAGACATCAAAAGATGCCATAAATGAAATGTATAATGGTGTATAAAAGGCATGAAAAGATGCCATAAATGAAATGTATAATGGTGTATAAAAGGCATGAAAGGATGCCATAAATAAAATGTATAATAGTATATAAAAAGGCATGAACGGTTGCCATAAGTGAAAATGAAAAATGGTGCATTACAAGCATGAATGGATGCTTTCAATGAAAATAAAGAAAAATGAATAAAGAGATAAATGGAAAAAGAAAAATATAAAGGAAGATAGGTATATAGGCGTACTAGAAATCATTAAGGCAATTGTAAATGGAATACGGTTTAATTTAGAAGGATTATAGGATCCTTAAAGAACATACGATTTAGTATGAACCAAATAAATATAAGATGTATCCAGAAAGATTTCTTAAAATATTGTGTCTCACTAAGTAAATACTTAATGTGTGTTGCTTCCACGCGTAGGTAAAAGAAGAGATAAATCAAATAAGGAGTGCAACAGTAGCAATGCATATAATCAATTAAGGTTGACTCATCAGTAATATTATGACAATCTTATTCAGTTTGAGAACTTAGTTGGCATGCAATTAATCTATGATAAATATTTTTTTAATGTAATTAAGTGATAGTTTTAGTATGTTGCTTTTAGAAATATCATATTTTTTTGTTGATCAAATTGAAACAAATTTTTACAGATTTTTCAAATGTCAAACATTTTATAAAGTGATGTGACATACTTGTCTCGTGTACGGAAAGGTATATGAGGGATGGGTGTTACACACCTCATAAATTCATCCAAGAGCTTTGCAGATGTGGTCACAGCAGGAGAATTGATCGAAATGGAGATCAAGAATAGAAAACTTGACGGAGGATAATCTAGAAGGAAACTGGTAGTGAAAAAGAATGACAATGAGGTCATTAACGTGAGGAAGTATGACTCCAAAAACATTACTGTGTCCCTACCTCAAGCCACTGGGTCGTCTACACAGAAACCTGCCAGACAAGGGGCGAGAGAATCAAGGCAAGAAAGGGAAAGGATTTAATTTGACCCGATCCCCATGACCTACAAAGAATTGTTTCAAATCTTATATGATAAGCATGTGGTGTCACCTTACCACACTTTACCAATGCATCCTCCTTACTCTAATTGGTATGATGGCAATGCCCAATATGAATATCACACGGGGGCATCAGGGCATTCAATAGAAAATTGCATTTTCATTAAAAAATTATACAAAGATTAAGACATAGGAACATTATCAACTTTGGTGACAGTGAGCAACCCAATGTGGCTCAGAACCCATTGTCAAACCATGTGGGGCAGGGGTCAATGCAATTATCAAGGAGAGATGAAAAAGATTATAATCGAGGTGAATGAGGTGAAGTCACCCATTCATTGGGTGTGGAGGTAGATGATCATGGTAGGCTTGCTGGTCTCTAACGTGGTTGATAGGAGTAAGTATGCATGCCCATACCATAGCTGTGAGGGTCATACCATACATGAATGTGCTGAGTTTCGAGCTTTGGTGCAAAGACTGATGGATAACAAGGAAATGAAATTTTACCAAGAAGATGTTGAGAAGGAGAAAGTAGAGATTAATGCATTTGAGGGTTCATCCAAGAGAGTCTACAATGCCAACTGCCCTCTGGTCATCACATCAAAAACTGGTGTGGCAGAGAGAGTAACCCATAAAGTGGTGATCACACCCCCGTCTTCTTTCCCTTATAAGGATAATAAACAGGTCTCTTAGAGACACGAGTGCCAGTTGGATAACGTGGGTGTTTTAGAGGTCACCAAAAGAGAGTTGAGATACTGCTGAAAGATGATGAGCCAGTCATTAATGAATCTGTAATGGAGAACGAGGCTATGAAGTTTTAATTTTTTTTGAAGAATAGCGAGTACAACATCGTCGAACAGCTACACAAGCTACCTGCTCATATCTCGATCCTAGCAATTTTGCTAAGCTCCGAGGCAAGCTGATAATTTCATCTCTTTTTTCGATGACGAGATCCTGTCCGGGATGGATAGCAATCCCAAAGCCCTGCATATTTCTATCAGGTGTAAGGGGCATATGTTATCCTGGGTGCTACTTGACAATGACTCTACACTAAATGTAATGCAATTGGTGACCCTGAAGAAGTTACAGGTCAACAGTATGCACATGAGAAATTGCTAAAGCATCGTTCGAGTTTTTGACGGAATGAAAAGAGAGGTGTTGGGGAAGATTGATATCCATTTGACCATAGACCCGTCAACTTACAAGGTTGAATTCCTTATCATGGATATCATGCTGACCTATAATTGCTTATTGGGAAGGCCTTAGATCCACCAGGCATGAGCAGTGCCACCAACTCTACATCAGAAGCTCAAGTTCATAATTGAGGGAAGATTGGTGTACCTTAATACCGAGGAAGACATTATTGCTTCCGTAACTACTACCACTCTATATGTTGAAGTGGAGGAAGAAGTTGTGGAGTGCTCCTTCAGGTCTCTGGAGTTTGTTAATGCCACTTTTATGGCTAAGGGAAAGAAAATATCGAAGCCTAGAATGTCCAATTGTACCAGAATGGAACTGAAAATGACTTTGAGAAGGGGAGCCAAGGCTAGAAGAGGGCTGAGGAGTCGCCTACAGGGATCTGTTAGTCAAGTTTTTCCCATCATCAAGAGAGATCGCTTTGGCTTGGGATACCACCCGACCTTGAAGGAAAAGCTGAAAGGTATTTAGAAGATCCAGGAGATGAGGAGAGCAAGGCTAATCGGGGAGGATAAAGCCTTTGACTTTTCCGCTGCTGTGTGACACCTTTATATACGGAGGCCATATGTTTCAGGGAGGCCATAAGCTAAAAAGCCAGTCGTTGAGAATGCCTTGAGGGATTTGGTCATAAATGTGATATCATATGATGAGATTGAAGAAAGAAGAGCTATGGGAATTTATCCAACACCACCAGGCTTCGTGCTAAATAGTTGGGCTGCAGAAGAATTACCTGTAGTTTACAAAACTTTTTCAGAGTAATGCACAATTTTTTCCCTATTTTTTAAAACCCGGGGCAATATGTGATATTTTGTAAAGGGTTAATCTATTTATTTTTAAAATATTTAATGAAAGATGCATTCCTATCAATTCACAAAGTGGCAAACATTCTCCCGTGCATATTTTTTTTCATTCTTTATTTATTATATATTATTATTTCATTATATTTTGATATGGGATAGTTTTATCATGTATGTGTATATGTATATATATCCTCTCATCCGTTATTCTTTCAGGACCTCCGATATCAATAGTATGAATCCTGATGACTCTGACCTGGAGATATATTTCAAGTTGCCCATATGTCAGGGGAAGTCGAGGGTTATGATAATGATGAGGAATGTGACTTACCTTATGAACTGTTAAAAATGGTTGAGAGGGATGCCTCATGCAGAGCCCATTGTAATTTTGAATCTGGGATAAGAGGAAAATAAGAAAGAGATAAAGATTGGCACCACCCTATATGCTGAGGGACGATAAAGTCTGATTAAACTGGTTCAAGAGTACAAAGACATGTTTTCTTGGTCATATGATGACATACTATGTTTAGATACTGAGTTAGTGGTACATAAATTGATGATAAAGACAGAATGTAAACCGATACAACAAAAGCTCAAAAGGATGAGACCCAAAATACTGTTGAAAATTAAAGAAGAAGTAAATAAATAATTCGATGATGGGTTCCTGAAAGCAACCAAGTATCCGGAATGGGTAGTAAACATTGTTCTAGTACCCAAGAAGAGGGGAAAGTTTGCATGTGTGTTGACTACAAAGATCTTAACAAGGCCAACCCAAAAAATAATTTCCCTTTGTCACACATAGACACCCTGATAGACAATACTACTGGAAACTCCCTATATTCATTCATGGATGGGGTTTTGGGTTACAATAAAATAAAGATGCATCTAGAAGATATGGAAAAAACTATGTTTGTCACCAGGTGGGGCACATTTTGCTAGAAGGTGATGCCATTTGGGCTAAAGAATACAGGGGTAATATACCAGAGAGCCATGTTAACACTATTTCACGACATGATGCATAAAGAAATAGAAGTCTATGTTGATGATATGATTGTTAAGGCCAAAACGGAGGATGAACACGTAGATAATCTAAGAAAACTCTTCTAAAGATTAAGAAAATGCCAACTAAAACTTAATCCAAGCAAGTGTACATTCAGGGTAGTTATGGGAAACCTCTTAGGGTTTGTAGTGAGTAAAAAGGGATTGAAGTAGATCCAGACAAAGTCAAAGCTATTCAAGATTTACCTCCCCTACAAACACAAAAATAAGTTCAAGGATTTCAGGGAACATTAAACTACATCTCCCGATTTATTTCATAATTAACCAAGAAGTGTGATCTTATTTTTGCCTTCTCCATAAAAATAACCCAGGGTTATGGAGCGATGATTGCCAAGGAGCTTTTGAAGCAATAAAGGGATATTTATCGAATGCTCCGACCACCAATCTTATGCAAACCAATAATTCTTTACTTGTCAATCTTCGAGAATTCAATGGGTGTGTATTAGGGTAGCATGACCAAACCGAGAAAAAAGAAAACAATCTACTACCTCAGCAAAAAGTTAACTGATTGCAATGCAAGGTACTCACCAATCGAAAAGTTGTGTTGTGATTTAGTTTAGACTACTTGAAGGCTCAGGTAGTATATGTTGTATCACACTACTTGGCTGATCTTTAGACTTGATCCTCTGAAATATTTAATAGGTGTACCTGCTTTATCTAGGAGATTAGCTCGTTGGTAGATTTTATTGTCTGAGTTGGACATCAATATGTAAGCCAAAAAGTAGTTAAAGGGAGTGTTATAGCCAATTTCATTGCAAGCAGGGCTTCAGAATATTATGAATCGTCGAACTTTGATTTCCTAGACGAAGATTAGATTAATATTTCAGCTGAAGAGGCAGTTTCCTCTATTGATGAGCATTGGAAGATGGATTTCGATGGTGTTTCGAATGCCTTGGGGTACGTGATTGGAGTAATTTTGGTATCGCCTAATGGAGAATAATATCCTTTCACCGGCTGTTTGAATTTCAATTGCACAAACAACAATACTGAGTATGAAGCTTGTATTTTGGGTCTCAGAGCTTCCATTGAGCGTAAAGTAAAAACACTCAAAATGTATAGGGATTCAGCTATGGTAATTTATCAACTTAGAGGTAAATGGGAAATGAAAGATACCAAGTTGGCGAAGTACCTAAAGTTGGTCCTGGAACTCATCACAGAGTTTGAGGAAGTGATCAATGCCAGATGCTCTAGCCACTTTGGCAGCAACCTTTAAAGTAAATGAGCATTCAAATATGATGCCCATCGAGATGCAAGCTTATGAGTATCCAGCCCACTGCTATAGCATAGAAGAGGAAGATGATGGAAATCCCTGGGTATCATTATTATGATATCCTGCAATACATCAGATATCAAAGTTACCCTGAGCAGGCAACTGAGAATGACAAAAGAACTATTCAAAGAATGGTTGTAGGATATGTGCTTAATCTTGTACAAGAAAAGTCATGATCAGGTTTTGTTGAGGTGTATGGATGCCAAAGAAGCTAAAATGATCATTAAAGAAGTACATGAGGGAGTATGTCGTACCCATGCTAATGGACATGCAATGGCAAGACAAATAATGGGATTTGACTACAACTGGTCAATAATGGAAACAAATTGTATCAATTGCGCCAGAAAATGTCACAAGTGCCAGAATTATGGAGACAAGCTCCATACCCCTCATTATCCATTACATGTGATGACTGCTCTATGGCCATTCTCTATGTGGGGCATGAATGTCATTGGGTAAAATTTGCCCAAAGCTTCAAATGGTCATCATTTTATATTGGTGGCAATAGACTGCTTCACTAAGTGAGTAGAAGTGACTTCCTGTGAAAATGTCACTCACTCAACAGTCTGTAAGTTCTTAAAGAAAGAGATTATTTTTCGAAATGGGCTACCAGAAAGGATCATCACCGACAATGCCTTGAATTTAAACAATAAGATGCTAGAATCAATATGTAAGCAATTTCAGATAAAACATCATAATTCCACCACTTATCGCCCAAAGATGAATGGAGCAGTAGAGGTCGCCAATAAGAACATCAAGAGGCTCATAGAGAAAATGACTGAGACTTACAAAGACTGGCATGAGAAGTTACCATTTTCTCTGTTTGCCTATCAAAATTCAGTAAGGACATCAACTGGGGCAACTCCATTTTCGTTAGCCTATAGGATGGAAACTGTGTTACCCATCGAGGTTAAAATTCTTTCACTTCAGGTACTATCAAAGGTTAAGCTAGATGAAGAAGAATGGGTACAAACTTGGTCTGAATAGCTGAATCTGATTGAGGAGAAAAGATTAAAAGCTATCTGTCATGGAAAAATGTACAAGAAACATATGATGAGGGCACATAACAAGAAGGTTCACCCATGAGAGTTTCAGGAAGGAGATCTGGTACTTAGAAAGATTCTACCAATTCAAAAAGACTTCAGAGGTAAATCAATGCCTAATTGGGAGGGACCCTATGTTGTAAAGAAGGCCTTTTCTGGAGGAGCTTTGATCTTCACCAAGATGGATGAGTTGGAGTTACCTAATTCTTTGAATTCTAACGTTGTCAAGAAGTACTTCGCATGAAGAAAGAAAAATGAAAAAGAAAGAAAAAAGAAAAAGAAAAGAAAGAAAGAAAATAAAGAAATAAAATGAAAATGAGAAAAAAAATGAAAAAAGAAAAAGAAAGAGAAAAGAAAGAAAAAGGAAAAAAAGAAAAAGAGAACAAATAAAAGGGGGTTCAAGATGTAAACCCAAAAAGGGTGTCTTGAAACCAAAGGAGGCCTCAAGTTGAAAACACACAAAGGGCGGCTTGAGAATTATTCAAATTCAAAATTCGTGCATGGTGGAGGTTCTGAATTAGTTTTGAAGACTTGAACGGTGACATCAAATGATGATCAGGGATAGGACGGGAAATCAAAAAGGCTTGGATGACCAGTAAGTAAATGAAGAACACATAAGATTCAAATATCGGTTTGCGGTATCCAACATCGGGGAATTTGGTAGTTCAGGGGGACTTCACACCCTTGAGCATTGTCACAATCCTCAAGATCCCTTTGATATAAGCTACACTTGAGTCATTCTGTGACGTGCCAGTTCAAAAGCATTCATACTATTAATATCTAAGGACGTCTATTGTGTTTTCTTTTGATTATTCAAGTTAATAGTTTGCCATGTATTTACCCAAAAACTCTTTATTTATATAAATAAAAAATGTCTTTTTATTTTTAAAACCATGTTGCAAGCATTCTAATTGAAAATAAAAACATGTAGATTAACTTGGGAAACATGAGATCATCGTGTATTATTATACAAAAAGTTTTGGAAAAGTGCAGGTATTCCGAACCTAAAAATGACTTTAGCATTAGTCTTACATGATGATGGGCTATAGAAAGTTAAAGCCTTGGGCAACAAGTAAAAGCTCATCAAGGTGGGATAATCCAAGAGGTTTGCCATTGATCAAGTAGCTGGTCGTGAGTAGTGTTTGGGTTCAATAGTAAAGAGAATCAGAGTCATGTTCAACCAAAGAGTGTCCGAACAGAGTTGTCAGTCAGGATGAACTGCTATTGATTTTTCGTGCCCCATATTCGACTAAATTACAAGGTTGTCAACAAAAGATAGTTCTCATTTGAAAAGAAAATACCCTAAAAAAACTGCACCATTGCTCACATTTTAGGCATAAATATATCATGACATAAAATGCATGATAATGATAAATGCAATTGAGTACTTACAGGTTCTCCAAAAGGAAATGATGGAGATGTAAAGACCCAATATAAAAGTAACCAATTCAGATTCTCATATTTGGTGGCAGGGAGACAAGCATCCACAAGAAAAAGTAATTTCAAAATATTATCCTCCCAAGACTTTCAGGTATGATGTTCCGAACTCTTAAAACACATACTAACAAGATTTAATGCTTAAATTTCAGATTTGATATTCTTGAAGACAAGAGAAGTAAATCAAACTTGATCCAATCTTCCTTGAAGAATAATAGAACGAATCAACATCCCCTTTTTCCCTCAAGAAGAAGCGAAATAAATCCCTCTCTTTCAAGATTTATTCTTCCCTGAGTAACAGTAGAACAAGTCTACTTCGATTCAATCTTCCCTGAAGAATAATGGAATGAATCAACATCCTCAAATCTGATTTCCCCTCAAGAAGAAGCGGAATGAATCCTTCTCTTTCAATATTTGATCTTTCATGAATAATAGTGGAACAAGTATGCCTCGATTCAATCTTCCCTAAAGAACAATGGAATGAATCAACGTCCTCAGATATGATTTTCCCTCAAGAACAAGCGGAGAAAATCCATTTCTTTTAATATTTGATCTTCCCTGAGTAACATGGAACAAGTCTGCCTCGATTTAATCTTCCGTAAAGAGCAGTGGAATAAATCAACGTCCCCAGATCTGATTTTCCCTTGAGAAGAAGCGGAACAAATCCATCTCTTTCAAGATTTGATCTTCCATGAGTAACAGTTGAACAAGTTTGCCTCGTTTAAATATTCCCTAAGAATAGTGGAATGAATCAATGTTTCTAGATCTAATTTTCCCTCAAAAAGCAGCGGAACAGATCCATATCTTTCAAGATTTGATCTTCCCTGAGTAGTAGTGGAACACGTATGTCTCGATTCAATCTTTCCTGAAGAACAGTGGAATAAATCAAAACAATAGAGAAGATCCCTTATCAGATTTCAAAACATAGAGTCGACCTGACGAAAAGTCATTGTCTCTTCGTCTTTACCCTTTTCTTGTTGACACAAGACTAGACAAAGAATGGTAGTCGTTGACACTCGATTTCGTCCCGACAATATTAATATTACTATTTGATTTATCATTATTATTATTAATATTATTATTAATATTAATATATATTTTTATTTATATATTTTTATTTCTGCAGGCTTATACAAGCCCCAAGCTCGAAATACAAGTATCCAGCCCACCAGCCGGTTCAAACCCATCTACAGCTACCCATTTTGGGTCTTGCCCAACCCACCAGGTCTAGGCCAATAATGAAGGCCACGAGACCCAAACCCATTAGGGTTTCTGAACCCCCTCTCCAGCACCGCTCCTTCGAAGCCGTTGGATCTAACTTTAGATCCAAAGATCCAGATCGACCAATAGTTGGGTTTTGAGAAACCTATCTCAGCCGTACCATCTCAGCCGTATGATCTGGAACCATCCAGCGGTTCAGATCACACCAAGGGTTTTCTGCAACCGCCCATCTCCACCAGTCATCTGCCACCATCGCGACCACCAACCAAGTCCCCTTCCATTGTCAGATATCCCAAATCAACACACAACTTCACAATGATTTCCTTTTGTAATAATTTGTTTTATTTTTAGTAAAAAGAAAAAGCTGTAATAGGGGCTATAAAACCCCAAACACTAAGTTATAAAAGAGGTCCTGACAAAAAGAAAAGATGAAACATTTGAAAGGTATCTCATTTTTATTTTATTTTCAGTTTCGGAAAGAGATAAAAAGAACAAAAAAAACCCTTCCATGTAAGAAAAACAGAGGGAGGAGGGTAGATTTATACCTTAGAGTGGGAGAGTTAAACCGGAAGGGGCCCGATTCATTTTGGATGACGCCGGAGTGTGCGAGGAAGCGAAAAGTCGAGGCTTTTTCGATTGTTTAGGGCCCTTTAGGTAGTTTAAACCCTATATATATGCTTTGGAGTGTGAGACGAGTGTTTTAGGGGGTTTTGGGTAAGTTTCGAAATTCCGACCACCGTGTGCTGTGGCTGGGGGCAGAGTAGGGTGGTCGGCAATAGGCCGATCGAAGAAAGGAAGAGAGAGATTTTAAGATTTGTTTTAAAAAAATCAGTTAAAATGAAAAAAATGGTTTAAGTTGTATTTATAGAGGGAATTTTGGGAGAAATCATGCTTATGTCCCTTGACTTTAAGCGTGTTTTTTGCAAAATAGTCATCTGTAGAGACCGATTTTATAATTTACCCATTTTTCGTATATGCGTTGTAATTTTTGGTTTAATTGTTGTTTAGTCCTTCTAACTTTAGCGTGTTTTGCATGTTAGTCACATGTAGGGAGTGTTTTTGTAATTTACATTCTTTTATGTATGTTATACATTTTTAGGATTATTTGCTTTTTAATCTCTGTATGTATAGCGTGTTTTTACATTTTGGTCATTTGTAGTGATGATTTATTTTTTTAAATACTTCTCGTCTGATTTATTAATTTACCTTTTTTTATTCGAATGTATGTTTTAGGCTAAGAAAAAGGAATATTTAGGAAATAGCCCCTGTAGTTTCTGTATGTTTATATTTCGAACCATAATCTATTTTTTTTATTTTTTTTAAATTTGGCCATGCAATTTTAGTTTATTTTAATCCAGTCCCATTTTTTATTTATTTTTATTCTTTGTAAGTTTAGCACTCAATATTAAAAATGCTCATTTTAGTCACTTTTATACTTTATTTTATTTTAATTTTGACATGATGGTTTGATTGTTTATATTTTAGTCATATTTTCACTTTATTTTATTTTAATTTTTCCATGTTGCTTTCATGTTAGTTCATTTTAGTACTTAATTAATTTTGCATGATACCCTCATAAGCATCTCTTGACTCGAATCGAAATAAATTGACTAAGGGTAATATTCATTCATTTTAATATTATCATAAAGTGACTGTCTTAACGTATACGAAAGTTACTTTCGATAATTTTAAAATGAAAGTTTATCCCATTTAGTGACACAAATTAAATCGAATCCATTTTAAAATTTGGGGATTGAGAAAAAGATCACATTCTTTTAATTAAATTCACCGAGAAAAGATTGTTAGATCAAATCTAAGGTCTCGTCTCGAGATATTTATATAATTGAACTTTGTTATTCTCATTAAATATTGGTAAAATGAATAATTAATTGTATTTGCTTGGGGTATGTTTTTTTTTTTTATTTTTTTTATTTTTGCATGTGTTTTTCAATGGCTTTTCAAAATAATAACACTCGAATCAATATTAATAATAGTAATATCTTTTCATTTCGGTTGGAGTAATAAATGACTGCTTTAAGGCAAGAGAGATCATTCATTCTCTATTGGAAATAATTCGATATTACCGTTTTCTCTCGAATAAATATTGATTTTTAAGACGGAATAGTGATATATCTTCATTTCAATTGGAGTAATAAATGACTGCTTTAAGGCATGAGAGATCATTTATTCTCGATTAGAAATCATTAGATATTATTGATTTACTCGAACCAATATTGAATTTTAAGACAAAATAGTTATATCTCTTCATTTCAATTAGGGTAATGAATGATTTTTTAAGGCGTGAAAGGTCATTTATTTTCGATTGGAAATAATTAGATATTATCGTTTTCTCTCTTAAAATTATTTTGGGTTTTGTTATCTTGAATTATTAATGAACTTTAGAATGTAATTTTAATATTTCTTTATTTCGATTGGAGTAAGAATCAATAGCTTTAAGTTATGAGAGATCGATTCTTCTCTGTGGGAAATAATTAAATATTATCATGTTTCATCCAAAAATTCAAAGAATATTTTTTTGTAGGGGATCTTAAATTAAATTAGACTCGAACTCTTAAATTTCATTGAAAATACAATTTATTAATCGATTAGGTACAGATTTAGGGCGTTGTAGGGGTGCTAATATTTTCCACGCTTAACCGACTCCCGAACTCGAATTTTGGTAGCGCAGATCGTAAGCTTATTGTTTAAATTAAATTATTCCAACCACGTTTACGTTGTCATCCGACGGTTTCTACAAATTATGTCACTGATTTGAAGCTCCTCTAATCCTTCTTTTATTTCTCAGTTTGGATCGCTTAGAAACACTCTTAAACGATAGAGCCATTTATTGGATGGGAGGGCTTGTGCCCCCAAATTTTTAATACAATAACATTTTTGTCTTTATTAATTTTCGTAATGTCAAAACTTTGAATGAAAATTTTCCATAAACACCTCAAAATTAATAAAACATATATTTTATATATTTATTTTTCATCAAGCCTTATATTAAAATTGAATCGCGAATATATTATATTGTATTTATATCAAAATTGGGTTTGAATTGATAAAAAAAAAAAAATCATGTATCACACCCGGATGTCATGAGGCTAACACAAGGCTGTACAGTACATCCCGTTTGTTGGCAGCATGTGATGTAGGGCAGCCTCAGTCTCAATCACGTGCATTTGAAGTAATTTGGAATTCAAATAGATTTTTTTTAAAAAAGAATTGGAAATCCAGGCATTGTGTATGTCGCTTTATATAATTACATTTATGCTCATTTGCTCTTTTTTTTTGTTGCTCTCTGTGCCATCACCTTCATAGATGGCGACCATATTCCAACTTTGCTAATAAAATCCAAGTTGACTGTTTCAATATTTTACTGACTAGTTCTAGTCTACGGATAAAGTTGTGATAAAAATCAATTACATAAGAATCTAACTACATAAATCATAATAACTTATTTTAATTTTGTTTAATTACATTAAATGTTATTTTATATAATTTCAATTATAAAATTATAACACAATTCATCAATATTTTATCTGATCGTAATATCATCCACGTGATAAGCCCCAAAATTTCCCTACTTTATATCGCTTAAAAAAACAAAAATTATATATCCAAAAAAGAATTAGCCTAACACTAAAGCAAAACCCGAAAGATAAGGAAGTGGGATTAGGTATAAGAGATATGGAAGTGACCACCTTTATATTTACATGTAGAGAATTGAACGCATGAAAAGAATTATACATGTTCGTATTAAAATCAATTATTAATCTAAAAATATTTTTGAGAGTGAGCATATATATATATATATATATATATATATATATATATAAAATGTATTAAATTTTTTTAAAATAAACAAAATCAATAATTTATGATAGATATAATCAATAAAATAAATAATTAAAAGAAAAAAAATTAAATTCTAGGGTGGGCATTTACCCACAGTATATTACACTTATATCTGCCACTTATCCAAATATTGAATGGATGATGAGTGCTCTAAACCCATGTAGCATAAATAAATTTAGAAAATTTTCTAACACATCCTACTTCATTATTATATATATAATGATTTACATTCGAATAACACAAGTGAAGTAAGAAAAATCTAACATACCCTTGTTGAACATTAAAATGGATGGTTAAAAAACGTGGTTTTTAGGTGATAAAAACATAATCAAAGGTGAAAGTTGACCTGGGTCAACTTTGGGCATAACAATTTCTGGGTGTGGTTGACATAAGATTGTTAAGTTTCTTGTTTGACAATTGAAAACGAATTGGAATAAATTCCAACGAATTCCCACAAATCTTGTGCGCAGGCATCCCTATCTCGGTTGCCAACTTCTCAGCTTCTTCATCTCTCTCGATGATTCGATCAAAGCAAATGTACCTTCCGGATGCTGTTTTGTTCATTGCCTCGTACACACATACATGAGCCTCAGCCAATCTTATTACATCAACACTGGCTAGCAATCCATTTCCATACATTTCTTGTGCACCTGAGTTTTGAATTTACTCATCTAATTAGCTTTTTCAATATAAAAATTGAGTGAAAATGAAGAAATAAACACCTTTGAGATAAGCTATTGTTACTGTGGGATTTCTGTGGGAGAATTCAGGGCCTGTAATGAGTCCTGGACAGATTGTTGTCAACTTTAAGCTCATTTCTTCAGCTATTTTCCATGCAACTTTCTCGGCTTTCAGCTTCCCCAATGCGAACCAGAGCTGCCACATTTCGAGAGGAAACTACGTTACATTCATTCGAGTGCGGATGTCGGAAAACGGTAGGTAAAACATAGACACCCATCCCATGTGTTTATCCCAATGTATCGATGTTTTCTAGTTCTAATTTGCATGTGATGTATACCTTTTTGTCCATGCAAAGTGATTCACTGCTCCAGCAATCGTGATTAACCAAAGTGGGAAGTTGAGGTTGGTGGCTGTCTCTCCATATGCAGGACAAAAGTGAAGAAGTGAGCACACAATTCTTTACAGAAGCTGTTCTTGCACATGCCTTCATCACATTTTCACTGGCCTTTACTTCTATTTCAGCCATGTATTTCTAACAAAAACACCAGAACAAAATTTACATATCTATGTATTTCTAATTTCAGTCATACAAGTGTGCTCAATATTTTCTAAAGTTTTTCATATGTTTGGAGAATCATACACGTATCTCTGTCTGAACATAGAAGAAATGAAAAGTGGAAGCAGCGTATGCATAAAAGATCATGCAAGGACAGGATGGGGTGAAACATGAAGTTAATGATTTTAGCATGGACTCAAACCACATAACTGGAACAGCACTTATGGTGCCCTGGACCTGGTAGACCAACCCAATATAAAGTGATTGCACACTTAGTTTTAGAAAGACTTCTCGGTTGACTTAATCATCTTATTCCTTTCATCTTGAAAACAAGAATCTGATTGTCTCACAAGAAAAAAAAAATAGAATCTACCTACGAAAACATCTAACTATGAAATATACCGATGGTTCTTGCCAAGGTTGTTTGATTTTGGTGGAACGTGGGAATGTCCGATCGGGTACTGTCCATAATGAGTATGTGCTTAATCCGTGCAACGTTTATCACAGATTTCGTATCTTTTTACTGGTCTGCTAAACATATATTCAACACCTCTGTAGCATTATTACAGTCACTTGTTGTGCCTCAATACCGAAGGAAAACACATTCAAGAAATTGTGGGGGGGGGGGGGAAGATGAACGAACTCACAGAATAACCAGAGATGCCAGCAGGGTCAGCGAATGCAGAGGTGTGAAACACTCCACGACAGCCATCAAAGGCCTCGGTGAGCCCCTGGATTTCAGTTGGCTTAGCCATTACCACAGATATTTTGTTGCTACAAGCCACCATCATCTCCCCTGAAACCTGCATCTCCCTCAGCCTCTCTACATCATCTGCAGTATTTTTTTTTGGATCAAACCCAAAGAACCCAAATTAATATCCTTTCTGGAACCTTAAATCAAACAAGGGTTTTTTTGGGGGGTTTGAACAACAAAATCGTTACCTTGGTTATGGACGAGGATTCGAACAGAGTATCCATGGATCAAGAGACGGTTAACCAAGGCAACCCCGAGGAAAGAAACACCACTGGTGACACAAACAAGCTTGTCTTGAAGATCAACGTTGGCGGTGTCGGGACTCATTAGGCCTTTTAAATCTTCATTTTCTTTGCTTCTTTCCCTGGCGGCCAAAGCAACCAAAGTCTGCCTGAAGTCTTCCAACTCCCTTCTTTCACTTTCTTCATCTTGGGTCTTAGCAATCCCCATTATCAGTTAGTTCCAAGCTCTGTTGAGATGGGAAGTTTAAGCTGTTGTTACTATTATTGTCTGAAAAAAGGAGGATCCAATGAAATAATCATGCAAAAGGCATCGCTTGCATGTTCGAAAGCTTATTTAAAAAATTAAAGTGGCGTGGGCTGCGGAAGAACAGCTTAATGGACATAACAGAGAGACCTGGCTTGTTTTGCTTGTCTTATTTGTGTGGCTATAATTTTTATATTTAAATGCAGACCTAATTATGGTCCTAGTATTTATACTTTTTGGGCTTTTGAAATTTAGTCCTTTGTGATAAAACTATCAATTAATTTCTGCTAAATCTGAATGTGTTACTGATTGATCATTAATTTTTAAAAAAAGAACTTTATAAATATAAAAAAGCAACATATTAAAATTTAACGAAAGTTCGTTAATAATTTTAAATCAGATAAGTAGAGTGATTAAATTCCTATAACTAGAAGTGAAGAGATTAAATTTTAAAAATTCTAAAAAGTATTAAGATTGGGTACATAATAAAACCTTAAAACCAAAATATTGTATAGTTATAATATATAAACGACCGCCCTGAATCACATGCAAATGTATTAAAGGATGTATATGTTTTGCATTTAAAGCCTGCCAAATTCATTATGTAACAAACCCCTATGGTACTTATGTCTTTAGAAGGATGCCCTTTAGACTTTGTGATGCTCCAGCTATTTTCTAAAGGTGCATGTTGGCTATCTTCTTTGACACGGTAGAAGAGTTTTTATAAATCTTCATGGATGACTTCTCCGTCTCTGGAGATGACTTTGACTCATTCCTTAACAATCTAGAAAAGGTGCTAAAGAGGTGTGGAGAGGCTGATTTGGTAATGAATTTGGAAAAGTGTCACTTCATGATGACCGAAGGGATTGTTTTAGGCCACAAAATCTCACAAAAATGCATAGAAGTGGAAAAAGCGAAGATTGAAGTGATTGAGAAGCTACCTTCATCAACCACAGTGAAGTGAAGGGCTTTTATAGAAGATTCATAAAGGATTTCTCCAGAATTTCCAAGCCATGCATTTTTCTACAACAAAATCATCCCTTCATTTTTTTATGAATTTTGCTACAGCGTATTCAAAGAGCTGATGGAGAGACTTATCTTAGCACCCATTAGTTGTTCTCTCTGATTGGACCTTACCATTCGAGTTGATGTGAGAAGCGAGTGACTATACTGTGGGGGTAGTGCTTGGGCAGCGTCAAGGTAAGATTTTTCATGTTATTTATTATGCTAGTCTTACCTTAAATGAATCACAAATCAATTATACAACCATAGATAAAGAATTACTTGATGTGATATTTACATTTGATAAATTTAAGGGTGAATAGAAAGATAACTGAAAACTAAGTTGCTGACCATCTTTCTAGGCTAAAGAAAAAGGGTGAATGAGATGAAAACTTAGAAATCAAGGAGGAATTTCCCGATGAGAAAATTTTATTTGCTGCGGCAATTCCATGGTATGCCCATATTGTTAGCTTTCTTATTAGTGGTGTTTTGCCTATAGATTTAAATAACCAGGGAAGAAAGAAATTTAGGCATGATGTGCAATTTTATTAATGGGATGAGCCTTATTTGTTCAAGCAATGTGCTGATCAAATGATTCGAAAGTGTGCCCCCGAAGAAGAACAAAAGGAGATCCTATTCCATTGCCATACAACTCCTTGTGGAGGCCACTTTGGAGGGGTGAGGACTACTGAAAAGGTCCTAAAATCTATCTTATATTGGCCTACACTTTTTAAAGATGCGCATGAAATCTACAAAACTTGTGATAGATGCCAAAGGATAAGGAACATCTGCATAAGACATGAAATGCCATTACAAAATATTCTAGAGGTGGAGCTCTTTGACGTCTGGGGGATAGACTTCATGGGACTCTTCCCTTCATCATTTGGAAATCTTTGCATCCTATTGGAAGTGGACTATGTCTCAAAAAGGGTCAAAGTTGTGGCAACACCGAAGAATGACTCCAAGACAGTCTTAAGGTTACTTCAAAAGAGCATTTTCACAAGATTTGGAGCCTCACAAACCATCATAAGTGATGAGGAAACCCATTTTAACAATAAGATGATTATTAAGGCATTGTAAAGGTATGGGGTGAGTCACAAGATTGCTACAGCATACCACCGCTAGACCAACGACCAGGCTGAGATCTCTAATCACGAGATTAAACAAATATCGAAGAAAGTGGTCAACCCTAAATAGAAAGATTGGTCTCCAAGGCTCGATGAAGATTTATGGGTATATCGAAAAGCTTTCAAGACGTCTCACAGAATGTCCCCGTTTAAACTGGTTTATGGCAAGGCATGTCAACTTCTAGTGGAATTAGAGCACAAGGCTTACCGAGCCATAAAAAAGCTCAATATAGATACCCATCTGGCCGGAGAACGAAGGCTATAGGCTGAAGGCTATAAGCCATTGATATCAATAACCTTGGATGAAACAATCTTCGAGGTCAATGGCCAGTGGCTGAAGGCCTACTCTGGTGCCCCATCGTGTGTGATAAATCCTCTTTAATTCTTCATGATACGTATGTAGACGTTCATTTTGTCTGAGGATTTCAACTATATTAATTACCATATTACTATTAGATAAATTTATCAACTATTATTATTTAATTAAATAAGTTAGCTATTAGGGTACATTTATATGTTATAAATATAGAGTATATAAATAATTAAATAAACGAATATATATATAACATTAATTTAAAATATACTAAATTTTATTTTTATTTTTCTGTTACAGGCCCAAAGTCACTAGCAACACAAACGGCAAGCCCAGATGATATACAACCCATGCAGGAAAACCCTAAGCCCATTAGGGTTTTTTACTGCAAGTCCCTAACGCCACACAATGTAACCCGTTAGATTTGGGTTTCATCCATCGACTAAGGATATATGACACAAAGTTTAGGGTTTTTAAAACTTAAGGATCCATGCACAATCGATTTTTGATCGTTGGATCTGGTTCCAAGATCTAACGGCCCACAACACTCTTAAAGTCCCAAGCTTGTGCGTGTGGTGCACCGGAGACTCCCCAGCTTCCCAAACGGCCAGATCTCGCATGTAGAGAACATGCTCGTCGCTCCATCTGCCACCTGAGCCTCCACACGCCAACTATCTGACCCATGCAACCAACCTTTTCTGTATCCAAGCACTGCCGTAGCCCCGTTATCTCCCTGCCATATTCCCCGACAGTAGCAGATGGTAGGAGCGATGGGCACTTACAAACCTCTAAAAGGACAAACAACTTTATCTCAGTTGTGAGATCATCCACGCAATAAGCCGATCAGTGGTTCTTCTTCCTTGCATGCAAAAAAAAAAAAAATAGGGGCAATATATAACAAGAAAAGGAAACAGATCAAGGGGCATAAAAAATACCTCATTTTCTCTCGAGTGAGCGAAAACCCAAAGTAGAAAAAAGATCCATCAACAACAGAAAAAAGAAAAAGAGAAAACCAAAAAAACATCTCCGTTTTATGAGCGAATCACCGACCAACCAAAAAAAACCCAAAAGGGGAAAAAAACTCACATTCCCGATCCAAAAGGCTTTGTTGCCGTCACTAGGAACCAAAACCCCATCGAGTCAAAGGTAAACCCTTCACCCCTTGGTCTTTTCCTATCGTTTTTGGGGCCACGGAGGTCATTTTTGTAGGTATCTAAGCATTAGGGGTTATCGGGTTTTGAAGAAAAAGATATCGTTAGGGGGTTCAGTTCAGAGAGATTTAGAGGGTTTTGATTTTTAGGTCTCAATTCGGAGTATCTCAGCTCCTCGTCGGAGCTAGAGAATGACTTAGGGGGTGTCATGCACGGTTTTCTTTCGATTGGTTTCGAAAAGAAAAACTTTGGGTTTGTGTTTTTCAGAAGAGGCTCAGAGAGGGCTTATTTGACCCCTCATTGGGGTCGCTTGGTGGTGGCAGCCATGGCGGCTGCCTTGGTTGGAGGAGAACAAAAAGGAATAAAAAAGGGGGAGTGAAGAGGAGAGAACGATGTTGAGGGTTTATTTTACGCCAAATGTTATTTTTTGTTCTTAGGTAAAATGTTAGCCTAAGTAAGGCTTTAAGACAGTTGAATGAAACGACATTGTTTTTGATCTTAAGGCAGTCCAAGGCCGGTTGAGTGGGGGTTAATTGCATGAGAACCCGTCTAGTTTCGACCCATTGCGTTTTAGTCATCGAATAAAGCCTTTTCGAAGTTTTTAATTTTGACCTTATATTTCATGTGCATTACTCTTTCGTCATATGTTACATTGTTCTTAATTTTAAGTTGTTTAACATTTGGAATGTAATCTTGCTTGATTTACATTTTAATTCTACATGCGATTATGGGTTTAGTATAATTTTAGTACCTGAAATATGAGTATTTAGGTTATATGACTTGATCTTTCCCTTATTTATGGTTTTAGCTTTAGATTTATCTGCCCTCTCATTTTGGTCATCTTGATGTTTCCTCTTTATTTATTTCATTGGTGCGCATATATATTCATTTATTGGTATATTTTATTTCTTCCATGATATGTATGATATACTCATGAGC
Organism: Hibiscus syriacus; assembly: GCF_006381635.1. Lineage (NCBI taxonomy): Eukaryota > Viridiplantae > Streptophyta > Magnoliopsida > Malvales > Malvaceae > Hibiscus > Hibiscus syriacus. The sequence continues at coordinate 510,471 of NW_024062326.1, read as the reverse complement.
GTAACTCGACCCAACCAAAATAATTGGATTAAGGTAACACCTCGTCATTTTAAGTTTGTTGAGGAGTGATTGTCTCAGCGTATGAGAATATTACTTTTGAAAATTTTAAAATGAAGGTGTATCCGCCAAGTAAAACCCTAAAAAACTTGACCTCACCTAAAATTTGGGAATGAGATAAAAAGAAATATTCATCTATTTAAATTCTTTGAGAAAAGATTGTTAGAACTTAAAAAAGGTCCAATCTTGACGTCTTTAAATAATCGAATATTCTTCTTATTTCTTAAAGGCTTGGAATTTTTTATTTAATTTGTTTTATTTCATGCATTTGAACGTTACAATGGAACTGTAATATTTATTTATTTCGATTGTAGTAGGAATTGATTGCCTCAAGGTATTAGAAGTCGTTTCTTCTCGATAGGAAATAATAAATATTATTATGTTTCATTTTAAAGTTCAAAAAACTTTATTTTAAGGTATCTTAAACTAAATTAAATTCAAACTTGTAAATTTCATTTGCAAATACAATTAATTAATCGACTAGGTACCAATTTAGGGCGCTATAGGGGTGTTAATCCTCCCCCATGCGTAACGACTCCCGAACTGAATTTACTGGTATGCAGACCTAAAAATGTTGTTTTAATAATTTTTTTAAAACATTAAATGTTATTAAAATACAAAACATTTTTTGGGTGCCCAATCACACCTTAATCAAAGAATAGTGGAGACTCCTCGAACCACACGTTTTTACTTTAAAAAGGAAACACCAAAATTTTCGAAGCGAGAGCTTTTTAAATTGCATCTTTAATTAAAAATTAATATTTTTTAAAAAATAAAAAAATCGTTTCGAGAGCTTGGCGACTCTGCTGGAGACTTTTTTTAGAGAGTCAGACCTATAGTCAACTAATTAATTGTCTTTGCAAATGAAAATTACAAGTTCGTTCTAATTTGGTTTTTGATACCTTGTTTGGTTTTAAATAAATTTTTGTTTGTCATTTGATTAACCACTAAATAGTTATACTGACTTGTTTGCTAATGTTTTCAGATTAATTGTGTATTTTAAAGGAATTTGATGATTGAGTTTTGTGTTATGGGATTGTGTAACGTTTTCGCTTTTCCTCATACACTACACAGTTGCATTTGCATAACATGAACTAAAACACTGCTCCGTCCTTTTTAAGTAGGGGTGAGAAATTACTCCCTCATGTTCTTTTCACCTCCGTATGGGATAGTGAATTGCTCCTGGAGCTCATGCCTTATGGTCATCATGATGGTATTCACCTCCATATGGACATAAGGAGGTGTGTTCCCTAGAATTGAACTCGATCTGAAAGCCTGTGATGGGTCAGGATTAAGAGTCTGGCAACCTAATGGGGCACCGACAAGGACAATTCAAGAACCTTTTACTTTAAAGCCGAATCTAGTATATAGTGAACCTAGAACCCGAACCTAGATGAAGCCTAACCCAAACTTTGAGAATCCCGTGAGGAGAGTACACAAGGAAAAGCTTTTTGGGACTTTTAATTTTTGTAGTATAACTTTTCTTTTCAAATAAATGTATGAGAACTAGAGATCACGTGGTTAGGTTTACTTTTTTTGAATAAGCATGCAAACTAGATGACATGAGGTTAGGATTTGTATATTAAACAAAGTATGGGGTAGAAAACATGTAATACCCCAAATCGTAGGTAAGTGATTATTTTGAAAGGAATTAAAACTTGGAAGACTAAATTGAATAAATAGTAAAGTATAAGAAAAGATTTAAATAAGACCAATTAGTAAGAAATGGAATAATTAAAGGGCATTTTGGTCTTTTAGAGTGAAATAAATTTAAAACCTATTTAAATTTAGGGATTTAAGAAAAAGAGAAAAGTGAAAAACTATGCTAAGTCATTTTACTCTTCTTCTTCTTCCCGTGGTTGAGTGTCTTCCTCCATAACTTAAGGTAAGCTTCATCTAGCTAGTGTTTCCTTTCGATTTTGGTTGGTTCTTGTAACCTTAGGTGATATGTAAGCTTAAGGAAAGGTTATTTAAGATTAAAACTATGGCATGGAGGAAATATTAGAGAATTAAGAAAATGAATTTTGAAATGATATGTTAAGGTATGAGTGTTTACTGATGTTTACTAGTAGTTTTGACTTGTCAAAGTAGTAAATAAGATATTAGAAGCATTGGATGGGTATAAAAACAAGTTAGAAAAAGTGGTGTGATCCTTAGATTTGAATATTCTTGGGAGATTTTAGATGTTTTAAGAAGCTAAATGATGTAAGATTAGAAGGGATAAATAAAGAAGAGTTTAATAGTATTGTTGGGTGTAAACATAAGGAAATTTGACCAAATTTGGGTAAGAGTCAGGCTGAAAAATGGAAAATATGGGTAGGGTTATCGATACTGATAGAATAGTACCAATACTATAGGCTTGAAATTGGAAGAAACTGCTAGTAAGTATCGATACTGATGTAAGAAGTATCGATACTGATGCAAGAAGTATCGATACTGATGCAAGAAGTATCGATACTGATGCAAGAAGTATCGATACCGATAGGTGGGTATCGATAATGTGAGGAAGGTATCAATGCCATTGATAACAAAACGCAAAAATGGTATCGATACCGTAATAGAGTCTCAGTACCATTGTATAGTAGTATCGATACAATGGTAGGGGTATCGATACTATTGAGCCATAAAATTTCAAATAGGCTAATATTGTTTTAGAAAATTAAATAGTATGTACTCTTGAGTAATGTTTAAGTATAATTGTTAGAAAATATACTAATAATTGATATTGTACGTGAGTAGATCGAAATCAAGCTCCCGAGTCAAGCAAAAAAAAAGGCAAAGGCAAAGTACCTGAGTAAGTAACTTTGCGTTTTGGATACAATAGCAAGGCAATCCAGGTGAGTGCATTTAATTGTGTAACTATATGTTATACTAGTTATATAGGTATGATTGCTTAATATGTGTGTGGTGATTGCCAAATAGGCACTAAGTGTGTAATTCACGGAATTCAACATATGTTGATGAATAACCGTTTCGACACTAAGTGTGCAATTCACAGAATTCATTATATGTTGATGAATAACCGTTTCGACACCAAGTGTGCAAATTCACAGAATTCATCATATGTTGATGAATAATCGTTTCGGCATTAAGTGTGCAATTCACGAAATTCATCATATATTGATGAAATACCGTTTCGACCTAAGTGGTTAAGGGACTTGTTATTTCTTGAGGTTTCAAGTTTAAGTACCGTGTATGCAGGGTTATGAACATTTATTGTCAAATTATTAAAAAAATTTGAGCAAATATTATAAATATGCTCCCATGAAATCTTGCATCCATTCCTGCTTGATATGTGTCTGAATATAATAGGTGACGGGCCCTCGATTGTTGGACCACCAGAGCCATTGATGATGGAAACTTGGGTGGAACATGAATATGGCGGTATACTCAAAGGTTGGTCCAAATCTGTACTGAATGAATGAACATAAAATATTCACTGGAAAAAAACAAAATGAAAATCGAAGATGGTGAGGCGTGATTGAACAGTGACACATCAACAACCATGTTTGATCATATGAGCAAAGAAGTTCAACACGTAGCCTTATAGAGGAACCAAAGTTTTGACCTAATCCCATAAAATTTTTTGTTAACATCAGGGCATTTCATAATTCGAAGGTCTTCTACGGAAGCTGCTCTCAACCTGGTATTGGGGCCAGCCTACTATCTTACCTCCCCCTTACCCCATTACATATGGGAACAAGGGACATCCATTTTTGTAATGTTTAAATCAAGAAATCATACTTGTCCTACGGTGGGTAGCAGTTGGAAAGTGACAATGCATCGATAATGAATCATGATATTCATATCGAATTAGTCACTTATTAAATTAAAATAAATGATTAAATCATTTGAATTTAAAAAGATATTATAATAATGCATGAATCATCCACTATTCAAGTTCAAGAAATTTATATTAGGAATAAAAATTTAAGAAAATATATTAAAAATTTAGGATATAAAATTCTAAGTGATGCAAAATGAGATAATCTATATAAAAAATAAAAAATAACTAAAATATAAGAGAGAAAAAAATTTAAGGATGCAATAACACATCTCGATATTCTCTCGGTCTATCTTTATATATATGCATTATTAATAAATTAAAAATAATTTTAAACAGACTATTTTGAAAAATAATTATTTTATTTATATTCAATTCAATTACATATAATAATAAAATCACACGTACTAGAATTATTTTATTTGTTAATGTGATTGATTGTTCAATATAATATTGTATAAATATAATATTGTATAAATATATAGTCTAATTTATCATAATATAACGTTTATGTGTGAAAACCCTTTTCCGCTCAAAATTTTCAATGCGATTTCCGTACATTAAAGACCTTGTCAACTGATGGTATCCAAAAAGGCCAAGTTTTCTACGTTGGACGGCAAATATTACCAAAATAAATAAACACCTAAGCATTACTATCTAATTTATCATAATTTTAAAATATTTTAATTGAATTTTTAGAATATTGTTATATTAGTTTGATCGTTAATTTAGATACTAAAATAAGTTTAAATATATATAGACTTATTAAACTTATAAAAAAATAAACTAGTAAAATGAAAGATTAGGTCATGAGTTTAATTTTTGAGCAGCTACGTCTATAGGTTATGTTGATGAATAATCGTTTCGGCAGTAAGTGTGCAATTCACGGAATTCATCATATGTTGGTGAATAACCGTTTCGGCACTATGTGTGCACCCTACGAAATTCATAATATGTTTATGAATGATTGTGTTGGCACTACGTGTGCAAACTATATAGTTTATAATGAATTGAAAGAGTTAAAAGAAATAAAGTAGACACTGTTCTGAAATAAATGACTAAATGTCTAATTGTACATTTGGCAAAAATGTGACAATAATGCAAGTTAAAAGAAATGTTAATAAAAGTCTAATGCCTATCGGTGCATGTTGGCAGAAAGGTGCCACTACAAGTTAAATGAAGAATAGTTCATAATTGGCATGAAAGGATGCCATAAATGAAAATGTATAACAATGCATAATTGGCATGAAAGGATGCCACAAATGAAAATACAAAGCGGTATATTGACGGTATATAAGGTGTCGCTCATGATAATTATTAAAGATAAAGGACCATTTGGTACTTTGGTGCAATACATATACATTACTTTCTCATTTAACATACATACGGCAAATAAAGAATAATTTGGAAAAATATATAGAAGGACAAGTGTGTTGAGACTACTAAGAATAATTTTGATAATTGTATGAAAGAAAAATATGATTTAACTGAGAAGGATTTATTTGATCCTGATGGAGTAGGCGATTTAGTTCGCCATTAAATAGTCATGAGATACTTATGTATAAATTACAGATTCTTTACAATATTATGTCTCACTAAGTATATACTTAACGTGTGTTGTTTTCACGCGTAGGTAACAACAAATACTAGTCGGGTACTGGGAGCAGGAGTAACTATCATCACTCTAAGGTTGACTCTCATCAGTAACAGTAGGACAATCCAGTTTGTTTTGAAAAATTTAGTTGGCATGCAATTAAAGTACGGAAAATACTCTGAATTGTATTTAAGTAGAACCTTGTAACATATCTAAAATTTATGTTTTGTTATATATTAAAAATGTTATGTTTTAAGCAAATCTGGAAACAAAATTTTACAGGTTTATAAAAGAGGAAATATTTTAAAAGTGATGTGACATCTGTATCTTGTGTACATAAACATATACGGGAGATGGATGTTATATTTATTGGTATCAGAGCTACATGTTTAGCCGATTCTTGAGCGAAATCGAGTTTAATTGAATTGAGAAAAAGGATTACATGCCATTAAGATTGCCAAAGTTACTGATAGGGTGTCAATTAGAGTGTGATTGATGTCACTCCTTATTAACTTGAGTGTTATTCTTATGTATGTCCTAATAGATGTCAGAAACTAAGGACAAAAGTAGGAAAGTAGATGATATTGAAATGAAGGTCAAGATCAAAATCGACCCAAGAGAATCCGACATAATTTCAGTATCATGCCGTATAAGGGTAGACGTTGCTGGGGATTTTCCTCCATTTTGTGGAAGGAATGCCCCCAACGTTTAACGATGTTTCTGCATTTGAGGAAATGAGTAAGCGGTAAATACATTGACCGCTAAAAGCTTATAGAAAGATGAAGTATTAGTAGATCAATTGATTATGAGTTGTTTAAGAATAAATGTTAAGTTTTATAACCTAATAGGGTTACTTTTAGAAGGTAATGAGTGAAAATGAATTTTCTACCCATTTCATATTTCAATAAATCATTATTTAAAATTGAGATTAATTCTTGAGAACTTGGATAATTGTCAAGTTTGTAATGATAAATAAGTAAATTTCTTTAATATTGTAATTTTTAGCATTAACTGTTATGAAGTTATTGCTACAAAGTTGTCAAGTCCTCTTATTAAATGATATGGATAACTAGACTTTCAGAGTTGAGAAAGAAAATGTTTCAATTGCTCGAGAATATTTTAAATGGATTTGGAAAAGTTACACGGATTTCCTCAATAAGGAAATGAAAGATTTTAAAAATAAAAGTACTATATTTAACTTAATCTCGAGTGAGATGATAGTGGTAAACGTTAGTCGGTCATAATGCAAAGGTGAGTTGGACAGGTAGTAAACAATTGATAAAGATTCCAGGGGCTATGTTACCGGTGAACCAGATGGAATTATCATTTGATGAGATAAGATTATATTGGGTATAGGTTGTTTGTCTCCAAGGATGATTAATTTCAGAAAAATGCAGAGGGCATGGAAATTATAGTTTTTGGTGAGAAAGTATAATCATCGCTCAAGGTGATATCAATATTGATTGTGAAGAAAATTATGTCATAAATATATATATATATAGCTTTTCTGGCTAATGTGATAGATATTCAATTAATTAAAGTAGAATTGTCAAATAATTTCAAAAAATTGGGAGTTTATAGATGTCTTTCCAGATAAATTTAGGGGGTTACCTCCAGATTGAGAGGTGGAATTCAAACTTGATGGTTATTAACGTATTGAACACGTTTCTCTAATTTCATATCAAATGACTTAAGTAAGCCAAGAGAATTAGAGACTTAATTATAAGAGTTGATTGATCAAAATTTTATCAGACTGAGTATTTTATTTTGGAAAGTATTGGTGTTATTAGTGAAAAGAAAGATAAAACTATGCTGGTATGCATAGATTTTGACAGTTAAATAATACTCTTCGAGAGAAGAACTTGTATGCCAAACTATACCAATGTGAAATTTTGGTTAGCAGAGTTGGCTTTCTTTGGCCAGATTGTTTTAGCATACGGTATAAGAAGAGATCCTAAGAAAAATCATGTTGAAGTTTAAATTTCTTGAGGGCTTGATGGTTACTATCGAAGGATAATGAAATTTTGTTCGATGTTAGCTTTGTTGCTAACTAAGTTTTTAAAGAAATATTGTCTTTTGTAGAACGAAAAAGGGTCAAGAGAGTTTTGAAATGCTAAAGAGGATTGTAATAGAGACACCAATGTTTATACAATTTGAGTTGAGTAAGGATTATGTGATTTTTATTGATGTATCTATAAATGGTTTAGGAAGTGTGTTTATGCAAAAACTTAAGTTTGTGGTATATGCCTTGATAAAGTTAAATACTCACAAGAGGAATTATCTACGCATGATTTAGAGTCGACAGTAGTCGAGTTGTCTTAAAAGATTTGACGTCATTATCTGTATAGTGAGCAGTACTATAGTTGTGCTAAATACAAAAGCCTATAATACTTGTGGAATTGAAGAGAGTGAATCTGAGATAGAAAAGATGGAAAAAACCTTTAAAGGTGTATGAAGTGATCGTTGATTATCTTCTAGGAAATGCCAATGTTGTTGTGGAGGTATTTATTCAGAACCTTTTGCAGTTTTGCGAGCTATGGATGTGCAACTAGCATTGAATGAAAATGACACTATGGGATGAATTAAAGATGACACCGATTTTTTTATTAGAGCTAATAATATAATTACAAAGGAAAGATGAAAATTTCTTAATAAGAATTTTATAAGTCGAAAATGAAGAGATTAAGAACTTTTGAGGTCAGGTTCGACGGATGTTCGTATTATCGTGGGAGACTTGGTATTCCCGACGATTAAGAATTTAGAAAGATATTCTTGTTGAGGCATTAAGTCCGTTGACTATTCATTCAGGTGGAAACAAGTGGTTCCAAGATTTAAATAGTCGGTTGGGTGGCCTGGTTTGAAAAGAGCTATCACGAAAATTTTAGCAAAATGTCTGACGTACTATTAGAGGAAAAGCTAAACATTAAGTATCTTCTAAATTGTTTCAATAATCTTGATTCATGAATGGAAAATGGATCATGGCAAAAATATTTTCTTTTAAAAGAATTTACTTGCAATAACAGTTATTAATCGAACATTAAGATGGTTGTATACGAAGCTTTATATGGGAGAAAAGGTTAAACACCATTAAATTAGTTTTAGTTAAAAGATCAAATTCTAGTTAAGCCTGATTTAATGAAAGTTACCCAAGGTAATTTCTAAGATCATTTTCGATTGACAAAATTCTTAGGCTGATCTAAAGAGAAAAGTGATTGAATAGCAAGAAGGTGATAAATTTTTCTGAAAGTATTAATTTGGAAGGAAGTATTGCGGTTTGGATTGAGTATGAGAATTATTGAGCCTTATGAGATTTTATTAGTTAGCTTTTATGTCTCGAAATGAACAAGACCTATAATGTTTTCATATGTCATTACTTATTAATTACCGCTCAGATCCATTGCATATTCTTGCATTGGGGAAAATAGAGATTCGATTAGAATTGAATTATGAAAAAAACCAATACAAATTTGGACTAGAGAAATCCAGAAACCACGTAACAAAACGATTCCTCTAGTTGAAGTGTTGTAGTAAATGCATAAAGTCTTTAAATTCGAGGACAAATTTTCTTAAGGAGGAGAATTATAATACCCCAAATCGTAGGTAAGTGATTATTTTAAAAGGAATTAAAATTTGGAAGACTAAATTGAATAAACGGTAAAGTATAAGAAATGATTTAAGTAAGACCAATTAGTAAGAAATGGAATAATGAAAGGGCATTTTGATCTTTTAGAGTGAAATGCATTTAAAAACCTTTTAAATTTACTGATTTAAGAAAAAGGGAAAAGTGAAAAACTATGCTAAGTCATTTTACTCTTCTTTTTCTTCCCGTGGTTGAGTGTTCTCCTGCATAACTTAAGGTAAGCTTCATCTAGCTAGTGTTTCCTTTCGATTATTGTTAGTTCTTGCAACCTTAAGTGATGTGTAAGCTTAAGGAAAGGTTATTTAAGATTAAAACCATGACATGGAGGAAATATTAGAGAATTAAGAAAATGGCTTTTGAAATGATATGTTACGATATGAGTGTTTATTGATGTTTACTAGTAGTTTTGACTTGTCAAAGTAGTAAATGATAGATTAGAAGCATTGGATTAGTTTATAAACAAGTTAGAAAAAGTGGTGTGGTCCTTAGATTTGAATATTCTTGGGAGATTTTAGATGTTTTAAGAAGCTAAATTAAGTAAGGTTAGTATAAATAAGTAAAGAAGAGTTTAATAATATTGTTGGGTGTAAACATAAGGAAATTTGATCAAATTTGGGTAAGAGTCAGGCTGAAAAATGGAAAATCTGGGTACGGGTATCGGTGCTGATAAAACAATACCGATACTATAGGCTTGAAATTAGAAGAATCAGCTGGGAAGTATCGATACTGATGCAAGAAGTATCGATACCGATAGGGGGTATCGATACTGTGAGGAAGGTATCAACACCATTGATAATAGAACGTAAAGATGGTATTGATACCGTAATAGAGTATCAGTACCATAGTGTAGTAGTATTGATACTATGGTAGGGGTATCGATACTATTGAGCCAGAAATTTTAAAATAGGCTAATATTGTTATAGAAAATTAAATAGTATGTACTCTTGAGTAATGTTTAAGTATAATTGTTAGGAAATATAATAACAATTGATATTGTATGTGTCTTTATTGGATGCTTGAGTAGATCGAAATCAAGATCCCGAGTCAACCAAAACAAAAGGCAAAGGCAAAGTACCTGAGTAATCAACTTTGCACTTTGGATACAATAGCGAGGCAATCCAGGTGAGTGCATTTAATTGTGTAACTATATGTTATACTAGTTATATAGGTATGATTGCTTAATATGTGTGTGGTGGTTACCATATAGGCACTAAGTGTGTAGTTCATGGAATTCATCATATATTGACAAATAACCGTTTCGTCACTATGTATGCATTTCACGGATTTCATCATATGTTGATGAATAACCGTTTCAGCACTAAGTGTGCAATTTATAGAACTCATCATATGTTGATGAATAATTGTTTCGACACTAAGTGTGCAATTCAAAGAATTCATCATATGTTGATGAATAACTGTTTCGGCACTAAGTGTGCAATTCATGGAATTCATCATATGTTGATGATAACCGTTTTGGCACTAAGTGTGCAATTCATGAATTCATCATATGTTGATGATTATCAGTTTCTGCACTAAGTGTGCAATTCACGGAATGCATCATATGTTGATGAATAACCATTTCGGCACTATGTGTGCACCCCACGAAATTCATAATATGTTTATGAATGACCGTATTGGCACTACGTGTGCAAACTACAGAGTTTATAATGAATTGAAAGGGTTAATTGTTATTATGAATAATTATTAGAGTAGAAATTGTTCTGAAATAAAAGATTGAATGTCTAACTGTGTATTTGGCAAAAAGTTTCCAATAATGCAAGTTAGAAGAAAGGTTAAATGCCTTTAGAATAAAAGTCTAATGCCTATCGACTCATGTTGGCAGAAAGGTGCCACTAATACAAGTTAGATGAAGAACAATGCATAATTGGCATGAAAGAATGCCATATATGAAAATGTATAACAAAGCATAATTGGCATGAAAGGATGCCACAAATGAAAATACATAGCGGTATATTAACGGTATATAAGGTGTCGCTCATGATAATTATAAAAAATAAATGACCATTTGGCACTTTGGTGCAATACATGTATATTACTTTCTCATTTAACGTACATAGGGAAAATAAAGAATAATTTTGAAAAAATATATAGAAGGAAAAGTATGTTGAGACTACTAAGAATAATTTCGATGATTGTATGAAAGAAAAAATCTGGTTTAGTTGAGAAGGATTTATCTGATCCTGATGGAGTAGGCGATTTAGTTCGTCATTAAATAGTCATGAGATACTTTTGTGTAAATTACAGATTCTTTACAATATTTTATCTCACTAAGTATATACTTAATGTGTGTTGATTTCACGCGTAGGTAACAACAAAGACTAGTCAGGTATTGGGAGCAAGAGCATCTATCATCACTCTAAGTTTGACTCTCATCAGTAACAGTAGGACAATCCGGTTTGTTTTGGAAAATTTAGATGACATGTAATTAAAGTATGAAAAAAAATCTGAATTGTATTTAAATAGAAACTCGTAACATATCTAAAATTTATGTTTTGTTATATATTAAAATGTTATGTTTTAAAAAAATCTGGAAACAAAATTTTACGGGTTTATAAAAGAGGAAATATTTTAAAAGTGATGTGACATCTATATCTCGTGTACAGAAACGTATACGGGAGATGGGTGTTACAAAACATATATGAGTAACTATTATAAAATCATGTCAAGGTAGATACCATGTTGGGTAGAATATTTTCTTTTCATAAATATTTTTCTGCTTTTTTGGTTGAGTGGTACTAATAATTTCTTTTGTTTTATCTTATTTTTCTCTATATTTTGTTTGCATTTTCATTTTCACATCATAACCAAACAAAGTGTTAATTCATAAGTGATTGACCAAATTAAAAGGTCTTCATATCGACATAAGAGTTCCATAACTATGTAGTCAAATCTGTAAGAGCTCAAAGTCAATCGAAGACTCCTATTAAATGAACAAAGATTGAGATGGAACCAAATTATCATATGCTAGTTGAGTCAAGAGTGAGAAGATCCTTCACGAGGTATCAAGGCCGCTTTCCTCTTGGAGAATCCTACAGAAATAGAGGTCTAAAAATTCAATAATCACAGTAGATGATTGAAAACAAAGATAGGTGGATCAACACGTTGAGAAGTCTAACAATGACTATTAAGATAATATCAAATCGTGAGAAAGGCCTAGATTAAGTAAATAAAAAAATAAATCTCACATGTCTAGTGTAAGGAGAACTTATGGTCTGATGAAGATTGTTATATGATGGTCGCTTTTGAAATTAACACCTTGTGCATTTGCATTAACATTCTTGTTTTGCATTAGCTTATTAATTTATTTATTTTGCTATTATTGCTTTTATAATAATTATTGTCATGTTGTTTTCTTATTTGTACTAACTTGTTTTTATGTTGCTTTTCTCTTTGTTTGCATCACAAGATCATAACATAATCAGAAGGTGTCGATTTGTGAGTGGTCATAAGAGTAAAAGGTTTTCATGATGGACAAAGGGTTTTAGGATCAAGTCAACTATAACACAGCTAGGGAATGGTATCTTGAGGAATCTCCGAGAATAGTGGAGAGCTATGCACCCAAAGATCGTATGTACGACGAAGAGTAAAATGCAATAAGAGAGATGAGAGAGAAAATGTCCAAGATGATGGATAGTAATACCAAGATCATCCATTCATACTATTTCCTCATCATTATTAACAAACAAATGGAAATAATGGAGTAATCTCATGAGAAATCACAAGATCGATTGCAAGAGCAGTTGACCGGGTTACACAAGATAGGAGAAATCAAGCATCGAGTTCTCTACAATATGTATTAAACCAAATGATCCAATTGCTAGTAACCAAAGCTTCCGATAGAAAGAAAATAGATGATAAAGGATATCAGTGTTATCATACTAATACGTCAAGAATGATAACCTACCCCGGAGCGTCCCACTTAAACCTAGGGAAGAGCCTCATTAATCATGATCAATTAGAAGACAAATTCAAGTGGTTGAAGGAAGAAATTGGAGCTATGAAAGTGTTAATGCCTATCACAAGGAACTATAAGTGAGAGAACTTAGCCTGGTCCCTGATTTTGTCATCCTACATGAATTTAGGGTGCTTAATTTTAAGAAATATAATGGCACAGTTGTCCCCTAATTCATCTAAAAAATATTTTATAGAAAGATAGAAGGGTATTTAAATGATGATAATCTACTGATTCATTAATTCCATGATAGTCTTGTTGGGCCAGTTGTGGTATGGTATAACTGTTTGAATAGAGAGAAGATCAAGACATGGGTCAATCTAGCTAACATCTTTGTGGGGAAATATCGATATGTTAAAGGCTTAGCCCTAAAACATTGAGATCTTCAAATAATGAGGATGAAAGTTACTAAAAGCTTTAAATAGTATTCCCTAAGATGGAGAGTGGTGGTAACACAAGTTCAACCTTCCATGTTAGAAGAAGAAATCTTATATATGTTTCATGATTCTCTTTCAGCTCTTTTCTTTGAGTTAATGCTGGCAAACTCAACAAAGGAATTTGAGGGTCTTTTGACAAATGGGGACTTAATTGAAAATGCAGTCAGCAAAGAAAACTTGAAATTACTTTCAAAAGCCCAACTGATTAAGAAGTGACAGCTGATGAGGTGAATGAATGTCACGTCCAAAACCCCTACAGTCGTAAAAGAAAATGAGCAGTTGGTCGCTTGAATCGACCAAAGAAAGTCTCACGATCGAGAAATACTTTGAAGGTGTTCCAAACTTCTATCTCAGATCTGTACCCCAATTTGATTAAAGGACAACACCTCACACTGAGGCCAACGAAAGTGCCCCCAAACCCTTCTGCCCACAGTTATGATCAAGATAGTGTCTGTGATTTCCACTTGGGGGCATCGGGACATTATACTGGGAATTGAAGGTAGTTGTTAAAGGAGATAGAAATGCTTGTTCAAAATAGAACGTTGACACATGAATTGACGGAATAATGGATGACAAACTCAAATGGGGTATTAAAGCACAATATGTAGCATCTACTTGAGTCAGGTACCACTGCATTAGATGAGTAATGGGGCATCCTAATTAGGAAGAGATCATTTCATCCATCATGAAGTTGTAATACCCCAAATATCATATCAGGGACTATATTGAAAATATTTGAAAATTTAAGATTTATTTGAATAAGTTGTAAAAGATGAGAAAATGATTTGAAATAGTGTTTAGACTAAATTGTATCAATAGATAAATTAAGAGGGCACTTTGGTCTTTTAAGGGGAGAATAAATTTAAAAATATATTCTTATTAGGGATTTTAAATAGGAGAAAAGAGGAAAGTAATGCATTTCCTATTATTATTCTTCTTCAAGTGGGTAGTATTCTCTTCCATGGTATAAGGTAAACTTCAAGTTGTTAGTTCTTCCTTTAAATTATGGGTTGTTTTGGTAACATTAAGTGATATGAAAGCTTAAGAAATGATTAAAGAAGATTAAAACTAAGTGGTGGATGTCTTATAGGAGATTTAAAGAAATGGGTTTTGAATGATATGTTGATATATGTGTTTTATTGAGGTTTATTAGTAGAATTAACTTGTCAAAGGATTGAATAAGAGATTAGAAGCATGAGATATGTTTTAAAACACGTTTAGAAAAATGATATGATTCTTGAGCTGAAATATTCTATGAAGATGTTAGAGGTTAAAGGTAGCAAAATGAAGTAAAGTTAGTTGGGTTAAGTAAAGAGGAGTTAAATAGTATTGTTGGAGGTAAAACGGTAAGATTAGAGGGGAAAATTAAGTGAAAATTGAGCTGAAAAATAGTAAATCTGGGAAATGGTATCGATACTGAAAGGGATTATCAATACCATAGTATAGTAGTATCGATACTGAGAGAAGGGTATCGATACCATGAAACACATAATATAGAAATGGTATCGATACTGAAAGGGATTATCAATACCATAGTATAGTAGTATCAATACTGAGAGAAGGGTATCGATACCATGAAACACAGAATATAGAAATGGTATCGATATTGAAAAGGGGTATCGATACCATAGTATTGAAGTACCGATACTAATGAGCTTGGAACTATATGATAGATTGAAATTGTTCTAGAAATCAAAAGAATGGTACTTTTAAGTATTAAAGTATAAATGTTAGAGAATATACTAACATTTAGTGTGGTATATATCTTGAATGGATGATTGTGTATATCATAACCAAGCTCTTGAATCTAGCAAGAAAAGGGGAAGGATAAAGTTGTCGATTAGCCAGATCTCTCTACATCTTAATTATGGGAATTATCAGGTGAGTACCTAATTGTAATTTAATTGAAATGAAGATGATTCAAATTACAATGTTTAAATTTATATATGTTTTATAGTATTGACTATGTTAACTTTATAAAGAGAATTATGAATGAGTTTTAGAGTATGAATTGCTCTAAACCTAATCCATAACTAAAAATGCATTAACAGATGCATTAAGACATGAAAGGATGCCATAACTAAAAATGCATGAAAGGATACATTAAGGCATGAAAGGATTCTATAATTAAAAATGCATGAAAAGATGCTATGATGATAGTATGAATGGAGGTTGGTTTTAAAAAAAGGGACTTAGTTAATCATTATGGATAATACGAATTTGTTTGAAATCAAATAACCATGATATACTGATGTATACCTTAATGTTCTTTACAGGCTTATGTCTCACTAAGTAAATGCTTATCGTGTGTTGTTTCCACGCGTAGGTAAAGGTCGAGATTTACTGATTTAGGAGTGCAACTGTAGCAGTAGTGATCATCAATTCAGGTTGACTCATCAGTGACAATGGGGCAATCTAGTTATTTTGGAAAACTTATTTGGAATATAATAAAATTATTAAAATTGCTCTGAATTTTTATTAAGTAGAACTGTGTAAAAGATTACAATCAATGTTTTACTTTATCTTAAATGTTATGTTTTCAGAAACCGAAAAAAAAACAACAACAAAATGTTATGGGTTTTCAAATGAGGAATTGTTTTAAAAATGATGTGACATCTGTATATTGTGTACGGAAAGGTATACGGGATATGGGTGTTACATTTATTAGTATCAGAGCTACATGTTTAGCCGATTCTCGACCGAAGCTGGTTTTATTTTAAAATAGAATAGGGATTACATGCCATAAAGATTGTCAATCTTACTGGTATGGTATCATTAGAGTGAAATTGATGACACTACTTACTAATTGTAATGTTATTATTATGTATGTCATAATAGATGTCAGAATCTTTGAACTTGCAAAGAGCTAGGGAACAAGAGATGCAAGAAGGAGCTGATAGTGAAAGTTATGAGGCTAACAGTGAACAACATCCCTCTTCTGAAAATGCTAGTGCACCTGCACCTAAAGGGATTCCGGTGCCTGAGTTTGGAACTTTCATGCAAGCCCTTGATGCCATACTGACTCAGTTTCAACCTCCCTCTGCCCCTCTAGCATTGAGAATGTTAATCCCAAAAGATCTGAAGAGCTTGGGAGCTCTAAAGTTTCAGGGAGGGGAGATGGAGGGTCCCATGGAGGCCGATCTATGGTTAAATGATGTTATAATAATGCTCGAAAGTATTTAATGCTCAGATCCGGAAGCAAGTGAACTGGCAATTCTTCTAGGAAGAATTCAAGAACAAGTATGTGGGGGAACAATTATGACGGGCAATGCTGTTAAAGTTCCTTAATCTGAAGAAAGGTGATCGAGCCGTACATGAGTTCGAGGATGAGTACAACAAGTTGATTCGTTTCGCTACTAAAGTCATTTCAAATTATAAGGCAAGATGTGATTGGTTCATAGAGGGTTTGAGGACAAAGTTGAAAGAGATGATGTTGGCTTTAAACTTGCTGAGTTTACAAGAAGTCATAAACCGAGCCAAAGCTATTAAAAGAGCTCGTGAGGAGACTTCAGCGGCAGAGCAGAGTTTATAGACGGGAAAAAGAGTGGGAATGCCTTCCACTCCCCATTATGTTAAAAGAGGCAATGGCTCGAGTTTCAGATATACTGATAGAGGTAGTTCTACAACAGCTTTACAGAAAAATAGAAAATCTTAGTCTTTTGCTGCTAGCTTGGGTAGGGAGAGAATTCTATGTCAAACATGTGGCAAATTTCATAGTGGAGCTTGTTTCTAATGTGGCGAGACTGGTCACTTTGGTCGAAACTATCCTAAGAAATCTGGGGATAATTCAACGCAATCTGAAAGATTGGTGGCAGCCTCAAATAGAAGCAGAAGAAGGGGTAGATCCAGGGGATAATCGGATTCAATGTCGAGATAGGAGAATTAGGGAGTTGCTAGAATTTATAATATTAAGACTAATGAGGATCAGGATGACCCTGAAATCATAACATGTATTTTCTATCTTTTTGATGAGCCTGTATTTATATTAGTTGATCCTGGTTCTACACACTCATACATCAGTACAAAATTGGTTAGAATTAGAGGAGTTCCTTTAGAACTAATTATGAGTGAGATGATAGTGGTAAACCCCATGGGTTATATTGCGAGAGTAACTATAATATATAGAAAATGCCCTATAAAGATCCAAGAGATAGTGTTTCCGGCAAACTTGATGTAGTTTCCCTTCGATGAATTTGAAATTATTTTAGGCATGGATTGGTTTTCTTCACATTATAGATGGGTCAATTGTCGTAAGAAACATTTGTTTCTAAAGGATGTTGAAGGTTCAAAAATCGTAGTGATCAACGAAAGAGCGAAATCACCATCAAATGTGATATCAGCCATGACTGTAAGGAAAATGATGTCGAAAGGATGTATAGCTTTTCTAGCCAATGTGATAGATACTCAAATTTTGGAGGTTAGAGTAAATGATATTCCCACGGCTAGAGAATTTTCAGATGTTTTTCCCGAGGAGTTACTGGGATTGCCTCTAGATAGTGAGATAGAATTCAGGATTGAGGTTTACTCGGGTACCGAACCTGTTTCTATAGCTCCATATAGGATGGCTCCGACTGAATTAAGAGATTTAAAAGCCTAATTGCAAGAGTTACTCGATAAGGGGTTTATAAGACCCATTGTTTCTCCTTGGGGAGCACTCTTACTGTTTGTGAAAAAGAATGATGGGTCTATGTGATTATGTATCTATTACCTCCAATTAAATAAAGTTACAATAAAGAACAAGTATCCACTTCTAAGGATTGATGATCTATTTGATCAATTGAAAGGAGCAGCAGTGTTTTCTATGATAGATCTAAGGTCCGGGTACCATCTACTAAAGATCAAAGTGGATGATATTACAAAGACAACATTTTAGACTCGGTATGGACACTATGAATTTGTAGTGATGCCTTTTGGTTTGACTAATGCACTAACCGCATTCATAGACTTGATGAACTGAGTGTTTCAATTATACTTGGATCAATTGGTGATATTTATAAATGATATTTTGGTATATTCTAAGTCAAGAGAGGAACAAGATTCTCATCTTCGAGTAGTTCTTCAGACACTCAGCGAGAAGAAGTTGTATGCCAAATTGTCAAAGTGAGAATTTTGGTTAACCGAAGTTGCTTTTCTCGGTCACATAGTCTCCACAGAAGGCATAAGAGTAGATCCAAGAAAGATCCAAGCTATAGTGGACTGGCAACCCCCAAATAATGTTTCTGAAGTTCAGAGTTTCTTGGGACTTACTAGTTATTATAGATGATTTGTGAAGGACTTTTAATGTTAGCGCTGCCACTAACTAAGTTGTTACGAAAGGATATGCCATTTGTATGGATGAAGAAATGTCAAGAAAGTTTTAAAAGGCTCAAGAGAATAGTAACAGAGGTCACCGTTTTGGTACAACCTGAGTCAGGAAAAGACTATGTGGTTTTCAGTGAAGCATCCCATAATGGACTGGGGTGTGTGCTGATGCAGGATGAAAAATTTGTGGCTTATGCCTCAAGACTGTTGAAGAATAATGAGAAAAATTATCCAACTCATAATTTAGAATTGATAGCTGTTGTGTTTGCATTGAAAATCTGGCATCATTATCTATATGGGGAATGGTGTCATGTTTATACGGATCACAAGAGTATAAAGTATTTATTGACTCAGAAAGAATTAAACTTGAGGCAAATAAGATGGATTGAGCTTTTAAAGGATTATGATCTAATTATCGATTATCATCCCGGAAAGAAGAATGTTGTAGCGGACGCACTGAGCCAAAATATTTTTGCATCTCTAAGGGCTTTGGATGCTTATATGTCATTCAAGGAATATGGTGCCTTAATTGCCGAGCTTAAGTTAAAGTCGATGTTTTTGGATCGGATAAAAGAGTTACAAGGTCAATATAAGAAATACTTGTCGAGAATGGCACAAGTTGAAAAGAAAGTGACCAAAGACTTCGAAATAAGAGACGATGGATGTTTATATTATCGGGGAAGATTTTACATTCCTGATAATGATGAATTAAAGAGAGATGTTCTTTATAAAGCACATTATAGTCCTTTGACGATGCATCCAGGCGAGAATAAGTTATATAAGGATTTAAAAAGTCGTTATTGGTGGCCTAGTATGAAAAGAGATGTATCGGAGTTTGTAGAAAAATGTTTGACATGTTAGCAAGTGAAAGTTGAACATCAAGTACTCTCCGAAGTGCTTCAACCGATATCCATTCCTAAATGAAAGTGGGAGCGGGTTACTATGAATTTTGTTTCGGGGCTACCTTAATCGCTAGTCAAAAAAGACTCCATATGGGTAATTGTAAATCGATTGACCAATACAACTCATTTTATTCCAGTTCGAGTAGATTACTCGATGGATAAGTATGCAGAGTTGTATATGAAAGAAGTAGTAAGACTGCATAGAGTGCCTATATCAATAGTTTCTGATCGGGACCCAAGGTTTACTTCAAGGTTCTAGAACTCGTTACATGAGACATTGGGTACTTGATTGAATTTCAGCACAACTTTTCATTTGCAGACATATGGGAAGTTAGAACGAGCTATCCAAATACTCGAGGGTATGCTAAGGGCATGTGTGATTGATTTTAAATGTTCATGGGAAATGTATTTTCCTTTAGCAGAATTTGCATATAATAAAAAATATTAATCGAGCATTAAAATGGCCCCATATGAAGCTCTATATGGGAGAAAGTGTCGAACACCATTAAATTAGTTTGAATTAAAAGACCGAGACCTAGCTGGGCCGGAGTTGATTAAAGAAATGGAGGAGAAAATAAAAATTATTCAGTGCAATCTAAAGATAGCCTCTGATCGGTAGAAATCTTATGCTAATTTGAAACATAAAGGAATCGAATTTCAAATGGGAGATAAAGTATTTTTGAAGGTGTCACATTGGAATAAAGTTTTGAGATTTGGGCGCAAAGGAAAACTGAGTCCGAGATTCATTGGACCTTATGAGATATTGAAAAGGGTCGGACCAGTAGCATATCAATTAGCTTTGCCTCTGAATATGGATATGATCCACAATGTTTTTCATGTATCAATGCTTAGAAGATACTGATCAGATCTGTCCCACATTATCACACCAGGGAAGATAGAGATCCGATCAGATTTAACTTATGAAGAAGAACCAGTGCAGATCCTGGATAGAGAAATCAAGGAATTGTGCAATAAAAAGATTCCTTTAGTTAAAGTACTATGATAGAATCATAAGGTTGAAGAAGCTACTTCGGAAAGAGAGGAAGACATGAGAATACAGTTTCCATACCTCTTTATTCCAGGTATTTATTTAAATTCAAGGTTGAATTTTCTTAAGGGGAGAATTAGAATACACCAAATATCATATCAGGGACTATATTGAAAAGATTTGAAAATTTAAGATTTATTTGAATAAGTGGTAAAAGATGATAAATTGATTTGAAATAGTGTTTAAACTAATTTGTATCAATAGTTAAATTAAGAGGGCAATACGGTTTTTAAGGGGGAGAATGAATTTAAAAACATATTCTTATTAGGGATTTTAAATAGGAGAAAAGAGAAAAGTAAGGAAGTTTTTATTCTTCTTCTTCTTCAAATGGGTAGTGCTCTCCTCCATGGTATAAGTTAAACTTGAAGTTGTTAGTTCTTCCTTTAAATTATCAGTTGCTTTGGCAACATTAAGTGATATGTAAGCTAAAGGAAGGATTAAAGAAGATTAAAACTAAGTGGTGGATGTCTTATAGAAGATTTAAAGAAATGGGTTTTTGAATGATATGTTGATATATGTGTTTTATTGAGGTTTATTAGTAGAATTGACTTGTCAAAGGACTGAATAAGACATTAGAAACATAAGATATGTTTAAAAACATGTTTAGAAAAATGATATGATTCTTGAGTTGAGATATTCCATGAAGATGTTAGAGGTTAAAAGTAGCAAATTGAAGTAAAGTTAGTTAGGTTAAGTAAAGAGGAGTTAAATAGTATTGTTAGAGGTAAAACGGTAATATTAGAGGGGAAAATTAAGTGAAAATTGAGCTGAAAAATGGTAAATCTGAGCAATGGTATCAGTACTGATAGAACAGTACCGATACTATAGGTGTAAATAGGTGGAAATTTAACTAACAGTAACTGTACCAATGCAAGTGATATCAATACTGACGGGGTATCGATACTAGCAAAGGAGAGTATCGATACCATGGATCTAGAATGTCAAAATGGTATCGATATTGAAGGGGAGTATCGGTACCATAATATAGTAGTATCGATACTGAGAGAAGGGTATCGATACCATGCAACCTAAAATATAGAAATGGTATCGATATTGAAAGGGGGTATCGATACCATAGTATAAAAGTACTGATACTAATGAGCTTGGAACTATATGATAGATTGAAATTGTTCTAGAAATAGAAAGAATGGAACTTTTAAGTATTAAAGTATAAATCTCAGAGAATATACTAACATTTGGTATGTCATATATCTTGAATGGATGATTGTGTAGATCATAACCAAGCTCTTGAATCTAGAAAGAAAAGGGGGAAGGATAAAGTTGCTTATTAGCCAGACCTCTCTACATCTTAATATCGGGAATTATCTGGTGAGTACCTAATTGTAATTTAATTGAAATGAAGATGATTCAAATTATAATGTTTAAATTTATATATGTTTTATAGTATTTACTATGTTATCATTATGTGTATGGAAAGAGTATTATGAATGAGTTTGAGAGTATGATTTGCTCTAAACCTAATCAATGCCAAAAAATGCATGAACAAATGCATTAAGGTATGAAAGGATGGCATAACTAAAAATTCATGAACGGATGCATTAAGGCATGAAAGGATTCCATAACTAAAAATGCATGAACGTATGCATTAAGGTATGAAAGGATGCCATAACTAAAAATGCATTAAGGCATGAAATGATGTCATAACTAAAAATGCATGAACGGATGCAATAAGGCATGAAAGGATGCCATAACTAAAAATGCATGAAAAGATGCTATGATGATAGTATGAATAAAGGTTGGTTTCAATAAAAGGGACTTAGTTATTCCTTATGGATAATACGAATTTGTTTGAAATCAAATAACCATGATATACTTAAGTATACCTTAACGTTCTTTACAAGCTTATGTCTCACTAAGTAAATGCTTAACGTGTGTTGCTTCTACGCGTAGGTAAAGGCTGAGATTTACTAATTAAGGAATGCAATTGTAACAGTAGTGATCATCAATTCCGGTTAAGTCATCAGTGACAATGGGGCAATATAGTTATTTTGGAAAACTTATTTGACATGTAATTAAATTATTAAAAGTACTCTAAATTTTTATTAGGTAGAACTGTGTAACAAATTACAATCAACGTTTTGCTTTATCTTAAATGTTATGTTTTCAAAAACCGGAAAAAACAACAAAATGTTATGGGTTTTCAAATGAAGAATTGTTTTAAAAATGATGAGCATCAGTATATCGTGTACGGAAAGTTATACGAGATATGGGTGTTACAGAAGCTTTGTTCCATTTTGCAGCATCTTGTTCGAATTTGTTTTTGTCTTTTCTTACCTTTTTTGTAAGGGTATTTAAATGAACTTGTGCTACTTTAAAGATGATGAGCATTGAATCGAATTTTCAGTATTGAAGTTCCTTAAATATCAATTGAATTAAAAACTCTTTAAATGATTAAAATTATCGATCTTTGACAAAGTGACAAGATTGAAAATTGATAAAACAAGGACCCTTGACTTACCTCAGAAGATACATTTGAACACCATACCATTTTCTTGCAGGGACCAATATAGCCTTGTACTCTCATGAGGTATTGATCAAGAAGTTTGGTTTTCAGGTATGTATAGGAACGGGCAACATGAGGCATATCTTATGTATGGCATTGCAAAACTGACTAGACTACACTTCTGTTGAGGACGTTCAGTGATAATCCTAATCTTCACAAATAGAATGATGGAGTAGATGAATTTAGTATAGGTCAATTGTTTGGGAACTGAACTCTAAATGTGAGATTTTCTTACCATCAAGGACACAAAGACTATAACAGGTTCTTCTAAGTGAGCTTAAAAAATTCTAAATCTGAATACTCAAAAGTTTAATAAATTATTATTATTATTATAGATTATACAATAAAGCTGAGCTATTCTACCAAAGCAATTGGTTATAGAGGAAACTCAAAAGCCCTGGCTTTATGAATAGATTGCATTCAAACCATGACATTGCTCGGGTACTTGGTAGTTTGGTGTTTGCTCTACTGCAATTGTCAAGCCGAAGACTTTGTGATGAGATGAACCCTTCAGCTAGCCCGATAAATGTGATTATAATATAAATATACAATAAAGCTGAATTCAGCTAGCCAAATAATGGTATATTAAGTCAAATGTATTTAATAACAAGTTTCAATAAAATGGACTAAGGGAGTTGAGGAACACCTGTTATAGTCGACCTCAAACAAGCACTCAGGATTTTATATTTAGACTGATGTCTGTACACTACCTCTGCTAAGGAAGTCTATGAAGCTTGAACAGATGAAAGATTTTAGAGAACCAAAATAAAAGTGTTCTAGAAAGTCTTGTAATTAATTATGCTAGTTGCGTCATTTTGTCCGCATCCGATTAAAATACCAAGCCAAGAAAGAGGGTTATGTTATAATGTTCACAAGGACCGAGAAAGAAATGACATCTTTGGTGACCGAAACTTTAGAAAATAGGAAGCCAACCCATTAATTTTGACACTTGTCAAAGAGCTATAACTTTGAAGATATTAAAAGAGTTGTTGATTCTTTTTATATTTTATGAACTCATGTTTATGATTTGCTTAAATTGTGAGCCTAAATTAAGGGGTAATACTTTAGAAAATTCTTTCGTTCTTTGATTTCAAAAATAAAAGAAATGAGAAAAATATTTTCAAACAAGACAATCTCAAATGCTAAAGGTCCTTGAAGTGGGTGAGGTTCATTCTGCCTCTATGGGAGAAAAAGAATAAGCGATGCCATAATAATGATACATTCCACAATCTTGAAAGAAAATAGTCTAAGAGATCAGAAGGACTGGAGGATAGAACTTGTAACGTTTCCTTGTGACGTTGGCTGTAACTCGTCAAGAAGAAGATGATCACCTTATTTGAAAGGGTCACATATTCCAGTCCATGGAAAAATGCAAGAGTGAGACTAATCTACGATGAAATTTTGGCATCCAAATAGGGATGAGTCATGAGAATACCCGTTTTGGGGCATGACCAAAAACCCATATCATGTTGAGATAACAAGGTTCATACCATGAAGACATTGAGAATGAGTCTCACAACCTGAAGTGTCAAGGCCATCCCTTGAATTTGAGCAGAGCTTACCTTGTAAAGTAAACCAGCCGAGCGTCAATTAACTGTAGAATTCTAAAAAAATAACTCTGATAACGTAATTGAGTCAATGACAGAAAAGGGCATCAAGATCATATTACTGACCGCAACAAGAACTCATGAAACATTTTCTTCTGAGATTTTATTACATATAAGAGGCAAAAAAAGACGCAAAGACATAAAATGATCATATGTCTCTTAAAAAATGCAATTTTGAAATTATAAGTTACTACATTGATATCTGAGTAAACCCTAGAGAAGGGTGATCAAGTGAAAGAAGACCGAGTTCTCCACTTTGGTGTTAAATGAAGATTGAATCAAATTTTATGCATTCATAAGAACATCATTTGCATAAAAGAAAATGCATTACATTGATACATTAATTGCATTTGTGTTTCACATATAAACACATGGTTTTTTTACAGATCTTCTAGTGTAAAGAGAAGATTGATAATGTCAAAATCCAGATAAGTGAAAGGAAGGATTCAAACCTCAAATATAGGAAATCATGTTTAAAGAGGCAAAACCTGAAGAAAAGAGGGCCCCAATCCACAGAAGAAGCATTACTTTGAAGTGGAGCATGTTACCCAACCATTAAGTTGTTTTGAAAAAAACGGGGAAACGATTTTCAAAGTTTCTCATTTAGTATTTTTAGAAAATGAAATCTTTGAAAAGTAAGAAAGTGATTTCAAAAGTTTCTTACCTAGTAAACTATTTCCAAAATTGGTAAGTCCTTCAGGCCATTAGTAAGTCTTTCGAGCATGATGATTAAATCTTTCGGTTCATCTGTCAGTCTTTCGAGCAAGATGATAAGTCCTTTGGGCCATTTATAAGACCTTTGGGCAGGATGTTTTCACATGATTTTCAAAAAAATGAGAAAGCGATTTCCAAAGTTTCTCATTTATTATTTTCAGAAAATGAAATATTTGAAAAGTAAGAAAGATATTTCCAAAGTTTCTTACCTAGTAAACTATTTCCAAAATTAGTAAGTCCTTCGAGCCATCATTAAGTCTTTCGAGCATGATGATTAAATCCTTTGGGTCATCCATCAGTCTTTCGAGCAAGATGATAAGTCCTTTGGGCCATCTATAAGACCTTTGGGCAAGATGCTTTCATATGATGTTTGTGAAAAATGAGAAAAATAATTTTCAAAGGTTCTCACTTAATATTTTCATAAAATGAAATCTTTGAAAAGTAAGAAAGTGATTTCCAAAGTTTCTTACCAAGTAAACTATTTCCAAAATTGGTAAGTCCTTCGGGCAATCAGTAAGTCTTTCGAGCATGATGATTAAATCCTTTGAGCCATCTTTCAGTCTTTCGAGCAAGATTATAAGTCCTTCGAGCCATCTATAAGACCTTTGGGCAATATGTTGTCATATGGAATTTGTAAGAAAATGAGAAGACGATTTTCAAAGTTTCTCATTTAAAATATTTTTTAAAAAGGGAGAAAATAGAAAGAAAAAAATAAAGAGAAAGAGAAAAAATAAATAAAAAAAACAAACCTCCAGATGTGTTAATTACTGGCATAAGCATCTTTCGTAAGACCATCACATGAGAGATCGAGCCATGTCAATATAGAAGATTTCGAATATAGATGAGTTGATCAATCGATTAAAAGGAATAACACCTACATATTGGACCAAGTCACAAGATGGCCAACGAAAGATGATTCTCCTTCGAAAGAGAAAATACACTAAAATTGCATTAGTGCACACATTTTAGGCATAAACAGGATCATGAGATTCATAAATGCATGATGACAGATGTAATTAAGTATCTATAGTTTTCCCAAAAGAAAGTTGAAGGTTTAAGATGCGAAAACCTCAAGATTTGAGTAACCAATTCAAAATCCCAAAAAGAGAGATGTTCAAATGATACTCAAGTCAAGGCAGATTCCCATATCTGGCGGCTGCAAGACAAGTTCCCACAAGAAAAATGGATTTTCAAAGATTTTAAACCTTTGGGTATAATATTTTCAAATTTTCAAACATACACTAATGATTGGTAATGTTTGATTTTCAGGTTCAATCTTCGTGAAGATAAAAGAAACAAATTGATCCGAGTTCAGTTCCTCCCAAAGAGTAGTGGAGTATATCAAATTTCTTTAAGAGATCTGGTTTTCCCTAAAGAATAGTGGAACATATCATTCTTCTTTCAGATTTGGTCCTCCTGAAGAGCACTGAAGCAAATCGCTTCCGATTCAATCTTCCCTAAAGAGCAACGAAGTGGATCAAAATTACATGTCTGATCTCCCCTAAAGAGTAGTGGAGTAGATTCTTCTTCTTTCGAATTTGTTCTTCCTGAAGAGCAGCGAAGTAAATAAAGTTTTAGTCAATCTTCCTTGAAGAGCAGCAAAGTGGATCAAAATTTACGAGTCTGATATCCCCTAAAGAGTAGTGGAGAAGACCCACATTCTTTCAGATTTGGTCTTTTTGAAGAGTAGTGAAATAAATCACGTTCGGTTCAACCTTCCCTGAAGAGTAGTAAAGTGAATCAAATTTTGCATAACTAATTACCCGATAAATAGTAACAGATCAATTCTGACCTACCCTAAAGTTATAGTAGAGAAGATTAACATTTCGATTTCCTCATAACCGGACAAATGTGACCATCCTTTGATATTTTCTCTATTCTCGTTGCACGACAATGAGCAAAGAGGGGAAGTTGTAAACATTCATTTTTTTTGGGGGATTTCATTCGAGCTTTGCTTGGGTTTATATATACTTATATATTATTAACTACATATTTATGTGCTATGCTAATTACCATATTACTATTAGTTATATTTATCAATTATTATTATTTAATTAAATAAATTAACTATTAGGGTGCGTTTATATGTTATACATATATAGTATATAAATAACTAATTAATCGAATATATATATATATAACATTAATTTCAAATGCACTAATTTTTTTTATTTTTCTGTTACAAGCTCAAAGTAATCACTAGCAACCCAAACGGCAAGCCTAGACGATATGAAGCCCATGCGGAAAAACCCTAAGCCCATTAGGGCTTTCTTCTACAAGTCCCCGTCAGGTTTGGGTTTCATCCAATGGCTCAGGATAGATGACATAAAGTTTAGGGTTTTTAAAACCCTAAGGATCCATGCGCACTCGATTTTTGGTCTTGGATCTAGTTCTAAGATCTAACGGCCCATAACACTCTAAAAGTCCCAAGCTTGCACGTGTGGTGCACCAGAGACTCCCCAGCTTCCTGAACGTTCAGATCTCACGTGTAGAGAACACGTTCGTCGCTCTATCTGCCACCTGAGCCTCCATGTGCCAGCTATCTAACCCATTCAACCAACCTCTATTGTACCTAAGCACTGCTGCATCCCCTTTGTCTCCCTACCATATTCCCCGACTGTAGCAGATGATAGGAGCAACGGGCACTTACATGCCTCCAAAAGGATAAACAACTTCATCTCAGATGCGAGATCATCCACACAACAAGCCGATCAGTGGTCCTTTTACCTTGCATGCAACAATAAAAAACAACAACAATAGTATATAACAAGAAAATGAAACAAATCAAGGGGACATTAAAACACCTTATTTTCTATCGAGTGAGCGAAAACCCGAAGTAAATAAAGATCCATCAGCAATAAAAAATAGAAGGAGAGGAAACAAAAAATCCTCTATACTTTATGAGTGAACCCCCAACCAACCAAAAAATAACCCACAAGAGGGAAAAAACTCACATTCCCTGTCCAGATGGCTTTGTCACCATCGCTAGAAACCAAAACCCCATCGATTCGAAGGTAAACCCTTCATCCCTTGGTCTTTTTCGGCTGTTTTTAGGATCACAGAGGTCATTTTCATAGGGATCTAAGCCTTAAGGGTGTCAGGTTTTGAAGAAAAGGAGGTTGTTAGGGGGTTCAGTTCAGAGAGATTTAGAGGATTTTAGGTTTTAGGTATTAGTTCGGAGTATCTCAGCTCCTCATCAGAGCCACAGAATGTTGGAGGGGGTGCCATGCACGGTTTTCTTTTGACGGGTTTCGAAAAGAAAAGCTTTGGGTCTGTGTTTTTCAGAAGGGGCTCGGAGAGGGCTTATTTGATCCCTTATCGGGGTCGCTTGGTGGCGGCATCCACGACGGATGCCTTGGTTGGAGGAGAAAGAAAAGGAAAAAAGGGGGAGTAGAGAGGAGAGAATGACGCGGAGGGTTTGTTTTAAGCTAAATGTTATTTTTTGTTCTTATGCCAAATTTTAGCCTAAGTAAAGCTTTAAGAGAGTTGAATGAAACGACCATGTTTTGTGATCTTAAGGGAGTCTAAGTCCGGTTGAGTGGGGGTTAATTGCGTGAGAATTCGTCTAGTTTCGACTCGTTGCATTTTAGTCATCGAATCAAGCATTTTCAAAAATTTTAATTTTGACCTTATATTTCATTCGTATTACTCTTTCGTTCTACATTACATTGTTCTTAATTTTACGTTGTTCAACATTTGGAATGTAATTTTGCATGATTTACATTTTAATCCTACATGCGGTTATAGGTTTGTTATAATTTTAGTACCCAAAATATGAGTATTTAGGTTCTGTGACTTGATCATTCCCTAATTTATAGTTTTAGCTTTAGATTTATTTTCCCTCTCATTTTGGTCATCATGTATTTTCCTCTTCATTTATTTCATGAATGTGCATATATATTCATTTATAGATATATTTTATTTCTTCCATGATATGTATGATATACTCATGAGCGTAACTCGACCCAACCCAAATAATTACCCCGTCATTTTAAGTTCGTCGAGGAGTGATTGTCTCAACGTATGAGAATATTACTTTTGAAAATTTTAAAATAAAGGCTTATCCCGCCATGTGAAACCCTAAAAAACTTGATCTCACTTAAAAATTAGGAACGAGATAAAAAAATGTTCATCTATTTAAATTCTTCGAGGAAATATCGTTAGAACTTATAAAATGTCCGATTTAGGCGTCTTTAAATAATTGAATATTCTTCTTCTTTCTAAAAGGTTTGGTAATTTTTTTTATTTAATTTGTTTTATTTCATGCATTTGAATATTACAATGGAACTGCAATATTTATTTATTTCGATTGGAGTAGGAATTGACTGCCTCGAGGTATGAGAAGTTGTTTCTTCTCGATAGGAAATAATCAAATATTGTTATGTTTCATTTTAAAATTCAAAAAAAACTTTATTTTAAGGGATCTTAAACTAAACTAAATTAAATTTAAACTTGTAAATTTCATTTGCAAAGACAATTAATTAATCGACTAGGTACTGATTTAGAGCGCTGTGGGGGTGCTAATTCTTCCCCATGAGTAACCGACTCCCGAACTCAATTTACTGGTATGCAGACCTATGTTTTAATAATTTTTTTAAACTTAAATCTTATTAAAATGTCAAAACATTTTTTGGATTCACAATCACACCCTAATCAAAGATTGATGGTGACTCCTCGAACCGCACATTTTTACTTTTAAAAATGAAACACCAAATTTTTTGAAGCGAGATATTTTTTTAAATTACATCTTTAATTAAAAATTAATTTTTTTTAAAAAAATAAAAAATCATTTCGACAGCGTAAGACTTTGAATCTTCCAACCCTCTATTAATTTACTATAACATTTATTCTCTTATGCACATAAATAAATTCATTTATTTATTATTTGAGTTTCTTATCTTTTAGTTCTTTATTTTATATTATTTATTTCACTTTTTTGTGTTACATGCTAACCCTTCTTTATAGCTACAGGAGGTGCTTTATAGCTACAGGTGGTGGCGTGGTACTAGGAAACATAACATTTTTAATTTTGATTAGGTTTTTTCCTTACTCAAACAAGGGAAATTGAAAAGGAATCCCCAATTTTGTTGTCTAAATCATTTGGGCAAAAAAATGGAGATTATTTTTTGAGTTTAATATTTTTGAACCTCACTAAATCAAATCACTTTTGTTGTTTCTCTCACCCACTTTCTCTTTTGTATTATTTCCCATCCTATCTCTCCTCTTTTCAAGCTCTTGCAACCGTCAACCCAATTAAAACCCCACCCCTACTTTTCAGTTTTTTATTTATGTCCCACAAAACCTTACTTTTTTCGGCGATTTTCTCGAAAAATCACATTTTCCTTAAATATTTATGTGTCAAAAACCCTTTAAGATAATATTACAGATCTAACACCCTTTGCAGAAAGGCGCGACCCATGCACCGCGCCTTATGCTGATGTGGCGCCACGTGGGGTAAGGCGCGACCTATGCACCATGCCTTATGTTGATGTGGCACCATGCAGGGTAAGACACGGTGCATGGGCCACTCCTTATGCCAGCTAGAGCCACGTAGGGTAAGGCGCAGTACATGGGCTGCACCTTTCTGCCAACTGACACATGTCAGAATGGCGCAGTGCATGGGCTACGCCTTCGGTATTTATTCTGCTCCTACTGACCGTTCACACCCTCCATCCCACCCTATAAATACCCCCCTCAACTATTTTCACCATACCAAATCCTCTCAAATTCTCTCAAGAACCAAACCTCGATCAAGTTTTATTTATAAGTTATATTATTTTCTATTTAATGTTTTGTTAATATTTTATTTAATTATTTATTTTTTAAGTATTTTATTTAATTATTTTATTTTTTTTGCAGTTATAAAATGTAAGACGATCTGCTTTGTTTTGATGGAAATCATATATTGAGACATTTTGCTGATACGGTAACATTTTTAAATTTTAATTTAATTTAAATTATTAGTAATAATTTATTTATTTATTTTATTATTAGTTTATAAATTAATTTTTGTAATTATTAATAATTTTAGGAGAACGACCGTATATTAGATCATTTTATCTGTAACCTTAAGTTAGTGATACCAACTCATGTCTGGCCGTATTTAGTCGAGGCTGTATTCGGTTATATAGCTAGATATGAAGGCCAATGTATAATAGAACCAAACCTGATTTCAGTATTAGTCGAGTGGTGGAGACTGGAGACACACACATTTCATCTTCCGTGCGGAGAGTGCATGATTACGCTGGAGGATGTTTCTATGCACTTGGGGCTTCCGGTAGATGGAGTAGTGCTTTCAAGGGTGGTGTACGGTAACTGAAATTCTTTGTGCCAGGAATATCTAGGAGTTGTCCCGTCAAATTTTAACGGTGGTCGGATTCCATTAAATTGGTTGGATACAAATTTCCAGAATTTGAGTGAGGACACCTCGGAGGATCAAGTTAAAAAGTATGCACGAGCATGTATACTACAACTAATAGGAGGGTTGTTGATGGCGGACAAATCGCGGAACCAAATTCATTGTATGTGTTTGCGGCATGTTGGCGATTTTCATCTGGATGGATCATTGAGTTGGGGCTCGGTAGTTTTGGAATTCTTGTATAGGGAGATGTGTCGAGCTATTGACTACAGGACAAATGCTATCAACGGATGTCTCCTTCTGTTGTAGTCTTGGGCATGGTATCGCTTGCCCTTTTTATGTCATGTTGTAAAGAACCTGTTCGTATTCCCGCTACTATTGAGGTAATTACAAAACTGATTTCGTATATTAATCATTTTATCTAGTGTATAATAAAAATTATTTCCTTGAATAGGTGGTCTATTGACAGGAAAAATCATTGGGATCTACCTGATAAATTAGAAATAATCAGGCTACTAATTGATTAGAAGGCTGGCACAGAGGTATGTATTTAAATGTTTGAAAATCAATTTTGTATTATAGTTATATAATTAGCTTATTAGTTTGATAATAAGTATATATATTTGTTTTAGTTTGAATGGGCTCCTTATTGTAATGATGATTACGAGTGGTTCAACAGTAACGGGAAACCATTCCTACTTTCCGAGGATTCACGAGGACAGAGCATTCATTGACATCGACAGAGACGTGCACCGTCACAATCCCATCGTCCCCCGACTCGTGGACGTAGAGCAGGTTCTTCCAGTTCTTCGTCAGCAACAGCACCGAAACCTTCATAGCAACCACCGTCTGCAACGATGTACACCCTGAAGCCATATCAGATGCCACCACCGCCACAGAGTTATATGACCCCTCCTAGAGGATATTATGGTTCTATGTTTGTAGATCCGACTTGGGGTTCAAGCACTAGTTATTTGGTAGGTCCAACCTCGCCACCGATGGTCGCCACACAAACACCTCATGTACAATTTTCTCACTCATCGATGTCTATATTTTCCCAGTTTTTTATGAGTGGTGGGATAGTCAGTCATACACCTCAAGGGTCCTTATTCTATAGAGGTGCTACATTGATAACTCCATAAAAAGACTCAATTTCTAGTATTTTCACTTAAGTTATTGCTCGTCTAAACAATGTATGCACAACATTTTAGTTGCATTTAGGTTATATTTGTTTGTGGTGGATAAGTTTTACTTCGGCAAAATATATTTGTTTGACTGATGCTGCTGAGGAGAAAGGGTTTGTGTAGATTGTGTATGTGCATGAAATTATTGAGGAAGAACATTTTAGTCGCAACAACGTAATTTGATAGGGCCAATGGAATAGAGAAGTTAAAGAAAGTAAGGAACAGATTTATCTCGCCAAGGCAAGGTTTATCTGGAAAGTCTGAAGTGGATATGATGAAATCACCTATATCACATGCCAGCTGTACGACTTCCTTCACATGCAAACAAGCCCTCAAGATTCTCACAATAGCCAGCCGCCTTTCTTTTTTTAGCCTAGACAAGACAATAACTGGTATCTAGGGAATCTTTACTTATGTGAAACCCTAGGATATTTCCCTCAATAAATACCCAGACATAGCCGCCAAAGAAAGGAGGCAAGGAAGTTAGAAGAGCTTAACTTGAAGTGTGAGCGAGCAACTACAGTGCTTCC
This sequence comes from Hibiscus syriacus, assembly GCF_006381635.1. Lineage (NCBI taxonomy): Eukaryota > Viridiplantae > Streptophyta > Magnoliopsida > Malvales > Malvaceae > Hibiscus > Hibiscus syriacus. The sequence goes on along the minus strand of NW_024062326.1, from coordinate 476,818 downwards.
GTACTGTTTACCAACTGATCTTCCTTGGTGTCCTCCATAGCCAGAATATAGTAGAGCGACGGTCAGGTCTCGAGAAAAGCTGACCGCCAAGGCAGGCACGGTGTTGATCAGAATTTTCATGACAGAGGCCCCGGTTTTGGGAGTCATTCTTCCTTTGTTCTTAACTTCTTTACGTATTTGGGGTTATATTAAAACGATGATACTTGGTTGACTTTTTGATAACACCATGAACTATCTTACTTGGTGTTAATCTTTGTTTTGCCTAAACAAATATTTTCTTCTTTATGAATGATAAATTATGATTCTGCTCATGATTGTTTTGTTCATTGTTTGAATATTTTACCATGACACTGTAAGAGCTTCGAGAGATTGCCTAGGGTCTTGGTGAAACATGTCTTGGCAATGTAAGAGCATCGAGAGATTGCCTTTTGTCTAGATATTGATTATTAGATTCGAGAGAATTAAGATATATCTATGTGAATAATGAAATGGATACGGGATGGTGATGTTCTAACTTGTCTACCTTAGAGATAAGGAGCGGGTTTCAATCGACTAAAAGGGATAGATGCTAAAGTATGATAGACAACGACAATAGTTTACGCTGAGAGGTATTGCTACAACAACAGTTTGACAAACCAATCGTTGTAGTTAACGCTGAGAAGTATTGCCATAGCAACCATCTAAGAATACTTAGTAATCCTGCCGGGCAGCTTAAGCATGTCATAACAATTCATTCTGGACTTAAAATAATTGTTTTTCAATAAAAAAGATTAGCATGAGTGTTCTGTGATAAGTATGAATATGTGAGATTGTTTTGAATATATTTGAGTCAACATTTGTCATTGTTTTATTTATTTTACTTCGATAGTTTTCATATTTATTTTGTCTCGACCAAACTTTTCTGCAATCATACTTTATAGTATTTTCTTGTTTTATTACTAATAGTTTTCTAGTTTGACAAGATAGTAAGAATTAGCTTGTGATAACTAGTTCTAGTTCTGGTGAAGCTTAAAAACTTTCGACCACTCCCTGAGGAGACGATAACTGACTTACCCTATATTACTTGATTCGATTGTGTATACTTGCACAAAATTACTTGCCTTAGCATATACGTTTACAAGCGATCAAGTTTTTGGCTCCATTTACGAGGATTGGCAACTGACGAAATTTTTATTTTTCGCTATATCATGTTTTTCTTGTCACCTTATATTTACTTAGTTTAACATATTTTATTATTTTCTTTTGTAGGTTTTTATTATTGCATGACCCTGAGATCTATTGGTAAACCATTGGAACTATTCGACCCTAAAATTAAACAGTCTTTCAGATAGAGCCGACGTAACTAACGAATCGGAGAGTATATTAACCAACTACAATTTCAACGCAATAACATGGGAGATCAAGAAGATCCTGACGCAGTAATTCATCTTTAAGTTGCAAGACCACGAGCAATATGAGATCATTTAAATCCAATTCTTGATGATCTCAATCCAGGTATCGTGGCACCTGAAATACAAGCAACTCATTTTGAGCTAAAACCAATGATGTTCAACATGATAAATTATATCGGACAATTTGGTGGTTCACCTAATAAGGATGCTAGATAGCATATTCGTTCCTTCCTTGAAGTATGTGATTCATTCATACAACAAGAAGTGCATGAAGATGTGCTTAAACTAAACTTTTCCCTTATTCCCTACGCTATAGAGTGAGAGCTTGGCTCAGTAGAGTTCCTTCAGGCTCAGTGGAGTTCTTTCAGGCTCAATGGAATCGTGGGCAGATTTATGCAAAAGTTTCCTACTTCGATACAATACACTCAATATGAATACACAACTTCACAATGATGTTGCAAGTTTTCGCCAAGGGGACGATGAATCAATGTACGAATATTGGGATAGGTATAAAAGTTTACTTTGCAAGTGTGTCAACCATGGATTTCATGACTGGACTCAAGTAGTGATGTTTTACAATGGAGTTAATGCACCTACTCGAATGATGTTAGATGCCTCAGCAAATGGCACCTTACTTGATAAATCACCCGAGGAAGCCTTTGATATCCTCTACAGGATAGCAAATAATGACGATCAATTCCCAAATACAAGATTGAGAACTAGCAAAAAAACATCTGGAGCATATGAATTAGAGCGTAATGATTCAATAGCCGTTCAACTTTTCCATAACTAATATGTTAAAAAAATTGCAGCGTCCTAATGAGGTAAGAGAAGTCAAGGAAATCAATAATGCATGAATATTTTGTCACGATAACCATCATGAGAGTGAATGTCCAGAAAACCACGAGTCTACCAATTTTATAGGCAACTACAACCGAATCAATAATAACCCCTATTCAAATACATACAATCCTAGCTAGTGACAACATCCAAATTTTTCATGGGGTAATCAAGGAAACAATAATAATCAAGCAGCAAATTACAATAGGCCACAGCAGAGTAACTCATACCATCAACATTTTCAAAATCAGCATCATCAGCTACCCTGGCAAAACGCTAAAGATATAGTTTCTTCCTCAAATATTAATTCCACTACTAACTCCTTGGAAGTTTCATTGCAGGAATTTATGGCATCGATAAAAGATTTCATGGCTTCAATAAAAAAACTTGATGCACGAGCATTCTTCAACAATAAAAAACCAAGGAAATTTGTTGCAAAGCCATAGTTCATCTCCAAGAGAATTGGAGAACTAAGTGGGTAAAATTGCCACGGCATTGCATTCCCGCCCACAACGAAATCTCCCTAGTGATACTGAAATCACTAAGCATCATGGAAATGAGAAATATAGTGTACTTACACTAAGGAGTGGAAAAGAGGTTAACCAGAATGACAAGTTCAGGGGAGAACAGCTGAACAATTCTCTCCAAGGCACTACACAACCAGAGGATCTAGCTGAAGATGAGGAACATGATGAATAGCCCGAATAAAAGGAAAAGGATGAAGACTCAAAAAAATATCATTCAGATAATGGGAAATTCATGGCCAAGGCTAGGGATTCCTCTGCACTAATAGCAAATAATCTGAGACCTCTACCATAGTTCCCTCAATGATTAAAGAATTATAATGATGATATCCAGTTCAAGAAATTTGTTGATGTTCTGGACTAGTTGTATATCAACGTACCCTTACTTGAAGCCATCGAGAAAATGCCTTCCTATGCTAAGTTTCTAAAAGACATCGTTACAAAGAAGAGGAAGGTAGAAAATGTTGCTATGTCAACAAAAATCTGCTCTGCAGTAAGCAAACTCCCACCAAAACAAAAAGACCCTGGTAGTTTTATAATACTATATTTAATTGGTAACAACTTTGTAGGACGAGCTCTCGTTGATTTAGGATCAAGTGTAAATTTGATACCAAAGTCCATATTTCTAAAACTAGAAAAGTATCATGCTTGTCCAACCACAATTATCCTACAGTTGGTTGATCGGTCTTATGTGCGGCCTGAGGGCAAAATAGAAGACGTCATAGTGAAGGTGGACAAATTCGTATTTCCAGTTGATTTCCTCATCTTGGACTACGAAGCCAATGAAAACACACCTATCATCATGGGAGGACCCATTTTAGCCACTGGAAGAATCCTAATAGATTGCGAAAAGGGAAAGTTCACAATGGGGGTAGGAGAGCAAAGCGTCACAATCAATGTATTCAACTCCATGAAATATTTGGACGATTTAGAATAATGCCAATGCATTAGAGAAGTGGACTCAATAGAAGAGGAAGAAAAGGCAATTATTGGCCATGATGATTTTTTAAATCTAGATGAATACAATGCTTTGTGCAACAACTTAATAACCATGACGCATAAACAAGAAAATCATGGCACAGGCGAATTATTTTCAGAAGACGATTCTGAGAATTATGGCCCTGGCAAGAGCAGTCTAAATAAAGCACAAAATGGGTTCCCTGCTAACGATACCAAGGCAGAGTATGAAGGAAAGTCAGAGGAATAATCTAGTCCCCTTCATACTAGATCATGTATGAAATTTGAACCCTTAGATTTTAATGAAGTTAACTCCCCAGAATCATCTTTACAATATGCGCCTAAATTGGAATTTAAAACCTTGCCATCACATTTGAAATATGCCTACCTAGGTAGTAATGAAACTTTACCAGTGATAATTTTTGCCAATCTAACCTCTGAACAAGAGAATAGTTTGTTAAATGTTTTGTCACAGCACAAAAAGGCTTTCGGATGTACAATGACAGACTTGAAGGGAATAAACCCTACTATATTCATGCACAATAACAATTTAGAAGACAACCATAGTACTTTGGTGGAACCATAAAGAAGACTCAACCCGATCATAAAGAAGGTAGTCATGAAAGAAACTATAAAATGGTTGGATGTGGGAGTGATTTATCCTATATTTGATAGTTCATGGGACAGCCCGGTGCAGTGTGCGCAATGAAGGGTGGTGTGACCTTGGTTAAAAGCGAACATGATGAGCTCCTCACTACTAGAATAATCACGGGTAGGTGCATATGTGTGGATTATAGGAAGCTCAATAAAGCCACAAATAAAGACCATTTTCCCCTCCCTTTTATTAACCAAATGCTCGATAGGCTAACAGGAAAACCATTTTACTGCTTCCTTGATGGATAATCAGGATATAATCAAATAGCCATAGCATCGGAGGATCAATATAAGACTACTTTCACATGTCCATATGGTACCTTTGCATTTAGACAAATGTTGTTTGGGCTGTGTAATGCCTCAGCTACATTTCAAAGATGCATGATGGTCATTTTTTTCAGATATGGTGGAAGAGTGCATGGAAATATTTATGGATGATTTCTCTGTCTTAGGTGACGATTTCAACTGATGTCTCGGCAATTTATCCAAAGTACTAAAACAATGTGAATAAGCCAACCTAGTACTAAATTGGGAGAAATATCATTTTATGGTAACCGAGAAAATAGTGTTGGGTCACAAAAATTCTTGTCAAGGCATTGAAGTCAATAAAGCCAAGGTGGAAGTAATCACAAACCTACCTCCACCCACTAACGTTAGAGGTGTACGCAATTTCCTTGGACATGCAGGCTTCTACAGGTGGTTCATAAAATATTTTTCTCAAATCTCAAAACCCTTTTGTCTTTTACTTCAAAAAAATCAAACATTTGTGTTTACTAATGATTGTTTGAATACTTTTACAGATTTGAAGAAAAAACTTTCAGCATCACCAATCGTTGTTTCACCTGACTAGAACGAAACTTTCGAGCTCATGTGTGATGCTAGTGATTACGCAGTCGCGGCAGTGCTAGGACAATGGAAAAGTAAAATCTTTCATGTTATCTACTATGCTAGGCGTACTCTTAATGATGCACAAGTAAACTATACCACAACTTAAAAAGAACTTTTTGCAGTAATATTTGCATTCGATAAGTTTAGGCCATATCTCATAGGCACTAGAGTAATTGTGCATATAGATCATTCTGCCATTAAATATTTGATCAATAAAAAAGATGCAAAGCCTAGGCTAATCAGATGGATATTATTACTACAAGAGTTCGATTTAGAGATCAAGGATAGAAAGGTTACGAAAAATCAAGTAGCAGATCATTTGTCTAAACTAGATAACAAAATAGATTGTAATGACATAACAGAAATTCAAGAGGATTTCCTTGATGAGAAAATTTTATTTGTCACGGTTGTGCCATGGTATGCTGACATAGTTAACTTTCTTGTTAGTGGTATTGTGCCTCCTGATTTATCTAGCCAAGGCCAAAAAAAGTTTTGACATGATGCGCGACACTTCTACTAGATAAACCATTCCTATTCAAGCAATGCGGAGACCGAATAATTTGAAGATGCGTCCCAGAAGAAGAGCACAAAGAAATTCTGCTTCAATGTCACTTGTCACCGTATGGAGGACATTTTGGTGGCATGAGAACAACAGTGAAATTTCTTCAATCTGGATTCTATTGGCCAACCTTGTTCAAAGATGTGCATGAATTCTACAAGTCATGTGATAGATGCCAACAAACATGGAACATATCAAAAAAACATGAGATGATGTGGCAAAACATTCTGGAGGTTGAACTTTTCAACGTATGGGGAATAGATTTCATGGGACCCTTTCCCACTTCTTTTGAAGATTTATACATTCTATTGGTAGTAGATTATGTATCCAAGTGGGTTGAAGCCATTGTAACATCTAAAAATGATTCCGATATCATGCTAAAGTTTTTGTACAATAACATATTCACACATTTTGGAACACCACGAGCTATCATTAGTGATGAAGGCACACATTTTGATAACAAATTAATTACCAAGGCATTGAAACGATATGGAGTGCGACATCAGATAGCTATGGCATATCACCCTCAGACTAATGGACAAGTCGAAGTCTCTAATCGGGAAATCAAACAGACCATTGAGAAAGTGGTCAACCCAAGTCGAAAGGACTGGTCGCCAAAGCTAGATGAAGCACTATGGGCTTATCGCACAACATTTAAGACACCGCTAGGAATGTCCCCATTCAAACTCGTCTACGGTAAAAAAATGTCATTTGCCTGTGGAACTTGAACATAAAGCCTACTGGGCCATCAAGAAATTAAACATTGATGCTCATCTTGTTAGAGAAAGAAGACTCTTGGAACTGAATGAAATGGATGAATTCAGAGCACACGCCGACGAAAATGCCCGCTTATACAAAGAAAAAACAAAACCATGGCATGACAGAAAAATATTGCCTATGCAATTTTATTCTGGACAACAAGTACTGCTCTATAATTCGCGACTCAAATTATTCCGAAGCAAGCTAAAATCATGATGGTTAGGACCGTTCATCGTACATCAAGTTCATAACAATGAAGCAATAGAAATCAAGAATCGAGATGATTGATCCATTTTCAAGGTGAACAGACAGAGACTAAAGGAATACGAAGAGCACCAGTCATGCATGACAAACCGACATTAACAATACATGATGCCCAAGAGTTTGTCTTACTCACCTGAAAAAAATTCGTTGCCTAGGCAACGAAAATCTGAATTTTGTACATAAATAAATTAAGTTATTTTATACACCAGTTATCTATTTTACTTTATTTTTTTTATTATTATTTATTGTAGGCAAGCAATGTACACGTGACAACATGGAGAGAACTCATGCATGAAAGGAAGAGAAGCCCTAGAGAAAAGAAATTTTGGCACCAATTGTAAAAAGGGAAAATATATTTTCCCCACTTTACGTCCAATCAGATATCAAGCAATGAATGCAAAAATCTTTTCCCCTCTTGTTTTGACCAAATTGCCCTGAAGAAACCATCCATTAACTTTCCAGAAAAACCAACCTCAACTCCATCTTCATTATCATACATCATTCTCTCTCTACTTTAAAATTTTTTCTTCAAAAATTTCCCCCATCGCCGCCACAAAACTCACTCTACCAACAAGTATCATGGCCAGATCGAAAAAAACCCATGCCCAACACCAAGCTTTGAGCATTTGCAGACAGCCGAAGCCGTGGCATGATTCAAGAATCTCCAAAAATGGTAAGTTTATTTGGATGACGGTTTTGTTCTACCATCAGAGAACGAATAGCCATTTGGACCGGAGGTTATGGATGTGATTCGAAAGCACAACTGTGAGAAGTTTGCTCCCCACCCCTAAAGCGGTAGCACCGGTAATGGTCAGAGAGTTTTACGCTCATCTAGAAGACCCATCCCAACACATCGTGTATGTCAGAGGGAAACTCTTTTGATTTTCCCCTTCAGCACTCAATAGATATTTCAAGTTGGGGAAAGTGGATGATCAACATAAGAGATTTATGGTTGAGACAGGCCAGGAGACTTACAATGGAGTACTCGAAGATCTTTGTTTCGGGTGGGCTAAGTTTGAGGAAAATGCGCCAACAAGAAAAAGGGTCGATCACCGAGCCCTTAAGCCGATTGTAAAATTGTGGAATCATTTTCTCAAGGGAAAACTTATGCAACCTCTTATAACACGACCGTGCTCGTGAAAAGACTGATGCTTTTACACTCGATAATATATGGGAGAAAATTCAATATTGAAGAACTCATCTTCGAGAAAATATATGAATGCACCAAAAGAAACTGGGGTAATCACTTATTTCCTAACTTGATAACTGCTCTGTGCAAGAAAAAGAAGGTTCTCGAGGAACCATTTGAGGATTTCATCAAATCCAATGAGGGAATCACCAAAAAGAAAGTACCAGAATTTATGAGTTTTGATGATAATATGAAGGTTTGGAAAGAGGAGCAAAATCTATTGTCGTGACCATAATAGAAGCAGTGGTCATGTACATGCGAGAATCACATGGAGATCTTCTTTGGGTACGTCAAGGCACGGGACGCACAACTCAACGCCTTTTTGAAGGAGTTGTTCCCGATCACAAACGATAATCTGCCACATTTCCCCGATGTCATCCTGAAGCATACTACTGGCGGCTGTACATTCCAAGCCTTGATATCGAAAGTTCCCCTAGGGGTACCCACAGACGTTCCACAACTCGACACTCATGTCTCGCCCATACCAGATGAAGACCATGGAGACACAAATGAATTCCGCAACTCCTCCTCCTTCTCTACTTCCGAAAGCACTCAAGAGATTCCACCCAACTTTTTTACCGATGAAAATTTCACTCTAGCCCCGACTCAACCCGAGCAAGCTCCAGTACAGTCCCTCATCCGTCAAGCAACGCTAGTCCCTGAAAATACTCAAAGCTAAACTCCAGTTCCTGCAAAATACACCCCAACCGAAGAACAACCAATACTAGCACAAACCCCGATCACCAAGAGACACATCAAACGGTCCTTCAGCCATCACCCTCGATGATAGCATCAGTTGATGCGGGATCAGAGAGTCCCCCTCCTCCTAAACGACGTCGAACGAGGGCGTCCAGTAAAGCCACACCACCACAGTAAGATCGCATTTTAATTTTTTTCTTTTAGCATTTGCATATAAATACATGTAGTTTAGTTTTTCATGCATTGAGGATAATGTATGCCTCGCGTTTGGGGGAGGTATTGTAACATTCTTTGTTAAAAAGCAATAGAATATATTTGGTTGAAAATTTTGATTGTCATGATATAAGCATGTTAAGTTTATTGTTTGGAATGGATTAAGGATGCCAATTGAAGAAAGCATAATTTGATTGCCTAGGCCAGAATTATTGTTTAAGATTGTCTAAAGAAGAGAACTAACCTAGGCCTGATTCCTTGAATATTTACAAACACGATTGTAGGCTATCTCTTCTTAAGGTAATCAGTCAAATTTGTAGGAAAGAACTTTCTACTTATAGAGAAATCAAAAAAAATTAAGGTTAAGGTCGAACTCCTTAGTATTTAAAACTTGAAGAATAAAAGGGACACTCCTCTATTTAATGGCATAATCAGAAAACTCCATGAAAAAAACTAAGAGTTGCTGAGGCATATGAGTGAATGAAAGTAGTCACAAAAAAAACTAAGAGTTGTCGAGGAATATGAGTGAATGAATGTAGTCACAGGATGACTCTACCCAACTAGCTTGGGGGTGGAAGGTATGTTTTCTTTCACCTAGAGTGTGGGAATGTAGGTGTGATGAGCTGACTCCCAAAAAAAAAGTTGATAAATAACTAGGAGTAGAAACTATGCTTGACAAATAATTTGATGCCTTGACAAACCAGAAGCACTTACTTTAAGTTTTCTAATTACTTTATTACATAGACTGATTACAATCACACACACACAATAGCAAGGAATCTTGAATAGGGAGGGTACTTGACTGATATGACAGTCAGACATGTTGAGGCTAACTTTTTGCTGAGGGTTGAAATATCAAACCACATGATTTTTTTAACATTACTTTGCCATTAGAATTTTAATTTTATTCTAGCTATTGTACATTGCTTGAGGACACTCAATAACTTAAGTTTGGGGGTGTGATAACTCCATAAAAAACATTGATTTCTAGTCTTTTCACTTAAGTTATTGCTCATCTAAACAGAGTATGCACAACATTTTAGTTGCATTTAGTTACATTTAGGTTATAATTGTTTATGGTGGATAAGTTTTGCTTCAGCAAAATTAATTTAGTTTGATTTATGATGTTGAGGAGAAAGGGTATGTGCGAATTGTGTATGTACAGGAAATTTACTGAGGAAGAACGGATATGACGAAATTGCCTATGTCACATGTCAGTTGTACGACTTCCTTCACGTGCAAGCAAACCCTCAAGATTCTGATAACAGCCAGCTACCTTTCCTTTTTTAGCCTAGACAAGACAATAATGGGTATCTAGGGAATCTTTACTTATGCTAAACCCTAGGAGATTTTCTTCTATAAATACCCAGCCATAGCCGCCAAAGAAAGGAGGCAAAGAAGTTAGAAGAGCTTTACTTGAAGTGTGAGCGAGCAACTGCAGATCTTCCCCACCGTTTACCAACCAACCTTCCTTGGTGTCCTCCATAGCTAGACTATAGCATAGCGGTGGTCAGGTCTTGAGGAAGGCTGACCGCCAAGGCAGGCGCGGTGTTGATCAGAATTATCACGACAGAGCCCCAGATTTTGGGAGTCGTTATTCCTTTGTTCTTAACTTTTTTACGTATTTGGGGTTATATTAAAACAATGATACTTGGTTGACTTTTTTATAACATAATAATAAACTGTCTTACTTGGTGTTAATCTTTACTTTTCCTAAACTATTATTTTCTTCTTTATGAATGATGAATTATGATTATGCTCATGACTTTTTTGTTCATTGTTTGAATATTTTACCTTGACACTGTAAGAACTTCGAGAGATTGCATGGGTCTTGGTGAAATATGTCTTGGAAATGTAAGAGCATTGAGAGATTACCTTTTGTCTAGATATTGATTCTTAGATTCGAGAGAATTAAGATAGATCTACGTGAACAATGAAATGGATCCAGGATGGTGATGTTCTAACTTGTCTACCTTAGAGATAAGGAGCGAGTTTCAATCGACTAAAAGGGATAGACGCTAAAGTAGGATAGACAACGACTATAGTTTACGCTAAGAGGTATTGCTACAATAACAGTCTGAAAAACAAGGGTTGTAGTTAATGCTGAGAAGTATGCCATAGCAACCGTCTAAGAATACTTAGTAATCCTGTCGATCAGCTTAAGCATGTCATAACAATTCATTCTGGACTTAGAATAATTTCTTTTCAATACAAAATATTAGCATGAGTGCTCTGTGATAAGTCTGAATATGTAAGGTTGTTTTGAATATATTTGAATTAATGTTTGTCCTTTTTTTATTTATTTTACTTCGATAGTTTGCATATTTTATTTTTTCTCGACCTAACGTTTCTGCAATCATACTTTATAGTATTTTCTTGTTTTATTACTAATAGTTTTCTAGTTTGACAAGATAGTATGAATTAGCTTGTGACAACTAGTTCTGGTTGTGGTGAAGCTTAAAAACTTTCAACCAATCCCTGAGGAGACGATAACTCATTTACCCTATATTACTTGATTCGATTATGTATACTTGCAAATAATTGCTTGTCTTAGCATATACATTTACAAGTGATCATAGATCGTCATCAGTTCCTCATCAACAAAATGTATATGCTCCTGATGACGACGACTACAACAATCATGATAATGATGGTGATGGTGATGATAATGATGATGACAATGAGGAGTCAGAACCAGTTATACGAAGAAATCCTCCTCGAGACAGACAGCCACCGCCCTACGGAACATATTCGCACCGCATACCTCGATAGTTTTTTATATTTTATTATATTTGTATTTACTTGTTTGTTGGACTTTCTTTATTGTATTTTTTTATTATTTACCATTTAATACTTAATTTATTTTGTTAATTTTGTTTATTACTTAATTCAAGCGAATGGTGATGATCATTTAGTGCTTTTTAATTGTTTTTATAATAATAATAGTAAATTTATGTATAAAAAACAATTGTCTTTTAAAAGTTTGTTGTATTTAAAATTATATTCAAATACCAAATTACTATTAGTTTGATAACATTTAATAATTGTGTTTGATAACTTTCTTAAGTTTGTCACTTATTATCTCTTTTATTTTAATCACATATAACGCCAACGTCGAATCCCGTTGTACCAATAAAAATGTGTCATATCTTTGAATGGTTATTCTTTACCAATGTTGATCGATAATTTGTGCTTTGAATAGTTGTTCTTTATCATTCTCTTGCATTGTTTTTTAATTAATAAGTTGTTATCAAATGAAATTAACTTTATGTAAATGTGAATTAAATTACAATAAATATTCTTTGATAAATAACAACTACATCGGTTCCTCATCAATGGTTACTTGATGACAAAAGAAGTGGACATATTTTTCTACCGTGTCTTGGGTTTCTACAATGAATCTGAGTGGATTTTGGATTACCATTGTCCCTCAATAAAGTCAGATCTAGTACAATCGGAACCCAATTCTAAACCTCATTAGGGTCTTTGTCATTACCTATGGGGGGAACTCAAATTCGTATACCTTAAACACTTCTGATAGTAGGTATACGGGATCCATAAAACGGTTATAGTCTTGACAGATATGCGAGCAAGCTGCTATCACATGAGAGCATGGATACTTCAGAGCTTGAAAAAACCCACAGTCGTACCATATGTCCTTTAGATTTACTCTTAACGAGTTAGCTTCAATCCCTTGAAGAGGTTGTCGCATCTCTGTGACACGAAACAATTCATGTGTCCTAGAGAAGCTTGTTACATACATTCCATTTGATTTAGCAATTTTTTTATAGATCTGTAACTAATCTAGGGTGATAGACATGACCGCCTTGCATCCATGTTTGAGCTTGTCCCTCGAGCTTCGCAAAAAATGCTCTCAAATGAAAATATGTCATTTTTACCTAAGTCGTTAAAGTAAGTGACGTGACCCCTTTAAGGTCGAATTGATTGCCTCATCCAAGTTGGTCGTCATGTGTCCATATCGATATCCACCATCATATGCATTTGTCAACATTTCTTTATTGATGAGGCTGATGTAATCGTTTCCTTCCTCATTCTTCTCCCGTAAATCTTGAAGTATGGATTCAAGTGTTTGAGGTAGTAGTTCGTAACCTGAGCATAAAATGTAGAACTTACTAACTTTGTTTCTATAAAAAATGAAAATAATTTAAGGAAAAAAAACTACATGAGTTTCACTTACTCATGCGCATAAGTAATTGGAGCTCATCATTCTTCTTGAACCTTCCATGGTAATTCGTTGCAATGTTTCGGATAAAATACCTATGTTGGACAAAGGGTGGTTGCCACATTGGACCCAAAGACTCTATTGCTGCTTTGATCCCAGCTCCACGATCTGAAATGACAGATTTTTTCCCTTGTGATAACATGTGAACATAAGTTTTGGAGGAAAAAAATCCAAGAATCTATATCTTCTCCTTTAATAAGGGTAAAAGAAACTGGAAGAATGTTGTGATTACCATCTTGGACAACTGCCAATAGTAAAACTTGTTTGTATTTTCCATACAATAAAGTCCCATCAATCTGGACCATAGGCTTGTAGTATTTCACAGCATTAATGCACTGTGGGTAAGTCCAAAAAACCCGGTAGAATTGGCATCGATCTCGAAGAACTCGATCATTATGGTATGCATGGCAAGTTTCAAAGTCCACAATTGTCCAAGGATTCAACCTCTGCACCACCCTAAACCAACTTTGATGTTCGTTATAAGATGAATCCCATTTGCTGTGAAGTTTTTTAATCACACTCTGCTTTGCCGACCATGCTTTTATGTATGAGGCGGAATACTCATACAGGGATTGTATAGTTGAAAGCAACACAACAATAGCTATATGGGAGCTTGCTTTTACCATGGGCATGATGGCTTGGCAGATCACTTTATAGTCCAAATTGGAATGATCTTGGTTGATCCCTCCAGCACAACATGTCTGAGGACTTATGTATACAGTTAGTTTCAATCTATTGTTTTTCCTCTTCCTCTTCGATACGTGAACCATCCAATTGTATCCGTTTTCAAGTCGGACACAGTGGAAGACATACTTTTCTGGCGTAGAGCAGTCGACTCTGGACTGAACAGAATTACGGATATTATAATTTTTTATAGCCGTCATCATTTATTCTTTGCTTGAAAACTTCATGCCTAAATATAACTCACCTTTAATTATTGATGAGTTAAATCCATAGTCACTGAGATTAGGCATATCCGCAAATTCAGGCCCGTACATTGCACCATAGTCAGCTTCATACATGTGTGTTGGAGGTTCAATTTGTACCACATTTTTGGGAACTTCATCTACATCATCATCATCGAAGTTGAACTGCAGTGATTTTGGGTGAACGAATAGTATAATCTCAACACCATCAGAACCTGGCTCACGAAGCAATTCTTCTGGTGGAGATGATGGTTTCTCCATGCTCTCCACATTTAGGTCGAATAACCTACGACTTTCATGCCTTCCCCTTGAACTAAAAGGCATCTTGACATTGAGATTGAAAAAGCTTGCAGTAGAATGCCTCCCTCTGGAGCTTAAAGCCATCGTGTCAAATGGAAATTGCATAGATTGTTGCGTCGAGGGCATCTCCATATTTAGGTCAAAGAAATTGGTAGATGAATGCCTTCTCCTTGAAATGGATTCGATGTTGCCATATGGATTGTTTGTATCATCGTCAATAATGATTTTAAGAATCCCATCATTTCAACATCATCATTGTTCGATAGTTCAAATGATGTATCAGTTAACGGAAACAATGATGTTAGAAATATGTACTGAACCAATGATATTCTTCTAGTACTTCTAACATGAACCTTCCTTAAAATCTTCGTTATCAGCTCCTCAAGAGTTATGTTTCTCTTGAAGGATATTTTAACATAATGATTTGATACAAAAACAACGCCGATTTCATTTTCTTGAATTTCTCCATCATAATAAACAATAGCTGAAATTCGTATCATTCTTAGAGTTTGAAAGGGAGACAATCTTATATTTGCAAAAAAACCTAAACAAGCCTAATTAAATAAATAATATATGATATAATATATAACGCAATAAATTTTTTACACATAAACGTAAATAATTTAAATAATATAATTTTATATTATCACCGTATCGAAAAAATATTTCGACGTATGCTCCCGCTTTCCAATTTTATAACCAAAAAAATTAATTGAAAATAATTAGTACAAATTTTTTTTCAACTAATCATATATAATTATAAAAAAATATATATTAAAAAAATTACCTTACAACGAAGGATCGAACGAACTTCTGAATCAAAGACAAGATGATTGGCGGGTGATGTTTACGGGTTGAAAGGTTTGTTATGTGATTTTTCGAGTTGAGAGGATTGATGTGAATGTTTACGGGTTGAGAGCGTATTTATAGCCGAGAGAAAAGTTTAAAAGCTGAGAAATACGGAAATAATTATACAAGCCGCGGCCCATGCACCGCGCCTATCTGGCACGTATGTCAGACGACAGTAAGGTGTGGCCCATGCACCGCTCCTTACGCTAATGTGGCTTCAGCTGGCGTAATGCGTAACCCATGCACCACACCTTACCCTGTGTGGCACCACATAAGCGTAAGGCACGGTGCATGGGTCGTGTCTTACCCCACGTGGCGCTATATCAGCGTAAGGCGCGATGCATGGGCCGCGCCTTTCTGCAAAGGCTGTTAAATCTGTAATATTATCTCCAAGGGTGTTTGACACGTAAATATTTAAGGAAAAGATGATTTTTTGAGAAAATCGCCTACTTTTTCACTTTCTTTTTCCTCTTGTCTTATTTACTCACTCATTCTTCTTCCTTGAACCGGTGAGAAAAGAACCCTAACTTCATCTCTTCTTCCTCCACGATTTCATATATCAAGTAAGTGAACAACGCATCTTCTTCATCTCAAAAGCCTTAGCAAGTTCGAATCAAAAAAATTTTGAGATGACGCAGCCAAGCATCGATTTCAAACCATAAAATACCACCGAGTTTATTTTAAGCAGGGATAAATCTTCCCAACCAGCGAAGAAGCAAGCTTTGGAAAGGAATTTATGGAAGTTGTTGAGGCACAATAGTGGATAAAGTTTTTAAAGCATTCTGATCTAGTGGTTATCATGTTAGTGAAGGAGTTCTACGCCCACCTTATCGATCCTCCCCAATCCACAGTCTTCGCGAGATGAGAGAAAATTCAACTTACCACCTCGGCTATAAATCACTTCTTCATGTTAAAAACGTGGTAGATTAACATACCTTTTTGTTGCACATACTGACGATGAAACATACCAAGGAGTTCTTCAAAACTTATGCTTTTAAGATAGCAAGTGGAAAAGCTCCACCATCAGCAAGCTCACCATCAAACGGAGTTGCCTCAACCCTAAAGCCAAATTAATGAATCATTTTTTTAAAGATTATATTGATGCTCACCACGCACCACACTATTATCTCTCTCCAATGCATGTTTCTCCTTCATTCCATCATTGCAAGTCGTCCCATTAATATTGGGAAAATTATTGTTGAAGAGGTTGACACATGCCTCAAGTGAAAATCAAGCACTTTGATTGTTTTTGAGCTTGATCACTGCGTTGTGTCGCAAAAATAAAGTTTATGAAGATTCGTTTGATGAAGTAGTGCTCGGGAAGTGTAGATTAACCAAGGACAAGATTCCTTGCATAATGGGATTTAATGAAGATGCACCAAAGGAGACACTTGAATGAGGTGCCAAGACAATTACTGCATCATGACTGGCAGCAGTCGTGGAATCCACTCACAAAATAAAGGAGCGGATGGAAAACTAATAAACAAGTTGTGAATTTTCTTCACTTATATAAAGGAAAGAGACGCAATCCTATCATCATAATTAAAGGACATGCTCCTCTTCCCTTCATTGTAGTTGAGTTCCCTCCTTTTCCTGATTCCCTATTGGTCAAACTGAATAATGCTACAACATCAACAGAAAGTGCACGAGATAACAACGACACTCTAGTTGAGGATATGTCGACCTCATCGCCTATTCCAACCGAGTTTGGTACTATATATGCTTCCTCAAGAGAGATAAAAGAAAAACACCAACTGGAGAACAAATAAATCAAGATCTTGATCCTGACCAAGAGCACACAACACATGTTGAGACTGAGCTCGATGACCCAACTGATGAAATTCCCTCACCAACAAGAATGTCATACTGAAACACCACCCGACTGACTAGGAGTCATCTAAAGAGGTCAATCGGTTGTGATTGGATTCCCCCTATCAAGGAGTCCAAGGAAGATGCACCATCACCTGTCATACCAAAATTGGAGTAGCCCAGCCCCAAACTGAAAAAAGTGTCAAGTTCACGGTAAATAAATCAACACCACCAAAGTAGGACGTTACTGAGGTGCCTCCTTTTGCATTGCATTTCATGTAGTTTTTTTTAATTTAGTTTTCATGCATTGAGGACATTGTATCCTTCAAGTTTGGGAGAGATAGTGTTCATAGTTAGTCATTTGCACTTGTAGTTGTTAACAATACTTTGCTATAGCATATTTTATTCGGGGATAGTTTATTGGAATAATTTGATGATGCCCAAAGATGATAATTTTTTATGGCTAAGATCCATTGAATGTATATGATTGTTAAGATGGATAGGATTTACTCTATGACTTGGTTACTTGCGCCTAAATTGATACACGAATGTATGCTGTCTATGCTTAGAAGTGTTAGTAATTTTTTTATGAAAGAAGTCTTGAATGCCTTAGTATAAATCTATAGTAATGAGCGGTTAATGCTAATTGTTAGCATGAAAGGCTTTAATTAAACTCCTTTATTCTTAATGGAAATTTTGAATTGTGAATAAATGTTTCGGTATAACTATAGAGGGACACTTCTCTTTGTTATAGCATTGCATGGAAACCCTTTTAATAAATGGAAACAAAAGGATATGAGTAAATGAAAGTAGTCATGTGATGACTCAACTCAATAGGCTAGGGAATGGGGTGTTTGTTCCACTTCATTTTTAAGTCTAGGAAAGTAGTTGTGATAGGCTGACTCCCCTCGTAACAGTGGAAAAGTTTTAAGGAAATGGGAGTAACTTTTGCTTAAAGGTTAAATAAACACTACGGCATAATAGTGAAATCCTTTAGAATTTTTCTAACTCTAGTAAGCATAGATTGGATACAATTACACACACACATGCAAAGGATCTTGTCCTAGGGTAAAATTCTTAAACTCTCTACTTATTTAGCATGTTGAAGCCTATACTTTTGAGGGTTGAATTTTATACCATGAAACTATCTTGAATTTAACTTTGCTATAGCATTCTTAATATTAGCTATTACTCATTGCTTGAGGACAAGCAATAGCTCAAGTTTGGGTGTGTGTTAACCTCGTAAAAAGGGTATATTTCATTCCTTTTTTACTTTGGGTTATTGATAATTTAAAAGCCTATTTAGTTCCACTTAATTGTATTTATCTCATGTAGTTTCATTTGGTGGTGTGTTCTTGTTTCTTTTTATTTCTTTATGAATTTGGTGATGCTTAAAGAGAAATGTGGTTTTTTATGATATTATGTGCAGGTGAATGTAGCTGAGGGAGAATTGGAGAAATGTCGTAGCATACGACATTAGAGAAATGCTACATCATTTCTTTACAACTTTCATGGGCGCACAAAAAAATCTAAAGCTATTTTATTCTTGTTGTCAGTAGAACCCTCTTCTAGTTGTCCACGTAACCTTTGTAAAGCCAGTTGTCCAGCCTTCACATGTGAAGGGAATATTCCCTTAGGGAACACAAAGAATTAGGGCATAAAACCCTAGGAGTACCCCACTATAAATAGTTAAGGATACCCTCATTTAAGGGGAGAATTTTGGAAAGTATGAGATAAGAGAGAGGAAAGGCAGTTTCTTACAAAACTCTTTTTTCTTTCTTTTCTCTTTTTCCTTCGAGGGTTCCTCCATTAACAAGCTTTAAGGGCATATCAAGCTATCCCTTTGAGAGAAGCTAGCGAGCTAAGGGTGGTTCTCAGTAATTCACGACAGCTCACGACATTGGGAGTTTTCCTTTCTCTTTGCTTATTTTTAGCTTTATTTATTCTTGTTGGATTATAATGAAACAAATGTTGATCATGGATGATGTGTACCCCACCATAAACTAACCTTATTTGGCAGGGGTTTATTTGGATGATTATATTTTGTTGAATGAATGGTTTTAATGTTTTCCATGTTTAAATACTTGATTTGTTCATTGTTTTAAAATTCCTATATTTAAGAGCTTTCGAGAGCTATCCATTATCTATTATTGTTGCTTGATATCGAGAGAGTTAGGCTTAGATCATCGTGAATAATGAGGTTAAGTTGAGATGCAAAACCTCAACTCGTCTTAGAGATAAAGATAAAGTTTCAATGACTAAAAGGACTAGGGCTTAATTGATAGTATTTTGTTACTATTTGCATTGAGAGGTATTGTTGTAGTATTTCTACTATTAAGGCTTCTTATTAGAGATAGCCTAGAAACACTTTAGAAAACTTTGTTAAGCAATGTACTAATGGAAAATGTTAATCATTCTAGAAACAAGGCATATGATTCTATAATAGATCCAACCTTTTATCCCTATTGAAAGCTTATTGTATGAGGACTATCTTGTTGTCTTATCTTAGAACCCAATTCTCAACCCTATTTTGCTACAGCATTCTTTTTATTTACATTTCTTTTACAACACTATACACTTCTCATTTTACACATCATTCTCACCATCTGTTCATATCATTTTAAACTTTATTTTTTTATAATTTTAATGCATACATTTACTTGAACTCCCTCCAATCTCTGTGGAGACGATACCCACTCATCATTTTATTACTTGTTCGATGTGTATACTTGTATAGTTTGCATGCCATAATATAGTACACTCACACACGTAATAGTTGTATGATCTGGGGGAGCTAGTCACGTTCTTCTTTTGATCGTGAGTACACAAGTATATCATATATGAATGTCATCAAAAATTGGTTGAGATAAGGGTGAAAGACTCGATTAATCAAGCCCATAAATGCTAATGGGGATTGGTGAGTCCAAACAACATTACTAAAAATTCATAGTGTCTATATCGAGTCCTAAATTTTTTTTTCACTACATCTGTATCTTTAACTTTCAACTAATAGTATATTGATCTCATGTCAATCTTGGAGAACATGCATGCGCCCTTAAGTTGGTAAAAATGATTATCAATCCTATGAAGGGCATAACGATTATTTATGGTTAACTTGTTTAATTGTCGGGAGTCGATGCACAACCTCATCAACTTGTATTTTTTCTTAATGAATAAGATCGGTGCTCTCCACAGAGATATACTTGATCATATGAAACCCTTTTGTAGCAACTCTTGGATTTGGGTCTTCAACTCTTTTAACTCTATCAATGTCATACTGTATGGAGCAATAAACAACAGAGCGAAACCTAGTAACACTTCAATGCTAAACTTTAACTCCCGTTCGGGTGGTAGCCCTGATAACTCTGTCAAGAATACGTCAAGAAATTCTCGTATGGTATGAATATCCTCAAGTGTTAAAACTAAAATTATAGTATCAACTACATGAGTTTAGAAGGTCTCACAATCTCAATCGATTGTTCTCTTAGTTCTTGTGGATGAAGTAATCCTTGATGCACACCCTGACCTCTCGTTAGTCATAACTATTTTAGTACTATAAATCTTTCTAATTTTGAGTCATCTTGCCTTGTATTTGAAGCTAGCATTGCACTCAGATAACCAATCCATACTCAAAATCATGTCAAATTCCCGTAACGATAGCTTTATTAAGTTAGATAAGAAGGTCTAACCTTAAATCTTTACTAAGCATCAACAATGAACCTTGTCCCTTAGAACGTCTAATCTTAAACGGTTAGATACTCAGACTCCAATCTCTATGCCCTTTGCTGAGATGTTTTTCTCCTAAATCAGATAATAACATATATAAAAGTGGGTGGAGCCTAAATCTACTAAGGTAGTAGCTGAAATAGAGAATACAATAAATGTACTTGAGATCACATCTATAACATGACACTCATCCTAAGCTCTCACAACATACTGTCTCAAAGTCACTCATAGAAAAACCAACTACTGATTTAGTTGTCCCTCTATTGTAATGTTCGGATACAGTGCCACCACATCTCGATGACCTTTAACGTGGCTGAACAGATGGTGCTGACCTCTAGGTCGACACATAAGCTACACTCTGAGCCTCTAAGCAACCCTTGATGAAGTTGTCTAATGAGCTACAAATGTGACAACCCTTCGACCCATACTGAAATGTCTTAGGGTGCCTCCCTTTACAGTGCACGCAGATCAAATAAGAAAATTCCTCTTTTATCCATTGGTGCTCACCCAAAAAATTGATAACAAGGGTCTCTTAATAGGCTTAGATATATCCCCACAATCTGAACTCTACTATGACCTCTTAGGTTGGCCTGTTGGAGACCTCCATAATACCTTAGAGTTTCTAGCCTTCTTGGCTAATGTCTTCGAAGAACTTACTGGCTCTAAAGCTCTCTAGGCATGCCCTATAAATTTTCTCGTATACATAGTTCTCATGCTCTAGACCCTCTCAATCATCTTCTTCTGAAGGGTCAACTTAGAAAAGACCCTAGAAGTGTTGGTTGCTAGATGAGTGAGGATATTGAGGTGTAGGCCCTCTTAAACCTCCAAGATTAGTGTTCATCAATCACCACTAGATTATGTAAATATAGACTCAAGTAAAGAAACTCTCACTCGTACTCATACACATACTAGTTGCATTGAACCAGATGTAGAAGTTGATCCCTTAACTTATTGGTGTGAGCCTCTTTGTTGTACTTCTGTCAGAATTAAGATAAGAAATACTATCATGTTAGTCTTTCTGGCTCCAACGCCATATCTATTATCTCTCACCAGTCTATGTTATCACCCTTCAGTATAGCGGTGACACATTTAAGCTTACCTTCAAGGGTAAGGTACAATTGATGAAGTGTACGGAGGTTCTCTCTAAGCCATTGGTTTGCGATGATGTCATCCCTAGAACCAAAGAAATCTATAGTCTTATACCTACAAATATCTTTAGAGACTCCTACGATGCTACAATAGGTGGGGCTGGGTATATTGGTAGGGCAGGTGAAGCAACTGATGCCCTAGGGATAGCATGAACAATATGCTTAAGTGCTAAGTTCATTCCATAAAGAAAGTCACCTTATCAACCTCTACATCTCTTGGAATCTTATATTCCTCTTAATTTAGGACAAACTCATTATCGATAACACTAACTAAAGAGGCACAACTCTCATCTCTACCATCCTGACTACGAAAATGATTATCAAACGTATACTTTTTTTAGATTCAAAAGAAAAAAGAGGTTATTATCATTATTATAGATAATAATTACTCTTAACAATCGAATGGCATTATATACACAAACACTTACTAACTCTAACTCGATGGTCTTAAGAATGATTGACCTTAAGCTCTGATACCATTAAATGTAATACCCTATTCTGATTTGACTCAGAGATCAAAAGATTAAAGCATTACACAGGATCACCAAAGCAAATAACCTAAATTTTTTTGTCAAAACAACATTGTAGTCATCATTAAAAGAGCCATCAATTGAAAATATGAAGGAAAACATAAGTATCCAAGTTTGAAAAGTGGGAAACTCCCCATATATCTCAAAATAATATCATAGTATTTGTATAAAAAAAACATACTTAAGATATACTCTTATGCCTCGGTGAATATAGAACTCAAACCGATGATAAGCTCATCGAGAGATCTCCTAAGAACCTACACATAGAAAAAAATTATGAATGTTGATCTCACAAGCTCAAAGCCACACAAATAACTCTACTATTCTATGTTCATTTACTATATGGGCATCCTAGCAGGTATAGACATAAGAATACAAGAACACTAAATACACAAAGTATTCTCAAGCGTCATACTTGCTAAAGTAACTCTAATGTTCTCGTTGTTTCCAAAGCGTCATTCAAGGGCATAAGTTTTATGTCATTTTATTTCATAAGATTCTCAAGCTTTTGTAGTATTCATTGGGTGTTCACTTGTAAGCTTATTAAATAAGTATTGGCGGTCCTAGACTCTTCCCCGAACCCTTAGTCCCAAGATAGGCTTATTGCCCAAATTAGTATGGTAGTACATATACTAAGCCTCTTAGTAATGATATCCTCCCTTGGTACTGATACTAGATTTACACTCGATGTTCTAAGAATACCTTATAGTATCGATATCCTTAGGTGGAGTATCGATACTTCTTTATTGGGGTACCGATATCATTATAGGTACCGATACCATTTTTGGATTTGATGTTTGGAAAAATAAATTAGTATTGATACCTTTACTTAGGGTATCTTTACTTTTCTCTATATAGTATCGATACTCTCAAGTATTTATATCTAATTTGGCTATTGGAATTTGTAACACAATGATGGTATCGATACTCCACCTAAGGATATCAATACCCTATGAAAATGGTATAAATACTACCTAGCCAAGAACCTCTTGTTTTGGTTATTTGAAGAACAATATAGGTACTATTCATTCATTTCTCATACCAACACCCAGAAATACTTTGTTTTTCCAAGAAAATGACACTCAACTTCAGTCTTTGACCTCTCTAAGGACCTTAATCATTGTTAAAAGCTTATGTAAGATTAAAGGGGTCATAATAAGTTATTTTTTTGTGTTGAATAACATCTTAAAACACAATACCATGAATCCACTTCCAGGCACTATGAACCCATACAAGTTAACCGACATACATAATGAATTACAGGTGGTATACATGAGTTATAATTGTGTTACCTTAGTCCTAAGTTATTGGAAAAAACCACAAATTAATCAAGCACAAGCTTATTTTTGTCTTTA
Source organism: Hibiscus syriacus (assembly GCF_006381635.1). Classification (NCBI taxonomy): domain Eukaryota; kingdom Viridiplantae; phylum Streptophyta; class Magnoliopsida; order Malvales; family Malvaceae; genus Hibiscus; species Hibiscus syriacus. The sequence continues at coordinate 452,995 of NW_024062326.1, read as the reverse complement.
CTCTTGAAGCTTTTTCTAACCTCTTTCCTAGGTAAGAATCAAGGAAATTAGTTAGTAACTATTTTAAGGACTTGAAAGGAAGTTAGGGTAGTTTTCTACAATATAAATTCTATCAAAATTGAGTTGGTTTAATAAGGGCTTCTAAACTCCCATTAAACCCCCACTTATGGCCACCATGGCCAAATTTTGACATTGTGCATTTAAATGGTAGCTATAGGGATTCTAATTAAGGATCTTACCTTCTATGTTTCGAATTAGTGATGCTGGTAGATAAAGCTAACATTTTTTAGGAAGTTACAAGGGAGAAGAAGAGTGTTTTGAGATGAATGAGAGGACAAGTTTTTGGGAAAAATGAGGGAGTGAAAAAAATTGCATGGTTACATCATCATTCTTAATGTTTTTGTCTTTCAAAATCTGAATGGTATATTTAGTTCCTTAGTCCCTCAACATTTGGTCTCAAATCAGAAATATCCTGTTTATTTCCAGTTAGACTCTCCTCAAGCCTAACTAAACTCAAACTTGAACCAAAGCTTCCTAAAAGGCTAATGGGTTAATCTAAAACCCTATTAGGTTAGCCTAAACTACTTATAATACCCCAAAGTTTGGGTTAGTAGTTTCAGGTTTACCCGATAGGTAAATGGACCCTGTGAATTTTATATTTTAAGTCTTTGGGCTGAGTTGAGCTTAATTGTGTTGGTTTAGATCCCAATTAGCCATAAAAAATAGGATTTTTGTTTAGTAAAAAGGTGAGAAGGACTAAAAGCATAAATTGCCCAATTTTAAAAGAAGAAGGCTTTATATTTCTCTCATATTCTTCTTTTCTTCATTTCTTTTTTCGTTTTCATTTTTCTTTCTTTTTCCTCTCCAACTTCCTTAAGTCAAAGGTAAGTCCCTTGAGCCATTTTATATTTCTTTTAAGCTTCAATTTAGTTCCTAATCCCTCTAGTAACATTGTTTTAGTGTTTTAAAGCTTTGGGTTATTTGGTTGTAATACAATTTTGGGGTTTTACATCTAAGACTTGGTATTGGGTGTTTTCTAGCTAAAGGAGCTTCATTTCAGGATTCTTTAACTAAGGTAGTGCAATTTTAATCCTTTTTTGTATCATGATTCCCATAAACCAAACTGCTTGTTGAAGATTTGAGTAATTGGGTATATTAGGGTTTGTATTTGATTCTTGCCATAGATGATGTTTTTGTTAAAAAACTAGTGTTTTTATAGTGCTAGATTACCCTAAATAACCTCCTTAAGCTCTATTAAACATTTGGGGACCTTCGAAGAGTTTTTAGAGTATTTTTGGGAGCTTTCTCGTAAGAAACAATGCAATCAGCAATAGAGGTTTCAAAACCCCCTGAGTTGGTTTCAAAACCCCTTGAGTTGGTTTCAAAACCCCTTGCCATAATGCAAAATTTTACAGAGGTTTCAAAACCCCCTAAGGTGGTTTTGAAAACCCTTCCCAAAATGTTCACAATGGCCTAAAATGTTTCTTGGGAGGCCCTAGACCCATAGTATAACCATAAATGGGATCAAATATACGTAAAACACTAGAATAATTGTTAAGGAATGTGTTTAAAGACAGGTTACAGTGGATGCAACCATGCTAAGTGAAATACGTTAAAATATCTTCAGTCAAACACATATATCAATAGTTGAGAACGAGGATTATTGTAAGGGGATGTAACGACTTGTAGTGCAATGAGCAAGTCAGATTCAGAAGTAGCAGAAATCATGGGCTTCGAGAATGTCAGTAAGCCTAGGAGGTGAAACCATACTTTCAATTCGAGGGGTATTTAAAGAAAGTTCAATGAGGGCGACCAGAGTATCGTTACTCAGTGTTGAACCCGAGTCAGATATCGGGCTAGTTGATAGTTCAGTTAGTGAGCAACAACCATGAAAGTCATTGTAAAACCCTAAAAATGTGTAGAGACTTCGCTAGAGATAGAGAACGATTAACATACCCTTAAGTAACAAGAGACTAGAATGGAGCAGCATATTCAATAACAGTAGTAGCATATCAGTAAGCCTTCGTGTAATGCTTTAGATAGAGAACGAATGAGATATCATCTAGAGAGAGGATGACCTGACCTTAGTGAGTCCAATTATTCTAGGGTATACCCAGGTTACCTTAGTTGGACTAGTAGGGCATTATTAGTGTGCAAGGCACTTCAGGAGTCGGTGAGGGCTCGAGCCCTGAACACTCACGAGGAGTCAGTTAGCGATATCAGTGTCGTGTGGCCTCTAGGCTTTCGGTATGCATGTATAGTTGCATTTGTCCAATTTTGAAAGTGACGATCGTCTAGTGGTATTAGATATCCAAGAACACCTAAAGCAAGTGTGCGAGGCATTTTTGCGGTTGACTAAATGGGCGCAAGGGGTGGGTTGGAAGGTGTAATGTCCTTACCCTGATACACCACAATAAGTGTGCGAGGCATTCTGATGGCTAATTTAGGCACAAGGCCTTACACTCGTGAGGGGTGGGTTAGCCGAACTTGATATCTGCAGTCGCTAGTGTCTGATGGCTTTGTGAGACCATATACTAGTCAGCATTGCATATAAATAGTACACAGTCGAGTTAGAGGGGCAATTGGTCTGAGTAGAGACTTGATAAAGGCGTGCTCATGGTGAGGCCCTTGTCCAAGGATTAAGGGAAACGTGAGACCGCTATTTTAGTGAAAAATCAGTTAAGCCTTAAGTAGGTAGCACGCTTATGATTGTGAGACTCTTAATGTTGCTCTAGATTAGTGATTATACTGTTGGGCTTTGTAAGCTCAACCTTCATATGTTTTCCGTTAGCAGGTTAGTAGCTGGAGTAGTTCTTGGAACACCGTTGCAACATGACTTCCAACATCTCCTTTAGAGTATCTTAGTGTAGCTTGAGTGGGCATATGTATTCATAGAACATTACTTACGTATTTGAGTTGTAAACCTCAAGATGTATTATTTTGCTTTCAATTATGTGCCATGGAGCTCCGTTTTATAAAATGTTTTTATATCAATTTTGTATGATTTTAATTATGATACCATTGAGTATATTTTTAAAAGAGAACAAGCAGGTTTTAAAAACTAGGGGTTGCCCTGGTAGCCCAATATGGCACTTTAGGCCCAATCGGGTGTAGGTTGTTACACTACTAACTCAGAATTCTAGGTGTTACATCATGTATGGTCCTTATATGATTTAAAGTGGTTAGTTTCAATGTTATAGGAAAATATTCAAATTACATATTTAGTTTGTGATGATAGTTATAAACTCTTATTGTAATTTTAGATATTTTCACCTTTTAGATATTTAGTTTGTGGTTATCTTTTAAAATTGGTTTTCACCTTTGATTATTATATAATTTTCCAAAACATAATATCATTCTTATTTATTATATAAAATATAAAATTTTGAGTTAGACTTAAAATGATATATGGATTTAAATCCATGCATGGTTGATATACCTAAGAAATATGCTCTTCCAAGACTTTCCCCATGTGTATCCAAATACTCACAAGTGAACTAGGGCAAGCAATTGAAAAATTATTTATTTTTTTGACATATATATATATATATATATATATATATATATATATATATATATATATATATATATATATATATATATATAAGTAAGTAGTATAAATAAAACTTCAAAGTAAATACTAGGAATGCATACGAGTCTCAAACTCGATGAGTTTGACCTGATCTAATTTTATTGGATCAATTCTTTAAAATGTTTCGAGTTTGAGGTGGGATAGGGTGGATTCTAGTTTAGGGTACAAATAGTTGAAACAAAAAAATAATGTAATTATATTTTATGTATTAAGGGGTAATTACAATATTAGCCTTATATATTGTTTTTCAATTATATCGCTATTTTATCAAATAAAATTAAGAATTATATATATATATATATGTCAAGTTGAGTCGAGTCGAGTCATGTCGAGTGCATATTTTATCTGAAAGGTGAATTGAGTTTCGAATCGAAGGAAGTCATCCTACACTCAGACCGGGTCGAATTTCATGTGGAAGTTGTATTTTTATCGAGTCATACCGGCTTGATCAATAACTCAACCCATGCCATCCCTAGCAAACAAAACTAATAAAATAAAAAATTAATATAAAAAATTAGATTTTAGTGTTCATCTTAAACATGTACATCCGTTACTGATATAGACAAACACACGTTACAGGTGAGAATTGCAATTACCCCAAACTTTGATGGTCTAATTATATTTAAAGCCAGTGATAGTTTTGAAATCATTACGATTAAATCTTTCTCAATTTTTTTGGTACAATTGTTTTTTGGACATTATTTATTTTAAATTTTGGTCTTATATTTATTTGATTTAATTATTTTAAGACTTTTTAACTTTTTAAAATTAGTGAAATTAAACTATTATTATTTTTTTATAAATTAATTACATTTTACTATCTTATTTATTTTAAAATTAAACAATTTACTTTTTTTATAGTTGAATTGTAACTTGGTCACGGACTACTAAAACGAGGGATTATCGCGATGCATATTGCATTTATGTCACGGGTTGATGTAACTCAGCATTTTCGTTTCAATACAGAAAAATCTTTTGGTTTTTAAGCGTTATATGCAAAACAACCGTGGAAGATATATTTGTCAAACCTGTCACGAGCAGTTTCCAAATCCCAATTCTCTCGAAATGTGTTGTCCAATAATGTTTTTAGCTGTTTGAAATTAAAGTGATGAAGGCCCACACCAAGTTACCTTTTCCCTATAAATATCTAAAACCAAGAAGGAAAACAAAAAAGGCTTCTTTAAGATATCTGGAATCATCTCATACGCAGTTTATTTCCTAATTGTTAATTAAAATTATTACGGCAAAATAATATGACTAGTATTCATTGGAAAATAATAAATCATATCAAGTGAAATAGATATAATAATTTATTATATCTTATTATTTATTATTCTAGAAGTAATTCTGTTTGAATTGATATAGTTTTAAATTAGGTATTATTTGCACGAACTAATCTATCTCAATGGTTAAAGAGATGATTGTTATCCTATGCAAATAGACATGTAAAATCATGTAATCGTTTAGGTTTTAGTTGAATCCTATCAGGTCGGGTAAAATCAGATACATGTCATGTCAGGTTAATTTGATGGATCAACTCGGATCAGGTCAAATCAATCTGGGTCATTTTCAAGTTGATTTAACATCAGGTCGGGTTAATTTCAGTTCGGATCGATGTCAGTTCAGGTAAAAACGGTTTAGGTCCAAGGCAATTAAATACCAGATTAATTCAGGTTCGGATGGACTTCAGTCTGATATCGTTTAGATCAGGTCACATCATTGACAGAAAAAATTTAGGTCGGATCTTATTGTATACATATTGACTTCAGGTCATATCATAAGTATATAAGTATGATGTATGTACATAAGTGTGTATATATATATATATATAAGTATATATATGTTATATATATATATATAAAAGTATATAATTAAACATGGGTGACTAAAATAAAAGATTCTTAAATTAACATTTACATTTAATAATTATGCACATTAAAGAAAGAAGGGAAAATTAAAAGCAATTAGAATGTATACATGATTAAATTACATCGAATTGAAAATTCAAGAAGAGATTTATAATTAAACTATGACTAAAATGAAAGAAATCAAAAATCAATTTACAAAGTGGAAAATGACGATTGTTAGAGGAGCACGGCCTAATTAACCCAAAATATCTTGTTGGACACTATCCTTGACCCAACTTCCCCAATTTCTCTATTCCCTCTAAATTCTCAATTTTTCAATTTCCCTCTAAATTCGCAAATAAAATCAAAATTTTCAACACAAAAAAAAATTAAAAGTTTTCTCCTAGATTCACTTTGAATAATATATATATATATATATAATCTCAAATAATTTCATCTTATATGATATTTTAAAATTTTTTGTTAAATTATATTTAAATTATTAATTAATTATTACATGAAAAATAAATTAAACTTATAAATATTTATATTAATTTTATATAATCTAATAAAATTATGTTCAATAAATAAATTGTTTAATGAAATTAATTAATGATTATAATTAAGATTTATAATATAAGGATTATAATTAATATAGAAAATAAATTTATTAATTTAATTATCATAACTAAAATTTTTTTAACTTTTAAAAGTAATCATATTAATTATCATAGTTTATTATAAATTCAAAATCTCACAACTTCATCGATTGTAACTTATAAGTCAGGTAAATATCAAGTTAGATAAATATCACATAATGTCAATAACGAGTCGTATTATTTACAGGTTAAGTCAATTACATGCTAGGTTCATATCAAGTTATGTTGATAACATGTCGGGTAATACCAATTATTTACCAGGTTAATCTCGAGTTCGGATTCATATCAGACGGATACCTGTTGGGTTTGATTATCATATTATCGGTTCAATTCGAGTTCAGGTCATTCTCAGGTCAGATGTAAGTTGGGTTCAGATCCATAATTTCTAGGTCCAACTCGGGTTCAGGTCAACACCAGTTCGGACTCGAGTCGGTTTCAAATCACCATCGCTTATGTCACAAATAGTTTTGACTCAAATTGGTTTTAGTCAGTTTTACAGGTCGAGTTAACTTTTTAAATCCCAATATGCAAACAGTGTTTGAGCGCATTTCATATTCAAATGATTTAGAAATTTGATTTAAGTGAAAGATTTTACATTTTTAGAGTCGTACTGATTATATGAGTTAGGTTGGTTCTGATACATTAACAATACTTTTTATCAGATCTATATCTTACCATATATTCAATTGAAAAAGTTCAAAAGTTGATTAAGCGTAAGAAGGATGAGTACGCAGAATGCCCAAAATTAAAACTAACACAGTTATAGGTTGACTTAATAGCATAAAATTAAAAAAAAACCTAAAATCTAAAAAAATTATCTATATATTTATTTTTTTTCCGGTTTACTATAGAAAACAAATAAAGTAAGTCAGAGCATCATTACAAAAATATGGGCTAAAGTTAGGGTTAGTGTGGTACAATATAAAATAAAAAAGGGTAAATTAAATCGTTCTTTATTGAACTACACTATCTCTTATTATGCTCAATGTACTTTCAATTTTTTTTATTTTGCTCACTGAACTTTACAGATTGAATCATTTTACTCACTCTACCATTAACTATTTAATTGCGTTATGATGTGGCATAAGAATTAAAACGACGTCATTTTGAAAAACTCAAATATACTCCAAAACGACGTCGTTTTGGTGAGTAAAATATGAGAGAGAGTAAAGTTCAATGACTCATGGTGTAATTTATCCTTTTTCATTATCTTCTTCATTTTTTCTCTCCGCCGGCCACCACATCATTTTCATTCCAACCACCGTCGACCGCCATAGATGGTAGTCGTTCGATCTTAAATTCCATGGGTCGGTTCGTCTCAACCTCTGAATCTAAATATGGTGATTGTTTCATCGAAAAATATCCCAAAACCCGTGAATTTGGGTTGAAATATTTCGGTTTTCTCACTTTCAATATCAAATTTGTGGACTTTAGAACAAGTTCTGACAAAATGAAGGTCAGATTCAGACTCAAGGTGTCGAGGTGAAGCGACACATCCCATCTTGGGACCAAATGACCACCATCTATGGCAGTCGACGATGGCCGGCGGTGGCATCCGACCACCTTATGTTTTTATTTTATTTTTTAATTCTTTTATATTAAATAATATTGAAATAACCAAATTGAAATAAATATAGGAAATGACAAAATTGATAATAAAATAGAATTAAGAATAAAATAGAATTGTAGAGCTAATTTGAAATAAAAGGAAAATAACAAAAATAAAAGAGATTGTGGATTGAATTGAAAGAGAACTAATATAGAAAACTAAATCTAAAATAAGCAAATGAAATTAAAAAAGGGAATCAAATTTAAATAAAAATAAATATTTAATTAAAATGTAAAAATAATAAAATAAAAGGAGAAATAACCAAATTAAACAACATTCAATTTCAGATTTAAAGTAAAATAAAATAAAAGGAAATAAAGACAAATTGGATAAATTAAAAAAAAAAGAGTTAGGGGATTCAATTAGGATTTAAAAAAATCGAAAGGGTTAAATTGATATAAAATAAAATAAAAAAATCTCATATAAAAGAATTTAAAATCGAAATTATAAGAATATGATCAAATAGAGTTTTTCATGAAAAATAGAGGGACCGTGACAGAAATTTTATGCTACCTGCTCTAAAACATATGAATTCTTTAAGAGCTATGGGTCGGGTCATCGAGCTATACCCAAAAACCAGAAATTTAAAGGTAGGTTTGATTTTAGAAAATATTTTTTTATTTTCATTTTTTTGTTTTTATTTTTAGAAAATAATTTTATTTTCAACTTTTTTAAATTAAAAAATATATGTTTGATTAATATAGATAAAAACTTTAATTCAAAAGTAAAATAGTAAAAATATATGTTGTATCAAATTTTTAAAAATAGAAATAAACAAATAGTTATTAAATAATTAAATTAAACTATAATTATAAAAAATTCATTACATAAATTTAACATATAAATTATGTAAATATAAAATAATAAAATTGATAAGAAATTTCATAACAAAAAATTTATTTTAGTTTATAATAAAAATATATTGTTAATGCATATTGGACATCAATTAAATTTTAAAAAAAAAACACAAAATTTTGTTATAAGTAATAGCATAAAAAAGTGTCATTAACATAAAAAATATGTTTAGTGGTAATTGAGACCCTCAAACTTTTGAGAAAAAATAATTAATATATTCATGAGTTTTTTTCTGTACCAAATATAATCCTTAAACTTAGAAAAAAATTAATTTAACCTTTAAAATAGGGGAATCAAACATTGATAGTCACAACGCTTACATGATATTTCATAAATTTACATGACAATCTACAATTTTGATGTGACAGTTTACGATACTATTATGGTATTACTCGATGAACGATGAAGTAGTAGATGAAATTAATTAATTATTAAAAAGTTTGAGGACTTATTAAATTAAAAAATTTAAAATGTATTTATATCAAAAATATAAAATATAAAAAATTATTAATATATTCACTACATTAAGTATAAAAATACTACATAATTAAATTATTAAAAAATTTAATTTAAAAATTACATTGAGTGTAAAAAAAGGTTTAGGGGTTATTTAATTTTTTTCATAAAAGCTTGAGGGTTTCAAATATCCTTAACTCAAAACAAATATTGTTAGAATGATTTAAACTTGTGTAAGTTAAGATAAAAATCTAGATATCATGTTTTTTTATTTTAAATTTTTAAAACAATTTAAATGAAAATACTAAAAACATGTTTTTTATATTTTTATATTTTCACTTATTTTTGTTTTTATTTTTCAGAATTCATTTTTTAATTTTACAACCAAATACGTTTTCTTCAATATTTTTATTTTTTAAGAAAATAAAAAAATATTTGATATTTTCTAAAACCAAACATACCCTAAATCTCCATTTTTTCATTTTGCTTAGATGTTATTGTTTAATAATACTTTATTGTTATCATCTTAATGAATTAAAAAATATACTTTTTTAAATAATTTAAAATAATTATAAGATAATATATGTTTATATTTTTTAATTATTAATAATGCACACACTTTATAAATAAAATTACTGAAACAAATCTCAAGAAAAAATAATATTTCCTTTAATAATAGACAATTTATTAACTGTGAAAGAAAATCTAATCTACATTTTTTAACTCCTCTCGTAATTAGAATCAACCTCTGTTTTGAAAATCGGACTAGACTGGTCGGTTCAATCGGTTCAACCGGAAACCGTTGCTTAGTCCGGTTCAATCTAAACCGGTTGAACCGCTATTAGTGAACCGACCAGAACCGCTATTAGTGAACCGACCAGAACCGCTGAACCGTTCGAACAGGACCGGCTGAAAACCGGAAAAAACCGGGATTTTTGTTTTTTTTTTAAAAAATTAAACCAAACAACGTCGTTTGTTAAACGAGCCAAGTCGAACTCGAGTATTGTTGAGCTCGACTCGAACTTGAAAACTTTAAAAGTAAGCTCAACTCAACTCAAACTCACAAGCTAAAAATTATCAAGTTCAACTCAAACTCGAAATATAATATTGAAACTTGAACTCAAAAAGGCTTGAACTCAAAAAAAATTAGAAGCTCGATTGAAGCCTAAAATTCGAGCTTGATTGAAGTGAAAGAATAGTTCACTCAATGCTCACCAAAAGGCTCCATGATTTTGAATGCCAAATTACCTCTATTATTTATAGAAGTTAGTTGTGATGCGCTTCTATGTTTCTTAGTAATGTGAGATTGTTTTGTTCTCATATTTTTACTCTTTAGACTTTTGGGATGCTCTTCTATGTTTCTTAGCCATGTGGGATTGTTTAAAAAAGTTAAACTAAACAATATCATTTTGTTATGATTTTTTAACCCTAAATTTATTTTTTAATTATAGTTATATAATTATATTTATTATTTAATATGTTTTACCTTAAATATTATGTTGTAGTTAATTTGAATTATTTTGTTTCACTTGATTTTATGGTTTTTAACTTATATATGTTATGATTTGCTTTGAATATGACTTGTGATATAAAAAATTATTTTTTATTAAATATTTTTGGTATTTTTATTTAATTTTTTAAATAATTATGATGTCATCCGGTTCTTCCGATCGATCAGACTGGTTCAACCAGTTGAACCAATGAACCGATAAAATAACCGATTCGCTAACCGATAATATGATCGGTTCGCTAACCGGTCTGTTGAGTTAATCGATCGACGGAATCGGCCAAGAGGGGGGTGAATTGGCAATTAAAAATTTCGTGGAAGCTTTTGCAGAAAAATTGAAAGTAATTGCACAGCGATTTACAATAGTTCGACTTTCTCAAACAAAGTCTACGTCCACTACCTTAGCTATCCACACTAAGGATTTTCCAACAAATTCACTAATTTGTTCTTTCTTTTGAGGCCAAAGAGATAACCTTACAAATCCCTCAAGAGTATACCCCAACTCTTGAGAACACTCTTTTTCCCAAAGAGAAGATTACAAATTTGCAAACTTACAAGAAAACCTCACAAGGTAAGATGTTTGCACAATTCTAGAACAAGAAAACAACACTCAAAGATAATTACAAATGAGCACAAATGGTGTTCTTGAAAGAAAAATGAATATTGAAAGGAAAATTGGCTTGATTTGCACAAACTTGGTGTTTGATGCTTTCTCTCTTGTTTCTCTATGATTTCTTATTGATCAAGGGCTTCAGAACTTGTTTAAATATACCTTGAATCTCTTCTGAACGTTGGGGATGATTAGTGAAGATCATATAGCCGTTTTAGTGTGAAAACAATTAATAAAACAGTTTGGAGCGTGGGGGGAATCGGTACCCCCTATGGGGAATCGGTTCCCTAAGTGTAAAATTCAAATATTTTGACCGTTGAACAGGGGGGAATCGGTACCCTCTATGGGGGAATCGGTTCCCTCCGAGCATTTTGGAAATCTCGGAGCCAAACCATTAAGGGGGAATCGGTACCCCCTTGGGGGGGAATCAGTTCCCTCTGAGCAATCTGGAATTTTTGGCTTTGAAATGGTTCGAAATACTTTGAAAGATTATTTTGAAATTGTTTTTAAGATTAAAACTTAATTTTACACTAAAGTAAGGATTAAAAATGATTTTTGAAATATTTTGAGTAATGTTTTGATATTCGAATAATTATATCGAATATACTTAGAAAATCATTTTGGAAAATCTTAAAATTCATTTAACTTAATTTGTTATATCGAAATATCAAAATGTTTTCAACAATCTCCCCCTTTTTGATATAACAAAACATTTTAGTAATTTTAAGATTTTGAAATCAAAGTTTTGAAATTACTCCCCCTTACTTTAACACTTCTCCCATTTATCATTTTAAAAACACACTTAAAACACACTTCTCCCCCTTTTTGTTAAATCAAAAAGATTCAAATAAACGTGAAAAATATTAAGCCAATTGATTAGGTATATGTATGCATAAGCTGCTAAGATCACAATTTAGAGAAACGTTAGCCATTAGTTCCGTAATCAATATTCATAAATAATGTGATATGGCAAAATTGGTCATATTGCTAATAATGATGTAAATGATGCAATAATAAATAAATCACACCAAACATATAAGTTCAAACCATCCATAAATCCAAACAAATTCACAATCCTCAAATTCAAACATCAAAATATTCAAAATGTTAAAACAATAAGTTTGGAAAACAAAGTAAAACATTTAATCATATATCCGGATTAGGCGGAGGAAAACGAGCTCGCATAGCGGCCATTTCGTTAGTGAGGTCATTAATACGTGCGTTGGTTGCTTCATTATTTGCACGCATTTCCCAAAGAATTTCTAATTGTTGAGCTCCCATTGTGGATAAATGGGACTCTATAGAAATAAAGCGCGAATCCATGGTCGCATATCGGTAATCAAATGTCTCCATAAAAGATTGAAAATATGGAGGCATTTGAGTCGATTGTTGTGCTTGCTCTTCGGGCTGCTCCTCGGCCTGCTCAGGTTCAGGTTCAGCTTCATCGATGTCTCGCATTAGTTGTTCAAGCTCGAGATCTTCGTCAGCTTCGGGTGGAGCTTGTGAAGAACTAGCTCCCGGAGTAGTTGAAGAAGATCGAACCCATTCCCCGGTTTCCTTATCCTTAATCCATCCCGCTCTCGTTAAGGAAAGAAGGTTAATTTATTTCTTAAGAGGAAAAACGGCATCTAGACCGACTCTAAGCCCAGCTTTGGAAAACAGATTACTCAAAATACAACCGTAAACAAGAGATGAACAGAGTTTTTTTATTAGGAACAAGATTTACGGTTTCAACAATTTCAGAAAAAATAATCTGAGGTAGGTTGATTTTAATATTGTTTTCGAAACAATGTAACCACCAAAGATCTAAGGCTCTAAGAGTAGAATAACGACCTCCAGATGGTCGAAACCACCAAGAAATCATTAGATGAAGAAAACGTTCATGAAGGTCTAGGACACTTGCACTATCCCTTCTTTTTATAACGAGATCCTAAAACTTGTTTTTCATTTGAAATCCCTTCATTATCTAATCCGAATGTATTGGCTATGTAAGCCGAGTCAATATATAAGAATTGTCCTAGAAGGTAGGACCGAATTCCTATAGTTTCGGTTTCAGTTTGGTCTTTAACACAAACGGCATTAGAATAGAAAATACGAACAAGTTGATGGTAAACGATGGGTTCAAGGTCAAAGAGTTTATCAAATTTCCACTCTTGTAAAAGAGGAAGATATTTAAAATTGATAGCTAACATAGCTTGACGAGAAGGAATACGTTCTTTCCGGATTTTGTAAGAGTCGAAATATTGATAATACCAAAAACGATGATTTCTAGGACCAGGATGATTGAAACACGAATTTTGGATAGTCAAATTAGGATCAATAGGATTAGGATTAGAAATTGGAATAGGTGGAGGATTTGGAGGTGGATTTGGTTGTCGGTGTGAACGACTAGATGAAGACCTAGCACGTTTAGGATTAGACATGGTGAAGGAAATCGGAATATATTGGATAACCTGCAATTTTAAAAACAAATGTATGCAATTCAATTAATCCCAAAACTCAATTGAGTCCTCAATATTTCAAGGTTCTCTAAATCAATCCTAATGGGCAAAGTTTTTGAAAAAACTTTTAAAATATATGGTTTTGAGAAACAATATATGTATAGTTTTCATAACAATAACATAATTTAATCAAAACACAATGATTTGAAAAACAACAATATATTTTTTTTTAATTTCGAAAATTTAAAATTTTTGAAAAAATTTTGTGTTTTTGATGAAATTAGTTGTAACATCTAGTTTCTAATCACTAAACAATCAATGCCCGATCACTATTTCAACCTAGAACTAATTAAAACTAATCCTATGTTCAAAATCAATGAAATAGAGAGTTTAGAAAAATTTACCTTGAAAGATAAAGATTGAGGGGATTTAGATGTTGTTTGCACGATTTTAATGATGATTGCAAGTTTAGGAGATGATATTTGAAGTGATTTCCGATTAAAATCAATGATTTGAGGCAAGAATGGAGATTTGAGTGTTTGAGGGAGAGAAATGATGGAATAGGTTTTGGGGTTTTAGGGTTTTGGGTGTTCTTTCCCGATTTTAACAGAACCCCAGGGGGGTATCGATTCCCCTATAGGGGGAATCGGTTCCCCTTCAAAGGGGGAATCGGTTCCCTCATGGGGGGATCGATTCCCTCTGCACCAAAATGCTAAAATCAGACTTTTAAGCACATAAAATGCTAAATTAATCTTCTCTAGTGGTATAGGCAACTCATATATTGAAAAATAATTATGTTCAAACAATTAAATTAATCTTTAAACATTATTTGAACATAAAATTAATTTTCACTAAGAATCATAAACTCCCCCTAACTAATAGCAAGAATGCAATCAAAAATTATTATTATAAGCATTTTTCAGTATTTATTAAAAGTGCTAAATTATTTTAAACACTAAGTGAAGATAGGTTAGTTAAACCTAATTCTCTTCTAAGTGTCCAAAACCTTTCCTTGTCTAAGGGTTTTGTAAAGATATCCGCTAATTGATGCAAAGTATCAACATATTCTAGAACTACATCTTCCTTAGTGACATGGTCTCTAATGAAGTGATGTCTTATTTCAATGTGCTTAGTTCTAGAGTGTTGGATGGGATTTTTAGTGAGACAAATAGCACTAGTATTGTCACACTTGATAGGAATGGTACCTACTTCAATTCCATAATCAAAAAGTTGTTGTTTCATCCATAAAACTTGTGCACAACAACTACCGGCTGAAATGTATTCCGCTTCAGTGGTAGATAATGCAACACAATTTTGTTTCTTTGAAAACCAAGAAATCAGCATATTTCCAAGGAATTGGCAAGTACCGGAGGTGCTTTTCCTATCTAATTTGCATCCTCCATAATCCGCATCAGAAAAGGCATGCAAGCTAAAGCTAGAGTCTCTAGGATACCAAAGTCCTAAACTAGGAGTGTCCTTAAGGTATCTAAAGATTCTCTTAACAGCTAGTAAATATGATTCTTTAGGACATGATTGAAACATAGCACACAAGCAAACACTAAACATAATATCCGGTCTACTTGCGGTTAGATAAAGCAAAGAGCCAATCATTGACCTATATAATTTAACATCTACACATTTACCTCCTTCATCTAAGTCAAGCTTTGTTGAAGAGCTCATTGGAGTGTCATGAGGTTTCCCATTTTCCAGTCCAAACTTCTTGAGCATATCTTTGACGTACTTAGCTTGATTAATGAAGATGCCATCTTTTCTTTGCTTGATTTGGAGTCCCAAGAAAAATGAGAGCTCCCCCATCATGCTCATCTCGAACTCACTTTGCATTAGCTTAGAAAATTCTTGGCAAAGAACATCATTAGTAGAACCAAATATTATATCATCAACATAAATTTGAACTACTAATAAATCTTTACATTTTCTCTTTAAAAACAATGCAGTGTCAACCTTTCCTTTTGAAAAACCTTTTTCAATTAAAAAATTTGACAATCTTTCATACCAAGCTCTAGGAGCTTGTTTTAAACCATAAAGAGCTTTTGTCAATTTTAAAACATGATCCGGAAAATTTGAATCTTCAAAACCTGGAGGTTGTTCCATGTACACTTCTTCCTTTATAAAACCATTTAAAAATACACTTTTAACATCCATTTGATATAATTTAAATTCATTGAAACATGCAAATGCTAATAACATTCTAATTGCTTCCATCCTAGCTACGGGAGCGTATGTTTCATCATAGTCTATGCCTTCTTCTTGAGTGTAGCCTTGAGCAACAAGTCTAGCCTTGTTCCTCACTATATTACCACTTTCATCAAGTTTATTTCTAAAAACCCATCTAGTACCTACAGTAGATTTATTACTAGGCCTTTCAACTAATGTCCATACTTTACTTCTCTCAAATTGATTTAATTCTTCTTGCATAGCCATAATCCAATGTTCATCTTTTAATGCTTCTTTGATGTTCTTAGGCTCTATGCATGAAATAAATGTAACATAATTACAGATATTTCTAAGAGAAGATCGAGTAGTTACCCCTTTTGATGGATCACCTATAATTTCATCATCCTTGACATAGTTGTACTCTCTTGGAAAAGATACTTCCCTTTCTTCAATGGTTGGATTCTCGAGGGGATCATGAGTTTCCTCATATTTTGTTTCTTCCTTTGATGATGATTCTCCAACGTCATGTCTAACGTCATTTGCTTGTACAATACCTACATCATCATTAACAGAAGAATCCTTCCTCGAAAGGGGATTATCATCGAAAACAACATGTATAGACTCTTCTACAACTAAAGTTCTTTTATTAAATACACGATAAGCTTTAGAATTTAAGGAATAACCCAGAAAAATTCCTTCATCACTTTTAGCATCAAATTTGCCAAGGTTTTCTTTACCGTTGTTTAAAACAAAACATTTACATCCAAAAGGATGAAAATAGCTAATGTTAGGCTTTTTATTTTTGAGAATTTCATATGGAGTTTTCTTTAAAATTGGCCTAATCATTACTCGATTTACAACATAACAAGCGGTATTTGTGGCTTCCGCCCAAAAATATTTTGGCAAATTATTTTCACAAAGCATGGTTCTAGCCATTTCTTCTAAAGTTCGATTTTTCCTCTCAACAACTCCATTTTGTTGAGGGGTTCTAGGTGCTGAAAAATTATGGCTAATACCATTAGAATTACAAAACTCAATAAATCCAAGATTTTCAAATTCAGTTCCATGATCACTCTTAACACTAGTTATAGAGTAACCTTTTTCATTTTTGATTATTTTTGAAAATGTGATGAAATGTTCTAATGCTTCATCTTTAGTACATAAGAATAGAACCCAAGTGTATCTAGAATAGTCATCTACCAAGACAAATGCATATTGTTTTCCTCCCAAGCTAGTAGTTCTAGTTGGCCCAAAAAGATCTAAACGGATAAGTTGTAATACTCTACTAGTTGATACATCATTAATAGATTTAAAAGAAACTCGTTTTTGTTTTCCTTTAGCACAAGCATCGCAGATTTTATCATTATCAAATTTAAGCTTAGGCAACCCTCTTACTAAGTCTCCTTGAATTAACCGTTGCAAAACACTCATACTAGCATGACCTAGTCTCCTATGCCATAACCAACTATCATGCTCATCCTTAGCAACTAGGCATAAATTAGTCATATCAATAGAATCTAAATGCACCATGTAAATGTTTCCTATTCTATGACCAACAAGCATAATCCGATTAGATGCAATGTCAATGACTTTACAACCATTAATTTCAAATAAGACATTGAATCCTTTATCGCATAATTGACTAATACTCAATAGATTATGCTTTAATCCATTCACATATAAAATATTCTTAATTTGTATGGAAGAGGTATTACCTATTGTACCAATACCTTCAATGTGACCTTTTGAATTGTCTCCAAAAGTCACTTCTCCTCCATTTTTGGCTTTAAGCTCAATGAACCGGCTTTTGTCTCCGGTCATATGTCTTGAGCATCCACTATCAAGGTACCATGAATTTGAATTTGTTTCCCGTGCCTTGTAGCAATGCTCCTTTCCCTACAAACATAGATTAATTTTTGATTTTTGGCTTCAATCTGGAATTTTTGGCTTTGAAATGGTTCGAAATACTTTGAAAGATTATTTTGAAATTGTTTTTAAGATTAAAACTTAATTTTACACTTAAGTAAGGATTAAAAATGATTTTTGAAATATTTTGAGTAATGTTTTGATATTCGAATAATTATATCGAATATACTTAAAAAATCATTTTAGAAAATCTTAAAATTTATTTAACTTAATTTGTTATATCGAAATATCAAAATGTTTTCAACACGGTCCGATTCTAAAAACCATGAAATCAACAATAACAATTTTCCGTGTTCTTTTCTCTCTTTTCTATGAATCCACCCAAATTTTCTAGTTTCTAAGGGCCCTACCTAACTTTATCGTTATATTAAAAAAAACCCTGAACCATGAAAATTGAAATAAACAAATAAAATAATTTTCTATTTTCTTTATAGTTTGTTTATTATTTTTCTTTTATTTTTTCACCCTCTCTCTGATCATTCTTCTTAAAAGAACATAATAAATTCTCACTCTTTCTCGCTCAATCTTTTATTTTCTTCTACAGAAGAAAAATGCTTAATATAAAAATAAGTAATTAAAGAATATATCAAAAATTATTTTAGTATTTAAAGAATTTTTCGTTAAAAATAGGTATATTAAGTTTTTTCTGTTATATTTTTAGGTGCCTACAGTTAAAAAAATCTTTAAGTGACATGTGTCACGACCATATTTTTTTATAAAAAATAAAATATTATTTAAATAAATATATATATATTAAAAAAATCTGGACGTGATACGTGTCCATTAACATTTTTTTAACGATGGATACCTAAAAGTGTAATAGAAAAAACTTTAAACACTTATTTTTAATGAAAAATTTATTAGGCACCAAAATATTTTTTGAGATATTTTTAAGTACTTATTTTTATATTAAGCTGAAGAAAAATGGAGAGCCAAACAACTGTAAACAAAAAAACCTGAAAGATTGAAAAAAATAAATTTGAATAAAAATATAAAAAGTATTTAAAAATATAAATTTGGAAATTTTAGAGAAAAACCATTTATCTCAATTGTCCCCTCTAGTTTATCAATGGTTCCAATCCTATCTCGCTCCGCAGATGAAATTTATTAAGAAGTTGCTGGATGACTACAAAAGAAGAAAATCTTTTATATTTGATGAGGAAGTATGGCCATTTGATTGTGAATTTTAAATATTATTTGTTTTGTTTTTATTTATTTTAAATTATAATTTTAAAAATATTTTTATATTTTAAAAAATAAATTATAAATTATTTATATTTTAAAAGTTTTCTGGGGTTTTTTATATATTTTTAGAATTATTATGTGAAGACATTAAAAATATTAATAAATTAAATAAGATATTTCCTATTAATTTGATGTATTATATTATTGTTTATGATGATTAATGTTGTGATATCATTATGCAACTAAATCAATAATTTATTGATTGCTTTATAATTTTTAAAGTTTAATAATTTAAAAATAATTTAATATTTTTTAATAAGAATAAACTACAAGATTAGTCATTTTTGTTTTGATTTTATATATTTTTCCTTACTAAAGATAAACTGGCTTTAAATTTTTAATAGATTGTTGATGTGGCATATTGAATATATAAAATTAAAAAAGGTAAGTTATACAAATGATCACTAATATTTAGTTAAGTTTTTTGCTTCCCCACAAAAGTTTGAAAAATAATAAATTTTAATTTATCCAAAACAAGTTTGAGTTTTTTATAAACCCAAAATAGTTTAGGGATAAAGTTTTAATTTACCTATTTCTTTAATATGCTTTTCTTCTAACCTCACTTGCCCGTTAATATTCTCCGTCAGTACTGAGAGAAATCGCTTAAGATTTTAAGACTGGTTTGAGGTTTCAAAGCAGAGCTTTCGTTGTACTTCAATCCTAGCCCCCATGGACTGATTGGTAGGATTTTCTCACAGCAAGCCTTAAAATCCTGGCCCTTCTGGACTGCAACCCATCAATGTCTCTTCTACCTCTAATCTACCTGCACGAGCCAACATATCCACCATACAAGAATAATGCTTTAAATGTTTTTAAATCCTAAAATTTAAATGTTTAAATGTTTCCATTTTGTTTGTTTTGGTATTTGCGGGAACTAACTCATCATTTGGTAGGGTGAATGAATGCCCATTCTCTTGATGCAAGGAAAATATAAGAATCTGGTAGAGTGAAAGGAACTTATGTTCCGGTGAAAGATGAGAATCTACAACACCCAAACAGTTAGATGCGATAGAGAAGATGAGCAGTTTTTACGTGCCCATTTCTCGTCTATATTTCTCTGTAACTTAGTAGATTCCGTTTCTGGTCAAGTCGGGTATAACTTGTTGTTATCCGAGGAAGAAGATGTGGTTGATGAGGATTGTAACCGAATGGGTGAAGTAATGGCTAAAAAGAGTGGAAAAATTCCATTGCCTATTGAGGTTTGTGCTTTGGAAGCTTTGAGGGAATTTACAAAGAGTTTTAAAAAGGGGAAATCTGGCATCTTGGATGGTGATCTGGCTGGGTTGACTGTGATATCGATTGAAAATGAGATTCATGAGTTTGCTAACGATGGAAATGAGAAAAAATCGGGGTAAAGTTGAAGGAAGCGGAAGCTATCTTGGAGAAATGGTTCTGGAGGGGCATTTGTTTTGTCGGTGACGGAAAAGATTAACGGGCAAGTGAGGTTGGAAGAAAAGCATAATAAAGAAATGGATAAATTAAACTTTATCCCTAAACTATTTTGGGTTTATGAAAAACTCAAACTTGTTTTGGATAAATTAAAATTTGTTACTTTTAAAACTTTAGTGGAAAAAATGAAAACTTAACCAAATATTAGTGACTATTTGTGTAGATTACATTTTTTTAATTTTATATATTGACTGTGCTATGTCACCAATCTGTTAAAAGTCTAACAACAATTACTCTTAGTGACCAAATCTTAATTAAATAAAAATGAAAGTGCATAAATATTATGTTTTTTTTTTAAATTTAGTGAGAAAAATTATACAAAATCAAAACGAAAAGGACTAATGTTGTGGTTTACCCTTTTAATAATTATTTGTATAATTTATTTTAATATTATTTAAAAATTAAAATAAAAGATTTGTATTATATGAAAAAGGCATGGCCTGGCTAAAGCCAACGGCTTGAGTTGGTAAGTAAAATAAAATGGAACAGTAGGATTCTCACGTGTTGAATGACAAGTAGGCACGAGATAGATTGTTTGGAACGGTTCATTTCCCTTCTGTTTGTTGCTGCCAATTGTTACGCTTACCTTACTATTACTCAAAGATTTCCTTTCTTTCCGGGCTTAATACCAAAATAAGTGCTTAAACTATATCTTAATTCTCGAATAGGAGCTTAAACTATTTTTTTGACTCATTTAGGTGTATAATGTTACAAACGTTACCATCTTAAGTGCCAGGTAGTCAACGACGTTAATTTCCCCTATTAATTGACACGTGTCACAATCTAGTGCATTTAAAAATTATTAAAAATAAAAAAATAAAATTATATATATATATTTTTAAAGAAAAACATAAATATTTTGAAATAACCCAAAAACTTTAAAAAACTCAATTTCAACCCCTAAACCCACACGGATTGTCACCCTTTGCCGTCGAAAAAGCTCCACCTGACCTTATCTCCCCCGACGACCAAAACCCCTATGAAATCGTGACTGATCAACAACCGATCGATAGGGAATAAACGCTTTATATGCCACAAACCCTAGGATGAAAATCGTGATCCCATGCGATCTCGATGGCTAATCGACGACAACTACGACGACATATGACTAAGAGGATGGTTGGGACTACGTCGGTGGCGGTGGTTATGGTCAGAAAGGGCGGCGACGACGGATTAAGGATTGGATTTGGGGATTTTTGGTATTTTGGGGCTTTTTTTATAATTCAAGAAAAATTAGGGTTTTTTTTTATAAATACAATAATATATTTTTTAAAATTAAATTTCAAATCACCAAATTGTAACATGTGTCACTTAATGGGAAAATAAATGCCGTTAACATCCTAAACACCTAAAATTATAACGTTTGACACCTGTATGGGTCAAAAAATAGTTTAGGAACCTATTCGAGAATTAATGTATAGTTTGAACACTTATTTTGTTATTAAGCCTTCTTTTTAATAGAACCTGCTAGACGCTAGTATTACTAAAAAGTGAATTTATCCAAAATTATAATAAGGGTTACTACTATCATTGTAAACTATAAGTTTGTAGTAGGAGACCAGGTGTTCCTCGAGGTTTTCCCCTGGAAGAAAGTACTTCGCCGTGGGCACAAAGAAAAGTTGATTTCACGCTTTATAGGGTCTTATGAGGTGCTAGAGAGAGTTGGATCAGTAGCGTACCGCTTAACCTTACGCCTAGAGTTTTGGCATATTCATAATGTATTCCATGTATCCATACTCAGGAGATACCATTTTGA
This sequence comes from Hibiscus syriacus, assembly GCF_006381635.1. Classification (NCBI taxonomy): domain Eukaryota; kingdom Viridiplantae; phylum Streptophyta; class Magnoliopsida; order Malvales; family Malvaceae; genus Hibiscus; species Hibiscus syriacus. Next base: position 430,868 of record NW_024062326.1, on the reverse strand, counting down.
TCCTTCCCACGTCATACCCCTAGAGCATATTGAAGTTAGCCCAGACAGGACTTATGCAGAAGAACCAATCAGAATATTAGCAAAGGACGTGAAAGAGTTAAGGAACAAAAGGATTCCTCTAGTAAATGTGCTATGGAGGAACCATGGCGTTGAGTAGGCAATTTGGGAAACCGAGGAGGATATGCAACTTCAATATCCTCATCTCTTTTATCTAGGTAAATTTTGAGGACGAAATTTCTATTTAGGAGGGGAAGTTGGATGACCAAAGGGGAAGTTTACCCATTTTTGTTATGAAAGGCTGAATCCTTGTGATCTTACGTATAACTCTCTTTTTTCCTCATATATCTCTTTCCTCAACACTTTTGTCTTCTCCTTACTCTCCCAAAAACCTCTATTTTCACAGTGATAACTTCTCAAAGGTAAGAACTTTATCACCTAGTTTGTTTCAGTGAAGGAAAGAATTGAAATCAACGTCTTTAGAGCTCCCTTTTAAGACCACAATACCAAGTTTTGGCCATGGTTATAATACCCCAAATATCAGGTTAGTGACTTTATTGAAAAGATTTGAAAATTTAAAATTTATTTGAATAAGTGGTAAAAGATAAGGAAATGATTTGGAATAGTGTTTAAAATAAATTGTAACAATAGATAAATTAAGAGGGTACTTTTTTCTTTTAAGAGGGAAAATGAATTTAAAATATATCTCTTATTAGGGATTGTAAAGGGGAAAAGAGGAAAGTAAACTCTTTATATTCTTCTTCTTCTTCACTCACGTGGGTAGTGTTCTCCTCTATAGCATAAGGTAAACTTCCACTGGTTAGTTCTTCCTTTAAATTTTGGGTTGCACTTGTAACACTAAGTGATATGTAAGCTTAAGAAAAGATTAAAGAAGATAAAACTAAGTGGTGGATGTTTTATATTAGATTTAAGGAAATGGGTTTTTGAATGACATGTTGATATATGAGTTTTTATTGAGGTTTATTAGTTGAATTGACTTGTCAAAGGATTTAATAAGAGATTAGAAGTATGACATATGATAAAAAAATGTTTAGAAAAATGATATGATTCTTGAGTTGAAGTGTTCTATGAAGATTCTAAATGTTATAAGAGGTTAAATGAAGGAATAAAAGGGGTTAAGTAAATAAAAGTTTAATAGTATTGTTGGAGGTAAAAATAAGAGATTAAAGGGGAAAATTTAGTAAAAATCGGGTTGAAAAATGGTAAATCTAGGTAAGGGTATATCGGTACTGATAGAACAATACCGATATTATAGGTGTAAATAGGTAGAAATGTGACGAACAATATCGGTACTGATGAAAGTGGCATCGATACTGATGGGGTATCGATACTAACAAAGGGAAGTATCGATACCATGGATCTAGAATGTCAAAATGGTATCGATACAGAAAGGGGGTACCAATACTATAGTATAGTAGTATCGATACTGAGAGAAAGGTATCGATAGCATGCCAACAAAGAATATAGAAATGGTATCGATACTGAAAGGGATATTAGTACTATAGTATAGAAGTATCGATACCAGGGTAGTAGTACTGATACTATTGAGCTTCGAACTACAAGATAGTTTAAAATAGTTATAGAAATTGAAATAATGGTACTTTTGAATATTATTAATGTATAATGTTAAGGAGTATACTAACATTGGTATGTTATGTGTACGTAATGGATGCTTATGTAGATCGTAATCAAGCTCCTGAATCTAGCAAGAAAAAAGGGAAGGATAAAGTTGTTGATTAGCCAGACATCTCTACACCTTATTAGCGGGGATTATCAGGTAAGTACATTTATTGTAATTATTTGAGAATAAAATTTGCAATGATTCAAATTATAACGTTTTAAGTTAATGTATTTTTATAGTATTTAATATGTTATCATTATATGTATGGAAAGGATATTATGAATAAGTTTCTGAGTATGAACTGCTCTAAAATGAATTCATAACTAAAAGGCATAAAAGGATACCATAACTAAAATGCATGAAATGATGCATTAAGGCATGAAAGGATGCCATAACTAAAATTCATGAAATGATGCATTAAGGTATGAAAGGATGCCATAACAAAAATGCATGAAAGGATGCCATAACTAAATTGAATGAAATGATGCATTAAGGCATGAAATGATGCATTAAGGCATGAAAGGATGCCATAACTAAAATGCATGAAAGGATGCGTTAAGGTATGAAAGGATGCATTGAGGCATGAAAGGATGCATTAAGGCATGAAAGGATGCCATAACTAAAATGCATGAAAGGATGCATTAAGGCATTAAAGGATGCCATAACTAAAATGCATGAAAGGATGCATTAAGGCATAAAAGGATGCCATAACTAAAATGCATGAAAGGATACATTAAGGCATGAAAGGATCCATAACTAAAATACATGAAAAGATGCATTAAGGCATGAAAAGCCGCCATAACTAAAATCCATGAAAGGATGCATTAAGTCATGAAAGGACCCCATAATTAAAAAGCATGAAAGGATGCATTAATGCATGAGAGGATGCCATAACTAAAATTTATGAATAATTACTAAAGAAAAAAATCATACAAGAAAGAAAGGTATGTTGGACATACTAAGGATGTTTATGATAATAATATGAAAGAAATTTGGTTCAATAATAAGGACTCGTCTAATCCTTATGGATGATAACACATGAGTTTGAAATCAAATTACCATGATATGCTTAAGTATCCATTATTATTTCCTTACAATATTATGCCTCACTAAATACCTATTTAATGTGTGTTGATTTCACGTGTAGGTAAAGACAAAGTTTAGCTGATAGGGAGTGTAGCCGTAGCAGCGGTGATCATCAATTAAGGTTGACTTATCAGTGACAATATGACAATCCCTTGTATTTTGGAAAATGTATTTGGAATGTAACTAAAGTACTGAGGATTCTCTGAAGTTTTAATTAAGTAAAACTTTGTAACATATTAAAATCAATGTTTTGTTGTATATTATAAAGGTTATGTTTTAAGAAATCGAAAAACAAAATTTTATGGGTTTTCAAATGAGGAACTATTTTATAAAGTGATGTGACATTTGTAATTAGTGTACTGAAAGGTATACAGGAGATGGGTGTTACATTTATTGGTATTGAGATACAGGTTTAGCCGATTCTCGGCCAAAACTAGTTTTATTTTTAAAATAGAAAAATGATTACATGCCATAAAGATTATAAATGTTATTGGTATGGTGTCATTAGAGTAAAATTGATGACACTCCTTACTAATTGTAATGTTATTATTATTATGTATGTCATAATAGATGTCAGAATCTTCAAATTCAGGAAGAGTTGGGGAACACGAGATGCAAGAAGGAACTTGTAGTGAAAGTTATGAGGCTAATAGTGCACAACCTCTCCCCTCTGAAAATGCTAGTGCACTTGTATATCCAGGGATTCCAATGCCTGAGTTTGGAACTTTCATGTAAGTCTTTGATGTCATATTGACTCAATTTCAACCTCCCTCTACTCCTCTAGCACCGATAATGTTGATCCCAATAGAGCTGAAGAGCTTGGGAGCTCCAGAGTTTCAGGGAGAAGAGAGGGAGGGTCCTATGAAGGCCGACTTATGGTTAAATAATGTTATTATAATGCTCAAAAGTCTGCAGTGTTCGGATCTGGAAAAGTTGGGTGGAGCTGTATCTTTACTTAGAGGATCAACTCGGGTATGATGGTCAAATACTATAATATATTCACCACCGGAGCAAGTGACCTGACAATTCTTCCTCGAAGAATTCAAGAACAAGTATGTGGGTGAACATTTCAGACATGCAATCCTGTTAAAGTTCCTTAATCTGAAGCAAGGTGATTGAGATGTACATGAGTTCGAGGTTGAGTACAACAAGTTGAGCCATTTTTCTACTGAAGTTGTTCCAAATGATAAAGCAAGAAGTGTTTGGTTTAGTGAGGGTTTGAGGCCAAAGTTGAAAGAGATAATGATGGATTTGAACTTGCCGAGTTTACAAGAAGTCATAAATTGAGCCAAAGCTATTGAAATAGCTCAGGAAGACACTTTAGCTGTAGAGTAGAGTTTTAGACGGGGAAAAGAGTGGGAATGCCTTCCACTCCTCATCATGTTAAAAGAGGCAAGGGCTCGAGTTCTAGATATACTAATCGAGATAGTTCTGCAGCAACTTCACAGAAAAATAAACAATCTCAGTCTTTTACTGCTAGCTCGGGCAGGGCATAAGGGGAAAGAATTCCATGTCAAACATGTGGTAAATTGCACAATGGAGTATGCAAACTTATCAGTGGAGCTTGTTTCCAATGTGGTGAGACTGGTCACTTTGCTCGAAACTGTCCTAAGAAATCTGTGGACAATTCGAAGCAATTTGAAAGATCGGTGCCAACCTCAAATAGAAGTAGAAAAAAGGGTAGATCCAGGGGAAAATCAGATTCAATGCAGAGATAAGAGACTCAAGGAGTCGCTATAATTTACAAAATTAAGACTAATGAGGATCGAGATGACCATAAAATCATAACAAGTATTTTCCATCTTTTTGAGGAGCCTGTATTTGTTTTAATTCATCCTAGTTCTGCACATTCATACATCATTACAAAATTGGTTATAGTTAGATAAATTTCTTTAGAACCTATTGTTAGTGAGATGATAGCAGTAAACCCTATAGGTCACAGTGCGAGAGTAACTCAAGTATGTAGAAAATGCCCTATAAAGATCCAGGGGATAATATTCCTGACAAACTTGATGGAGTTACCCTTTAATGAATTTGAAATCATTTTAGGGATGGATTGGCTATCTTCACATTATGGATGGGTTGATTGTCATAATAAACACTTGTTTCTAAAAGATACAGAAGGTTCAGATATCGTAGTGATCGGTAAAAAAATGAAATCAACATCAAATGTGATATCAACTATGAATACAAGGAAAATGATGTCAAATGGATGTATAGATTTTCTAGCCAATGTGATAGATACTCGAATACCAGAAGTTAGAGTAAATGATATTCCCACGGTTAGAGAATTTTTGGATGTTTTTCCTAAGGAGTTATCGGGATTACCCCCATATTATGAGGTAGAATTTAGGATTGAGGTTTACCCGGGTACCAAACCTGTTTCTATGGCTCCATATAGGATTGCTCTGACTAAATTGAGAGAATTAAAAGTCCAACTACAAGAGTTACTCGATAAGGTATTTGTAAGACCCAGTGTTTCTCCTTGGGGAACACCTGTGCTGTTTGTGAAAAAGAATGACGAGTCTATGTGATTATGTATTGATTATCATCTGTTAAATAAAGTAACCATAAAGAAAAAGTATCCTCTTCTGAGGATTGAAGATCTATTTGATCAATTGAAAGAAGAAGCAGTGTTTTCTAAGATAGATCTAAGGTCGGGGTACCATCAGCTAAAGATCTAAGAGGATGATATTTCAAAGATAACTTTTCAGACTCGGTATGGGCACTATGATTTTGTAGTGATGCCTTATGGTTTGACTAACGCACCTGCAACATTCATGGACTTGATGAATCGAGTGTTTCAACCTTACTTGGATGAATTCGTGGTGGTATTTATAGATGATATTTTGGTATATTCCAAGTCTAGAGAGGAACATGATGCTCATATTCGAGTAGTTCTTCAAACACTTCACGAGAAGAAGTTGTATGCCAAATTGTCAAAGTGTGAATTTTGGTTAGTCGAATTTGATTTCCTTGGTGACATATTCTCCACAGAAGGCATAAGAGTAGATCCAAGCTATATTGGACTGGCAACCCCCAAAGAATATTTCTGAAGTTTAGAGTTTCTTGGGACTTGTCGATTATTATAGACGGTTTGTGAAATACTTCTTAATGTTAGCGTTTCCGCTAACTAAGTTGTTATAAAAGGATATGCCATTTGTATGGACGAAGAAATTTCAAGAAATTTTTTAAAGGCTCAATAGAATAGTAACAGAGGCCCCTGTGCTAGTACAACCTGAGTCAGGTAAAGAATATGTTGTTTTCAGTGATGCATCCCATAATAGACTAGGGTGTGTGCTGATGCAAGAGGGAAAATTTATGGCTTATGCCTCGAGACAGTTGAAGAATCATGAGAAAAATTATCCGACGGACGATTTAGAATCGGTAGCAGTGGTGTTTGCTTTGAAAATCTGGCGTCATTATTTGTATGGTGAGCGGTTCCATATTTATACGGATCACAAGAGTCTAAAGTAATTATTAACTAAGAAAGAACTGAACTTCAGGCAAAGAAGATGGATCGAGCTTTTAATGGATTATGATCTAAATATCGATTATCATCTCAGAAAGGCGAATGAGGTAGCCGATGCACTGAGCCGAAAGATTTTTGACTCTCTACAGGCTTTGGATGCACATATGTCATTAAAGGAAGATAGTGCCTTTATTGTTGAGCTTAAGATAAAGCCGATGTTTTTGGATCGGGTAAAAGAGCTACAAGGTCAAGATGAGAAATGCTTGGCAAGAATGACAGAAGTAGAAAGGAATGAGACCAAAGACTTAGAATTAATAGTTGATGGATGTTTATATTATCAGGGAAGACTTTGTATTTTCGATAATGATGAATTGAAGAAAGATATTCTTTATCTGGTAATTATAGATAGATTGACCAAGACAGCTCATTTTATTCCAATTGGAGTAGATTACTCGATGTATAAGTTTGCAGAGTTATATATAAGGGAGATAGTTAGACTGCATGGAGTGCCTATTTCAATAGTATCTGATTGAGACCTAAGGTATACTTCAAGATTCTGGAAGTTGTTGCATGAAGCATTGGGTACTCGATTAAACTTCAGCACAACTTTTCATCCCCAGACATATGGGCTATCAGAGCGATCTATCCAGATACATGAGGATATGCTAAGGGAATGTGTGATTGAGTTTAAAGGATCATAGGAAAGGTATTTTCCTTTAGCAGAATTTGCGTATGATAATTTTTACCAATTGAGTATTAAAATAGCCACATATGAAGCTTTGTATGGGAGAAAGTGTTTAACACAATATATTAGTTTGAACTAAAAGACCGAGACCTAGTTGGGCCGGAGTTGATTAAAGAAATGGAGGAGAAAGTAAAGATTATTCAGGGCAATCTAAAGATAGCCTCCGATCGACATAAATCTTATGCTGATTTGAAAAGAAAAGAAATCAAATTTCAAGTGGGAGATAAAGTATTTCTGAAGGTGTCACATTGGAAGAAAGTTTTGAGATTTGGACGCAAAGGAAAGCTGAGTCTGAGATTTATTGGACCTAATGAGATTTTGAAAAGGGTTGGATCAGTAGCATATTAATTAGTTTTACCTCTGGATATGAAACTACAAGATAGTTTGAAATTGTTATAGAAATTTAAATAATGGTACTTTTGAATATTATTAATGTATAATGTTAAGGAGTATACTAACATTGGTATGTTATGTGTACGTAATGGATGCTAGTGTAGATCGTAATCAAGCTCTTGAATCTAGCAAGAAAAAGGAGAAGGATAAAGTTGCTAATTAGCCAGACATCTCTACACCTTATTAGCGGGGATTATCATGTGAGTACATTTATTGTAATTATTTGAGATGAATAAAATTTACAATGATTCAAATTAGAACTTTTTAAGTTAATGTATTTTATAGTAATTAATATGTTATCATTATATGTATGGAAATGATATTATGAATAAGTTTCTGAGTATGAACTGCTCTAAAACAAATTCATAATTAAAAGGCATGAAAGGACGCATTAAGGCATGGAAGGAAGCCATAACTAAAATGCATGAAAAGATGCATTAAAAAAAATGAAAGGATGCCATAACTAAAATGCATGAAAGGATGCATTAAGGCCTGAAAGGATACCATGACTACAATTCATGAAAGGATGCCATAACTAAAATGCATGAAATGATGCATTAAGACATGAAAGGATGCCATAACTAAAATACATGAAAGGATGCATTAAGGCCTGAATGGATGCCATAACTAAAATGCATGAAATGATGCATTAAGGCATGAAATGATGCCAAAACTAAAATGCATAAAAAGATGTATTAAGGCATGAAAGGATGCCATAAATAAAATGCATGAAAAGATGCATTAAGGCATGAAATGATGCCATAACTAAAATGCATGAGAGGATGCATTAAGGCCTGAAAGGATGCCATAACTAAAATGAATGAAAGGATGCATTAAGGGATGAAAGGATGCCATAGCTAAAATGCATGAAATGATGCATTAAGGAATGAAAGGATGCCATAACTAAAATGCATGAAAAGATGCATTAAGGCATGAAAGGATGCCATAACTAAAATGCATTAAAGGATGCGTTAAGGCCTGAAAGGATGCCATAACTAAAATAAGAATAATTACTAAAGAAAAATAATGTACAAGAAAGAAAGGTCTGTTGGACATACTAAGGATGTTTATGATAATCATATGAAAGAAGTTTGGTTCAATAATAAGGACTTGTCTAATCCTTATAGATGATACGTATGAGTTTGAAATCAAATTACCATGATATGATTAAGTATACATTATTGTTTCCTTACAATATTATGTCTCACTAAATACCTATTTAACGTGTGTTGATTTCACGCATCGGTAAAGGTAAAGATTAGCTGAGTAGGGAGTGTAGCCGTAGCAGTGGTGATCATCAATTAAGGTTGACTCATCAGTGACAATAGGAAAATCCCTTATATTTTGGAAAACTTATTTGGCATGTAATTAAAGTACTAAGAATGCTCTGAAGTTTTAATTAAGTAGAACTTTGTAACATATTAAAATCAATGTTTTGTTGTATATTAAAAAGGTTATGTTTTAAAAAATTGAAAAACAAAATTTTATGGGTTTTCAAATAAAGAACGGTCTTATAAAGTGATATGACATCTGTACTTCTTGTACTGAAAGGTATACATGAGATGGGTATTACAATGGTTTTCAAATATGGGTTTTATGGGGGTTTAAGAAACTTAGATATTTTGATCCATTTTTAGGGAGTTCAATCCTTAGAAATCATTCTTAAACTCTTTCTAACCTTTTAAGCAAGTCATTAATACTTTCTTTGATCATTGTCCAGTGAGAGAAGTTGGAGAAAGCTCCAAGAACAAGGGGGAGGAAAAGCATGTCTAGGGTTAAGCCTTGGACACTTCCAACAACATATAAATCAAAAGTAACTCATTTTTAGCTCTACTCTACCACATGTAAATCATTAGATAAATTTTGGTAGGTTGCATGAGTTATGAAGTATGTCCATGGTAGTTACATTTTTTGATGTTTTCAACATGTTAAAGACCTTTTATAACCCCTCTTAAATCTCATAAGACTTTAATAACAGTTGGGAACCTCAGTAGGGTCTTTAGGGTATAAGGTTAGCATTTATTGTGCCCAAAACAGGGCATTTTTGGATACATGTAGCGATACTGAAAAATATCGAGAATTTAGACTAGTAGTATCGATACTTGTTCATTGGGTATGAATACTACGGGTTGGGTATCGATACTCTTAGTAGGAGTACCAATACAGGGATCACTTAGCAAATTCTAGTAGCCATTTTTGGTATCGGTACTAATGGTAGTATTGATATCGGGGGTAGAGTATCGATTCTCCTAGTATGGGTATCGATACTAAGGTATTTTTTAAAATATCGAAGAAAATTTTGGTACCGATACTCGAGATATTATCGATACCCTAGTATAGAAGTATCAGTATTCGAATTAGGAGTATCGATACTACCCTCCCATTTTCAGTTCATAATAGCTAGTTAGTATTGATGCCTAGGGGACGATATCGATACTCAGATGTCAGAACCGATACTAAAGGGCTTAGTATCGATACCCACGAATAGTTTTGGATAAGAAATCCATTGGGTTAAGGGATAAGCTCGAGGCTCCCAATAATATCAGATTACCATTGTAACATCCATAACCCGTATATGTATATCAATACGAGTTATAGATGTCACATCAGAAATTCAAAATATTTCCTTAATTGACCTTAGTAAAATTTTGTTTCATTCAAACATCACCAGTTTTATAACTTGAACAATCATTATAAAATAATTATTCAAAGAAAAATCGTAATATGATATTGTTGGTTACCAATTCAAAATTAGTTTCAAGTAATGATAGACACTTATGTTTTGTTTCATAAAATAAATAAGACTGTCTAACATGTTTGATTTAAAACACAAGTTAATTTTTTAAATTTTAGTTTAATATGATAATATTTATTCATACTATTAAATATATTTAATACTATCTATATTAAGAAATTACAGATATTTCATTCTCGTATACATGTCAGCGAATACTTTTAGAACACAGTAGGATGTCATCAATATTACCTGTAAACATTTCCTTGGTGATTGATGCCAAGCTCAGCTGCTTACTCCTTTTTCCTACGCATGAAAATTATCACACACTAAGTATACACTTGGTACCATAAATTAACATGATATAACCGGATATAAAGTTTCTTACCAATATACTTCCCATTTATCCCATAAGCTTGTAAGCTTATTTTCTTGTTTATCATTTATTAACCAATAAACCATAGCCCAATTTAAACCCTGAGGACCCTGGGTATTCAAGTCAAATATATGAAACGTAGTGCTAAAACTGCACTAACCTTATGCTCTAGTCCTAATCCAGATATGACACATAAGCTCATGCCCACCACCTACACTAGGTTTACACTATAGTGCTGATCCAGATATAACACATAAGGTTGTTCCCACCACCTGCAGCTAGTGTCCTTACACACTAGTGCTAATATAAACATGCAAATTCTATACTCTATGACATGCCAACCATACCATGTCAATCAATGACTTACTTGGGCATACAGTCTATTTTTTATTCCATCCATGGCTATGTTTATTAATATAATTTTAACATTGGGCAGTTCATACCCGAAGTAACATTTGTAAAAAAACATCATATGTATTCATGATAAAAATCATATATATAATAAACAGTAATCAATGCATTTTATATTCAACCTTTGACATATTTAGAATATGTCAATTATACGATAAATGACATAAATATCATGCCAATACGAACAAGGTAGACTCATCACGAGTCTTCCTAATGATGTATAAAAATCCATGTATAATGTCAAACATGCATTGCACTCACTTTGAAATTTTATATACAAATCAAAATATAAGCCTCACTAAGCTTTAACTTGATTCTTTGGTTCTAATTCAGTTAAATCCAAAAATTTGTCATAATTTCATATTCTGGAAGTTTGTATTACATTTAAAGAAATATTATTCTGTATTAATCTACACGCTAAAAAAATATTCCACATATACCAATGGAAACTAGTCTCAAATAAGAATATATCCATATAAGGCACTCATTCTAGTTCAATTTGTAATATGTATGGTGAATTTTCAAAGTTGATCGACAAAATCTATTTTGAGCAGAATCTGTTGCCCTGTTTTCTGACCTATCATCTATTAAAAATTCATATCTTTTTGTATACACCTCAAAATTAGTTAAAGTACTATGGCAGAATCATAAGTTGAAAAGGCCACTTCTAAAAGAGAGGATGATATGAGAATATAGTTTCCATACCTCTTCGTTCTAGGTATTTATTTAAATTTAGGGATGAATTTTCTTAAGGGAGGGAGAATTATAATACCCCAAATACCAGGCTAGGGACTTTATTGAAAAGATTTGAAAATTTAAAATTTATTTGAATAGGTGGTAAAAGATGAGGAAATGATTTGGAATAGTGTTTAAACTAAATTATAACAATAGTAAAATTAAGAGGGCATTTTGGTCTTTTAAGAGGAAAAGTTAAAATATATCCCTTATTAGGGATTGTAAAGGGGGAAAAGACGAAAGTAAACTCATTGTATTCTTCTTCTTCTTCACTCATGTAGGTAGGGCTCTCCTCTTTAGCATAAGGTAAACTTCCATTGGTTAGTTCGTCCTTTAAATTTTGGGTTGCTCTTGTAACACTAAGTGATATGTAAACTTAAGGAAAGATTAAAGAAGATTAAAACTAAGTGGTGGATGTTTTATATGAGATTTAAGGAAATGGGTTTTTGAATGATATGTTGATATATGAGTTTTTATAGAGGTTTATTAGTAGAATTGACTTGTTAAAGGATTGAATAAGAGACTAGAAGCATGAGATATGAATAAAAACATGTTTAGACAAATGATATGATTCTTGAGTTGAAGTGTTCTATTAAGATTCTAAAAGTTATAAGAGGTTAAATGAAGGAATAAAAGGGGGTTAAGTAAAGAAAAGTTTAATAGTATTGTTGGAGGTAAAAGTAAGAGATTAGAGGGGAAAATTTAGTAAAAATCAGGCTGAAAAATGCTAAATCTGGGTAAGGGTATCGGTACTAATAGAACAATACCGATACTATAGGTGTAAATAGGTAGAAATACGACGAACAATATCGGTACCGATTCAAGTGGTATCGATATTGATGGGGTATCGATACTAACAAAGAGAAGTATTGATACCATGGATCCATAATGTCAAAATGGTATCAATACTGAGAGATAGGTATTGATACCATGTCAACACAGAAAATAGAAATGATATCGATACTGAAAGGGGGTATCGATACCATAGTATAGAAGTATCGATACCAGGGTAGTAGTACAAATACTATTAAATTTGGAATTACAAGATAGTTTGAAATTGTTATAGAAATTGAAATAATGGTACTTTTTAATATTATTAAACTATAATGTTAAGGAGTATACTAACATTGGTATGTTATGTGTACGAAATGGATGCTTGTGTAGATCGTAATCAAGCTCCTGAATCTAGCAAGAAAAAGGGGAAGGATAAAGTTGCTGATTTGCCAGACATCTCTACACCTTATTGGCGGGGATTATCAGGTGAGTACATTTATTGTGATTATTTGAGATTAATAAAATTTGCAAAGATTCAAATTAGAATGTTTTAAGTTAATGTATGTTTATAGTAATTAATATGTTATCATTATATGTATTGAAAGGATATTATGAATAAGTTTCTGAGTATGAACTGCTCTAAAACGAATTCATAACTAAAAGGCATTAAAGGATGCCATAACTAAAATGCATGAAAGGATGCATTAAGGCATGAAAGGATGCCAAAACTAAAATGCATGAAAAAATGCATTAAAGAATGATAGGATGGCATAACTAAAATGCATGAAAGGATGCATTAAGGCATGAAATGATGCATTAAGGCATGAAAGGATGCATTAAGGCATGAAAGGATGCATTAAGGAAAACACATGAAAGGATGCATTAAGTCATGAAAGGATGTCATAACTAAAATGCATGAAAGGATGGATTAAGGCATGAAAGGATGACATAACTAAAATGCGTGAAAGGATGCATTAAGGCATGAAAGGATGTCATAACTAAAATGCATGAAAGGATGCATTAAGGCATGAAAGAATGTCATAAATAAAATGCATGAAAGGATGTATTAAGGCATTAAAGGATGCCATAACTAAAATGCATGAAAGACGCATTAAGGCCTGAAAGGATGCATTAATGTCTAAAAGGATGCCATAACTACAATTTACAAATAATTACTAAAGAAAAAAACGCACAAGAAAGAAAGGTATGATGGACATACTAAGGATGTTTATGATAATAATATGAAAGAAGTTTGGTTCAATAATAAGGACTTGTCTGATCCTTATGGATGATACACTTGAGTTTGAAATCAAATTACCATGATATGCTTAAGTATACATTATTGTTTCCTTACAATATTATGTCTTACGAAATAACTATTTAATGTGTGTTGGTTTCACGCGTAGGTAAAGGTAAAGATTAGCTGATTAGGGAGTGCAGCCGTAGCAACGGTGATCATTAATTAAGGTTAACTTATCAGTGACAATAGGACAATCCCTTGTATTTTGGAAAATTTATTTGGCATATTATTAAAGTATTAAGAATGCTCTGAAGTTTTAATTAAGTAGAACTTTGTAACAGATTAAAATCAATGTTTTGTTGTATATTAAAAATATTATGTTTTATGAAATTGAAAAATAAAATTTTATGGGTTTTCAAATGAGGAAATGTTTTATAAAGTGATGTGACATCTGTACCTTGTGTGCTGAAAGGTATACGGAAGATGTTATTATATTTATTGGTATCAGAGCTATAGGTTTAGCCGATTCTCAGCCTAATTTGATTTTATTTTTAAAATAGAAAAAGGATTACATGCCATAAAGATTGTCAATGTTACTGGTATGGTATTATTAGAGTAAAATTAATTACACTCCTTACTAATTGTAATGTTATTATTATTATGTATGTCATAATAGATGTCGGAATCTTTGAATTAACGAAGAGCTGGGGGATAAGAGATGAAAGAAAGAACTGGTAGTTATAGTTATGAGGCTAATAGTTCACAGCCTCTCCCTTCTGAAAAATGCTAATGCACCTGCACATTCAGGGATTCTGGTGCCTGAGTTTAGAACTTTCATGCAAGCCCTTGACACTATATTGACTCGATTTCAACCTCCCCTTGCTCCTCCAGCACCTATAATGTTGATCCCAAAAGAGATGGAGAGCTTGGCAGCTCTAGAGTTTCGAGGAGAAGAGATGGAAGGTCCTATGGAGGCCGACTTATGGCTAAATGATGTATAATAATGCTCAAAAGTCTACAATGTTCGAATCTGAAAATATTGGGTGGAGCTGTATCTTTACATAGAGGATCAGCTCGGGTATGATGGTCAAATACTATAATGTATGCACCACCAGAACAAGTGACATGGCAATTCTTCCTGGAAGAATTCAAGAACAAGTAAGTGGGTGAACAATTCAGATGTGCAATGCTGTTAAAGTTCCTTAATTTGAAGCAAGGTAATCGAGCCGTACATGAGTTTGAGGATGAGTACAACAAGTTGAGCCGTTTTGCTACTGAAGTCGTTCCAAATGATAAATCAATAAATGATTGGTTTATTGAGGGTTTGAGGCCAAAGTTGAAAGAGATGATGTTATCATTGAACTTACCGAGTTTACAAGAAGTCAAAAACCGAGCCACAACTATTGAAAGAGCTTAGAAGGAGACTTTAGCTGTGGACCATAGTTTTCAGATGGGGAAAAGAGTGGGAATGCCTTCCACTCCCATCATGTTAAAAGAAGCAAGGGCTCGAGTTCCAGATATACTGATTGAGATAGTTCTGCAGCAGCTTCACAGAAAAATATACAATCTCAGTCTTTTGCTGCTAGCTCAGGCAGGGCATATGGGGAAAGAATTTCATGTCAAACATGTGGTAAATTTCACAGTAGAGCATGCAGACTTCTTAGTGGAGCTTGTTTCCAATGTGGCGACACTGGTCACTTTGCTCAAAACTGTCCTAAAAAATCTGGGGACAATTCGATACAATCTGAAAGATTGGTGGCAGACTCAAATAGAAGCTGAGGAATGGGTAAATCCAAGGACAATCAGATTCAATGCAGAGACAAGAGACTCAGAGAGTCTCTAGAATTTACAATATTAAGACTAATGAGGATCGAGATGACCCTGAAATCATAACATGTATTTTTCATCTTTTTGAGGAGCCTGCATTTGTTTTAATTGATCATGGTTCTACACACTCATACATTATTACAAAATTGGTTAGAGCTAGAGGAATTTATTTAGAACCAATTGTTAGTGAGATGATAACAGTAAACCCTATGGGTCACAGTGAGAGAGTAACTCGAGTATATAGAAAATTCCCTATAAAGATCTAAGGGATAATATTCCCGACAAACTTGATGGAGTTACCCTTCGATGAATTTGAAATCATTTTAGGCATGGATTGGCTATCTTCACATTATGGATGGGTTAATTTTTGTAAGAAACCATTGTTTCTAAAAGATTCAGAAGGTTTAGAAATCTTAGTGATCGGTGAAAAAGCGAAATCACCAGCAAATGTGATATCAGCTATGACAGTAAGAAAAATGATGTCAAATAGATGTATAGATTTTCTAGGCAATGTGATAGATACTCAAATACCAGAGGTTAGAGTAAATTATATTCCCACGGTTAGAGAATTTTTGGACATTTTTCTCGAGGAGTTACCGGGATTACCCCCAGATTGTAAGGTAGAATTCAAGATTGAGGTTTACCTGGGTACCAAACCTATTTCTATGGCTCCATATAGGATGGCTCCGACTGAATTGAGAGAATTAAAAGCCCAACTGCAAGAGTTACTCGATAAGAGATTTGCAAGACCCAGTGTTTCCCCTTGGGGAGTCCCTATACTGTTTGTGAAAAAGAAGGACGAGTCTATGCGATTATGTATCGATTATCATTAGTTAAATACAGTAACCATAAAGAACAAGTATCCTCTTCCAAGGATTGATGATCTGTTTGATCAATTGAAAGGAGCAGCGGTGTTTTCTAAGATAGATCTAAGGTCGAGGTACCATCATCTAAAGATCTAAGAGGATGATATTTCAAAGACAACGTTTCGGACTTCGTATGGGCACTATGAATTTGTAGTTATGACTTTTGGTTTGACTAATGCACCTGCAACATTCATGGACTTGATGAACCGAGTGTTTCAACCTTAATTTGATCAATTTGTGGTGGTATTTATAGATGATATTTTGGTATATTCCAAGTCTAGAGAGGAACATGATGCTCATCTTTGAGTAGTTCTTCAAACACTTTGTGAGAATAAGTTGTATACCAAATTGTCAAAGTGTGAATTTTGGTTAGCCGAAGTTGCTTTCCTTGGTCACATAGTCTCTACAGTAGGCATAAGAGTAGATCCAAGCTATAGTGGACTGGCAACCCCCAAAGAATATTTTTGAAGTTTAGAGTTTCTTGGGACTTGCCGATTATTATAGACGGTTTGTGAAGGACTTCTCAATGTTAACATTGTCGCTAACTAAGTTGTTATGAAAGGATATGCCAGTTGTTTAGGCAGAGAAATGTCAAGAAAGTTTTGAAAGGCTCAAGAGAATAGTAATAGAGGCCCCTGTGCTAGTACAACCTGAGTCAGGTAAAGAACATGTTGTTTTCAGTGATGCATCCCATAATGGAATAGGGTGTGTACTGATGCAAGAGGGAAAATTTGTGGTATATGCCTCGAGAGAGTTGAAGAATCATGAGAAAAATTATCCGACGCATGATTTAGAGTTGGCAACAGTGGTGTTTGCATTGAAAATCTGGTGTCATTATCTATATGGTGAACAGTTCCATATTTATATGTATCACAAGAGTCTAAAGTACTTGTTAACTCATAAAGAATTGAACTTCAATAAAAAAATAGATTATCAATTATGACCTAGTTATCGATTATCATCCTGGAAAGGGGAATGAGGTAGCAAATGAACTGATCCAGAAGATATTTGCCTCTCTACGGGCTTTGGATGCACATATGCCATTAAAGGAAGATAATGCCTTGATTACTGAGCTTAAGTTAAAGCTGATGTTTTTAGATCGAGTAAAAGAGTTGCAAGGTCAAGATGAGAAATGCTTGGCGAGAATGGAACAAGTAGAAAGGAATGAGTCCAAAGACTTCGAATTAAGAGTCGATGGATGTTTATATTATCGGGGAAGACTTTTTATTCCCGATAATGATGAATTGAAGAAAGATATTCTTTATGAGGCATATTATAGCCCTTTGACGGTGCATTCAAGCAGGAATAAGTTATATCAAGATTTAAAAAGTCGTTATTGGTGGCTTGGTATGAAAAGAGATGTATCAGAATTTGTGGCAAAATGTTTAACATGTCAGCAAGTGAAAGCTGAGCATCAAGTACCCTATGGATTGCTTCAACCGATATCCATTCCTGAGTGGAAGTGGGAGTGAGTTACCATGGATTTTGTTCAGGGCTAACTGTATCACCCGGTAAAAAGGAATCCATATGGGTAATTGTAGATAAATTGACCAAGACAACTCATTTTATTCTAGTTCGAGTAGATTACTCGATGGATAAGTTTGTGGAGTTATATATAAAGGACATAGTCAAACTGCATGGAGTTCCTATTTCAATAGTGTCCGATCAAGACCCAAGGTTTACTTCAAGATTTTAGAAGTCGTTACATGAGGAATTGGGTACTCAATTGAACTTCAACACAACTTTTTATTCGTAGACAGATGGGCAGCCATAGCGAGCTATCAAGATATTTGAGGATATGCTAAGGGCATGTGTGATTGAGTTTAAAGGATCATGGGAAAGGTATTTGCCTTTAGCAAAATTTTTGTATAATAATAGTTACCAATTGAGTATTAAAATGGCCCCATATGAAGCTTTGTATGGGAGAAAGTATCGAACACCATTAAATTGGTTTGAACTAAAAGACCGAGACCTAGTTGGGCCAGAGTTGATTAAAGAAATGGAGGAGAAAGTAAAGATTATTCAGGGCAATCTAAAGATAGCCTTCGATCGGCAGAAATCTTATGTTGATTTGAAAAGAAAAGAAATCGAATTTCAAGTAGGAGATAAAGTATTTCTGAAGGTGTCACCTTGGAAGAAAGTTTTGAGATTTGGGCGCAAAGGAAAGCTGAGTCTAAGATTTATTGGACCTTATGAGATTTTGAAAAGGCTCGGACCAGTAACATATCAATTAGCTTTGCCTCCAGATATGGATAACATCCACAATGGTTTTCACGTATCGATGCTCATAAGATACCGATTAGATCCGTCCCACATTATAACAGCAGATAAGATAGAGATCTGATCAGATTTAACTTAGGAAGAGGAACCAGTGTGGATCCTGGCTAGAGAAATCAAGAAATTGCGTAACAAGAAGATTCCTTTAGTTAAAGTACTCTGGCATAATCATAAGGTTGAAGAGGCTACTTGGGAAAGAGTGGAGGATATGAGAATACAATTTCCATACCTCTTTGTTCCAAATATTTATTTAAATTCAGGGACAAATTTTCTTAAGGGAGAGAGAATCACAATACCACAAATATAAGGTCAGAGACTTTATTTAAAAGATTTGAAAAATTAAAATTTATTTGAATATGTGGTAAAAGATGAAGAAATGATTTGGAATAGTATTTAGACTAAATTGTAACAATAGATAAATTAAAAGGGCACTTTGGACTTTTAAGAGGGAAAATGAATTTAAAATATATCCCTTATTAGGGATTGTAAAGAGGGAAAGAGAAAAGTAAACTCTTTCTATTCTTCTTCTTCTTCTTCTTCACTCACGTGGGTAGTGCTCTCCTCTTTAGCATAAGGTAAACTTTCATTGGTTAGTTCTTCCTTTAAATTTTGGTTGCTCTTGTAACACTAAGTGATATGTAAGCTTAAGGAAAGATTAAAGAAGATTAAAACTAATTGGTGGATGTTTTATATGAGATTTAAGGAAATGGGTTTTTGAATGATATGTTGATATATGAGTTTTAATTGAGGTTTATTAGTAGAATTGATTTGTTAAAGGATTGAATAAGAGATTAGAAGCATGAGATATGATTAAAAAAATATTTATAAAAATGATATGATTATTGAGTTGAAGTGTTCTATGAAGATTCTAAATGTTATAAGAGGTTAAATGAAGGAATAAAAGGGGTTAAGTAAAGAAAAGTTTAATAGTATTGTTGGAGGTAAAATTAAGAGATTAGAGTGGAAAATTTAGTAAAAATCGGACTAAAAAATGGTAAATTTGGGTAAGGGTATATCGGTACTGATAGAACAATACCGATACTATAGGTGTAAATAGGTAGAAATATGAGGAACAGTATCGGTACCAATGCAAGTGGTATCGATACTGATGGAATATCAATACTAACAAAGGGAAGTATCGATACCATAGATCCATAATGTCAAAATGGTATCGATATTGAAAGGGGTACATACTATAATATAGTAGTATCGATACTGAGAGAAAGATATCAATACCATGCTAACACAAAATATAGAAATGGTATCGATATTAAAAGGGGATATTGATACCATAGTATAGAAGTATCGATACCAGGGTAGTAGTTCCGATACTATTGAGTTTGGAACTACAAGATAGTTTGAAATTGTTATAGAAATTGAAATAATGTTATTTTTGAATATTATTAAAGCATAATGTTAAGGAGTATATTAACATTGGTATGCTATGTATACGTAATGAATGCTTGTGTAGATCATAATCAAGCTCCTGAATCTAGCAAGAAAAATGGGAAGGATAAAGTTGCTGATTAGCCAGACATCTCTATACCTTATTAGCGGGGATACTCAGGTGAGTACATTTATTGTAATTATTTGAGATGAATAAAATTTGCAATAATTCAAATTAGAACGTTTTAAGTTAATGTATGTTTATAGTAATTGATATGTTATCATTATATGTATGGAAAGGATATTATGAATACGTTTCTGAGTATGAACTGCTCTAAAACGAATTCATAACTAAAAGGCATGAAAGAGTGCATTAAGGCTTGAAATGACGCCATAACTAAAATGCATGAAAAAAATGCATTAAGGCATAAAAAGAATGCCATAACTAAAATGCATGAAAGGATGCCATAACTAAAATGCATGAAATGATGCATTAAGGCATGACAGGATGCCATAACTAAAATGCATGAAAAGATGCATTAAGGCCTGAAAGGATGCCATAACTAAAATGCATGAAAGGATGCATTAAGGCATGAAAGGATACCATAACTAAAATGCATGAAAAGATGCATTAAGGCATGAAAGGATACCATAACTAAAATGCATGAAAGGATGTATTAAGGCATGAAAGGATGCCATAACTAAAATGCATGAAAGGATGCATTAAGGCATGAAAGGATGCCATATCTAAAATGCATGAAAGGATGGCATAACTAAATGAAAGGATGTATTAAGGCATGAAAGGATGCCATAACTAAAATGCATGAAAGGATGTCATAACTAAAATGCATGAAATGATGCATTAAGGCATGAAAGGATGCCATAACTAAAATGCATTAAAGGATGCATTAAGGCCTGAAAGGATGCCGTAACTAAAATTTACGAATAGTTACTAAAGAAAAAATGTACAAGAAATAAATGTATGTTTGACATACTAAGAAAGTTTATGATAATAATATGAAAGAAGTTTGGTTCAATAATAAGGACTTTTCTAATCCTTATAGATGATACACATGAGTTTGAAATCAAATTACCATGATATACTTAAGTATACAATATTGTTTCTTTAAACTATTATGTCTCACTAAATACATATTTAACGTGTGTTGATTTTACGCGTAGGTAAAGGCAAAGATTAGCTGAATAGGGAGTGTAGTCGTAGAAGTGGTGATCATCAATTAAGGTTGACTCATCAATGACAATAGGACATCCCTTATATTTTGGAAAACTTATTTGGCATGTAATTAAAGTACTAAGAATGCTCAGAAGTTTTAATTAAATAGAACTTTGTAACATATTAAAATCAATGTTTTGTTGCATATTAAAAATGTTATGTTTTACGAAATTGAAAAACAAAATTTTATGGGTTTTCAAATAAGGAACTGTTTTATAAAGTGATGTGACATTTGTACCTCGTGTACTGAAAGGTATACGAGAGATGAGTGTTACAATGGTTTTCAAATATGGGTTTTATGGGGGATTAAGAAACTTAGATATTCTGATCAATTTTTAGGGAGTTCAATCCTTATAAATCATTCTTAAACTCTTTCTAACCTTTTAAGCAAGTCATTAATACGTTCTTTGATCATTTTCCAGTGAGAAAAGTTAGAGAAAGCTCTAAGAACAAGGGGAAGGAAAAGCTTGTCTAGGGTTAAGCCTTGGACACTTCCAACAACATATAAATCAAAGGTAACTCATTTCTAGCTCTACTCTACCACATGTAAATCATTAGATAAATTTTGGTAGGTTGCATGAGTTATGAAGTATGTCAATGGTAGTTACATTTTTTTGATTTTTTCAACATGTTAAAGACCTTTTACGACCCCTCTTAAACCTCATAAGACTTTAATAACAGTTGGGAACCTCAGTAGGGTCTTTGGGGTATAAATGTAGCATTTTTCGTGCCCAAAACAGGGCATTTCTGGACACAAGTATCGACACTGAAAGATACCGATAATTTAGACTAGTAGTATCGATACTTGTTCATTGGAGATCAATACTAGGGGTTAGGTATCGATACTCTTAGTAAGCGTATCAATACTGGGATCACTTAGCAAATTCTAGTAGCCATTTTTGGTACTAGTACTAATGGTAGTATTGATATCGGGGGTAGAGTATCGATTCTTCGAGTATAGGTATCGATACTAAGGTATTTTTCAAAATATCAAAGCAAATTTTGGTACCGATACTCAGGATATTATCGATACCCTAGTATAGAAGTACCAATATTCGAATTAGGAGTATTAATACTACCCTCCCATTTTCAGTTCATAATAGCCAATTAGTATTGATGCCTAGGGGACGATATCGATACTCAGAGGTCAGAACCAATTTCACATCCTAACTTCAATTTCAACATTCAAACATTATTTTTCAGCATATTAAATCAAATATTGAAAAATTACAAACCAATCCAAAACATTTCTAAAATTACCAATTTAGTCCCCTAACTTTTCAAAAAGTACATAATGGTCCCTAAAATTTTCTAAGGCTTCTAGAATACTTCCAACATCATTTCCAGACCCTACATAATTTTTTATAATTTTTCTTATCCTCTATAGTCAAGGCCGAATGCTTTGTATGATCAAGATTAGAGTTTTCATGATTTTACATGATTTTGATTCGATTCAAGAATGAAATCAACTACGATTCAATCTTATAAAATATCTAGAATAAAAAACCTAACTTAAATTCAACAAAATACATCTTTGTCCCAGTATTAGGGTTAGGCCGAAACTTCATATGTTCATATGATCATGTACAAGTGATTTTAATCATTAATCATGATTGGAAATGATTCAACAACCTCAATAACATCTAAATCATTCATCAATTCCATAAACCATAATGTGAACATAAACCCTAGAATTTGGGATCTTTGAACAAAATTCAAATTAGCAAGCAATAATTGTACCAAATGATAGCTTTTTTCGAATAGAACAATTTTCTATTTCACGGCATGATCTGAAATCCAAAGGAATTTGCTCAAAAATGAAAAATAAAAATTCTCTTACCTTGTTCATGGGGAGCACGAAATATTGGCTGAAAATGGCTAAGCTTTCATGAAATTTCTAATGAATTTAATGTTAATTTACCTTATATTAAGTTTAAACGAAATAAAATTTCATTTAATGTAAAATGTCCATTTTACCATTAATGAAACTTGATATTTACCATAATATCATGCCACATAACCCTTATCATCTTCCAAAGTCAAAGATGAACAAAATATTTTTCCCTTTTCGAATTTAGCCTAGCAACTTTCCAAAAGTTGCAATCTTGCCACTTTGATCCAACGATCCAAATTAAACATATAAATAAATCTTTAAACCCAATGAACCACATTATTTTCCATCATTTTAAAATGTGGAAAATAATATTTCTAAACTTAATTTATCATCCTTCAAAATTTCCCAAAACTTTTATTCGATCCGATTTACCGAATTTTTACCGTACTTTAACGCTTTCTAGTTTTTAACACAATTTCCAGATTAAGAATTTGATTTCATTAAAACCTCACTCTCAATATTAAACTATCCATTTATGGAATAAAAATTCTTTTTGGGAAAATTCTCATTAAGGTCCTTAAACTTTTATAATTTTATTCTTTGTCCATAAAACTTTCAAAATTTACATTTTGGTCACTAACTAAACTTTTGGGGGTATTACAATTCTTCCCCCTTAAAAAAAATTCCAAAGTTGTTTTTTCACTCTTTGATTTCTTTGTCAAAATTTAATAAGTATTGGTTATTTTTCATAAGTCAAATCTGGTCGAATCTCTATTTCCTCTAGGGTGATAATATGCGAAAGATCTAATTAATACTTCCTAAGCATCGACACATGAATAATAATATGGATCTTGTCCATTTTTGGAGGCAATTCTAGTTGATAAGTCATTGATCCAACTTTTTTCTTTATATAATCTTATAAGGTCCAATAAATCTCAAACTCGACTTTCCTTTGTGTCTGAACCTCAATAGTTTTTTTCCAAGGTGATAATTTAAGAAATACTTCTGTATCACCTTCATGATATTCAATCTCTTTTCTTTTCAAGTCTGTGCAAGACTTGTCGATCAGTAACTATCTTGAGATTATCTTAAATGATCTTTTCCCATTATAAGGTCCACTGTAACTCGTTCATATTCCCATTAAGGGATAGAATTTAGTTACAATAATTCAGAAGACACTTGATGGTTTACTTTAACTCACTGACATGTCAGCCATTTGGAAACAAGCTCGATGATAACTCTTTTCATACCTGTATATAAACTCATTCCTCGATAATATAAACATTCATCAGACTTAATCTTAAAGTCTTTAGTTTCACCTTTTTCTGCATGTTCTATCTTTGACAATCATGACAAATTTCATATTTTCTCTGATGATCCTTTATTCGATCTAGCAACATAGGCTTTAATTTAAGTATACAATCAAAACCCCATGTTTCTTTAAAGACAATCACATATTCAAAACTGTCAAAATATAAACGTCTTTCAACTTTATCGCATCAACCACCACATTAGCCTTTCCTGTTTGTACTTGATAAGCATGTCATTATTCGTTAAGAAATTGAATCCATTTCCTTTCTTTTGACTCATTCGAGTCAACACATACTTTTGACTTTTAAGATCCATATAGATATAGCGTCACTCACCATGTAGATAGTGGTGTTATATCAATAAAGTAAACACAAATATTGCCAACTCCAGATCGTGAGTCAGATAATTTCTTTCATGATTCTCTAGTTGTTTTGAAGCATAAACCAAAACTTTTCCTATTGTACGAACACACATCCCAAACCATTATGAGACGCATTACTATAATTCACATAATAATTTCCAGATTCTAATTATATTGACCTTGGAACTTATGTTAGTATTCTTTTTTAACATCTCAAAGTTTTCTTGGCACTTAACAATCTAAAAGAATAACATGTCTTTCCTCAATATCTTGGTCAGAGGGAATATATTCATCGAAAAGTTCTTTATGAAACTTCGATGGTAACCAACAAATCTCAAGAAACTTTGAAATTTGAAAACATTCTTTGGAATTTATAATTTGACTATATCTCGTGCTTCCTTGATATATTTATTCTTATCCCCTTAGCTGAGTCCACATGGCCAAGAAATACAATCTTAGACAACCAAGATTTATACTTGGTCAACTTAGCATGCAATTTTCTTCCTGAATAGTTGGAAGAGCTATACAAAAACATACATCATGTTCTTCACTGGTCTTACAACATATCACAATAATGTCAATGAACACTACCACTCATTAATCCAAGTATAACTGAAATACATGGTTTATCCAATCCATAAGTGTCACAGGAACATTCGTTAAACCAAATGACAGTATCGCAAACTCGTAATATTCGTATCGAATTCTGAAAACTGTCTTAGGAATATTTTCTTCCTCATCTTTAACTAATAATACCCCGATATGAGATCCGACTTAAGATAAACCAATGCACCTTTTTAACTGATCAAAAGATTACAAATCCTTAGAAGATGATACTTGTTCTTCTTTGTTACCGGACGATAATCCATGCATAATTGCATAGACTCTTCTTTTTTTCACAATAATACTGGTGCATCCCATATTACATTCTTAGTCTTGTAAATCCCCTATCTTAACAATTCTACTAACTATGCCTTTAATTCTCCAAGCTCAATTGAAGCCATTCGATACGAGCTATAGAAAAAATTGCAATACCGAGAAGCATCTCTATTTTATTTTCTATATCTAAATCTAGAGGTAATCTAGGTAACTTATGAAAATACACATTTGGATACCCTTGAATAGTTGGAATATCTTCCAACTTAACTAAGAAAGTTTGAGTATCCACCTCCTTTATTAAGAAGGTTTGACAACCTAGTAGCAATAACTTCATAGTAGTTGATGCAAAAATACATTAGAAAACAAATTTGCTTTCTTTCCCTACCACAAATATCTCAAAACTTTTCAAGTTCTATAAAATTCAAACTCTCTAAGCGGTACTTCATTGCAACATGGTAGGGGTAATTCTATGAAGTATATTATAAATCAAAAGTTTGAATCCTTACTAGACAGTTACTGTCTACAAATACGATTCACCCTCACACTCTAGCAAAAAAGGTTAATCTCACATGTATTACTTAGGATCAATTGTAGCAGAATGTTTCATTCTTTCATCAATACTCTATTTATGCATAAACGAGGGTTTTCTTAATCCAACATTGACACTTCCTATTGTGCTAATTCATCATCTCATTAGACTAAACGATAGAATTGTGTCTAACAACATTATTATCACTATTAGCTTATTTTTGAAACTCCTGCTCGATCACGTTCTTCAAATCCTCGAATACACACATCTTTTTCATACACTATATTTTCACCTTTATAAGTAAGGGATGGCATCAATCGAACCTTATAATCACTAAATCAGTAACAATTACATCCTAGTGGCATATATACACTTTTTAACTCAAAACAAACTCGATTTAGTTTTAGAATCGGCTAGAACTGTAGCTATTATACAAATAAATGTAACACCCATAACTCTTATACGCAAATCAATACAAGTTGCAGATGTCACATAAGAAATTCAAAAATTTCTTTAATTGAACTTAGTAAAATTTTGTTTCATTCAAACATCACCAGTTTTATAACTTGAATAATTTTTATAAAATAATTATTCAAAGAAAAATTGTAATATAATATTGTTGGTTACCAAATCAAAACTAGTTTCAAGCAGTGATAGATAATTTTGTTCTGTTTCATAAAATAAATAAAACTGTCTAACATGTTTGATTTAAAAGCCAAGTTAATTTTTTTAATCATAGTTTATTATGATAATATTTATTCATATTATTAAATATATTTAATACTAATTATATTAAAAAATTACAGACATTTCATTCTCGTATACATGTCAGCGAAGACTTTTAGAACACAATAATATGTCATCATTGTTACCTGTAAACATTTCCTTGGTGATTGATGCCAAGCTCAACTCCTTACTCCTTTTCTTATGCGAGAAAATCCTCACACGCTAAGTATACCTTAGTAAGCCAATCATATAAATATAAATATAAATATAAATATAATATAAATATAAATATAAATATAATATATAAATATAAATATAAATAAATATAAATATAAATATAAATATAAATATAAATATAAAATAAATATAAATATAAATATAAATATAAATATAAATATAAATATAAATATAAATATAAATATAAATAATATAATATAATATAAATATAATAAATATAAATATAAATATAAATATAATATAAATATAAATATAAATATAATATAAATATAAATATAATATAATATAATATAAATAAATATAAATATAAATATAAATATAAATATAAATAAATATAATATAAATATAAATATAAATAAAATAAATATAAATATAATATAAATAAATATAAATATAAATATAAATATAATATAAATATAAATATAAATATAAATATAAATATAAAATATAAATATAAATAAATATAAATATAAATATAAATATAAATATAAATATAAATATAAATATAAATATAAATATAATATAAATATAAATATAAATATAAATATAAAATAAATATAAATATAAATATAAATATAAATATAATATAAATATAAATATAAATATAAATATAAATATAAATATAATATAAATATAAATATAAATATAAAATATAAATATAAATATAAATATAAATATAAATATAAATAAATATAATATAAATATAAATATAAATATAAATATAAATATAAATATAAATATAAAATAAATATAAATATAAATAAATATAAATATAAATATAAATATAAATATAAATATATAAATAAAATAAATATAAATATAAATATAAATATAAATATAAATATAAATATAAATATAAATATAAATATAATATAAATATAAATATAAATATAATATAAATATAAATATAAATATAATATAAATATAAATATAAATAAATATAAATATAAATATAAATATAAATATAAATATAAATATAAATATAAATATAAATATAAATATAAATATAAATATAAATATAAATATAAATATAAATATAAATATAAATATATAAATATAAATATAAATATAAATAAATATAAATATAAATATAAATATAATATAAATATAATATAAATATAAATATAAATATAAATATAAATATAAATATAAATAAATATAAATATAAATATAAATATAAATATAAAATAATATAAATATAAATATAAATATAAATATAAATATAAATATAAATATAAATATAAATATAAATATAAATATAAATATAATATAATATAAATATAAATATAAATATAAATATAAATATAATATAAATATAATATAAATATAAATATAAATATAAATATAAATATAAATATAAATATAAATATAAATAAATAAAATATAAATATAAATAAAAATATAAATATAAATATAAATATAAATATAATATAAATATAAATATAAATATAAATATAAATATAATATAATATAAATATAAATATAAATATAAATATAATATAAATATAAATATAAATATAAATATAAATATAAATATAAATATAAAAATATAAATATAAATATAAAATAATATAAATATAAATATAATATAAATATAAATATAAATATAATATAAATATAAATATAAATATAAATATAAATATAAATATAAATATAAATATAAATATAAATATAAATATAAATATAAATATAAATATAAATATAAAATAAATATAAATAAAATAAATATAAAATAAATATAAATATAAATATAAATATAAATATAAATAAATATAAATATAATAAATATAAATATAAATAAATATAAATATAAATATAAATATAAATATATAAATATAAATATAAATATAAATATAAATAAATATAAATATAAATATAAATAAATATAATAATATAAATATAAATATAAATATAAATATAATAAATATAATATAAATATAATATAAATATAAATATAAATATAATATATAAATATAATATAAATATAAATAAATAAATATAAATATAAATATAAATATAAATATAAATATAAATATAATATAAATATAAATATAAATATAAATATAAATATAAATATAAATATAAATATAAATATAAATATAAATATAAATATAAATATAAATATAAATATAATATAAATATAAATATAAATATAAATATAAATATAAATATAAATATAAATATAAATAAATAAATATAAATATAATATAAATATAAATATAAATATAAATATAATATAAATATAAATATAAATATAAATATAAATATATAAATATAAATATAAATATAAATATAAATATAAATATAAATATAAATATAAATATAAATATAAATATAAATATAAATATAAATATAAATATAAATATAAATATAAATATAAATATAAATATAAATATAAATATAAATATAAATATAAATATAAATATAAATATAAATATAAATATAAAATAAATATAAATATAAATATAAAATATAAATAAATATAAATATAAATATAAATATAAATATAAATATAAATATAAATATAAATATAAATATAAATATAAATATAAATATAAATATAAATATAAATATAAATATAAATATAAATATAAATATAATATAAATATAAATATAAAAGAGTAATAATATTCAATGCAATCTGATCACTTTACCTGCCTTCAAACCATGTTATCATAAATTAACATGATATAACTGAATATAAAGTTTTTTACCAATATACTTGCCATTTATCCCATAAGCTCGTAAGCTTATTTTCCGGTTTACCATTTATTAAGCAATAAACCATAGCCCAATTTAAACCCTGAGGACCCTGGGTATTCGAGTCAAACATATACCCTGTAGTGCTAAACTTGCACTAAGTTTACACTCTAGTGCTAATCCGGATTTGACACATAAGGTCGTGCCCGCCACCTACACTAGGTTTACACTCTAGTGTTATCAAGATATGTAACACCCATAACCCGTATACGCGAACCAATACGAGTTATATATGTCACATTATAAATTCAAAACATTTGTTTAATTGAACTGAGTAATGTTTTTTCAAAACTAGAGGTAATCCAGGTAACTTCTACAACTATACATTTGGATACCCTCGAACAGTTAAATAACTTCCAACTTAACTAAGAAAGTTTGAATTTCCACCTCCTTTACTATGAAGGTTTAGCAACCTAGTACCAATAACTCATAATAGTTACTGCCAAAATTCCAGTAGGGAACATGTTTACTCTCTTTCTCGACCACTAATATATGAAAACTTTTCAACTTCTTTAAAATTAATCGCTTTAAGCGATAATTCATCATGACATGCTAGGGGAAATCAATCAATTTGAAAAATTACCTTTGAAAGGCAATTATAGAAAGTCTATTAAACCTCAACACTTTGAATCCTTACTAGACAATTACTGTTTACAAATACTTCTCACCATCGTCTTCAAGTCTAAAGGGTTGAGCGCACACGCAACACTTATGATCAATTGTAGTATAATGTTTCATTCTTTCTTCAATACTCTACTTATGCATAAACGAGGGTTTTCCTTAATCCAACATGGCACTTCATATTATGCCAAAGCATCAACTTATTCAGACTAAACATGAGGATGATGGATAAAAACATTACTATCACCATTAACTTATTTTTGAACCTCCTGCTAGACAACGTTCTTCAAACCCTCAAATACATATTTTTTTCATACACTATATTTAATCGCCTCATAAGTAAGGGGTGGCATCAATCGAACCTTATAATCACCAAATCAGTAACAATGACATCCTAGTGTCATGTATACACTTTTCAACACAAAACAAGCTCGGTTTAGTCCTAGAATCGGCTAAACATGTAGCTCTGATACTAATAAATGTAACCATATATTAACATGATATAACCGGATATCAAGTTTCTTACCAATATACTTGCCATTTATCCCATAAGGTCGTAAGCTTATTTGCATGTTTACCATTTATTAACCATTAAACCATAGCCCAAAGTATAACTGTATAAGGACCCCGGCATAGGAGTCAAATTTTGCACAATAGTGCTGAGGTCGAGCTTTGCTCACCTAATAATTCACCGTAGTGTTGAGGTCGGGCTTTACCCACCTTGTACACCGTAGTGTTTTGTACTGTGTGTCTTCGTAAGACACTTTGAGGCCTGCACTATGTGCTTTCTCTAGATGCTCTAGTGCTACCTAATATACATTCGCTAGACTCTATGGCCTGCCATTAATACCACTGACACTCAATAACATACTTGGGCATATAGTCTACTTTTATTTGATCCATCCATGACAAAGTATATCAATATTATTTGATATTGGGCAGTTTATACCCGAAATATCATTCATAATAAATATCATATATGTTCATGATAATATCATATATAACGATCAATGATCAATGCATTTTATAGTTAACCTTTGACATATTTAGAATATGTCAAATATATTATAAATGACATAAATATTATGTCAACATAAACAAGGTAGACTTATTGCAAGTCATACCCAATGATGTATAAAACATCCATGTATAATGTTGTGCATGCATTGCACTCATTTTGACATTATGAAAAAGTCAAAATATAAGCCTCACTAAGCTTTAACTTGATCATTTGCTTCTAATTTTGTTAAATCCCAAAATTTGGCATAATTTCATATCCTGACAGTTACAGTACCTTTAAGGAAATAATAATTTGTATTCATCTACACCATTAAAAATTATTCCATTTATACCACTGGAAACTAGACTCAAATCCGAATCTATCCATATAAATAACTTCTTGTTCAATTTGTACAATTTATGGTGAATTTTTCAAAGTTGACCGAGAGAATCTGTTTTGAGCAGAATCTGCTGCCCCATTGTTTGACCTATCCTCGGTTAAAAATTCATATCTTTTTGTGTACACCTCAAAATCAATTTTTGTTTGTTCTAAACAAAACTAGACTAGTATATTAGTCCAACAGTATAAAAATCATCCTCTAGTCATTCTTTTATAATTTATGGTGATTTTCTAAACTTACTATCCAAAACATAAATTCTAATCAGGTTTCACCAATTTGCATTTTCAACTTGTTCACTAATTCTATTAACTCACCAAATGAACATATATACATTCATCACAAGTAACATAACGTTTTAGGAGTCACTCCTTAAAATAGTAACTCCATCACTGGCTCATTGCAAACCAATTTTTTTTGATAACATAAGTACAAATTAAATTTGCACTCACATGGTGTCCTTAACTTGCAAACTTCCCCTAGGATTTCACATTCCATCCTTAAGCTTTTCCTTAGCTTTGATATTGCTTGATCTTTATTTCAAGCACTCAATCTAAATGGACATCCTTACCAAACATACACAAATTCAAACCAAATGTTAGAATCTTACTAACATAGGCATACTTTGGAAAATCAATTCTTAATAAAACTATCCGATGCTTATTCAATACAATTTCCATGTCACAACATAAATGTTAACCTTAATACTTCTAATTGACCACTACAGTTCCATTTAATCCAAATTCACATAGCATTTTCACTTGAGCTCCCAAACACTCCATATTTGTGATTTAAACCTCAACTTTTACAAGCTGACCCAAATAATCAAATTTCACATCCTAACTTCAATTTCAACACTCAAACATTAATTTCCAGCATATCACATAAACTATTAAACAATTACACAACACTCCATAACTTTTCCAAAATTTCAATTAGGTCCCCTAACTTTCCAAAAATTATAAAATGGTCCCAAAATTTTTATAAGGGTTGTAGAATATTTCCTACATCATTTCCAGACCTTACATAAATTTTGCAAAATTTTCCTCATCCTTTAAGACCAAGGCTGAATGGTTCATAGTTCAAAAACCAGGTTTTTCATGATTTTGCTCGATTTTGATTCGATTCAAGCATGAAATCAACTTCAATCCAACCTTAAATCATCTCTACAATCAAATCCCTAATCAAATTTCATTAAAACACAAAGTTCCATAACTCAATAATTTGGCTGAATTTTAAAGAACAATTTCTAGAAAGATTGAACATGTTTTAATCATCAAACAATCTTGAAAATGAATCTACAACCTCAAAAACATCAAGATTCATAATCAAATTCATGAACCCAAATATGAACACAAACCCTAGGATTTTGGATCTTTTAAATCAAACAAGTTTAGCAAGCATAAATGGTACAAAAAGATAGTGTTTCTTGTGTAGAATAATTTTCTATTTCACGGCATAATCCAAAATCCAAAGGAAATGGCTCAAAAATGGAAAAAAAATTATTACCTTTGGGAAGAGCTCACGTCCATGCTGGTGAAAATGAAGAAATATCCTTGATAATTCTCCATCTTTCTTTATAAATTAATGAATTAAAATTCATTAAATGTTAAATTACCAAATTACCCTTAATGAAACTTCATAATTATCATCAAACTAAGACACCTCAACCTTATCATCTTTCAAACCAAGACATCTCAACCTTATCATCTTCCTTGAGTCAAAGATGAACAAATAAAATCTTACTTTACCGATTTGCCCTTGCCTTTTTTTCCAAAAATTACAATCTTGCCACTTTAACCAACAATCCAAATTTAACATGAAAATCCTCAAATCCAATGCTCCATATTATTTTCCATCATTTTTAAAATGTGGAATTAATATTTTTAAGCCTAATTTATTATCCTTCAAATTTTATTCCAAAATTTCTATTTGATTCGATTTACCGAATTTTTTGCTGGACTTTATCTCTTTATATCTTTTAATACCAAATCCGTAGAAAAATATGATTCCCAAAGAAACATAATTCTTGGGGGTAAACTACTAATTTACAAGGCCGGATTACTCAACTTTTTAAAATTTTATTTTAGTCCTTACACTTTTCCAAAGTTTATACTTTGGCCATTTAACTTTTAAAATTTACAATTTGGTCACTAACCAAATCCATTTATGGAATAAAAATTCATTTTGGGAAATTACCATTTAGGTTCTTAAACTTTTCCCAATTTTCTACTTTATTCATCAAACTTTCAAAATTTACATTTTGGTCACAAACCAAAATTTTGGGGTATTACAATATATGACACATAAGGTTGTGCCCACCACCTGCACCTAGTGTCCTTACACACTAGTGCTAATATAAACTACAGCTGCTATACTCTATGGCATGCAAACTATAACTTGTCCCCCAATGACTTACATGGACATATAGTCTATTTTATTATTCTATCCATGGCAATGTCTATTAATATAATTTTAACATTGGGCAGTTTACATCTGAAGTAACATTCATTAAAAAACATCATATATATTCATGATAAAAATCTATATACAATAACCAGTTATCGATGAATTTTATTTTCAGCCTTCGACATATTTAGAATATGCCAATCATATGATAAATAACATAAATATCATGGCAATACGAACAAGGTAGACTCATCACGAGTCTTCCTAATGATGTATAAAACATCCATGTATAATGTCATGCATGCCTTACACTCACTTTGAAACTTTACATACAAATCAAAATATAAGCCTCACTAAGCTTTAACTTGATCATTTGATTCTAATTCGGTTAAATCCCAAATTTCTTGTAATTTCATATTATGGATTTTTGTACTATCTTTAAAGAAATTTTATTCTGTATTAATATACACACTCAAAAAGTATTCCATTTATACCAATGGAAACTAGACTCAAATATGAATATATCCATATAAGGAACTCATTCTAGTTCAATTTGTAAATTTTATGATGAATTTTCAAAGTTGATCGACAAAATCTGTTTTAATCAGAATTTACTGCCCCGTTTTCTGATCTATCCTTGGTGAAAATTCATATATTTTTTATACACCTCGTAATTAGTTTCCGTTTGTTCTAAAAAAACTAGACT
Source organism: Hibiscus syriacus (assembly GCF_006381635.1). Classification (NCBI taxonomy): domain Eukaryota; kingdom Viridiplantae; phylum Streptophyta; class Magnoliopsida; order Malvales; family Malvaceae; genus Hibiscus; species Hibiscus syriacus. The sequence continues at coordinate 395,903 of NW_024062326.1, read as the reverse complement.
GGTATAATAATCCGACGGTAGAAAAATCATCCTCTAATCATTTTTGTAGAATTTATAGTGATTTTCTAAACTTACTGTCCAGAACATAAATTCTAAGAAGATTTCAACAATTTGCATTTTCAACTTGTTCACTAATTCTATTAGCTTACCAAATGCACATTTATGCATGTATAACAAATCACATAACATTTTAGGAGTCAATCCTTATCATAGTAACTCCTTCATTGGCTCATTGTAAGCTAATGTTTGTTCGATAACATAAGTACAAATTAAATTTGCACTCACCTGGTGTTCTTAGCTTGCAACCTTCCTTAGAATTTCCCATTTCATCCTTAAGCTTCTCCTTAGGTTTAATAATATCTGATCTTGATTTCAAGCACTCAATCTAAATGAACATCATTACCAAACATATACAAATTCAAACCAAATGTTAGAATCTTACTAACATAGGCATACTTTGGAAAATAAATTCCTAACAAACTCTCTGATGCTTATTCGATATAATTTTCGTGTCACAACTAGGGATGGCATGGGTCGGTTTTAGCCAATCCGAGCAAAAAATATATATCCTCCACCCGACCCGGACCAGACCCGAATTTTTTAGATAAAATCCGAAGACCCAAAACGAAATAATAAAAATATATTTTTTTATTCAATCAAAACAGTGATTTAATTAGAAAAAATAATATATAACGGGTTATTATTGTAATTATTCCTAAATATATAAGGTAAAATTATATTTTTTCAGGTAGCGTTGGGTCGGATCAGGTATTTTTCACCATAAACCTTAACCCTACCCGATCCGAACATCACCTTTGAAAAAATCGACCCGACCCGAACCTAAAATTTTTTAAAAAATCATCCCGATCGGGTCTGGTCGGGTCGAAACCAATCGGGTTCAGGTCCCATGCCCATCCCTAACATAAATGTTGACCTTAATAGTTATAATTGACCACTCAAGTCCTTTTTATCCCAACTTCACATAACATTTTCACTTAAGCTCCCAATATTTCCATATTTGTGATTTAAACCTCAACTTTTACAAGGTTTCCAAAATAATCCAATTTCACATCCTAACTTCAATTTCAAAGCTAAAACATTAATTTCCAGCATTGTACATCAAATATTAAACAATTACACAATAATCCATAACTTTTCCAAAATTACCAATTTGGTCCCACAACTTTTCAAAAAGTACATAATGATCCCCAAATTTTTCTAAGGCTTGTAGAATACTTCCTACATCATTTCCAGCCCCTACATAATTTTCCATAATTTTTCTCATCCTCTATAGTCAAGGCTGAATTCTTTGTATGTTCAAGATTAGAGTTTTCATGATTTCACTCGATTTTGATTCGATTCATGCATGGAATCAACTTCGATTCAACCTTATAAAATCTCTAAAATAAAAACCCGAACTTAATATCATCAAAACACATTTCTTCCAATATTAGGGTTAGGCCAAAACTTTATATGTTCATATGATCATGTACAAGTGAGTTTAATCATCAATCATGCTTGGAAATGATTCTACAACCTCATTAACATCAAAATCATTCATTAATTCCATAAACCCTAATGTGAACATAAATCCTAGAATTTGGTATCTTTGAACACAAATCAAATTAGCAATCAATAATAGTACCAAATGATAACGTTTTTTAAATAAAACAATTTTCTATTTCACGGCATGATCCAAAATCCAAAGGAATTTGTTCAAAAATGAAAAATAAAAATTCTCATACCTTGTTCATGGGGAGAACGAAATATTGGCTGAAAATGTCTAAGTTTTCACGAATTTCATATTAATTTACCTTATATTAAGCTTAAATGAATTAAAATTCATTTAATGTAAAATGTCCATTTTACCTTTAATGAAACTTGATATTTTCCATAATACCAAGACACATAACTCTTATCATCTTCCAAAGTCAAAGATGAACAAAATATTTTACCCTTTTCGAATTTTACCAATAAACTTTCCAAAAATCGCAATCTTGCCACTTTGATCTAAAGATCCAAATTAAACATGGAAATAAATCTTCAATTCCAATAATCCATAATATTTTCAATCATTTTAAAATTTGGAAATAATATTTATTAGCTTAATTTATCATCCTTTAAAATTTCCCAAAATTTTTATTCGATCCGATTTACTAAATTTTTACCGAACTTTAACACTTTCAAATTTTTAACACAATTTCCAGATCAAGAATATGATTTCAATAAAACCCCACTCTTAAGATTAAACTATACAATTATGGAATAAAAATTATTTTGAGAAAATAACCACTAAGGTCCCTAAACCTTCCCCAATTTTATACTCTGGCCACTAAATTTTCAAAATTTACATTTTGGTCACTAACCAAAATTTTGGGGGTATTACAATTCTTCCCCCTTAAAAAATTCATCCTCGAATTTTCAATACGTACCTGATGTAAATAGACAAGGTTGTTGCTTTTTCACTCTTTGATTTCTTTATTAAACTTTAATAAGTATTGGTTCTTTTTCATAAGTCAAATCTTATCAAATCTCTATTTCCTCTAGGGTGATATTATGAGAAGGATCTGATTAATACTTCATATGATTCGACACATGAAAAACATTATGGATCTTGTCCATTTTTGAAGGCAATTTTAGTTGAAAGTCACTGATCCAACTTTCTCTTTTCTTTATATAATCTGATAAGGTCCAATAAATATCATACTCAACTTTCCTTTGTGTCTGAACCTCAATACTTTTTTCCAAGGTGATAATTTAAGAAATACTTCTTTATCACCTTCATGTTATTCAATCTCTTTTCTTTCAAGTCTGTGCAAGACATGTCGATCAGTAACTACCTTGAGATTATCTTAAATGATTTTTTCCCATTACAAGGTCCATTGTAACTCATTTCTATTCCCATTAAGGGATATAATTTAGTTACAATAATTCAGAAGGCACTTGATGGTTTACTTTAACTCACTACATGTCAGCCATTTAGAAACAAGCTCGATGATAACTCTTTTCATACCTGTTTATAAACGCATTCCTCGATAATATAAACATTCATCAGACTTAACCTTAAAGTCTTAGTTTCACCTTTTTCTGCTTGTTATATCTTTGACAATCACGCCAATTTTCATCTTTTCTCTAATGATCCTTTAATCGATCTAGCAACATAGGATTTAATTTAATTCTACAATCAAAACCCATTTTTCTTTAAAGACAATCACATATTCAAAACTCTCAGAATATAAATGTCTTTCGATTTTATCATATCAGCCACCACATTAACCTTTCATGTTTGCAGTTGATAAGCACATCATCATTCCTTAAGGAATTTAATCCATTTTCTTTCTTTTGAATTCTTCGAGTCAACACAAACTTTTAACTTTTAAGATCCGTATAGATATAGCATCACTCACATGCAGATAGTGGTGTTATATCAATAAAGTAAACACAACTATTGCCAACTCGAGATCGTAATTTAGATAATTTCTTTCATGATTCTCTAGTTGCTTTGAAGCAAAACTTTACCTCTTGTACGAACACGCATCCCAAACCATTATGAGACACATTACTATAATTCACATAATCTTTTCCAAATTCTAATTATTATGACCTTGGAACTTATGTCAGTATTCTTTTTTAACATATCAAAGTTTTCTTGGCACTTAACAGTCCAAATGAATAACATGTCTTTCCCCGATAGCTTGGTCAGAATATAATCATCGAAATGTTCTTTATGAACCTTCGATAGTAACCAACAAATCCCAAGAAACTTTGAAATTCGAAAACATTCTTTGGAATTTATCATTGGACTATATCTTGTGCTTCCTTGATATATATATATTCTTATCCCCTTAGTTGAGTCCACATGGCCAAGAAATACAACCTTAGTCAACCAAGATTTACACTTGGTCAACTTAGCCTGCAAATTTTCTCCCAAATAGTTAGAAGAGCTATACAAAAATAAACATCGTGTTCTTCCCTGGTCTTACAACATATCACAATAACATCAATGAACACTACCACCCATTAATCCAAGTATAACTGAAATACATGGTTTATCCAATACATAAGTTTCGTAAGAACATTAGTTAAACCAAATAACAGTATCGCAAACTCGTAGTGTTTGTATCGAATTCTGAAAACTGTCTTAAGAAGATCTTCTTCCTCATCTTTAACTAATAATATTCCGATAGGAGATACGACTGAAGAGACACCAATGCACATTTTTAATTGATCAAAAGAGTACCAATCCTCAGAAGAGGATACTTGTTCTTATTTGTTACCTTATTTAACAGACGATCCATGCATAATTGCATAGACTCATCGATCTTTTTCACAATAATACTGGTGCATCCCAGATGACACGCTTAGTCTTGTAAATCCTTTGTCTTAACAATTATACTAACTACGCATTTAATTCTCTAAGCTTAATCGAAGGCATTCGATATAGGCTATAAAAAATGGCAATATCGATAAACATCTCTATTTTACTTTCTACGTCTTAATCTAGAGGTAATATAGGTAACTTCTGCAAATACACTTTTGGATACCCTCAAACAGTTAGAATATCTTCTAACTTAACTAAGAAAGATTGAGTATCCACCTTCTTTACTAAGAAGGTTTGACAACTTAGTAGCAATAACTTTATAACAGTTGATGCTAAAATCACATTAAAAAACAAATTTACTCTATTTCCCTACCAAATATATCTCGGAACTTTTCAAGTTCTATAAAATTCAATCTTTGTAAGCGGTAATTCATTGCAACATGGTAGGGGGTAATCGATCCATTCCAAAAATTATATTCGAAAGGTAATTTTATCAAGTCTATTATAAATCAACACTTTGAATCCTTACCAGATAGTTACTGTCTACAAATACGTTTCACCCTCGTGCTCTAGCAAAAAATGTTAATCACACACGTATCATTTAAGATCAATTGTAGCATAATGTTTCATTATTTCATCAACACTCTGCTTATGCATAAACGAGGGTTTTCTTTAATCCAACATTGGCACTTCCTATTATGTCAATACATCATCTTATTATACTAAATAGTAGATTTATGGCTAAAAACATTATTATCACTATTAGCTTATTTTTGAACCTCCTGCTCGATCACGTTCTTCAAATCCTCGAATACACATATTTCTCATACATTATATTTTTCACCTTTATAAGTAAGGAGTGACATCAATCGAACCTTATAATCACCAAATCAGTAACAATGACATCCTAGTGACATGTATACACTTTTTTAACTCAAAACAAGCTTAGTTTAGTCCTAGAATCAGCTAAACTTGTACCTCTGATACCAATAAATGTAATACTCATAACCCATATATACAAATCAATACGAGTTACAGATGTCACATCATAAATTCAAAACATTTCTTTAATTGAACTTAGTAAAATTTTGTTTGATTCAAACATCACTAGTTTTATATCTTGAACAATTATTATAAAATAATTATTCAGAGAAAATTCGTAATATAATATTATTGGTTGCCAATTCAGAACTACTTTCAAGCAGTGATAAATAGTTATGTTCTCTTTCATAAAAAGAATTAGATTGTCTAACACGTTTGCTTTAAAACCCAAGTTAATTTTTCAAGCTTAGTTTAATATGATAATATTTATTCATACTATTAAATATATTTAATAATAACTATATTAAGAAATTGCAGACATTTCATTCTCGTATACATGCCAGCGAAGACTTTTAGAACACAACAGTATGTTATCATTTTTACTTGTAAACATTTCCTTGGTGATTGATGCCAAGCTCAGCTCCTTCATTTTCCTACACGTGAAAATCCTCACACGCTAAGTATACCTTAGTGAGGCAATCATATAAATATTCAAAGCAATGCAACATATAAATATAAATATAAATATAAATGAGTAATAATATTCAATGCAATGTCATCACTTTATCTACATTCCAACCATGTTACCACAAATTAACATGATATAACTGAATATAAAGTTTTTTACCAATATACTTTCCATTTATCCCATAAGCTCTAAGCTTATTTACCTGTTTATCATTTAATAACCAATAAACTGTAGCCCAACTTAAACCCTGAGGACCCTGGGTATTCAAGTAAAATATATGCACCGTAGTTCTTAACCCGCACTAAGCTTACATTGTAGTCCTAATCCGGATATGACACGTAAGGTCGTGCCCACTACCTACACTGGGTTTACACTCTAGTGCTAATCCAGATATGACACATAATGTTGTGCCCACCACCTGCACCTAGTGTCCTTATACACTATTGCTAATATAAACCTGTAGCTGCAATACTATATGGCATGCAAACTATACCCTGTCGCTCAATGACTTACTTGGGCATATAGTCTATTTTTTTTATTCCATCCATGACAATATATATTAATATAATTTTAACATTGGGTAGTTCTACCAGAAGTAACATTCGTAAAACAAATCATATATATTCATGATAAAAATCATATATATAGTAACCAATGATCAATGAATTTTATATTCAACCTTTTACATATTTAGAATATGTCAATCATATGATAAATGAATGACATAAATATCATGCTAATATGAACAAGGTAGACTCATCACGAGTCTTCCTAATGATGTATAAAACATCCATGTATAATGTAATGTATGCATTGAACTCACTTTGAAACTTTATAAACAAATCAAAATATAAGCCCCACTAAGCTTGAACTTGATCATTCGCTTCTAATTCGGTTAAATCCCAAAATTTGTGGTAATTTCATATTCTGGCAGTTTGTACTACCTCTAAATAAATATTATTATGTATTAATATACACACTCAAAATTATTCCATTTATACCACTGGAAACTAGACTAAAATATGAATATATCTATATAAGGCACTCCTTCTAGTTCAATTTGTACAATTTATTGTGAATTTTCAAAATTGATCGACATAATCTATTTTGAGCAGAATTTACTGCCCTATTTTCTGACCTATCGTCGGTTAAAAATTCATATATTTTTGTATAACCCCGGAATTAGTTCCCAGTTGTTCTAAACCAAAATATACTGGTATAATAATCCAAAGGCATAAAAAACATCCTCTAATAATTTTTATAGAATTTATAGTGATTTTCTAAACTTACTGTCATAAACATAAATTCTAAGTAGATTTCACCAATTTGAATTTTCAACTTGTTCACTAATTATATTAGCTTACCAAATGTAAATTTATGCATGCATAACAAATCACATAATATTTTAGGAGTCACTCCTTACCATAGTAACTCCTTCACTGGCTCATCGCAAGCCAATGTTTGTTTGATAACATAAGTACAAATTAAATTTGCACTCACCTAGTGTCCTTAGCTTGCAACTTTCCTTAGAATTTCCCATTTCATCCTTAAGCTTCTCCTTGGATTTAATAATATTTGATCTTGATTTCAAGCACTCAATCTAAATGAACATCATTACCAAACATATAAAAATTTAAACTAAATGTTAGAATCTTACTAATATAGGCATACTTTGGATAATAAATTCCTAATAAATTCTCCGATGCTTATTCGATATGATTTCCATGTCACAACATAAATGTTGACCTTAATACTTCTAATTGACCACTAAAGTTATTTTTTATCCCAACTTCACATAACATTTCACTTAAGCTCTCAACCTTTTCATATTTGTGATTTAAACCTCAACTTTTATAAGATTTCAAAAATAATATAATTTCACATTCTAACTTCAATTTCAACACTCAAACATTAATTTTCAGCATAGTAAATCAAATATTGAAAAATTAAACAACAATCCACAACTTTTCCATAATTACCAATTTATTCCCCTAACTTTTCAAAAATTATAGAATGGTCCCTAAATGTTTCTAATGTTTGTAGAATACTTCCAACATCATTTCCAGGCCCTATATAATTCTTCTCATCCTCTATAGTCAAGGTTGAATGCTTTGTATGTTCATGATTAGAGTATCTATATTATAAAATACATATATCATATAAAATACTTTTCGGAGTTCTGGCCCAAATCATTTTAGAAAATTAATTCAAATGCCTTTTAAGAAAATATCATATAAAAACGTATTGGGTAATTTCATAGCCAAAATAAATTATAAATCATTTTGGTAAACATTATGAAAAGGTTCTATAATCTGATCCAAACAATTTTTTTTTAAAATAAATCATCTGAGGCTAACTTATCAAAAGTCTTCCTAAATAAAAATAATTAAATAAATAAACTTTAATCATATTTATTGTAATATCCCAAATATCGAGTCGATAACCATAATGAAATAATTTAAAATTTAGAGGATTTAATTTGAAAGTACAACAAATGAATTAGGAAATTTGGTTAAGACTAATTATTAATAATGTAAGAATAGAGGGCTAATTTAGTCATTTGGATGGAAAGAATTTAATATTCATTTAATAGGGGGTATTTAATATAATTGAATAGGAGAATAAATGATAAATTCTGTTGGTTTTCTCCTCTTCTTCTTCCTCACGTCCCGAGCCCCTATAGCAAAGGTAAGACTTCATCTAGTTAGTTTTACCTTTTGTTTTTGGTTTGGCTTTAAAACCTTAAGTGATGTAGAAGCTTAAGGAAAGTTTAAAGAGGATTAAAACTAAGAGAGGAATGATTTATTTGAGATTGAAGAAAATGGGTTTTTAGTGATATGTTGAAATATAAGTGGGTATCGATACTAAGAGGAAGGTATAGATACTATGGATTCTAGAATGCAAAAATGGTATCGATATTGAAAGAAGTATCGGTACCATAGTATAGAAGTATCGATACTGTTGAGCTTGTAATTTTAAGATAGGATGAATTTTAATAGAAACTGAAAATAATAGTATTTTTTAAGTATTATCAAAAGAATAAATGTTAGAAAGCATACTAACATTTGTATGGTATGTGTAATAATGGATTCTTGTGTAGATTGTAACCAAACTCCAGAGTCAAGCAAGAAAAAGGGAAAAGATAGAGTTACCGAATAGCTGGACATCCTTAAAGCATACTAGTGAGACATATCAGGTGAGTTCATTTATTTTACTTATATGAGATGAGGAAGACTCGCGATGAGTGAACCTCGAAGGTCTTGTTAAATGTATGTTTTACAGTATTTTGATATATTTTCATAATGTGTATGGGAAGCCCATTGTATGCGCATTGAGAGTTATATGTGTATTTTGACATACTTTGTGTATGATAGTGTCAATCAATTTTGGTTTAATGCATAACAATGTATTTTCGGCATAAAAGGTGCAACTTATGGTATTCATAATAATGTGAATTACCATTTTGACATACTTCGTGTATGAAAGTTATCGATCAATTTTGCTTAATGTATAACGATGCATTTTAGGCATAAAAGGTGCCACCCATGGTATTTATAATGAGCTGAATTACCATTTCAACACGTTGGTGAAACACGTGTACCTTGAATTCTTAATTGAAATATATTGGAAAAATAAAAGATAATTGGAAAAATACGGATAGATAGGTATGCCCGGGCATACTAAAAATAATTTCGATGACTATATAAAAGAAACTTGGTTTAACTGAGATGGTTTTTAAATGATTCTTATGAACTATACGATTTATTTCGTATCTTGATAGTCATGATATACTTGTGTATAAATTACAATTCCTTTTCATTATTATGCATCACTAAGTAAATACTTAGCATGTGTTGCTTTCACATGTAGGAAATAACAAAGATTAGCTGAGTATGGAGTACAACAGAGATCATCAATCCAAGGTTGACTCATCAGTAACTGTAGGACATTTATGTCTTATTTTAATAATTAGATGACATGTATTTGAATTTAAGAAAATGCTCTAGAATGTATTAAAGTTTTAATTTTGTAATATGTTACAATGAATGTTTTATTTTATATTAAAATGTTTTGTTTTATTTTTGAATTTTTTTATGGGTTTACATATAAGAAAATATTTTTAAAAGTCACGTGACACTTGTGACTTGTGTATGAAAACATATACATGAAATGGGTGTTACATTTATTGGTATCAGAGTCATAGGTTTAGCTAATTCGCGACCGAAATCGGGTTTATTTTACTTTAAAAAGGGTTACATGCCACTAATATTGTCAAAGGTTACTGATATACTGCCATTAGAGTGTGATTGATGTCACTCCTTAATAACTTGAATGTTATTATTATGTATGTCCTATTAGATGTCAGAATCTTCGAACTCCCAAAAAGCGGGAGAACAAGAAATTAGAGAAAGATCGACAAGCAAAAGTTATGAGGTTAATAGTGAGTAGCCGATTCCATCTAAAAAATGCTAGTGCACCTGCACATCAGGGTATGTTGGTGCCTAAGTTTGGAGCTTTAATGCAAGCTCTCGATTCTATTTTGACTCAGTTCTAACCTCCTCCACCTCTCCCTACTCTTCCAGCACTGCAGATGTTGATCCCAAAAGAGCTTAATATTTTAGGAGCTCCTGAGTTCAGAGGAGAAGAGGATGAAGGTCCTATAGAGGCTGACTTATGGCTAAATGATGTCATGCTAATGATTGAAAGTCTTCACTGCTCGGATTAAAAAAAGCTGGGTGGAATTGTAGCTTTACTACGGGGATCAGCTCCAGTATGATGGTCAAATACTACGATGTATGCGCCACCGGAGTAAGTGACCTGACAATTCTTTCCGAAGGAATTTAAGAACAAGTATGTTGGTGAGCAGTTTAGACGGGCGATGTTGCTAAAGTTCCTTAAATTGAAACAAGGTGATCGAGCAATACATGAGTATTAGGCTGAGTATAATAAGCTGAGCTCTTTTGCTACTAAGGTAGTTCCCAATGACAAGGCTCGACGTGATTGGTTCATTGGAGGTTTGAGGCCAAATTTGAAAGAGATGATGTTGGCTTTGAACTTGTCTAGCTTGCAAGAAATTATAAACCAAGCTAAGGCTATTGAAAGAGCTCAAGAGGAGACTTTAGCAGTTGAACAGAGTATGCAGACGGGGAAAATAGTTGGAATGTCTTAAATTCCTCATCATGCTAAAAGAGGCAAGGGCTCGAGTTCCAAATATACTGATAGAGATGGTTCTGATGTAGCTTCAAAGTAAACAATTTGAGTCTTTTGCTACTAGCTCGGGTAAAGCATTTGGAGAGATAACTCCATGTCAGACATGTGCAAATTTCACCGTGGAGCATGCAGATTTTTCAATGGAGCTTGTTTCCAATGTGGTGAAACTGGTCACTATGCCTGAAACTTTCCTAAGAAATATGGGGATAATTTAGCACAATCTGAGAGATCTGTGCAGCTTCTAATAGGAGTTGAGGTAGAGGTAGATCCAGAGGACAATCTGAGTCAATGCTGCGATAAGAGACTAATGAGGATCGAGATGACCCGAAGATCTTAACAGGTACATTCCATATATTTGATGATCATGTGTTTGTTTTAGTTGACCTTGGTTCTACATACTCTTACATTAGTATAAAGTTTTTTATAACTAGAGAAATTCCTTTAGAACCAATATTTAATGAGATGATAACGGTAAACCCTATGGGCCATAGTGTGAGAGTAACTCGGGAATGCAGGAAATGCTCGATAAAGATTCAAGGGGTTGTGTTCCCAACAAACTTGATGGAGTTGTCCTTCGATGAGTTTGAAATCATTTTGGGCATGGATTGGTTGTCTCCACATCATGGTTGGGTTGATTTTCGCAAGAAGTGATTATTTTTGAAGGATGCAGAAGGCTCTGAAATAGTAGTGATCGACGAAAAAGTGAAATCACCATCCAATGTGATATCAACGATGACTGTAAAGAAAATAATGTCAAAAGGGTGTATATCTTTCCTAGCTAACGAGATAGACACTCGAGTATCAAAAGTGAGAGTATATGATATTCCCATGATTAGGGAGTTTTCAGATGTTTTTCCCAAGGAGTTACCGGGATTACCTCCAGATTGTGAAGTGGAATTCCAGATTGTGGTTTACCCGGGTTTCGAACCTATTTCTATGACTCCATATCAAATGGCTCCAACGGATTTAAGAGAATTAAAAGTCTAATTGTAGGAACTACTTGATAAGGGAATTGTCAGACCCAGTGTTTCTCCATGAGGATCATATGTACTTTTTACGAAAAAGAAGGGCGGGTCTATACGATTATGCATCGACTATCGTCAGTTAAATAAAGTGACTATAAAGAATAAATATGGAATTGGTATGGACATTACAAATTTGTGGTAATGCCATTTGGTTTGACTAATGCTCCTGAGACATTTATGGACTTGATGAATCGAGTATTCCAATCTTAATTGGATCAATTTGTGGTGGTATTTATCGATGATATTTTGGTGTATTCCAAGTCAAGAGAGCAACATGATGCTCATCTTCGCGTTGTTCATTAGAATATCCGAGAATAAGTTGTATGCCAAATTATCCAAGTATGAATTTTAGTTAGCTGAGATTGTTTTCCTTGGTCATATAGTCTCCGCATAAGGAATCAGAGTAGATCCCAACAAGATTCAAGCTATAGTGGATTGGAAACCCCTAAAGAATTTTATAAAGTTCAGAGTTTCTTGGGGCTTGCTGGTTATTATAGTTGGTTTGTGAAGTACTTCTTAATGTGAGCTTCACCCCTAACTTACTTGTTACAGAAGGATGTGCCTTTTTTTGGTCGGAGAAATGCCAAGAAAGTTTTGAAATGCTAAAGAAAATCGTAACAGATGCCCCAGTGCTTGTACAACCTGAGTCAGGTAAAGAATATGTAGTCTTTAGTGATGCTCTCATAATGGGTTGGGATGTGTTCTTATGCAAGATAGAAAATTTGTGGCTTATGCCTCAAGACAGTTGAAAACTCATCAGAGAAATTACCCGAATCATGACTTTGAATTGGTAGCGATCGTGTTTGCTTTAAAAATTTGGCGTCATTATCTGTACGGTGATGGATGTTTGTATTATCGTGGAAGACTTTGCATTCTAGATAATGAAGAATTGAAAAAAGATATTATTTATGAGGCACATTATAGTCCTTTAACGATGCACCAGGCAGAATTAAGATGTATCAGGAATGAAGATGTATCGGGTTACAAAGAGTTGTTATTGGTGGCCTGGTATGAAAAGAGTTGTATCGGAGTTTACTGCAAAATGTTTGACATGTCAGCAAGTGAAAGATGAACATCAAGTGCCTCCTGATTTCTACAATCGATATCCATTCCCGAGTGGAAGTAGGAAAGAGTTACAATGGATTTTGTTTCGGGGCTACCTTTGTCACCCGATAAAAAGGACTCAATATGGGTAATTGCGGATAGATTGACCAAGATATCTCGCTTTATTCCAGTTCAGGTGGATTACTTGATTGATAAATATGCAGAGTTGTATATAAAAGAGATAGTTAAGCTACATGGAGTGCCTATATCGATAATGTCTGATTGAGACCCAAGGTTTACTTCAAGATTCAGGAAGTTTATACATGAGGCATTGGGTCCTCGATTTAATTTAAGCACAGTTTTTCATCCATAAACATATGGGCTGTCAAAATAGGTAATGGAGGATATGCTAAGGGCATGTGTGATTGAGTTCAAAGGATCATGGGAAAGGTACTTTCCTTTAGCGGAATTTTTTTATAACAACATTTACCAATCGAGTATTAAGATGGCTCCGTACGAAGCTTTGTATGGGAGGAAGTACCAAACACTATTAATTTGGTTTGAACTAAAAGATCAAGACCTAGTTGGCCCAGATTTGATGAAAGAAATGGAAGAGAAAGTGAAAGTTATCCATGATAATTTTCAGATAGCCTCCGATCGAAAAAAAGTCTTATGTTGATTTGAAAAGAAAAAAGATTGAATTTCAAGGGGTAGACAAGGTATTTATAAAATTATTGCCTTGGAAGAAAGTATTGAGATTTGGGCGCAAAGGAAAGCTGAGTCCGAGATTTTATTGGACCTTATGAGATTTTGAAAAGGGTCAAACCAGTAGTATATCAGTTAGCTTTGCCTCCTGATATGGACAAGATCCACAATGAATTTCATATGTCGATGCTCAGAAGGCACCGATCAGATCCATCCCATATTATCACACCAGAGGAAATTGAGATCTGACCAGATCTAACTTGCGAAGAAGAACCAGTGTGGATCTTGGCTCGAGAAAGAAAATAATTGCGTAACAAGAATATTCCTATATTTAAATTACTTTGGCAAAACCATAAGGTAGAATAAGCTACTTAGGAAAGAGACGAGGACATGAGGAAATAATTTCCACACCTAGTCGTATCAAGTATTTCTTAAACTTCGAGGATGAACTTTCTTAAGGGAGAGAATTGTAATACCCAAATTTTGAGTCGGTGACCATAATAAAAGGATTATAAATTTGGAGGATTTAATTTGAATAAATGGTTAAGTATAAGAAATGAATAAGGAAATTTGGTTAAGACTAATTATTAAGAATGGAAGAATGTAGGGCCAATTTAGTCATTTGGATGAAATGAATTTAATATTTATTTAATGGGGGTATTTAATATAAGTGAATAGGAGAATAAATAATAAGTTATGTTTGTGTTTTCCTCTTCTTTTTCCTCACGTCTCGAGCCCCTTAGCAAAGGTAAGACTTCATCTAGTTAGTTTTTCCTTTCGTTTTTTGTTTGCCTTTGAAACCTTAAGTGACGTGGAAGCTTAAGGAAGTTTTAAAGAGGATTGAAACTAAGAGATGAATGATTTATTTGAGATTGAAGAAAATGAGTTTTTGAGTGATATGTTGAAATATGTGTTTTTATTGAGGTTTACAAGTATATTTGACTTTTTAAAGAAGTAAATAAGAGATTACAAGCCTTGAAAGTGATAAAAAACATGTATGAAAAAGTAGCGTGATTCTTAGTTTTGGATGTTCTTTGGAGATTTTAGATGTTATAAGAAGCTAAATGGAGGAAAGTTAGCCGGGTTTAGTGATGATAAGTTTAAGGGTATTGTTGGAGGTAAAAGAAAGAGAATTAAACGAAATTTAGGTAAAAATTCAAATGAAAAATGAAAAATCTGGGTATCGGTATCGATATTGGAAGAACAGTACCGATAATATAGGTTTAAATTTGAGGAAATTTGATGAACAATATCGATACTAATGCAAGTAGTATCGATACTGTTGTGGGTATCAATACAAAGAGGAAGGCATCGATACTATGGATTCCAGAATGCAAAAATGGTATCAATACTGAAAGGAGTATCCGTACCATAGTATAGAAGTATCGATACCATAGTAGGGGTATCGATACTGTTGATCCTGGAATTTTAAGTTAAGATGAATTTTAATAGATGAAAATAATAGTACTTTTTAAGTATTATTAAAAGAATAAATGTTAGAAAGTATACTAACATTTGTATGGTATGTGTAATAATGGATGCTTGTGTAGATCTTAACCATGCTCCAGAGTCAAGCAAGAAAAAAGGCAAAGATAACGTTGCCGAATAACTGGACATCCTTAAAGCATACTAGCGAGGCATATCAGGTGAGTGCATATATTGTACTTATATGAGATAAGGAAGACTCGCGATGAGTCAACCTCGAAGGTCTTGTTAAATGTATGTTTTATAGTATTTTGATATATTTTCATAATGTGCAGGAGAATGATATTATGAATAAGTTTTAGAGTATGAACTTCTCTAAAATGAATATATGAATGTTGATGTTGTTCAATGGTTATCGATGTTGCAAAAAAAATGTTTAAATCTATGGATTTGAATTAAAAGCCCATTGTATGTGCATTGAGAGTTATAGGTGCATTTTGACATGCTTTGTGTATGATAGTATCGATCGATTTTGCTTAATGCATAACGGTACATTTTCGGCATAAAAGGTTCCACCCATATTATTCATAATGAGGTGAATTACCATTTCGACATACTTCATATATGAAAGTTAGCGATCGATTTTGCTTAATGCATAACGGTGCATTTTTCGGCTTAAAAGGTGCCACCCATGGTATTCATAATGAGGTGAATTACCATTTCGGCACTTCGGTTCAACATATATACCTTACATTATCAATTGGCATACATTGGGAAAAATAAAAGATAACTGAAAAAATATAGACAAATATGTATGCTGGGCACACTAAGAAAATGCTCTGGAATGTATTAAAGTTATAATTTTGTAATATGTTACAACGAATGTTTTATTTTATATTAAAATGTTTTGTTTTATTTTCGAAACAAAATTTTATGGGTTTACAAATAAGAAAAATGTTTTTAAACATGTGACACTTGTGACTTATGTACGAAAACGTGTATGGGAAATGAGTTTTACATTCGTCTCACTACAAAATCTTTAATACAATATTCTTTTATTTATTTTCTTTGCCCCTCACTTACGGATCACTAAGATTGCAAGAGTATGCGTATTGATCCTTAGTCAGCTGGAGGCTTTGACCTTTAGTTGACTAACGATTTCCATCCAAAAGGGGTAAATTTGAATCAAAATAAAACTTTGTGGGGTTAAATGTTCCAAAAAAAAAATAGAAGCAAATTTGCGTATACTATCAAACGTTCAGGGTATTTGTTTGCATTATGCTAAAATTCAAACTATATGTTAGTATCATACTAACATAATCTAATTATGATAAAATAATTCTATAAAACATAATCGATATAAAACTAAATCACAATTGCATCATAATTTCAAACTTTCCAAAATAACTATTCGATTCCATAGATATTAATTTCCATCATAAATCCTTCAACTTTCATAAACTTTGCATTTAAGTCACTATTTATGAATTCTTTTTAGAATTCACATCAACATTTCCATTTAATTCACAATGGTCATTCACCAATTTACTTACTTAAAATCAAATACTGAAATGTCTAGCATGTAAACAATATACTAATCCAATACTTTAACAATTTGAAACTTGCGATTTCATCCTTAATTTTACCTAATCTTTTGAAATTTAACCATTAACTTTACCAACTTGCAAATTGATCCCAAACATATACTTAAACATGAAAATCAACATTCAAGTAATAATTTCCGGCATTTAAATTTTATACTCAAATAGTACATAACATTTTTAAACTTGCAATCAAGTTCCTAAATCTTATAAGCATTCGAATTCCACCATGGAATTTCACCAAACTTGCACTTTAGTCCCAAACCAATATTCTAACTTAAATTTCAGCATGCAATAATTAAACATTAACATTGAATACCCATAATTGCATGATTTCTCAATAATATCTCATAATTTCAAAACTTGCAAAATAGTCCTTTTACTATCTCAAGGTTATAAATTGATTCAATTTAATCTATAAAGCTTGTAGAACACATCTAATATCAATTCTAGACCATATGAAAATTTTCAACATTTTTCTCAATATATTTCCCTTATGGCCAACTAATCTTAGTAAGCTAGGGTTTTATTTCCATTCAATTTCAAGCATGAATTCTACCTCCTAACATCAAATTCATGTTATTCCAATCATCAAATCCATGTTATTCCAATCATCGTAACATCAAATTCAATCAAAATTAAATCAATCTTCTTAAACCCTAACATGGAAGAAAATTGGATAAGCTTTTATACTTGATTTTAATCGTCACTCATGCTTTAAAATTAATTAACAACATCAATAACATAAAAATCTTCCATTAACTCTTCATAATCAAACATGTTCATCAACCACCCAATTCATGAAACTCAACATCTAAACATGATTTCCATGAAATTTTTATACCAAATGATAGAAATTTCAAGAGGAATAATTCTTTATCTAATAGCTTAACCCAAAAAATCAATCGAATAAGGCTAAAAATAAAATTAAAAAACTTCTATATACCTTCCATGGAGTTCATGGTTTTGGACAAGAAAAATAGTTAAATTTTTGTTGATTTTTCCACAATAATTATCACATTACAATTGGCTTAATTCTAATATAATTGAATTTCAAATTCAATTAATGAGAAATCCCACTTTTACCGTTAATAAATCATGATAATTACCATTTTCCATTGAAATATCTTCCATTAAAATATCCCCTAGTCAAATATGAACCAAATGATTCAAGGATCACTAATATTACCTTGGATTTTCATATTGAAGAAGAAAAGTTAAACCTTTCCTCTTGTTCTTACATGAATAGAGAGAAACACAAGAATAAAGAATGAAAAAGGAGAAGAGAAAAGGAAAAAGGAAAAAAAAAAAGCCTTTTTTGGCTCTCTTAAAATCTCACGTCAAATATAGTAAAGAATCCTCACAAATAAATCAAATTATAATATAGGGAAAATGATCAAGAAGTATCTTTCTAGAAATCACGATAAGGGATTTATCAAGATTAAGGAAACTCGAATTTGAAAGAGTCTAACAAGTAATGGAAGAATCCATGGAGTATAATTTATGGAATTCAATTTCACAAGTTTAAATTTTTAAAATTTGAGATAATGTAACACCCCAAATTCTGGCTATAAGTTTCGTGTAACACTCCAAATTCTGAGCTAGCAGTTTTGGGTTTACCCGAGAGGTAAGTGGACCCCATGAATTTCATAATTTATGTCGTTGGGCTTGGTCGAGATCTGGTCAAATTAGTTTGCAAAGGAGATTTTTAGTTAGTAGATAAATAAGGAAGACCAAAAGTGTGATTTCCCCATTTTCAAAAGATGATCCTTTATATTTTTTATTTTATTTTCCTTCCCACTTTATCTCATTTTTATTCTTATTCTTATTTTTCCTCTTCAAAAGGCCAAGTTAAAGGAAAAAGTTTAAGCCTTTTTCATGCTTTATTTTCATTCATAATTCCTCGAGCAAACTTCATTTTAGTAAATCAAACCTTGGGTTTTTTATAGTTAAAGAGAAAAGTGGGATTTTTCACCAAAATAACCAAGGAAAAGAGTTCGACTAAGTAAGAGGCTTCATATCGGGTTTCTAAAACTAATGTAGTGTATTTATAATCCTCTGGAGAATTAAGTTTTCATAAATTTAAAGATTTTGCTAAGATTTGAGTATCTAAGCATTTTAGAGTTTATATTTGATATCAAGATCAAATCATGTATTAGACGTTTACAATACATTTGTATGCTACTTTAAGACCCTAATTAATTCTCTAAAGCATCAAAATGATATTAGAAACTAAATCATTACTTTTAGGATGAGTTTTGGGTGATTCATGAGCCTAAATAAACCATTTTTGAGTTCTTGTATCAATAATGGGATGAACAGTATCAACATTGGTTGAATTATGGAGAAAATTAGGGATTTAAGCTAGGATTATCGATACTGTCAGGGAGAGTATCGATACTGACCCTGTAGTATCGATACTCAGAGAGATAGTATCAATATTGAGACCCCTACTTGGAAAAGAATGTATTTTATGTACCAATACTCATTAAGGTATCGATACTTGACCTTAGGGAATCGATACTACACGTAGAATATTGATACTACTCACTTTGGATGGTTAGTTTTGACCCGGTTAAGACTCGTAAGAGCTAGGAATTATTCATAATAATAAAAATAAGTCCATGAGGGACCTGAATGCCTAATCATACCTAAAACCACTTGTGGAAGTGGGTTACAACAAAGCTAATAGTTCTAAGTGATATACGTTGAGGTATCTTCAGTAAAGCACATATACGAATAGTGGAGAACGAGGACCATTACAAGGGGATGTATCAACCAACGATATAATGAGCGAGTCAGATATAGAAATAGTGGAGAGCATGGGCTATGAAAATGTCAGTGAACCTAAGAGGTGTAAGCCATCCTTTCAATCCAAAGGGTATCGAAAGGAAGTTCAATAAGAGCAACCAGAGTGTTGGTACTTAGAGTTGAACCCGAGTCAGGTATCGGGCTAACATATAGTGCAGTCAGTTAACAACAACCTTAAAAATTGCCGTAAAGCCCCGATATCGCATAGAGACTTTGCTAGAGCCAAGGAATAAGTAAATTACATGTTACTGACGAGCGATCAAAGTGGACGAGCATAGCAAATAAAAACAATATCATACCATTAGGTCATCATGTAACGTTCTAAATAGGGAATAAACATGATAACATCTAGTGAGAGAATGACATGTTAGAGTATGCCCAAAGACCAATCATACAATGATTGTAATAACACATTTATTTACCGATTTTATTGAATAAAGGCAATGCCAATATTATTTTTAGTTGTATGTCTGTGTTTAACATAAACTAAAAGATAATAAAGTCCATTTAATAATATTATTAAAAGATCCATAGTCAAGTATTATTATGGGCATGGACAATAATAATACGCTTAAGACTAACATACTATTGATTGATGACAAGGAGTTGTCATTGACATAGAGATGTCAGAATTGATACATGATTATATTGTTAAAGAACAAAGCATTGGATTGACCCATCATGAGCATATGTCTTGGATTATTATGTAATGATCATAACATTGCTCATGGTGATGACTATATGTATGATCCTCAGACTTGAGATCAATTTCATCCAACATATATTGTTGTATGTTTTGATACAATTAAACATGCTCCGTAACTGGTTGCATTATAAAGACTGTTATTGAATATATCTCGATATATGTAGTGGGGTGTGTATGGTTAATGTAGGATTTGTCCTTCCAACATAATAGGAAATATATCACAAGCCACTTGATTAAGTGAGACTAGAAATGCATGGCAATGCTTGAATAAGTTGATATGTGATATCACAAATTATTCGTTAATTATAGTCTACTCTAGATATCAAGAAACAATAGATGGGCTATACAAGTGTGATTATTCTAAGACTTGTGCCTATTCTAGATATAAAGGACAAAAGGAAATAATACATAAAAGAGTTAATCATGAAGATGATATGTCGAATCATAATTTCTTGTAACTTAGGTGACAATGATATATTGCTAGAACGTCACTCATTGTATATAATATTAGAATTATTCTAATAGTTACTACTAACGTTACAAAAACCTATAGGGTTACACCCTAGGATTGAAATGAGCAAAGATGTACAATTTGTTGTATGTTACTAAAGTATATCTAGAGTTAAGATATGTATATTTGATATACAAATGATTTTAATATTCACGAATATAGTAAGTAAGCATGAAAATAATGTAATTTAGATTACACTCTTTTAATTGATATATAATTCAGAATAATTAAATAAGTTTTTAAATAAACATTAAAGATTGTAATTCAGATTATAAATCTCTAATGTATATTTAATTTGAATTAATTAAATAATATTTTATTTATTAATTTGAAATAACTTTAAAAACCCTAAGATGCTAGGGTAATTAATTTTTTTAAATGAGGTATCTAGTGTGTCAGAATTGTGGAAAAAATCATCAAGGAAGGTGATACAAGCTTTCTAGGAAGTGCTATAGGTGCGAATCCTCGGCGCATCTGACGAGATATTATTATAGTTTGGATGGTGATGTGTCAGCTCGACCGAGGGGAGTGATCCTAGTAGCTCATCAAGGTAGAGGAATTAACCAGAGGAGAGTTAGTTTGATGTTCGGGTAGGAGAGAAGAGAAGAGGATTGACCAGTTCCTGGTTCAATGGTGCTCGATCCCGCCTGTCATTTTACTAGAGTGCAGGGTCGGGTTGTTGATGTTGATGTTTGAAAATGCATCATTTTAATTACCAAATAAAATATCCTTAATCTCAAATAAAATAGAAATAAAGAATAGTATAGAGAGTATGGTTCGATCCGCAGGGAATATCATAATTGTCGATGAATTGATTTTTGCTTCTATGTTAGGTGTGATCTGCAAAGAAAATAAAAAAAGGGTTTAGCTTGATTGAAAATAAATAAAATTCAATTGAAAGAAAGTAGAGTTGAATTAAAATTCTTATTATAAAAAGCAACCTCTAGCTTTAACTTTGCCTCAAATTCTGTCCATCATCGAAATAGATTTTTCACTTCAGATTCATGTTAGTTACAGTCTATAAGGCCCAACCCGTATAACTTATTTTTCTCTTAATTGAAGTAGTAATCTAAAACAATATTTGATTGTAATTCCTTATGTGGACTAATCGAGCCAATCGTTATTAGCGCTACTCAATTTTAAAGCTTCGGAAAAACCCGACTCGAATAGTTTCTCGATGAGATCAAATCCGATCTCAGTTCCCAATAGAGGATCACCAATAAGTTTGTTCCCATGAATTCGAATGTGCTACAAGTCGGTCCTTCCTCCCAACTGTTAATAGAAACAACTAACAAGCCAATGATCTATTTTTGATTTGAAAGCATTTTGATTATAAAAGGATGGTCAATTACCAATCATTGATTCCAAAAAACTGAGAATGTAACCCGAAGGGATTATGTGCTTTTCAATTATCGTGATCGGAATTGAGTCATCGTTTCAGCATTTAGCCATAAAAAACTTAGCTAAGTACGATAGAAATTATACTTAGCTTTTTAAAAGAAAATCAAAATAAAAACTAAAAAAAGTAAAAAACTTTTATAGAAAACAACAACAAAGAAAAAAAAGAGAATTTGAGATATGAATGACCATTTGACGCTTACCCCAATGGGCCATTTATAGCCCTAAAAACCCATAAAATCCTAAGAGATAATTCCAAATAAATTGCAAAGATAATTCCTAAAAATTGCAAAAGATAATTCATAATGAATTGCAAAAGATAATTCCCTTAATTGTTTGAAATAAATCTAAAAAATAGATAAATTCTAAATTCACGCCTGGATTTGCGACTGAGTCTTCTACTTCTACGAAAATGTTGACTGGATGTTCTAGAAGATGCTGACTCGTTGCTACGTCAAGAAAGTCATGCCCACTGGTCCAACCATGATTCTAGAATAATGTATTGGATTGACCCACCAAGAGCATATGTCTTGGATTATTATGTGATAGTCATAACATTTCTCATGGTGATGACTATATGTATGATCCTCAGACTTGAGATCAATGATATCCCAACATATATTGTTGTATATTTTGATGCAGTTAAACATGCTCCGTAACTGGTTGCTCTATAAAGGCAGTTATTGAATATATCTCGATATATGTAGTGGATGTGTATGATTAAGATATAATTTGTCCTTCATACATAATAGAAAATATATCACATGCCACTTGATTGAGTGAGAATAGAAATGGATGGCCATGCTCGAATAAGTTGATATGAGATATCACAAACTATTTGTTAGTTAAAGTGTACTCTAGATATCAAAAAACAATAGATGGGCTATACAAGTGTGACTATTCCAAGACTTGTGGCTATTCTAGATATAAAGGAGAAAATGATGTAATACATGAAAGAGTTAATCATGAAGATGATATGTCGAATCATATTTTCTTGCAACTTAGGTGAAAATGATATATTGCTAGATATCACTCATTGTATGTAATTTTAGAATTGTTCTAATAATTATTGCTAACGTTACAAGAACATACATGAACACATCATAGGATTAGAATGAGCAAAGATGTACAATTTGTTGTAAATTACAAAAATATATCTAGAGTTAATATATGTATATTTGATATACATATGCTTTAATTATCCAAAATATTTAATTTGAATTAATTAAATAATGATTTAATTAATTTGAAATAATAAAATTCCTAATATGCTAGAGTAACTTGGATATAAAAAGAGGTGTAAGGTCTAGTAGCCATTTTTTACATCATCTTCAGCCTTTTTTCTCAAAACATTTTTAGGAAAAGAAAATATTGCTCTCAATTAGGTGAACTGTGTAGAGGCCGAGATGTGGTTTCGTGGAGGATTACGATTCAAATCGATCGTGACTACCATTAGTCGTTGTCCTTTCTATTTTTCAAGGAACCCACTGTAAGTATTCACATCCTTTCCTCCCATTTTTGGTTTATCTTACTTGGATCGCTAGTCATACCGTTGAATTTTTGTTTTCGATTCCCCATGGGGCGAGCCGACGATTCCAACAATAATACCTCACATTGGTTCACTCATTCTGCTCAAGTGTTTCAGGTAAAAGAATCGCTCAAGCCTAACTAATCAAAGCATTACTATAAGCTTGTAACTAAATATAATATCCATAACTAAGTATGGACATGATGCAAAAGTCAAGATGTCTTTTAAAAAGGGTTATAATGGGGCTAAGGTTTGGGTAGGATAATTGCAAAAAATCGGGTTAAAATTCAAGACAAAGAAGATCATTCCAAAGAATTATTCAAGAGGAAATAAAAATCAAAGGAAAACAAGAAATCAAACAATCAAAGCTGATTCATTCTCTCTATTTTATGCATTATATTTTTCTACTCATTTGAATTAAAATTGCACTATTTTCTACAGTTCAGACGATACTGATTTTTTGGATTGTTTTGTTCGATTATGCACTTTTTTAAATAGTTTTTTTTTAAAAAACAATATCAAATTTAACCTTAAAAAGGGTAAGAAAAGAGGGGAAACAAAATAAAATAGGCTCGAGTTAATGGTGTGGTTAATAAAGAAAATGATAAGGCTCAAAAGTGGCTAACTAAGGGGTAAAATAAACAAAAGGGTAGGCTATTTTTTGGGAAGAGAAATGGGTAAAATCTTAATGCCTCTATCACAATTAAGCATCACATTCAATTGTGTAGTATTGACAAGCATTACGCTACATATTATAGAATGCAGAGAATTAGTTGACACACTCAAAATTAAACAAAGAGAAAGAAAGAAAATGTATGCTCATTAGGCTCAAAGCTCACATGAAAGTTTAATTGCACTAAGTCATGCTACCAATTCAACCAACAAACGCATGGAATGCCCAAAATTTTAAGAAAAAGCCAATTAATCAACCCAATTGCTATCATGCTTCCTAAATTCCATCAAAACTGAGATCAAAATTCACAAGAAAAATCAAAAGAATAAGGAAAAATATGTGATAGGCAACAATCAATTTCCAACACATCAATTCAAGAAGAACTTAATTTCAACCAATTGAATAAGCAAGGCAAACATTTAATACAATTTCCACCCCGTCATTTAAGTCATTTTGTCCCAAAATGTAAATTATTGCATGAGAGAGGGAACATAAATACTTGCCTAATCATTGTTGGTCATAGCCATGATCGCGTTGGGATGCGCTCGGGAGAAGGTATGAGAGAATATCCGCGAGGTTTGTCTTGATGGAATCCAATCAGCCATGCATTTTATGAATTTCATTACGCAGGCACGATTGAGGATACTCTTTCGGTGCTTTATTAAGCGTGTCCCTCCGAAGAAATATACACGCATCGAGCACCTAATGGATCCATTGCAAAAGCATAAGTAAAATGTAAGGAACCAAAAGTCAATGGAAATAATCTAGATGCAAGATTAATAATATAAGGCCCGAGAATCATTGTGTGATCGGATCACACTACTCGCTCGAAAGTACGTTCAAACTAAAAGCCTAAGTTTACCTTTATTCTGGTTTGCATACACCATAAGAAAAATAATTCAACCTTACTTAAACATGACGTAGTATCATTACATCCAGAATAGTTGTATGCCAAAAACCGATGGATGTAGCAGAGAGCAGGATTGTGAATATGCCATCCTTTTGCCGTTCTTACGTTGAAACAAGCACTAAAAAAACCTATGAGTTCCTCGTAACTGGTGTCTACGTCAAAGTCCTGCGACATCTCACGTAAAGTCATTAAATAATCTTGGTCCATGATATCTATAAAAACCCCATGAAAAAATCAAAACTAGTCAAAGTCATCAAAAAATGTTGTCCAAGCAAACAAAAAGATATAATATCAGTCGATTGATTGGTCACAACACGAAGAGGCAAAAATGTAAACGTAACGTAAAATTCAAATACAATTCATAAAACGTGTAAGGACTAATTTTAGGATGTGATTGTTAACCAATTGCATCAAAGTAGTTCATAACCAATTCACATAAGTGCAACGAATCAAGAGCACGATCGAGAATAGACTTGCAAACTTGAAATTTGTGGTGTCGAATACTATCGAACTGTAAAGCATCTTCATCATCAAAGTTTACCGCCTCAATCGGGGTAGAGTAGGTGCGCCACAATGATTACGTTTGAAATAATATGCATATTCATGTGCATTATCTTCATTCATGGGGCCTTCGCTCAAACTTACGGTAAACGAAAGTGAAACGTTAAGCTGTCCGGATGATTGTAAAGATTGCGATGGAGGTAATTCAGATGGAAATTCACTCATAAAGTCATTGGAATAGCTAAAAAACTAGATGCCACATTAGTAATGGTTCAATATCGATAGGTTTAGAATTTACCTTGGGTTATTTAGGTTGGTTCATATGAGTTGATAATGAAAGTGCGGTGTCTGACATCGACTGATAATAAGACCCCGACGACATTGAGTAGAAGGTCGAGTTTGATAATGACGAAGGGCAGTTCTACCATGGTCTGGATAGACTGGAAGAACCATGCGATTGCACAAGGAAATCGATAGATGAATAAGCGGCTGAAGGTGGTGGCACTTGATCGATCTTGGGAGAGGGGGAATGTACATGAGGATTGGGTGCATGTCCTCCTCCTCAACGAGTAGTAGGAATGGGGGCGTAATCAGGTGGTTATCGTGGAATAAATCATAATCGCTTGGAATTTCGATGACGGGCGGTGCGGTGAAATGGCGACGATCTCCACCAAGGGTGATCAACAGTCGAGAGGTTTTCCACTTTAGTTTATTGTTCTCACCATTGTTAAAGAAGAAAAAATAAAGAGAAAATAACAAACGATGGTGATACCTTGGATGTGTCAAGCGAACAGAGGTGGTGGCGTAAGAATTCCAGCGAGAGCAAGCGATGGTCGAGGGGGCTATTGGTTTTTTGGTGGGTGTAGTTGAATGGTTTAAAAATAAAGGAAGAAGAAGAGTTTGTTTGTGTCGGGGGTTTCTTGCATGTGAATAAAGAGAGAAGAAAGGAAAATATTTTATTAGGGGTTTAAGTCTTTAGTAAGTCGAAGGAAATAAATTGAAAAAGAGAAGGTTTGGTGATTGGGGATTAGCTGAATATTTGGGGGAAGATAACAAGGTTTTTTTATGGATTTGAAATTCAATGGGAGATTAGGTAGGGTCTACTTGAAAAAAGAAGGGAGAAGATTAGAGAGAGTGGCAGCTAAAAAGGAGATGTTGGAATTGTGGGGATTTTTTTTGGGAAAGGGGTCTACTAAATTGCGTCGGTGATCAAAAGGGGTTTGTTATGGTGCACCATTAATGGAACAATGTACCTTATAATTTTCAACAAATTTTGGTTGCGTCCATTCGACTTCACTGTTACAAGGGGAAGTTTTTTCGATATGTTTGATCCAAATTAAATTCTTCTCTTCATCCAAACCCAATTAGGAACAATGAGGTACATTGAAAATAAAAATTAAAAAAGAAAAAATCATGAACTAAAAGCCAAATATTAAAAATAGAAACAAATGAAGAAGAATTAAAAATGGGTTGCCTCCCATTAAGCGCTATTTTTAACGTCTTTATCTCGATGACCTTCTTTATTAAATATCAAGTTCCTCCAAAGTAATTTCTTCAACTAAAGCAATCAGAGCGTTATCATAATTTGACTTCAATCTTTGGCCGTTAGCTTTAAATCAAGCTCTTAAATTATATTCAATCTCAACCACTCCAAGAGTAAATATTTGAATTCCGATATATGGTCCAAGCAACTTCAATCTAAACTTACCTACAAAAAGTTTAAGTTTATAATTGAATAATAAAACGTTTTGACCGATACAAAATATTTAAAAAAATCTTACGATCATGAAATTTTTTCATTTTTTCTTTAAAAAATTGAGCACCATCATAAGTGTTTCGTCGAATTTCCTTTAATTCTTGAATGTGAAGCTTTTGCACTTCGCCTATCGCTTCTATCTCTATGTTACATTGTTAAACTGCCCAATAGGCTCGATGTTAGAGTTCAACTAGCAAATGGCATGGTTTACCAAAGACAAGGAGGTAGGGAAACATTCCATTGGGGCCTTTGTAAGTGATTCGATACACCCATAGCACATCGGAAAGCTTGAGACTTCAATCTTTATGATTTGGCTTAACAATTTTCTTAATAATTACCTTGATTTCGCAATTCAAAACTTCCTCTTGCCCATTTATTTGCGGATGGTAGTAATTCTTTGAGTTACTCTAGATTTCTTCATAAGCACATCAATAATCCAATTGATGAAGTGGGTTCCTCGATGACTGATAATTTCTCTAGGCGTGTTGAACCTAGAAAAAAAATAAAGTTTTTCAGAAAATTAATCATGGTTCTAACATCGTTATTTCGGGTAGCCTTAGCTTCAACCCATTTAGAAACATAATTGATGGCTAAAATAATGTAAGTATTTCCAAATGAAGATGTAAAAGAACCTCTATAATCAATTCCCCAAACGTAAAAAATCTCACATATATAAATTGGATTTTAAGGCATTTCATTTCTTCGGCCTAAATTTCCTGCACTTTGACATCTCTCACAAGTTTTACAAAATAAATAAGCATCACAAAATATTGTAGGCCAAAAGAATTTGCATTCTAAAATCTTATTTACGGTTCGTTTTGGTCCAAAATGACCACCACTGTAATATGAATGACAAAAGTTTAATATTTATTTTAACTCTTCTTCGGAGATGCATCACTTAATTACCTGATCAGAGCAATGCTTCCAAAAGTAAAGATCATCCCAAATATAAAATCAAGATTCCCTTTTAAATTAGTTAGTTTATGCTCTTGGTAAATCTGAAGGTAATTTACCCGTGGCTGAATAATTTACCATTTCTGTGAACCATGTATTGATCTTGTACGCCATCATCATATTTTCTTTGGGAAATTCCTCATGAATCGGTGGGTCAGACTTTGAAAGGGGTATCCAGATAATGTGATTGGCTATTAAGTTTTGGCACCCTTTCTTGTCTTTTATCTTCAAATTGAATTCTTGTAGTAATAAAATCCACTTGATAAGTCTCGATTTTGCTTCCTTCTTCCTCATCAAATATTGTAATGCATCATGATCAGAAAAAACAATTATTTTAGCTCCAAGCAAATTCAATTTAAATTTTAACAAATAAAAAATTATAATAAATAATTCTTTTTCGGTCATAGAATAATTATTTTGTGCCGAATCCAGAGTCCGAGATGCATAAGCTATCACGTGTGGCACTTTGTCAATCTTTTGACTAAGTACGATGCCCACTCTTGTATCCGAGGCATCACACATAAGCTCAAAGGGGTAGTCTCAATTCAGTGGTTGTACAATCGAAGCCAATATAAGTTTATCCTTCAAAATATTAAACGACTCCTTGCATTCCGGATAAAAGTCAAAGACTTGATCTTTTTCAAGCAAATTACATAGTGGTCGTGCTATCTTCAAAAAATATTTAATGAATCTACAGTAAAATCTTGTATGGCCAAGAAAAATCAAACTTCCCCTACCATTGTCGGGTAAGGAAGTGAGCGTAAATTCAATATTGGCTTTATCAATCGCAATTCAATTTGAGGAAATAATATGGACTAGAATCAACCCCTTATCAACCATAAAGTTACCTTTTTCGTAGTTTAAAGAGAGGCTATATTCTAAGCACCGTTTCAATATATTTGTTAAATTAGAAAGGTATTCGTCGAATAAATTATCGTATATCGTGAAATCATCCATAAAGACCTCAATACCTTTCTCAACATAGTCTAAAACATGCTCAGCATTCATTGTTGAAAGGTTGTCGACGCATTGCATATGTAACACTCATTTCCTGTATACGTCCCTGTACACGAGTCACATATGTCACATGATTTTTAAAACATTTCTATGTTTGAAAACTAGTAAAATTTATTTCTATAAATAATATATTTTAATATAATAATAAAAACGTTCATTGACTATTAGTATGTAAAATAACCTTAAAGTTCTAACATAGTAAATACTACAACATCATAAGTCAAATACATTCCAGAGCATTATCATAAATCTATTACATGTCATATAGCAATATCAAAAGTAGACATAGATGTCATACAGTTACTGATGAGGCAACCTTTGATTTACGATGTCAGTTGCATTACTTACTCCTTCGTATGCTATTACCTACGCATGAAACCATCACACGCTAAGTATTCAATTAGTGAGGCATAATAAAATAAATGAGGCGTAACCAAAACATAAGCATATCATAAAATATCAAAATATGAATTTAATCGTATATATATAATAGTAATACATAAAACTGACTTCGTAAACCAATATTCTTTTACATAACATTCGAAACAATATTTAGTATGCCCAACATACCTATCAATCAGTATTTTTCCAAAGTATCCATTTTATTTTCCCAATGTATCTCGAATGAGAATGGAAGGTACATGAATTGAACATAAGTGCTAAACGAAAGGATATGTTCTGTGGTGACAACAACAATATACTAAGAGAAATGGTTATTCCAAACTCATTATGAATACCATGGGTGCACACATAGTGCCGAAAGAACACAAAGTACTGATACGAAAAATGCAATATATTCATTAAACAAAATCAATCGATAATCATAATACACGAAGTATGTCGAAATGCACCTACGATTCTCAATGCACATACAATAGGCATTTAAATCAAATTTGTAGATTAAACATTTATTCTGAAATATCGATAGTTTTTAAAATAATATAAAAGTATGTTAATCTATTTTAGGGCAGTTCATACCCTAAAATTATTTATAAAATCATTTTCATAAACTTCATGAAAATATTTCCAAATACGGTAAATCATTCTTTTATAAAAATATTTGAGGTTGACTCATCGCAAGTCATCCTCATATCATATAAGTACATAATAATTGCACTCACCTGGTATGCCTCAATATTATGCTTTAATGTAGTCCGACTATTCCCCAATTTTTTTAAGGCTTTTACCATACTTTCTACATCATTTCCAGCCCTTAAATAATTTTTCCATAATTTTTCTCACTCAAATATACCATGGTCGAATGCTTTAACGTTTAAAACTAGGTTTTCATGATTTTGCTCGATTTTGATTCGATTCTTACAACAGCTCTATAATCAAAACCCTAATCAAATCTTATCAAAACACAAAGTTCTACAATTTCCTCTTTTGGCCGAAAATTATAGAATCATTTCTAGGAAGTTTGAACATGTTTTAATCATAAATCAAGCTTGAAAATGAATCTACAACCTCTAAATCACCAAGATTTATCATTAATTTAAAGAATCCTAGTGTGAACACAAACCCTAAGATTTGGGATCTTTGAAATCAAACAAATTGAGCAAGCATAATTGGTACCAAAAGATAGCGTTTTTCGAATAGATCATTTTTCTATTTCACGACATAGCTTGAAATCCTAATGAAATTGCTCAAAAAATGGAAACCAAATTTTTTTTCTTACCTTGGATAGCTCACGGCAACTTAGAGAAGATGATAAAATTTTGGAATGAATTTTAGATAATTTCATGCTAACTTTATCTTTAATTTAACTTTAATGATTTTTAAATTCATTAAATTGGGAAAAATACCAATTTACCCTTAATAAAACCTCATATTCACCATCCAACCAAAAACACGTCAACCTTATTATCTTAAAGTCAAAGATAAGCAAAAAGTATCTTACTTTACCGATTTTCCCTTGTATTTTTTCAAAAATTACAACCTTGCCCCTTTAATCCTGCAATCCATATTAAACATGGAATTAAATCCTAAAATCCAAAGATTTGTATTATTTTCCAACATTTTAAATGTGGAAATAATATTTTGAGGTCTAATCTATCATCCTTGAAATTTTCCTGAATTTTCTAATTGATTCGATTGACCATCCAACTCAGTTGGTAGAGCACAAGGTTCTTAACCTTAAGGTCGTGGGATCGAGTCCCATGAAGGGCATTTCATAATTCGGAGGTCTCCTACGGAAGCTGCTCTCAACCTAGTGTTGGGGGCAACCTACTATCTTACCTCTCCCTTACCCCATTACATATGGGAACAAGGGACAACCATATTTTTTCATTGCTTTATAACTTTTAATACAAAACCCGTATTGAAATTCTGATTCACACAAAAGCGTTGTTCTTGAGACAAACTATTTATTTACAAGGCCAGAATGTAACATTTTTTAAAATTATCATTTTGGTCCCTAAACTTTTTCAATATTTATACTTCGGTCACTAAACTTTAAAATTTTTCATTTTGGTCATTAACCAAATCCATTTATAGAATAAAATTTGTGTTGACAAAAATTATCACTTAGGTCCTTAAAATTTTCTCAATTCTCTACTTTGACCATCAAACTTTCAAAATGTACATTTTGGTCACTATAAAAAAATTTGAGATATTACAACTCTCCCCCCTTAAGAAAAATTCATCCTCGAATTTTAGTGTCAACCTAATGTGAAGAGATGTGGATACTGTTTCCTTTTGTCCTCCTCTCTTTCCCAAGTAGCATCCTCGACTTTATTATTCCTCCAAAGAACTTTGACTAAAGGAATCGTCTTGTTTCGTAATTCTTTGACTTCTCTAGCTTGGATCTCAACTGGTTCCTCTTCATAAGTTAAATTTGGTCGATCCTATAGTTCCTCTAGTGTAATAATATGCGACGGATCTGATCGGTACTTCCTGAGCATTGACACATGAAAACATTATGGATCTTGTCCATTTTGGGAGGCAAAGCTAATTGATAAACTACTGGTCTGACTCTTTTCAAAATATCATAAGGTCCAATAAATCTCGGACTCAGCTTTCCTTTGCATCCAAACCATAATATTTCTTCCAAGGCAATCCCTTCATAAATACCTTATCTCCCACTTGATATTCAATCTCTTTTCTCTTTAGATCTGCATAAGACTTTTGTCGATCGAATGCTATTTTAAGATTATTTTGGATAACTTTCACTTTATCTTCCATCTCTTTCATTAAATCAGGGCCAATTAGATCTCGATCTTTTAGCTCAAACCAATTTAATGGCGTTTGACACTTCCTCCCATACAAGGCTTCATACGAAGTCATCTTGATACTTGATTGATAACTGTTATTGTAGAAAAATTCCGCTAGAGGAAAATATTTTTCCCATGATCCTTTTAATTTAATCACACATGCTCTTAGGATATCCTCCAATATCTGAATAGTTCGCTATTACTGACCATCTCTCTGCGGATGAAAAGTTGTACTGAAATTCAATCGAGTATCCAATGCCTCATACAAAGAAGTCCAAAATCTTGAAGTAAACCTTGGTTATCGATCGGATACTATCATTACAGGCACTCTATACAACCGAACTATATTTTTTTTATGTATAACTAATCATACTTATCCATCGAGTAATCTATCTGAATTAGAATAAAGTTAGCTATCTTGGTCAATCTGTCCACAATTACCAATATTGAGTCCTTTTTACTGGGTTTCAAAGGTGGCCCTGTAACAAAATTCATAGTAACTCGTTCCCACTTCCACTCAGGAATGGATATCGGTTGTAGCAATCCAAAAGGCACTTGATGCTCATCTTTCACTTGCTGACATGTTAGGAATTTTGTAACAAACTCTGTAATAGCTCTTTTCATGACAGGCCACCAATATCGACTTTTTATATCTTGATACATTTTATTCCCGCCTGGATGCATATCAATGGACTATAATGTGCCTCAGAGAGAATATATTTCTTCAGTTCTTTATTATCTGGAATTCAAAAGTCTTCCACGATAATATAAATATCCATCAGTCCTGATTTCAAATTATTTAGTCTCGCTTTTTTCTACTAGTGCAATTCTTGCCAAACATTTTCCATCTTTTCCTTACAACTCTTTTATCTGATCCAACAACATCAGCTTTAACATAAGCTCAACAATCAAGGCACCATCTTCCCTTAATGATAAACATGCATCCAAAGCTCGTAAAACTACAAAAGTCTTTCGACTAATTACATCAGCTACCACATTAGCCTTCATGGATGATAATCGATGATCGCATCATAACCTTTAAAAATCTCAATCCATCTTCTCTACCTCAAGTTCAACTCTTTTTGAGTCAACAAATTCTTTAGACTTTTGTGATCAGTATAAATATAGCACCGCTCACCATACAGATAATGATGCTAAATCTTCAAAGCAGACATGACCACTTCTAATTCTAAATCATTGGCTGGGTAATTCCTCTTATGATTCTTCAACTGTCTCGAGGCATAGGCCACAAATTTCCCTTCTTGCATAAGAACACATCACAATCTATTACGAGATGCATCACTAAAAACCACATAGTCTTTACCCGAATCAGGTTGTACAAGCACTGGTGCCTCTATTAAAATCCTCTTTAGCATTTCAAAACTCTCTTGGCATTTCTCTATCCAAACAAAAGGCACATCTTTTCGTAACAATTTAGTTAATGATGAAGCTACCATCTAAAAGTTTTTCACGAACCTTCGATAATAACCATCAAGTCCCAAGAAACTCTAAACCTCAGAAAAATTATTTGGGGGTTTCTAATCCACTATAGCTTGAATATTTTTGGGATCTACTCTTATGCCTTCTGCAGAGACTATGGCTAAGGAAAGCAACCTCTGCTAACTAGAATTCATATTTGGACAATTTGGCATACAACGTTTTCTCTTGAAGAGTCTGAAGAACAATAAAAAGATGAGCATCATGCTCCTCTCTTGACTTTGAATACACCAAAATATCATTAATAAATACCACCACAAACTGATGTAGGTAAGGTTGGAATACTCGGTTCATCAAATCCATAAATGTTGCATGAGCATTAGTCAAACCGAAGGGTATCACCACAAATTCATAATGTTCATACCGAGTCCGAAAAGCTATCTTTGGAATATCCTCCTCTTTAATCCTTAATTGGTGGTATCCTGACTTAAGGTTTATCTTAGAGAACACTGCTGCGCCTTTCAATTGATCAAATAGATCATCAATCCTCAGAAGAGGATACTTATTCTTTATTGTTACCTTATTTAACTATCGACAATCTATGCATAATCGCATAAACCCATCCTTCTTTTTCACAAAAAGGTACAGGTGATCCCCAAGCTGAAACACTGGGTCTGATAAAACCCCTATTGAGAAACTCCTATAATTGGGCCTTTAATTATCTTAATTCAGTTGGGGCCATTTGATATGGAGCCATAGAAACAAGTTCAGTACCCGAGTAAGCATTAATCTTGAATTCCACCTCATGGTATGGAGGTAAACTAGGTAATTCTTATGGAAAAACATTTGGAAACTCTCGCTTCTGGTATTTGAATGTCTATTACATTAGCCAGAAAAGTTGTACACCCTTACGACATCATTTTCTTTGTAGTCATTGTTGATATCACATTGGATGACACTTTCACTTTTTTACCGATTATTATGATTTCTAAACCTTCCGCATCCTTTAAAAATAATCACTTCTTGCGAAAATCAACCCATCCATGATGTAAAGATAACCAATCCATGCCCAAAATAATCTCGAACTCGTCGAAAGGCAATTCCATCAAGTTTACCGGGAACACAACCCCTTGAATCTTTATCGAGCATTTTCTACATATCCGAGTTACCCTTGCACTATGACCCAAATGATTTACTGATATCATCTCTCTAGAGATTGGTTCTAACAGAATTCCTCTAGCTCTAGTAAACTTTGTACTAATATAAGAGTGCATAGAACCAGGGTCAACCAAAACAAATACAGGTTCATCAAAAAGATGGAATGTACCTGTTATAATCTTTGGGTCATCCCGATCATCATTAGTCTTGATGTTATAAATTATGGCTAGTACCTGTGTCTATGGTCGCTGGATTGGCTCATATTTTCCTTTGGATCTACCTCTTCCTCTACCTCTATGAGATTCTGCATCTGATATCTCAGTTTACACTAATTTATCCCTGGATCTCTTAGGACAATTTTAACCATAGTGACCAGTCTCACAACATTGGAAACAAGCGCCACTGAGCAATCTATATACTTTATGGTGAAATTTGCCACACGTTTGATATGGAGTAGTTGGTTCTCCGTATACTCTACCCGAACCAGTAGCAAAAGACTGTGATTGTTTATTCTTCTACAAAGATGCAGTAGAACTGACTCTATTATTGTATCGGGAACCTGAACCCTTTATTCTCTTAGTATGATAGGAAGTTGAAGACGTTCCAACTCTTTTCCCCGTCTACATACCCTGCTCCACTGCTAAAGTCTCCTCTTGAGCTCTTTCGATGGCCTTAGCTTGGTTTATGAATTCTTGCAGGGTAGGAAAGTTTAAAGCCAACATTATCTCTTTCAGCTTAGGACTCAATCCGTCGATGAACCAATCACGTCGAGCCTTGTCACTGGGAACTACTTTAGTAGCAAAACGGTTTAACTTGTTATACTCAGCCTCATACTCATGTATTGCTCGATCGCCTTGTTTCAGATTCAGAAACTTTAGCAGTATCTCCCGCATAAACTGCTCATCGATGTACTTGTTCTTAAATTCATCCTAAAAAACTGCCAAGTCTCTTGCTCAAGCGGTGCATACATCATAGTGTTCGTCCACCACATTTGAGCTGATCCTCGAAGTAAAGATACAGCTCGTCCAACTTTTCAAAATCTGAGCAGTGTAGATTTTCAAGCATCACCTTAACATCTTTTAACCATAAGTCAGCATCTATAGGACCTTCATCCTCTTCTCCCCTGAACTCAGGTGCTCCCAAACTTTTCATCTCTTATGTGATTAACATCCATGGTGCTGAAGGAGTAGGGGGAGGTGGAGGAGGTTGAAATCGAGTCAAGATCGCATCGAGAGCCTACATAAAAGCTCTATGATCTGGGACTGGCATATCCTAATGCACCAGTGCGCTAGCATGTTCAATATGGATCAGATGGTCACTATTAATTTCATTGCTCTCACTACCCGACTCTTCTCGAACTTCTTGTTCAGTCACTATCCGTGAATTTGCAGATTCTGACATCTAATACGCCATACATAATAATAACAACTCAAGTTAGTAAGGAGTGACATCAATCATATCCTAACGACACCATATCAGTAACTTTGACATCCTAATGGTATGTAGACCCTTTTAAAGTAAAATACACCCAATTTGGCTGAGAATCAGCTAAAC
Source organism: Hibiscus syriacus (assembly GCF_006381635.1). Lineage (NCBI taxonomy): Eukaryota > Viridiplantae > Streptophyta > Magnoliopsida > Malvales > Malvaceae > Hibiscus > Hibiscus syriacus. Next base: position 358,935 of record NW_024062326.1, on the reverse strand, counting down.
ATGTAGCTCTAATACTAATAAATGTAACTCCCATTTCTCGTATACGTCCCCGTACACGAGTAACATATTACAGATCATTTTTAAAACATTTCAATATTTGAAAACCAGTACAAATTTGTTTCTATAAATAAAATATTTTAATATAATAATAATAATAAAAACGTTCATTAACTAATAATATGTAAAATAACCTTAAAGTTTTAACATAATAAATACTACAACATCATAAGTCAAATACATTCCAGAGCATTATCATAAATATATTACATGTCATCTAATAATATCAAAAGTAGTATAGATGTCATACAGTTACTGATAAGGTAACCTTTGATTTACGATGTCAGTTGTACTCCTTACTACGCTCGTATTCTATTACCTACGCGTGAAACCATCACACACTAAGTATTCACTTAGTGAGACATAATAATATAAATGAGGCATAACCAAAACATAAGCATAGCATAAAAAATCAAAATACAAATTTAATCGTATAAATAATAGTAATACATAAAACTGACTTGGTAAACCAAATTTATTTCACATAACCTGCGAAACAATATTTAGTATGCCCATCATACCTATCAATCAATATTTTTCCAAAGTATCCATTTATTTTCCCAATGTATATCGAATAAAAATGCAAGGTACATGAATTGCACATAAGTGCTAAATGAAAGCTTAGGTTCCATAGTGACAACAACACTGTACTAAGGTAACGAAATGGTAATTCACAAACTCATTATGAATACCATGGGTGCACACATAGTGCTGAAAATACACAAAGTACTGATACAAAAATGCAACATATACATTAAACAAAATCGATCGATAACCATCATACTCAAAGTATGTCAAAATGCACCTACGACTCTCAATGCACATACAATAGGCCTTTAAATAAAATTCACAGATTTAACATTTATTCCTAAATATCAATAGCTGTTAAAATAATATAAAAGTACATCCATATATTTTAGGTCAGTTAATACCCTAAAATTATTTGTAAAATCATTTTCATAAACTTTATGAAAATATTTCAAAATACGGTAAAGAATGCTTTTATAAAAACATTTGAGGTTGGCTCATTACAAGTCATCCTCATATTATATAAGTGCATAATAATTGCACTCACCTTGTATGCCTCAATATTATGCCTTAATGTTTGCTTGTATCATGAATTTGATTACGATCTATACAAGCATCTATAATAACACATACAAATATAAAATATAATGTTAGTATACTTTCTAACATTTATACAAAATAATAATACTCAAAAGTACTATTATTTTTTATTTCATTTAAAATTCATTCTAATTTTTTCTTTTCATTCATAATGGGCCCTTTTCATAAATTATTAAATTAACGCGCAAATAAGCCCAATTATTTTCCAGCATTAAACTTACAACCCAATATCTCAACAATACAAAAATTACCACTTAAGCTATTAACTTTCTCAATATTCACCATTTTTCTCTTAAACTTTACCAAGTTTCCAAAATGGCTTAATTTCACAATCTAACTTCAATTTCAGCCCTAAAATAGTAATTTCCTTTAGTGTATATCAAATATTAACAAATTTCACAACCATTCACAACTTTTCCTAAATTACTAAATTGGTCTCCCAACTTTTGAAAAATTTAAAAATGGTCCAAAAATTTTCTTAGGCTTGTAACATACTTCCTACATCATTTTCAGCCCTTAAATAAATTTTCCATAATTTTTCTCACTCAAATATACCATGGTCGAATGCATTAACCTTTAAAACTAGGTTTTCATGATTTTGCTTGATTTTCATTCTATTTAAGCATGAAATCAAATTCCAAACAACTTTAGAACATCTCTATAATCAAATCTCTAATCAAATCTTATCAAAACGCAAAATTCTACAATTTACTCTTTTGGCCGAAAATTACAGAATCATTTCTTAGAAGTTTGAACATGTTTTAATCTTAAATCAAGATTGAAAATGAATTTACAACCTCTAAATCATCAATATTTATCATCAATTTCAAGAACCCTAGTGTGAACATAAAACTTAAGATTTGAGATCTTTGAAATCAAGCAAGTTGAGCAAGCATAATTGGTATAAAAAAGATAGCTTTTTTCGAATAGATCATTTTCTATTTCACGACATAACTTGAAATCCTAATGAAATTGGTCAAAAATGGAAACCAATTTTTTTTCTCTTACCTTGGATAGCTCACGGAAACTTGGAGAAGATGATAACAATTTGGCATGAATTTTAGATAATTTCATGCTAAATTTATCTTTAATTTAACTTTAATGAATATTAAATTGGGAAAAGACCAATTTACCCTTAATGAAACTTTATATTTACCATCCAACCAAGACACCTCAACCTTATCATCTTCTTAAAGTCCAAGATGCACAAACAATATCTTACTTTACCGATTTTCCCTTGTTTTTTTCCAAAAATTACAATCTTACCACTTTAATCCAACGATCCATATTAAACATGGAATTAAATCCTAAACTCCAAAGATTTATATTATTTTCATACATATTAAAATGTGGAAATAATATTTTGAGGTCTAATTTATCATCCTTCAAATTTTCCTGAATTTTCTATTCGATCTGATTTACCGAATATTTCCTCAACTTTATTGTTTTATAACTTTTAATACAAAACCCGTATTAAAATTTTGATTCCCACAGAAACATTATTATTGAGATAAACTATTTATTTATAAAGCCAAAATGTAATTTTTTAAAATTACAATTTTGGTTCCTAAAATTTTCAAAAGTTTATACTTTGGTTAATAAATTTTCAAAATTTGTATTTTGATCATTAACCAAATCCATTTATGGAATAAAATTCTTTTTGAGAAAAATTACCACTTAAGTCCTTAAACTTTTCCCAATTCTCTACTTTAACCATCAAACTTTCAAAATTTTCATTTTTGTCACTATAAAAAATTTGAGGTATTAGAACATAATCCAAAGAGTATTCTCCGATAAGAGAACGTTCCGAATGGGCATGCAAAGGTCATATTTTCTTGATCTCGGGCACTATCAGAGTTTGGATGAAACCTCAAAATCTATCAAGACATCAATAATGAGTTTTATTGGCTAAACGTTAGATCATTTGATCTATAAATGGAAGAGGAAAATGATCTTTTTGAGTTGAAGAGTTCAACTTTCTATAATTGATGCAGACTTGCCATCCATTATAAACTCTAGTTGAAACTAATTCACCTTTTGAGTTCTTAATTATTTTAACCTCATTTTTCTTTAGAACCACTTGGAAAAGACTTACCCAATTACTATATGAAACTGGGTAAATTACGTCAACATCAAGGAGTTTTTGAATATCCTTTTTCATTACTTCCATAATTTTTGGGGGGAAAAGACTTACCTCATTTTTCACGGCTTAGCTCCCTCTTCGATCTTGATTTTATGCATACACGTGGGGGGATAAGTCCCTTAATATCGGTGATTGTCTACCCTATATCTTCCCTATGAGTGCGCAACACTTCAACAAGGGCTTCTTCTTCGACTTTTGATAATTTATTCAAAATTATCACCAGCAAAGTATTGTTACTGCCCAAGAATGCATACTTTTAGTTCTCTAACAATTCCTTAAATTCAATTTGAGGAGCCTACAAAAAAGGTAATAATTTAGAATTCGAGGAAATTAGTTTTCAATCAGAAATTAACCATGAATAAAAAATATATAATTTTTTCTCAAACTCTTTAATCTCCGTGTCGAATTAATCCAATTATTTTGCATGAATCATGAATAAAATTAGATTTCATAAATTCATCAATTATAGGATCAATAATATGAATAAAATTTAAACTTGTGCCATTATCAAGATGTTCGCAACGCTTTATATACGTCGAATTCCATGACTTCTTCATCAAACTCCATTGTAAGAATCTCGCTTCAAACGTCTATCTTCGTATGTGTCGTACTAAGGAAGGGGCACCCAAGGTTAATTTTAGAACCAATATTTGTTCAGTTGTTCTCCATATCAATGACATAGAAATCGCCCGGATATATAAGTTCGTTTACCTTTACCAAGACATTCTCCAATAATCTTTCGAGATAAATTAATGTGATATCTCCTAAATGTATTGTAACTCGTGTATCCTTTAAAGGTTCAGTAGAGATTAGATTATAAACAGATAGTGGCATAACGTTAATAGAGGCACCCAAATTACATATTGCTCGTTTTATTCCAACCTTACCGATTTTGCATGGGTTGACGAACATACCTTGGTCCTTTAAATTTGGCGAAAGCTTTTTTTGAAAAACGACTGAAATGTTCTCTCCCAAGTTGAGTTTCTCATGTTCGATAATATTTCTTTTCGTTGTGCATAACTCCTTAAGGAATCGAGCATACATCAGAACTTTTCAGATAACTTCAAGTAGTGAAATATTGATTTCTACCTTCTAGAATACATCCAAGATCTCTTTCTCCTCAGCTTGTTTGTCTCTTTTCATCAATCTTGATAGGAAAGGTGGTGGAACGACATAAGGAGATGGCGTGGAATCGATTATGATTCTTCTTATTTTTTCTGTGATTTTGTGCCATCCTCATTCTTTTCTTTTTGGGAATTTGCGCCATTATCTTCTTATTCCTTTTGAAAATTTTTCTCTTCCTCTTTACGATTGGATCGCGTATCTCTCGTCTCTGGGATATGTTGTGCGATAATGGTTCCACTTTGAAGGGTGATTACACTCATGTTTTCTCTCGGGTTTGTTTTGGTTTGTGATAGAAGCTTCCCTTGTGACTTGAGGCATCTAACGGTCTAAGCTAATTGGCTGATTTGCTCGTCAATTTCTTGCAAATATGCCTCAGTTTGATTCTAAAATTTTCTTTTGATTGTGCCAATCGTTCCATGAGGGATTCGAATGATGTCTTTTGTGCTGATACAACTGTGGTGGAGGTGGACTTGGTTGATATGCTTCATTCAACCTCATATTTTGTGCATAGATATAATTAGGATGGTCTCTCCACCCGAGATTGTATATAACTCTTGTAGCATCGGGTAACAATTAGTCGGATGATCAGACATTGTGCATATATCACATAGTCTTGCTGCACCACTTTTGACTGTAATAAGGGAATTAACTACATCAGTTAATTTATCTATTTTAGATTCAAGCAAAATATAACTTATCTCATGAACCTGTCGGCTGGGTTCACTTAAAAATTATCGTGAATTCGTCGCTGTAACACCCTTAAATCGTATATGTGTACTATTACGAGTTAAAGATGTCATATCAAATATTCAAAATGTTTCTTAACCCAAATGGATATTTTTTTTCCTTCACAAGTTTCCATATTTTAACATTTATTATAAAATAATTAATCCGAGAAAAATCAAAATATAATATTATAGCTTCTGTTTCAAATATGATTTCAGGCAGTAAAAGGGGTTATACTCTATTTCATATAATAAATAAAACTATATAGTTTTAAATCCCATTTAAAGTAATATTTAAAACATAGTTTATTATAATAATATTTGTACATACTAAATTATATTTTATATAAACTATATTAATAGTTTGCAGACATTTCTTATTCATATGCATGCCAACTAGATCATTTAGAGAACAATATAATGTCATCACTGTTACCTGAAAATATTCCTTGGTGATTGATGCCAAGCTCAACTCCTTACTCTTCACAGTTTCTTTTACCTACGTGTGAAAATCATCACACGCTAAGTATACACTTAGTGAGGCAATCACAAAAACATTCAAGGCCATGCAACATATAAATGTAAACAAAAATGATATTCAATGCATGATGATCACTTTACTTGCATTCTTACCATGTTACCATAAATTAACATGATATAAACCAGATATAATTTTTTTACCAATATACTTGACATGTATTCCATAAGCTTATTCACATGTATATCATTTATTAACCCATAAAACATAGCCCAAACATAAACCTATGAGGACCCTGGGTACTAGAGTCTAATATGCACTGAAGTGCTTGCACATATGGTTGTGTCCACCTCCTACAATAAGTTTACACTCTAGTGATGATCCAGATATGACACATAAGGCCATGCCCACCACCTGCACCAAGTTTACACTCTATTAATGATTTGAATATGACACATAAGGTCGTGCCCACCACCTGCACTAAGTGTCCTTACACACTATAGTGTTGAATCAAACCTGTAGATGCTAGACTCTATGAAATGACAACTTACCCTGTCCCTTAATGACTTACTTAGGCATATAGTTTTTTTTATTCCACCAATGGCAATGCATATCAATATAATTTTAACATTTAGGCAATTCATACTGGAAATAACATTCATGATAAACATCATATATATTTATTCATGATAAACATCATATATAATAACCACTGATCAATGCCTTTTATATTCAACCTTTGACACATTTATAATATGTCAAATATATGATAAATTACATAAATATCATGCCAATATAAATAAGGTATATTTATCACAAGTCCTACTTGATGATGTATAAAACATCAATGTATAATGTTATACATGTATTGCACTCACTTTAAAATTATATACAAGTCAAAATATAAGCCTCACTAAGCTTTAACTTAATCATTTGCTTTAGATTTGGTTCGATCCCAATTTTTTTCACCCTTTCATTTTCTGGCAGTTTGCACTACCATCAAAGAAATATTATTCTATATTAATCCATATGCTTAAAAATTATTCCATTTATACCACTGGAAACTAGACTCGAATAAGAACACTTCTTATAGTTCAATTTGTACAATTTATAGTGAATTTTTAAAGTTGACTTACATAAGCTATTTTGAGCAGAATCTGTTGCCGTATTTTCTGACTTATCCTCGATTAAAAATCCTTATCTTTTTGTATACTCCTCGAAATTATTAGTCGTTTGTTTAAAAAAAACTAGACTGATATAGAATTCCAACAGTATAAAAGTCATTCTCTAATCTTTTTTTTAGAATTTATGGTGATTTTCTAAACTTATTGTCCAAAACATAAATTTCTAAGCAGACTTCACCAATTTGTATTTTCAGCTTGTTCACTAATTTTATTAGCTCACACAATGCACATATATGCATGAATAACAAATCACAATAAATTTAGGAGTCACTCATTACCATAGTAACTCCTTTATTGGCTCATCTCAAGGTAATGTTTATTCGATAACATAATTACAAATTAAATTTGCACTCACCTGGTGTCTTTAGCTTGCAATATTCTTTAAAAATTCACATTTCATCCTTAAGCTTCTCCTTAGGTTTAGTATTGTTTGATCTTGATTTAAATAATAATGTAAATGAACACCATTTACAAAACATATAATATTCAATCCACATGTTATAATCTTACTAACATATGCAAACATTAGAAAATAAATTTCTAAAAATCTTCAGATTCTCATTCCATACAAATTCCATGTCACAACGTAATTGTTGACGTTAACACTTCATGTTGACCATTCAAGTTATTTTTTATCCAAATATATCCAAACTACACATAACATTTCACCTAGTTTCCAAAATTTTCCTAATTTATGGTTTGATCCTCAACGTTTACCAACTTTCCGTAATGGTTGCCCAATTTCACGTTCTAACATCAATTTCACCACTCTAACATTAATTTCTAGCATAGTACATCAACTACTAAACATTTACACATTGATCTCATAATTTTCCATAATTTTCGAATAGGACCTCTAACTTTCATAAAATTACAAGTTGGCCCAAACAAATTTCTAAAGCTTGTAGAACCTTTAAAATATTATTTCTATGTTTAGAGAAGTTTTCCATATTTTTACTTATTTATTTCCTTAGGGCCAAAAATCATAAGAGTTAGGATTTTATAATTTTCACTTGATTCAAGCGTGAATTCTACCTCTAAACAACATTTCAAGGCTTCTGCAATCAAACTCAAAACTTAATTCCATCAAATCATAATTTTCCCTAGAGTTACGGTTTAGGCCGAATACACATGAAACATTTCTAGGTGGTTTAAATCATCAATCAAGCTTGGAAATGATTCTACAACCTGAATAACCTCAAACCCATAATCAATTCATAAGCATGTACATAAATCCTAAAATTTTGGATCTTAGAATTCAAGTAAGACTAGCATGCAATAATAGTACCAAATGATAGAGCTCTTCGAGTAGAATAATTTTCTATTTCACCCTTTAATCCAAAATCCTAAGGAAGTTGCTTGAAAATGAAAAACTAAACTTTTTCTTACCTAGGGTATGAAGGAGCACGAAAAGGAGCTTGAATAAGGCCATATTTTCATGAAATTTATAGTTAATTTCATGTGCATTTGTCATTTATTAAGCTTAAATGAATTTAAAATTCATTTAATGGGAAATGACAATTTTACCATTAATGAAACTTGATAATTTCATCCATACCAAGACACATGTTACTTATCATCTTTCCAAAGTCAAAGATGAACAAATTGTTATGCCCTTTACAACTTTGCCCATGAACTTTTCCAAAAAGTTCAATATTTCCATTTTCATCCAACTATCCAAATTGAACATGGAAATAAATTCTCAAATCCAATGATCCATAGTATTTTACATCATTTTAAAATATGGAAATAGTATATCTAAGCTTAATTCAATATCCTTCAAAATTTCTCAAAATTTCTATTCAATCTGATTTATCGAATTTTTATTAGACATTAATACTTTATAGCTTATAACACAAATTCCAAAAAAAAAATCTGATTCCCACCAAAACATTATTCTTGGGGGGTGAACTATTCATTTATAAGGTTAAAACACCTAACTTTGGAAATTATACTCTTAATCCCTAAACTTTTCCAATCTTTATACTTTAGCTACTAAACTTTCAAAATTTAGATTTTTGTCACTAACCAAAATTTTGGGGTGTTACAATTCTTCCCCCTTAAGAAAATTTGTCCTCAAAGTTTCAATACGCACATGATGTAAATAGAAAAGGATACTGCTTTTCATAACCTGATATATTTTCTAATTAGTTTTTCCAACTTTTGATCTCTCTAATGAACTTTAATAAGTATTGCTTTCATAAGTCAAATTCTGACTATATCTTAATACCCTCATATGTGATATCATGAGAAATATCTGGTCGGTACCTTAAGAAACACTTGCCACCAAATTAATAGAATATCTTTTTTCTTTTCAAATCTGAATAAGACTTTTCTTGATCGACAACTATCTTAATATTATCTTAAATAATCTTTACCTATTACAGAGTCCATCGTAACTAGTTCCTATTCCCACTAAGGGATGGAAATTGATTACAACAATCCAGGGCACTTGATGCACTACTTTAACTTATTGACATGCCAGGCATTTAGAAACAAACTCGGTGATAGCTCTTTTCATGTCTACAATTAATATTAACTCTTTCCTTGATAATACAAGCATCCATCATATTTAACTTCAACGGGTTTCAACTTTTTCCACTTGTTCTATCTTTGACAAGAACTTTTCATCTTTTCTTTGAAGATATCTTACTCGATCTAACCACATAGGTTTTAACTTTAATTATGCAATCAAAGTACCATATTTCTTTAAAGAAAATCACGTATAAAATACTCTTAGAACATAAATACCTTTTGGCTTTAACGTATCCGCCACCACACTAGCCTTTCTTGATTATAGTTAATAATCACATCATCATTGTTTTAAGGAATTCAATCCATTTCCTTTATTTTCACTCATTCGAGTTAACATATGTTTTTGAGTTTTGAGATCCGTATAGATATAACGTCGCAAACCATTTAGATAATGGCATTATATCAATGAAGTAAACAAAACTGTTGTCAACTCAAGATCATGAGTCAAATAGTTTCTTTCACGATTCTTTATTTACTTTGAAGTATAAGCCACAACTTTTCCTTTTACATGAACACAAATCCCAAACTATTATGAGACACAATATTATAAATCACATAATCTTTCCAGATTCTAATTACATTGACCCTGGAGCTTATGTTAGTATTCTTTTTAACATCTGAAAGTTTTCTTGACACTTATCAGTCCAAAAGAATGGCACACCATTTTCTCAATAGCTTGGTCAGACGGAAAACAATCATCAAAAAGTTATTTATAAAGCTTCGATAGTAACTAGCAAATCCCAAGAAACTTCGAAATTTGGAACATTCTTTGGACTTTATCATTCAACTATGGCTCCTGCTTCCCTGAGATATATTCTTAACCCCTCAACCAAACCAAGACCACATGGCCAAGGAATACAACCTTAGACATCCAACATTTACACTTTGTCAACTTAGCATACAACTTTTCTTCTGAAGAGTTGGAAGATCTATACAAATATATGCATCGTATTCTTATTTGATCTTAAAATAGATCAAAATATAGTAAATGAACACTACCACCAATTAATCCAAGGATAACTGAAATAATCAGTTTATCCATTCCATAAATGGCGCAGGAACATTCGTTATACCAACAACACTATCGCATACTCGTAGTGTCCATACTGAATTCTGAAAAATATTTTAGGAAGATCTTCTTCTTTATCATTAACTAATGATCTATAAATCAGAGATCAGTCTTTGTAAACACCAATGTACCTTTTAACTAATAAAAAGATCACCAATCTTTGGAATATGAAACTTATTCTTCACTGTTATCTTATTTTGACTGACGATAACCCATGTATAATTGCATTGACTCGTCTTTCTTTTTCACAAATAACACTGGTGCGTCCCCGATGACACGCTTGGTCTTGTAAATACTGGATCTTAACAATTCCACTAACTATGCCTTTAAATCTCTGAGCTCAATCAGAGCCAAACAATATGAGCTAATAGAAATAAGCGCAGTACCTGTTAGCACCTCCATTTTTTTCTACAACTTACTTTGGAACTAGTCTAGGTAACTTTCGCGGATACACTTTTGAATACTCTCGAATAGTTGGAATATCTTCCAACTTAACTATGAAAATTTAAGTATCCACTACCTCATTTCCTAAGAATGCTTGACAACCTTATAGTAATAGCTTCTTAACAGTTACTGTTAAAATCACATTAGCAAACGAATTTACTATTTTTTCCTATCTCAAACTTTTCAAATTCTTTAAGATCGACCGCTTTAGGTGATAATTCATCGTGGCATGTTAGGGTAATCAATCCATTCTAAAAATTACCTTTGAAAGGTAATTATATCCAGCCCATTAAAACTCAACATTTTGAATCCTTACCAGATAGTTACTGTCTACAAATATGACTCACCCTCGCACTCTGGTCTAAGGGTTAGTTACACAAATGTAACTTAAGATCAATTTATCATAATATTCTATTCTTTAATCAATATTATACTTATTCACCTTCATGAGTAAGGAGTGGCATCAGTCGAACCTTATAGACACCAAATCAATAACAATGACATCCTAGTGGCATGTGTGCACTTTTTAACTCCAAACAAGCTCGGTTTGGTCTTAGAATCTGTTAAACCTGCATCTTTGATACCAATAAATGTAATACCCTTGCCCCGTATACATGTACTATTATGAGTCAAAGATGTCACATCAAATATTCAAAATGTTTCTTAACCCAAATGGGTAAAAAAAAATTCCTTCATAAGTTTCAAAATATTAACATTTTTATAAAATAATTAATCCGAGAAAATTCAAAATATAATATTTCAACTTCTGTTTCAAATCCAATTTCAGATAGTAAACAGTGGTTCTACTCTATTTCATATAATAAAAAAACCATCTAGTTTTAAATCCCATTTAAAGTAATATTTTAAACATAATTTAGTATCGTAATATTTGTACATACTAAATTACATTTGATACTAACTATATTAATAGTTTGTATACATTTCTTATTCGTATATATGCCAACTAGATTATTTAGAGCATAATAGGATGTCATCGTTGTTACCTGAAAATATTCCTTGGTGATTGATGCCAAACTCAACTCCTTTCTCTTCTTGATTTCTTTTACCTAGCGTGAAAATAATCACATGCTAAGCATACACTTAGTGAGGCAATCATAGAAACATTTAAGGCAATGCAATATATAAATGTAAACAAAAATAATATTCAATGCATGATGATCACTTTATCTGTATCCTGACCATGTTACTATATATTAACATCATGTAATCTGGAAATAAAATTTCTTACCAATATAATTGCCATGTATTCTATAAGCTCATAAGCTTATTCACCTATTTATCATTTATTAACCCATAAACCATAGCCCAAATATAAACCTATGAGGACCCTGGGTACTTGAGTAAAATATGCACATAAATGATTGCACATAATGTCGTGCCTACCACATGCACTATGTGTCCTTGCACACTATAGTGTTGAATAAAAACTACAACTGTTGGACTCTATGGCATGCCAACTATACCCTGTCCCTCAATGACTTACTTGGGCATAGAGTATATTTTTATTCCACGCATGGTAATGTATTTTAATATAATTTTAACATTTGGGCAGCTTAGACATGAAATAACAGTCTTGATAAAAATCAAATATATCAATGCATTTTATGTTCAAAACATTTAGAATATGTCAAATATATGATAAATGACATAAATACCATGACAATATAAATAAGGTAGACTTATCGCAAGTCTTACCTGATGATGTATAAAACATCCATGTATAGTGTTATGTATGCATTACTCTCACTTTAACATTATATACAAGTTAAAATATAAGCCTCACTAAGCTTTATCTTAATCATTTGCTTTCGATTTAGTTTGATCCCAATTTTTATCACCCTTTCAGTTTTTGGCAGCTTGTATTACCATCAAAGAAATATTACCCTGTATTAATCTACACACTTAAAATTATTCCATTTATACCACTCGAAACTAGACTCAAATAAGAATCTAACCATATAAGGCAATTCTTCAAGTTCACTTTGTACTTTCTAGTGAATTTTCAAAGTATACTTACAGAAGTTGTTTTGAGCAGAATCTACTGCCCTATTTTCAGACCTTCTCGATTAAAAATCCATATATTTTTTATACTCTTCGAAATAAATAACCGTTTATTTTAAACAAAATTGGACTGATATACAATTCCAAGGGTATAAAGTCATTATATAATCATTTTTTATAATTTATGGTGATTTTCTAAACTTACTATCCAGAACTTAAATTTTTAGGCAAACTTCATCAATTTGTATTTTTAACTTGTTCATTAATTCTATTAGCTCACCAAATGCACATATATGCTTGAATCACAAATCACATAACATTAAGGAGTAAATCCTTACCATAGTAACTCCATCACTAGCTCATCACAAGCTAATGTTTGTTCAATAACAAAGTACAAATTAAATTTGCACTCACTTGGTGTCCTTAGCTTACAACCTTCATTAGAAATTCACATTGCATCCTTAAGCTTCTCCTTAGCTTTAGTATTGTTTGATATTGATTTTAGTAATAATAAAATTGAACACCATTTAAAGAACATATACAATTCAATCCACATGTTAGAATCTTACTAACATAGGCACATATTAAAAAGTAAATTCCTAAAAATCTTCCGATTCACATTCGATACAAATTCCATATCACAACATAATTGTTGACATTAACACTTCAAGCAGATCATTCAAGTCCCTTTTTATCTAAATTTATCCAAACTTCACATAATAATTTCACTTAGGTTCCTAACTTTTCCTTATTTGTGATTTGATCCTCAAGTTTTACCAACTTTCCATAATGGCTCAATTTCACATTCTAACATCAATTTCACCACTCTAACATTAAATTTCAGCATAGTATATCAACTATTGAACATTTAAACATTGATCCCATAATTTTCTATAATTACCAAATAGGTCCTCCAACTTTCATAAAATTACAAGTTAGCACAAACGAGTTTCTAAAGCTTGTAGAACCTTCCAAATATCATTTATATTCTTAGGGAAGTTTTTCAAATTTTCCCTATTTATTTCCTTAGGGATGAAAATCATTAGACTTAGGGTTTTAGGATTTTCACTTGATTCAAGCATGAATTCCACCTCTAAACAAGATTTCAAGGCTTTTACAATCAAACCCCTAACTTAATTTCATCAAATCATAATTTCCACCAAAGTTAGGGTTTAGGTCGAATACACATAAAACATATCTAGGTGATTTTAATCCTAAATCAAGCTTGAAAATGATTCCACAACCTCAACAACTTCAAAATCCATCATCAATTCATAAAACCCTAATATGTACATAAACCCTAAAATTTGGGATATTATAATTCAAACAAGATTATCATGAAATAATGGTATCAAATGATAGAGCTCTTCGAATATAACAATTTTCTATTTTATGCTTTAATCCAAAAAACTAAGGAAATTACTTGAAAATAAAAAAAATAAAATTTTCTCTTACCTAGGGTATAAAGGAGCAAGAAATGGAGCTTCAAGAAGGTCATAATTTCATAAAATTTATAGTTAATTTCATGTGTATTTGTCTTTTATTTAGCTTAAATTAATTTAAAATTCATTTAATGGGAAATGACAATTTTACCATTAATGAAACTTGATAATTACATCCATACCAAGCCATATGTTTCTTATCATCTTTAAAAAGTCAAAGATGAAAAATTTATTATGCCCTTTACAACTTTTCCCACGCACTTTTCCAAAAATTTCAATATTTCCATTTTCATCCAATGATCAAATGATCTATATTATTTTCCATCATTTTAAAATGTGGAAATAATATTTCTAAGCTTAATTCAATATAATTCAAATTTCCTTAAAATTTCTATTTGATTCGATTTATCAATTTTTTATCGGATATTAATACTTTATAGTTTTTAACACAAGTTCCGGAAAAAAAATCTGATTCCCAACAAAACATCATTCTTGGGGGTGAACTATTCATTTATGGGGTCAAAGCACCTAAATTTTGGAAATTACACTTTTGGTCCATGAATTTTTTTGAAAATTACCCTTTTGGTCCCTAAACTTTATATTTTAGCCCTAAACTTTCAAAATTTTCATTTTAGTCACTAAACAGAATTTTGGGGTGTTAGATCCGCCATTTTCGAAATCAATTCCCTTACTACGTGTGGCGTCATATTTATTAGAGCTCCTCCACTAGTTGTATCAACCATTTTCATTTCTAAGGGAGAAAGCCCTTCGTAGAAGGATTGAAGAAGCGTTTGCTCAATTAATCCATGTTATGGATAACTTGAAAAAAGCTTTATAAATCTCTCCCAATAGTCTTAGTGTGATTCCCCATCTTTTTATTTAATTCCTAGTATGATTTTCCTTAATTTGCTTGGCTTTGCTATTGGGAAAAAACTGTCAAGAAAAATTTGATTTAAATTAGCCTATGTATTTATTGAATTTGGAGGTAAGTAGAATAACCATTCTTTAGCTAAACCAGATCAAGAAAATGAAAAAACTCTTAATTTAATTTGGAATTCGAAAACTCCTTGTGGTTTCATGCTTGAAAAAACCAAATGGATTCTACAAAGTGTTTTGTGGACATTCACTAGAAAGACAATTAAATGTTAGAAGAAGATGAATCAACCTCGTTTTTACTTAGAACAGAGTTTCACCTTGAGGGAAGGTGATGAAAAGGGGTGCTTGAATAGAAAGGGTGATAAGTGTATAAAAGTGCTATATTTTCTATCCCTTTTCCTCTAATTATTACTATTTTATTGTTTATTGTGGAAAAGTTCTTTTTTGCATCTTAAAGTTGAATGGATAAGCATCACAAAACAAAGGATAAAGCTTAAAAGTTTGGAATTCTACATAGTTTAAAGAGGAAAAGAAGTCTTGGTTGCAAGGAAGTTTGAAGGCAAAGATGAAAAAGAATTAATAGCACTTTTATTCCACTTAAAATTATCTTTCATCAAGAATAAGTGGGACAAATTTACCACCTATAAAGAGGGATCTAAGGTGAAAAGATAAGGCATATTCAGTTTTGGGATCAATTCTCGTATTTTTATCCTTTCTACCCACTTTATGTTTAGATTTTTCTTCATTATGGTCTCCTTAAACATAGCCATGAAATAATTCCATTTGGCTAGGTTTTATGGATTTTGTGGTTGTGAAAACTTTTGGATTTATTTAAGTTCTTGATTGTCCTTTTAATTCAAAGTTTGTTTATTCTTGGTTCTTTAATTAATTTTGAGTAAATTGGGAGAGGATATCAAGACTTTATCTATTTATCTAATATCGGGAGAGTTAAACTCAAGAAATGAATTAACATGGTCCTCATTTGAACGAATATTGGTGAAGATTAATCCATTTTAGGAATAAGATTCAGATTTCAACGGCTAAAAGGAGCACAAGATTGGTTGTTGTTCACCCATGGTTAGCACATGGATGTATCACCAAGGCATGAAAAATTGACCAAATCCTTTGAGTTTGGGATAACAAGAAGGCATTGAAGAACGCACTTCCTGATAACCCAAACTCGTCAAACAGTTGTCACACCGCACTTCCTGATAACCCGGCCTGCTCTCTCACTTGATATCACTCTACTTTTATTTTTGTGCTCATTTATTTTATTTGTTTATTCGCACTGCTACTATTACCAAATTATATCACTCTACTTTTATTTACTTGCTCATTTATTTTTTGTTTATTCACACTCCTACTATTACCAAATTATTTCTTTTTACAATTCAAGAAGTTAGAATACAGAGTAACACCAATCCTTGTAGAGACGATATATTTTATTTACTATAACTTGCGACATGTACACTTGTACCATTTGTGAAGAACTTAAATCACAGAACAAGTTTTTGGCGCCGTTACCAAGGATTGGAAATAACGACTTTGATTTTTATTCCTTCCACCTTAACTATTATTATTAGTAGTACTACTACTATTATTATTATTATTATTATTATTATTATTATTATTTATTTTTAGATTCAAGGGGCTTACAATTTTTGGTTTTACATCTGTGTATGATCAGGTCGAGACCTACATCACCAAAATATCCATTTGAACATGAAATCGAGCGAGCTTTTCATAAAAGAAGGTGTGAGCAACAAGCTGTAATGGAAAAGCAACTTGTTGATCCAAATGGTGACCCTAATACTATCAGCAACGAGATAGCCAAAGCGAGGGGATGAGGATTTTTAGTAGAGTGACATGTTCAAGTAAGTAACAAGCCCATTCGAGAATACTTAGAGGAAGATCTCAATGGTCTCAACCCAGGAGTTGTCACACCTGAAATAGATGTTGTAATGTTCAATATGATCAACATAATTGGTCAATTTGGAGGATCGGCAATAGATGATGGCAGAAAAAATCTCAAATCATTCATGGAAATTTGTAACTCATTCAAGCAACAATGAGTCAATGAGGATGTCCTAAGGCTAAAATTATTCCCCTATTCATTGAGGGATAGGGAAGAATCATGGTTGAACAGTATCCCATCCTGATCTATAGAATCTTGAACAGATTTGTGTCATGATTTCCTTGCTAGATTTAGTTACAAAAATATGACTAATAAATTGTGTAATAACATTACTTCTTTCTGGTAGGTAGATGATGAATCCATGTACAAGGCTTGGGAGTGATATGGGAAGCTTTTACTCAAATGTACCATGCATGGATTCCCAGTATGGACACAACTAACGATGTTCTACAACTCAATTAATACATCGACAAGGATAATGCTAGATGCTTCAACAAATGTCATACTCCTCAACAAGTCACCGGAGGAAGCATTGGAGATTCTGAATAGTCTTTCCAATAATGATTATTAGTTCCCAAATACGAGAAGAGGAGAAGTTAGACGTAATGCCACGATAAATGAGCTTGATTCAATAGACACTCTCTTCACAGTTGGATACCTTAACCAATTTGGTTAAAAATATGCAGCGATTGAACAATCCACAAGAGATTAAGGTAGTAAATTCCTTTAACAAGTTATGTAATGGTAACCATGATTCTTTTAAGTGTCCACAGAACCCAAAATCCATCTTCTATGTTGGAAACTACAACGGGGACAACAACTTGATGTCCAACACGTACACTCCAACTTGGAGAAAGAACTCAAACTTTTCATGGAGTAACCCGAATAATGCTCTCAATCAGAACAATTAGGATACACAAGCATCGGGACTCCATCAGAACATGCCAAGGCAAAAGATGCCATATCAACAATCAACACCATCTGGTTTTTTAGAAAATTCACTCAAATATTTTATGCTAAAAACTTAATCTTATATGGTCGAGAATAGTAGTTTCATGAAAAAATAATGATGCTTTCATTAAAAGGAATGAGATGAGATTGCAAAATCAAGAGGCAACATTGAAATCCTTGGAAACATATGTTAGATAATTTACTCAGAATATGAACAGAAGACCGCTAGGTAGTTTACCCAGTGATACTAAAGTCGCAAAAGGATTAGGCCACGATTAGTGTAAGGTAATTACCACTCAGAGCGGATGAAAGCTAACTGAAACCCCTACAAAGGGAACCCATCCAACAAATCAAATCCCTATACAAGAATAAACATCTATAGAGAAAACCCCAATCGATATTAATAAATAAAAAAAATCCCAAGAAAGTCCAGATACCTTGATAATTCCAGATACAGAGGCAAATCCATCAAATAAATTCCAAACATATGGGAAGAATGCGGAGTTTTGAATTCCACCACCATTTCTTCAGAGGCTGAAAAGACAGAAACAAGAATATCAGTTCAAGAAATTCTTGGACATCTTGGAACAAGTTCACATCAACTTGTTGTTGGTTGAGGCAATCGAGAAAACGCCGAACTATGATAAGTTCCTTAAGGACATAGTCTCTAAGAGAACGGGGCTATGATATTTTAAAACAGATGTTGTGACAGAGAGATACATGGCCATGTTACATAATCGAATGCCACTCAAACTAAAAGATCCAGTAGTTTCACAATAGCAAGTGTAATTGAAAATCACTACGTTGGGAAGGCGTTATGTGATGTTGGAGCAAGCATAAACCTTATGCCTAAATTTGTTTTCCAGAGAATAGGTATTAGGAATACGAGACCTAAGACAGTCATGTTACAGTTTGCAGACATATCTTATATGCATCTAGAGAGAAAAATTGAAGATATACTGGTAAAAGTTGATAAATTTATTTTTCCCGCTGACTTTATTGTTTTGGATTAAGAAGCAGATGAGTTTGCACCTATTATCTTTCGAAGACCATTCCTAGCAACATGAATAACCTTAATTGCTATCGAAAATGGAGAACTCACCATGAGAGTAAATGACCAGTAAGTGAAACTAAATGTGTTCCAAACCTTAAAGCATGTTGATGATCTTGAAGAATACCAATTCATTCATGCCACCACTGAGTTTAATTTTAAAGTAGAGGAGAATTGCCACAACAAATCTATTACTAAACTAAAATAAATTGAAGAACTAGATGATGGAGAGTAAAAAGAAGTAAATTGGATAATAAGTCGATCGAGTAAATATTTTGAAACATTGGACTACTCAGATAAGAAAGGTAAGATTCAAAAACCTTTTATTGAGAAACTGCCTGCTCTATATGCTTTTTTGGGAGCCAATGACATGTTGCCCGTAATTATTTCTTCTAAGTTACAACCAGAATAAGAAAAGAGGTTGATTGATATGTTGGAATCGAATAAAAAGGAAATAGGATGAATAATCTCAGACTTAAAGGGAATAAGTCTGGCAATATGCATGCACAAAATCTTACTAGAGGATGATGCTAAACCCTTAATTGAAGCATAAAAGAGACTTAACCCAGCCATGAAGGAGGATGTGATGAAAGAACTAATCAAGTGGCTTTACGCTGGTATCATATATCCTATGTCTAACAGTACATAGGAAAGCCAGGTACAGTGTGTATCGAAAAAAATGAGGTATAATTGTGGTAAGAAATGAAAACAATGAACTCATTCTAACTAGGATTGTTATTGGTTGGAGGGTTTGTATGGATTATCATAAGTTAAATAAAACTACTAGGAAATATCATTTTCCTTTGCCTTTTATTGACAAATGCTTGATAAATTTGTAGGTAAATCCTTCTATTTTTTCTTGACAGTTAGTCAGGTTACAATCAAATTTCCATAACACCGGATGATTAGTAAAAACCCACATTCACATGCCTATACGAAACATATGCATTTCGAAGGTTGTCGTTTAGATTATGTAATGCTTCGACAACTTTTCAAAGATACATGATGGTCGTCCTCTCTGACATTGTGGAAGATTACCTTGAAATCTTCATGGACGATTTCTCGATTTTTAAAGATATGTTTGACAATTACCTCGGCAATTAGGAGAAATTGTTAGTGCGATGTGAAGAATTCGACCTAGTTTTAAACTGGGAAAAATGTCATTTTGTGGTATATGAAAGAATTTTCCTTGGCCATAAAATATCATCCAAGGGAATTGAAGTAGATAGAGCCAAGGTGGACATAATTGAGAGATTGTCGCCACCTACTTCAGTCAAAGGAATCTGGAGTTTCCTTGGACATGTAGGTTTTTACAGAAGGTTTATTTATATATTTTTTGAGATTGCTAAACCCTTGTATAACTTGCTTGAACAGGATAAATTCTTTGACTTTGATGATTTATGTGCCATGTCATTTGAAACCATAAAGAAGGAACTTGCCCCAGCACCCATTGTTACTCCACCCGACTGGACACTACATTTTGAACCCATCTCTAATGCTAGCGATTTTGCGGTAGGAGACATTTTAGGTCAAAGGAAAGGTAAAATATTTTACATGATTTACTACACTAGTAAAGCTCTTAATACTGGTCAATTAAATTACACCACCACGGAAAAAGTGTTACTAACAGTAGTTTTTGCTTTTGACAAATTTCATTCCTATTTGATTGGGACAAAGGTAATCATCTATACTGATCATTCAACAATTAAGTATTTATTTGCTAAAAAATATGTCATGCCTCGTTTAATTTGTTGGATACTACTTTTACAAGAGTTTGACAATGAAATCAAGGATGGTAAATGATAGAAAGATTAAGTTGTTGATAACTTGTCAAGGTTAGAAGGAAACAATGGAGATGATAGTTCATTGGAAATCCATGGTGTATTCCCCGATGAACAAATGTTAGTTGCCACAACAACACCATGGTATGCCGATCTAGTTAATTTTTTAGTTTGTGGTATTTTACCTCATGGTCTTAACCACCAAGGGAAGAAACAGTTCCGACATATGGCTAAACATTATTATCGGGATGAGCCTCCTTTGTTTAAACAATGTGCAGGTCATGTAATAAGACGATGAGTTCCATAGGTGGAGGAGGAAATATGCTTTGATATTGTCATTCTTCACCTTATGGAGGGCATTTTGGAGGAACGCACACTTCAACTAAAGTTATGCAATCTGGTTTATGTTTTCTAACTCTTTATAAAGATGCCCAAGAATTTCACAAGCAGTGCAATCGTTTTCAACGTACATGTAACATTTCAAGATGGCATGAGATGCCCTTGTAGAATATCCTTGAAGTCGAGTTATTTGATCTGTGGGGTATTGATTTTATGGGCCCCTTCCCATCCTCATTTGTCAATTTATACATCTTAATAGCTGTCTACTATGTATCAAATTAGGTTGAGGCCATTTTAGTTTCTAAAAACAATTCCAAGATCGTGTAGATATTTTTGTGGAAATATATATTCACACTATTTAGGATGCCGAGGGCACCCGTCAGGATGAAGGAAAGCATTTTGATAACAAACTGATTGCTAAGATGTTGCAACGCTTTGGAGTGTCACATAGAATTGCCATGACATATCACCCGTTGACAAATGGACAAGCAAAAATTTCAAACCATGAATTAAAGATTATTCTCGAGAAGGTTGTTAATCCATCTCGGAAGGATTGGTCTCTAAGATGCACTATGGGCTTATCGCAATGCATTCAAGACACCCTTGGCATGTCTCCTTATAGACTTATGTATGGAAAATCTTGCCACCTTCTAGTGGAAATTGAACATAAGGCATTTTGGGCAATCAAGACTGTGAACATGGATTGGGAAAGTACGGGGCAAAACTGTTTACTGGAACTTAACAAGATAGATGAATTATGTTCCTTAGCTTAGGACAATGCAAGGGTTTACAAAGAGAAAATGAAACGTTGGCATTATAAGAAGATATTGTCACGGTAATTTTTGTTAGGGCAATTAGTGCTCCTTTTCAATTCTTTGTTAAAACTTTTTCTAAGAAAACTGAAATCAAGATGGTCCAGGTTGTTCGAAGTAGTAAAACCTTTCTGTTTTATTTGAATTTTATTATAAGAGTCCAAGGAATAAAGGAAGTGGATCCAAAGAAGGAATTTACATTATAAAGGAACTAATGGGCTTACACTATTTAAACTCATTAAAACCCTAACCGCCTAACCCCACACTTTTCATCTAATCACCTTTGTAGCACACCTCACCTAATACAATCAATTGGCTTCTTTCTTTCTTTGCTTCTCTTCTTTGCATGACACCATCTCTATTTTGCCCCCATTCAATTTTTCCCTTTGAACTCAAGAAGTTATTTTGGCTTTCTTGCTTTTCTTCTTTCATCCAAACAAGAACCCATGGCTACTTCAGCTTATTCAAGTTCTTCTAAAGAAACGAGTCATCCATCCCGTTCGATTTGTAACTCTGGCTATTGAAGAACGTTATCATGAAAAATTCATAAGTACAAAGTATGGGAATAATAAGGATTCACCTACGACATTGCCCAGAAGAATTTTGGTCTTGATGTTTCCATTTGGAAGATTATCAAGCATCATAACTGGAAATCTTTTTCCAACAATCAAAACCCAGAAACATTCTGTGGGTAAGAGAATTTTATTCCCATGTCTCTCAGCCTAACAATCCATATATGTATGTGCGTGGCGGGGCAATTCTCATTAATGCATGTACAATTAACAACTTTTATGGGGTATACATTGGGAATGATGATTAGCACACATATTTTGTGGACAACGTCATGACTGACCAATTTCAAACAGTATTCAAAGATCTCAAGATCGAACGAGCTGAGTGGAATCGGGGTGTTTTGAAGGGAACAATAAACCAAACTCTGTTAAAACCTAAGGCTAAATTGTAGAACAACTTCATACAAACCTCTTTAGTGCCCATTATTCATGACACCACGGTTTCTCCTTCTCGACTTTTATTAATCCACTTTATTTTGTAAAAGTGAGTTATCAATATAGGACAGATTATCTATGAAGATATTTTTGTTTGTGGTTAGAAAGATGTTGGAGCACTATTATTTCCGAGCTTAATAACTCGGTTATGCAAGCAACAATAAGTACCCAGAGAAGATACAGACGAAATAATGCCTGAAAAGATGGGGTGGACTCAAGTTCAATATCTGAGAATAAAGGGTGAAGGAATGACCAATGAACCATTATTACCAAAGTAATCTTCTGCTCCAACAATTGCCTGGGCAAGTAAGGATGCCACAGGACAGCCTAAAGCCTTAGTCAGTGAACAAGTTTCGACAACCATGGAATAAATAACAGCACTAATTCGCCCTCTGTCATAGCGATTAGAACAATTTGAAGCATGTTAGTTGTTTTTTATGTAGTACATGAAGGAACATAATACAACCATCATGAAGATCATCTTGGAGAACTATTCTTATAGCAGTATACCCACTCTTGTCCTCCTAGCTAAACTACTTGTCATAACAACTGAAGAAGTCACGGTGACTAATGCACAATGTAAGAATAAAGAACCAGTACTTTAACCTACACAATATCCACCCCTTCAGGGATCTTCCAGTGTAGATGAGCTCATTTCTAGGTTGAAGCAACTACCCCAACATGCACCAATAAAACGTAAAACACTAACTAACGAGTGATTTCTTTCATGAATTTGGTAAATACTTGTGGGCATTTCAGTGAATACTTAATTATCTTGCATGAATTTGTTTAAGTTATATGTGAATTGCTAGAGATGCCCAAATGGCTCTAGCCGATTAGAACACTCAGTTGCTAAAGAAAATTTGGTACGATTAGTGAATACTAAGTAGATATTTGTGAATAACATGAGTGAATGAAAGTCTTCACATTATGACTCTATCTAAAAGGCTAGTGGGTTATTGTCGACAATATCTTACTACTCAAGTAGTCGCAAGTAGTTGTGGTAAGCTGAAGCTCTAGTTAAGCTATTTAGTAATTATTGTGACATCTTTTTCCTTATTAATTAATTTGATAATTCTGATATTCTCTACAAATACCCATGGTAGTTAACCCTCTTGACTAAGAGCACACACAAACACAAGCATCATAAGTTGATTTGAGTTGATTTCTTGTTGTCTTGAGGTTCAAAGATAATTGATAGAAAATCTCTATGGTTTTGAGATAAGAGGTGTAAAGAAAGTGTAAGAGTGATATTGTCTAATTGGTATGAGAAAGTGCATGTGATACACTGCTTGAGGATAAGAAATAGTTTGAGTTTAGGGGTCTGATAAGTGTATAAAAGTGCTATATTTTCTACCCTTTTTAATCTAATTATTTCTAGATCCATTTTATTCTAGTTGCATTGTTGGTGTTTCATGCATAGTTCCATAATTTTCGTCATCACTAAGTTGATCATGCAATTTTATTATTTCTAGTGGAAAAGGTACTTTTGGTTGTGTTATTTTATGCATGTTAAATTTGAATGGATAAACATCACAAAACAAGGGGATAAAGCCTAAAAGTTTGGACTTCCACGTATAGTATAAAGAGGAAAAAAGTCTTGGTTTCAAGGAAGTTTTAAGATAAAGATAAAAGAGAATTAATAGCTCTTTTATTCCACTGAAAATTATCCTTCATCAAGAATCAGTGATACCGATTCACCTCCTATAAAGAGGAATCTAAGGTGCAAAGATAAGGTAGATTCAGTTTTGGGAGCAATTCACGCATTCTTTTCCTTTCTACTCTCTTTATGTTTAGATTTTTATTCATTATGTTATTCTTAAACTTAACTATGAACTAATTCCATTTGGCTAGGGTTGTTCAGATTTTGTGGTTGTGAAAACATTTGGATTTGTTTAAGTTCTTGATTGTCTTTTTAATTCAAAGTTTGTTCATTCTTGGTACTTTAATTAATTTTGGGTGAATTGGGAGAGGATCTTGAGAGTTTATTCATTTATATAATATCAGGAGAGTTAGATTCAATAAATGAATAAGCATGACTTTTATTTTAATGAACGTTGGTGAAGATTAATCTATCTTAGGAATAAGATTCGGAATTCAATGGCTAAAAGGAGTGCAAGATCGATTGTTGTTCATCCATGGTTAACACATGGATGTATCACCAAGGCATGCACAATTGATCAAGTCCTTCGGGTTAAGGATAACAATAAGGCATTGAAGAACGCTCTGCCAAGGTTTGAAGGGAGGAACCTAATTGATACAACAATTGAATCAATTTTAGTTTTTAAGGCAATCGAGTTCCTCATCAATCAATTGCCTAGACTATCCACTAAGTTGTCATATCACACTTCCCAATAACCTGACCCACTTTATCACTTGATATCATTCTACTTTTATTTACTTGCTCATTTATTTTATTTTCTTGTTCATACTCCTACTATTACAAATTTATTTCTTTTTACAGTGCAAGAAGTTAGGATACGGAGTTACACCAATCCCTATGGAGACGATATATTTTCTATACTATAACTTGCGATGTGTACACTTGCACCATCTGTAAAGCACTTAAATCACATAACAGGGGATAGGGCTAACTCATGAATGGTTTGATTGTCCATCAGTTCTGGTATCATGCAATCGGCGTTAAGCGAGATGTAAGTGACGTGATCGATTTGAAGTGAGGCATCAGGTATTGCGTGCGATTCAATGGGAGTGTCATGCAATTCAGATGCATTTGATTGCTTTAATTCCTTGTGGGAGGTGGCGTTAGATTCTTAGAAATTTAATTTCTCTTTTCGCCTTCTTCTTTTATCTCGAAGAATTTATCTGTGAATTCTTCTAGCTTTTATTTTGATCTCCAAGTCAAATTCTTCTAATTTACCTGGTCATAAAATAAAAAACAATTTAATAAGAAATTTGTCATATTTCCCGACAATAATGCTAATTTGGCAATGCTTCGTTTTACTTGCTTAATAAAATAGTCTTAATCTCAAATAAAATAAAAATAAAGAATAGTATAGAGAGTAAGGATCGATCCACAATGAGTATCGTAATTGCTAATAAATTGATTCTTGCTTCTATATTGGGCATTATTTGTAAAGAAAAATAAAAAGGGGTTTATCTAGATTGAAAATAAAGAAAATAAAATTGAAAAGAAGCAAGGTTGAATTATAATTCTAATTATAAAAATCGGCCTTCGACTTTTGCTTTGCCTTAAATTCCATGGATCATCGAAATAGATTTTTCACTTTAAATTCATGATGGTTATAGTCTATAGGGCCCAACCCCTTTCTCTCTCAATTAAACCGACAATACAAAACAATCTTTGACTGTAAGTCCTTATGTAGACTAATCGCGACAATCATTATTAGCGCTACTCTATATTAAAGCTTTGGGAAACCCAACTCGGATAGTGTCTCGCTGTGAATCGAATATGATATTACTTCCCAATAGCGGACCACCGCTAAGTGTGTTTCGAGGAAGTCGAATGTGGTACAATCCGATCCTTTCTCCCAACTGTTAATCGAAAAAACTAACAAGCCAACAAGCGTTTTTTATTTGAAAGCATTTTGATTATAAAAGGATGGTCGATTACCAATCATTTATTTAAGAAAACTAAAAATGTAACTTGAAGGGTATATGTGCTTTTCAATTCTCATTATCGAAATTGAGTTATCGCTTCAGCCTTTAGCTATGAAAAGCTTAGCTAAGTATGATAGAAATCACACTTAATATATTAAAAGAAAAGTAAAATAAAAACTTGAAACTAAAAACTAAAGAAAAAAGTAAAAACTGTTATATAAAAAAAGAGCAAAGAAAAATAAGAGAATTCTAGATATGAATGATCATTTGAGGCTTAACCCAATAGGGTATTTACAGTCCTCAAAAACCCTAAAATCCTTATAGATAGTTCCTAATAAATTGTAAAGATAATTCCTAATAAGTTGCAAAATATAGTTCCCTTAATTGTTTGAAATAAATCCCAAAAACAAAGATAAATCCTAAATTCACGTATGGATTTGCGACTGAGTCTTTTGCTTGTAGAAAAATGTTGATTGGATCTTCTAGAAGATGTTGACTCATCACCACGTTAGCAAAATCATGCCCACTGGTCTAGCCATGATTCTAGAAAAATAAAAAAAAAACTTGTAGAATTCATCATCTTTAGCATAGTTTCTATAATCTAATGCACTGCACAGAAAATAATAGAAATGCCCAACTTAGCAACATATACCGACAAATAAAGGAATAATTGAAAATTAAATAATAAAAAATTAATTACTCATCAATATTGATATCACATATGAGATATCGAATGTGTTTTCAGTTATCTCAATAGTTCATATGGCTTCAGTAGGCGTAAAAGCAAGCATTCGTAGATGGTGTCAAGTGAGCTAGGTAGGAAAAGTGTTCATGTAGGAATCCAAGAGCAAGGATGCAAGTGTGTAGTTGGTGGAACTTAGTGGAATAGACCAGAGTGACCTTAGATATTATTTGAGGACTCGGTTCAGAATTAGTACCCGACTTAAGGAAAATTGTTAGCACAAGTGTTGCTTGACCTCAGGATTGTGGGTCAAAAGATGGGAGAATGAGTGGTTGTTCTTAACTGAGTTGAAGGTCAACTCTAAGAGAATTTCAAGACATAGAATCTTCCACCCTTGTATGTGTTCTCTAGAGGAATATCTGTGTGGGTTGTCAAGCTAAATATGAGATTAAAATGACATTTTATGCCACTATTTTTAAGGGCTTGTGTCATCGACCCATAGAGAGTTAGTACTCATAAGTTTAGCATTGGAGATGAGGATCTTTGCAAGAGTGTTAGCAATCCAAAGTCACCTAGCTAGAAGTATCTAAATGTATCTTAGTTAGTGCCAAGGAACTTTAGATGCCTCAAGTGCTTGCGAGGTGTAAGTTAGCATGGTGTGTGTTCTGATTCTAGAATTCCACCCTAAGTATTAAGGGAACTATAGGTAAGATATCTAGTTATGAGTCTCGAGCTACAAAGAACCCTATAGTTTCATCAGTGTGTATTTGTGTGTGAATAGTAAGTGAATTAGTTAAGTGAACTAAGCCTCATTAGTGATATGTTCATGTTGGTATATGAGCATGAGTCATATACAACACACAACAGCAGGCAGCGTTGTGTAGTATTATAGATTTTTATACTTTAGACTAAAAGACATCAAGTGTGTTAAGCGTCGTTTGACTAGAGTTAGTCATCAGCAGGTAGCTCAATGGAGGTTAGTGATAGTAAGTGTAAGATATATTTGAATCTTTAAGTCATAGTGTGGTTGCGAGTGATCTTCTCCTAGTGAAGTATGCTCTCTTGGAAAGCCAGATGTTGTTTGTTTTACTAGATGAGTGATTGATTTTTAGTTGTGGGTACTTTAGATAAATAACAAGATGAGTAAAGCGTATGTAAACTGCTATGCAAGTGAGAAGCCGTCTTGGGCATAGATGAGTATTAAATCAAAGTTTCACAGTAGAAGCTTGGAGATCGACATTATGAAGTCTAGCTATGTAATCATATCTTCAATACTTGGTATCGAAAGAGTTTGGAAAGTGTCGCAAGATCGCAAAATTTCCTATGTTTAGTAGATAAAAAAGGTTATCTAGTTGTGTACTAAGATAACTCAATTGAGTAAGGTTATCCAGAGAAGAATTTAGTGATACAAATGTGTTGTGGAGTGGTGTTCTTCTTGCGAAATGTTCTAAGTAATCGGTGTTAGGACAACCATAGTAAAAATCAATAGTTTTGTGCTTCACGAAAGTTGTTGTTTAAGGTTCGACGCAATTAGTACCTTATGGGAAAAAATAATCATAGATTAGTTGGGAGTTTTAGAGTTGCAAGTCAAGTTACAAGAACTTTTTCTCTCGAGATCAGATTAATATGAGTTTAAGAACATCGAGGTTTTTAAGTGGATAACCTAAGGATGTGTCATTATTTAGATTGAGTAAATTTCAATGATGAAGTTTCTTTTAAAGAGGGGAGAGTTGTAACACCCTAAAGTTTGGGCTAGTAGTTTCGGGTTTACCCTAGAGGTAACTAAACCCCGTAAATTTTATAATTTAAGTCATTGGTCTTAATTGGGTTAAGATATGGCCTAATTAGTTTGCAAAAGGAGATTTTTAATTAGTATATAAATGAAAAAGAACCAAAAGTGTGATTTTTCCATTTTCAAAAGATGAGCCTTCATATTATTTTATTTTCTTCTCCTTCCCATTTTCTCTCATTTTCCTTCTTCTTCCTCTTCAAAAGGACAAGATAAACGAAAAGAGACCAAGAAGACATTCCTAGTGGGTTACCACCTATTAGAGGAATAAAGCATCAAATTGATTTCATTCCCAGTGCAACCATTCCAAACCGACCAGTATATAGAAGCAATATTGAAGAAGCTGAAGAACTTCAAAGATAAGTTGAAGAATTGATGGACAAGGGATATATACGAGAAAGCTTAAGTTCATGTGATGCTTCGGTGTTACTTGTACTCAAAAAGGATGGTTCATGGAGAATGTGTGTAGACTGTTGTGCTATTAATCAAATTACCATCAAATAATGACATCCTATACCAAGACTTGATGATATGTTAGATGAATTGAGTGGAGCCACTATGTTCTCCAAGATTGATCTAAAGAGTGGATATCATCAAATCAGAATGCGAGAAGGAGATGAATGAAAGACTGCATTTAAGACAAAGCAAGGCTTATACGAATGGATGGCGATGCCTTTTGGTTTATCCAATGCTCCTAGCACCTTCATGAGGTTAATAAATCATGTACTCCGGCCATTCATCGGTAAGTTTTGTGTGGTTTATTTTGATGATATTCTGATTTATAGTTATAACTTGGAAGCACATGTGCAACATTTGAGGGATGTTCTTGAAACCCTTCAAAAGGAAAAACTCTATGCTAATATGAAGAAATATGTCCTTTGCACTAACAGTTCATCCTTCTTAGGCTTTATTGTAAGTTCACAGGGTCTTGAAGTTGACCCTGAAAAGATTAATTCCATTTAAGAGTGGCCAACGCCCACTTCAATCAGTCAAGTTAGAAGTTTTCATGGTTTTGCCAGTTTTATAGGAGGTTTGTGCCTAATTTCAGTTCTATTTCCGCCCCCTTAACAGGGATCTTTAAAAAGAATTATGTATTTTCATGGGGCAAAGAACAAGAAGATGCCTTCAATGAAATGAAAGGTTATTTAACAAAGGCACCTTTACTTGCACTACCTAACTTTGATAAGACTTTTGAAGTGGAATGTGATGCTTCTAGAATTAGAATTGGGGTTGTTTTGACTCAAGAAGGACGATCAATTGCATACTTTAGTGAAAAATTGAACGGTGCTTTGCTAAATTATCCAACTTATAACAAAAAGATGTATTATCTCATAAGGGCACTTGAAGTTTGGCAGCATTATCTTTTACCAAAGACCGACCATGAAGCGTTAAAGCATATCAAAGGACAACACATGTTGAACAAGCGTCTGGCCAAATGGGTAGAGTTTTTGGAGTCATTTCCATACGTTATTCATTACAGGAAAGGTAAAGACAACATTGTAGTCGATGTTCTCTAAAGAAGGTATGTACTCCTTAGCACTCTTGATTCAAAGTTAATTGGTTTTTTATATATTAAAGACTGTTAGGCTACTGGCCATGACTTTGAAGAAAAGCATAAGGCTTGTGAAAAAGGTTCATATGAAAAGTTTTATAGGAACGAAGGGTATCTATTCAAAGAATGGCATCTATGCATTCCTCAAGTGTCCCTTCGAGAAGTACTTGTTCGAGAAGCACATGAAGGAGGTCTCATGGGTCATTTTGGAGTAAGCAAAACCTTGGAAATTTTGAAGCAACACCTATATTGGCCTAAAATGAAAAGGGATGTTGAAAGAGTATGTGAAAGATGTATTACTTACAAAAAGGCTAAATCAAAGGTTATGCCTCATGGTCTTTATATGCCTAAAGGAACTATCACTCGTGGAAAGGCAAAATAATTCAGGGAAGTACTTTCTCATAAGTGTATTCATGCTTTTAAACTTTTTAATGAGAAAGAACCATTAGATAATATGTTGTTTAATATATTACATGTTGATTATTAAATAACTTATAGTACACATCTTTACCTGATACACATTAATATAGTTCATATACTTAACTTATTCTTTATGTTATGTGTGTAGGTACTTTCATCCACAACTTTAGAGCTATCTTAGAGCTAAATGGTGAAAGTAACAATAAGGAAACTTATATGAGGATGTTTAGTAGAGCATAAGGAACTCTTGGTGACAAGTTTTTTGGAGACCCGTGAGCTCATAGGTTGATTGAACTGAAGATTTGAGCTACAACAGGACTTCAATTCAGCTGGAAAGTTGCACCATCATCATCACCACTTAGGACACTTCAAATATGTCCTAAGTCAATTTTTGTGAAATCGTACCTTTTCGTGAATAGTTGTCGGCTCAAGAGGTACCTTTTCACAAGGAGCTACCATAAAGTTCATCATGCTACAACTCACCTATGACCAGCTCACCTCCAGCTCATTCACCCTAGAACTAGCTCAAACATGAAAGGTTACCTTCCAACAATTGTGACTTTTCATGAATGATGCTACCCATAAAGATGCCCTTTCATCAAGGTGCATGTTGGTGAAGAGTTTACATCCATTGGAGGCCTAAATCATGAAGAGAAATAAGATAAGAACCATGGCTATTTGGCCACCACCCACATGCCTTGCACATGGAGACTTTGGCACCAACTTGGGGAGACACAACACAATTCGGCCAAGGAAGGTAACTTTGGCACCAAGATGAACAGGCATGTACCATTCAGGTAAGGAAGATGAATATTCATCCTAGCTGAATAATCATGACCCCTTTGAAGAGGTAGTTGAACCATCATCAAGCCGAGGGACTTCTCTTTTCATTTTAAAGCATTATGTACTTTCATAAAGAATCATGTACTTGTTGAAACATTATGTGACTATTCGGCCAAGCCCTCTCATTTCCTATAAATTGAGAGGCTTTCTATCATTTGTACTCATCTCATTTCATAATATAAACAAACCTTTGTGAGTTAAATCTCTCTTCAAAGTTCTTTGAGAACTTTATCGATTAAGCAAGTATATTTCTTATACTTGTGGCGTCATTCCTTTCACCTTGATTCCTAAATTCCTAGATTTCATATCTAGTGTGTTGAAGACACTATTACCACCCCTCAAGCAAGTTTATGAAGACCCGGGTTGTGCTCTTCAGCATTGCTTCTTCTTTGGTGTGTTTGAGATACAACATCATTACCATCTTCCATACAAGATCAACACCATCAATCATCTTCCATCAAGACCACCAAAAACTTCATTATAATTCCGCAACCATCTCTTTTCTAACTTCATTATAATTCCGCAACCATCTCTTTTCTTACTTTTTATTCCATTAATTATTTACTTATCCATTTCTTATTCCATTAGTAATACAATTTTTTATAATCTTTGTTGCAACCATAATTATAACTCAAGGACATTAGTACTTGTCATTCCTAGATCGGGATAACAATAAGCCTATCTATTCACTTCCATTTAAGAGTGTAGATTTGGCTTACATCACGAAGTAGCCATATTAGGCAAAATACTTTAGAGTATTTTTAATCAAACATGTATTGAGTAATTGTGAACGAACAAAATAGCAGTAAGTGAGGGAGTGATCTTACCTACTTGTGTTTTATTTGATAATAATGACAAAATAACCATGTTATAATAATGATATATGTGTGATAACCATAAAACCTTACGAGGTATGATTCCATAAGACTTATGTCTTTATTTGCCACTTCGAAAACTACGAGGACACCCGTGTGATAACTCTCCAAAAGAGTTATCCTTAGGATCATTTTCACCTAAGTTTAGTTTGAACTTGAGTATTTTTAGGAGCATTTTAGGACCATATTTGTTTACTTTTTGCATTTTTTGTTTAATGAGAGTTGAGTGGGTTATCTAGGGGTGAATTGGAATTTTATTACCGTAAAACCATCAAATTGATGTTGTAGTACTAGTTAAAGTTGTAGGAGATGAGGATTGGATATTGCAGCAACTAATGAGTTATCAGGTGATTAGGAGAACCTTCTAGATTCATTTGGCTGGAAAACACCCGAGATGTGGAGGTATCAAATTGGAGGATGAAAATTTTTCAAGTTTTTGGTGTCGTTGTTGGAGAGCATCGATTTTGCATTAGAGTTTATTATTATTTACTTATTTGTTTATTTTCTTTTTATTGGTACTTATCTTTACTATATTAATTAGTTTATGACCCGAAGTGACAACGAACTAAAGCCTTTTGATCCAAAAATAAATTGAACATTTAGATGCCATAGAAGAGAAGTTGTGAGACATCAAGAAAATATGAATGTTAGAAATGCTAACAATGCTCTACCTCCGATAAAATATAAAGATGATGCTAAATTACCAATTGGTAATGGAGCTGGACAGTGACAATTTTATAATATGGATGATCGATATTAATCTATTAGAAGGAAAATAATGCCAACACTCAATGATCTATATCCTGGCATATTGCGACCAGTAATTCATGCTGCCAATTTTGAATTGAAGCCAGTCATGTTTCAAATGCTACAGTTCATGGGACAATATATGGGTCATTTGCTGAAGATCCTTGAGCACATTTGAGGACATTTAAGGAGGTTTATGATTCATTTGTTAGTAAGGAGTCCATGAAGAAGCACTAAAGCTAAAGTTGTTTCCTTACTCGATAAGAGATAAAGCTAGAGCGTGGTTGAATTCGTTGCTACCTAGTTTTATAGCATATTGGAATGAGTTGGCACAAAAGTTCTTGCAGTGATTCGACACGCAAAACATGAATACAGAGCTGAAAAATGACTTCACATCCTTCAAGCAACTTGAGGAAGAAAACTTGTATAAAGCATGGGAGAGATTCAAGGATTTGCTACGGAAGTGTCCGATGCATGGGTTTCCACATAGGACTCAAATGGAGATGTTTTACAATGGGTTGAACATATACACTCATATGGTAGTTGATGCTTCAACAAATAGAGCTTTGATAGATAAAACATATAATGAAGCCTTTGATATTCTAAAGTGGATATCCACTAATGATTGTCATTACCCTAGTACGAGAAATATGTTTGGCCGACGCAATGATGTAGTAGTAAATTCTAAAACTTTCAACTCTATTACATCTTAAATTTCAGCGTTAACGAACATGGTGGAGAAGTTACAAAAACCAGGGGGAATGTAAAAAGTCAAGGATGCATCTATCATTACTTGTGTTCATTGTGGAGATAATCACAACTTTGATGAATACCCTCAAAATCATGAATCTATCTTTTATGTGCGGTATCAGAGGGATGACAATACTTTTGGCAACATATGCAATGCTAATTTTTGGAATCATCCAAATCTTTCTTGGAGAAGTTAGAACATTGCTAATCTGTAGCAGTAGTATTATCACTCACAACATTATAATCAGTAGCAATATTCAACACAACCTATTAAGGCAAACTTATCAAGGACAATCTTCAACACAACCTTCCATTTTATAGTCTTTTGAAGCCTTGATGAAAGAGTACATGGTGAGTAAATCAGCGTCATTAAGGGATTTAGAGAATCAAATGGGCAAAATGGTTAATGCTCTAAATAATTATTTGCAATGAACACTCTCTAGCGATATTGAAAATCCCAAGTAGAAAGGAAAATATCATTGCAAGACTATTACTACAAGGAGAGAAATTCATATTTGGGAGTCGGTTGAAGAGCTTAGGAAGAATGATGCAAAGGTTACCCAACATGGTAACAGAAAAAGCAAAGAAGTTGAGTTAGAGCCAATTGTGGATCATATCACAGCAAAAGATACATGACATGGTAGTAATTCAAATTCATTGCCGATAGCAATACCTGCAACAGCTGACACACCACCAACTTCAATGCCGTAACAAAAACAACCGAAGATGCCTCCACTATTTCCTTAGCACTTTAAAAAGACAAAAAGAATATCAACAATATAAAGGTTTCGTTGATGTCATTCAACAACTCACAATTAACATTATGTTTATTGATGCATTAGAGCAAAACCCAAACTACATCAAACTCATGAGGGAAGTTCTTTCGAAGAAGAGGACACTTGGAGAATTTGAGACTGTCGCTCTTACCGAAGGATGTAGTGCTATGTCTACTAGTCAATTTCTACCAAATCTTAAAGACCCAGGGAGTTTTACTATTCCTTCAATATTGATGATAAATTTGAAGGGAAAACATTATGTGACTTGGTTGCAAGCATCAATCTAATGTCGTTGTCAATATTTAGGAAATTTGGGAATGACTAAGCAAGACCCACTATAATCACATTACAAATTGTTGATCACTCTACTGTGCATCCTAGTAGAACCATAGAAAATATACTTGTGAGAGGGGACAAGTTCATTTTTCCTACTGACTTTATCATTTTGGATTATGAAGCTGATAAAGATGTTCCTATCATCCTTGGCTGCCCATTCCTTACTACTGGCCGAACCTTAATTGATGTTGAAAGGGGGAATTCACCATGCATTTAAATGATGATCATATAAATTTTAATGTTTTAAATGATGTTTGTTACATGAATGATAGTGTTGATTGTTTCTCACTTGATGTTATAGATATTTTTGTGCAACAGGATTAAAAAAAAATATTGTAGTACAGATGTTGCTACCAGCTATGTGGTGGCAATTAAAGAATTATTTGATGACAGATAAGTTGAATGTTGTGGCAATTACATGTAAGATACTAAACCTCAATAAATGCCTGATCATATTATTCAAGCTCCAAAGACATCCATTGAGGACCCATCCGTCCTCGATTTGAAACCTCTGCCAGAGCATCTTAAGTATGTGTACCTTGGAAAAAATGGAACACTGGCAGTCATTATGGCAACACAACTTACATCATCGTAGGAAGCTAAGATGATCGATGTGCTGAAGCACCACAAGAGAGTTATTTCCTAGAGCATCATTGATGTAAAGGGCATGAGTCCAACATTTTGCATGCATAAGATTTTTTTTGAAAGACCCTAATAGTAGTTTGATTGAATATTAATGAAGGCTAAATCCAATCATGAAAAAAGTGGTAAGAAATGAGATTATTAAATGGTTGGATGTTGGAATGATATACCCAATTCTGGAAAACAATTGGGTTAGCCTTATACAATGTGTTCCAAAGAAATGAGAGATTATTGTGGTGACAAATGATAAAAATGAATTAGTGCCGACAAGGACCACTACTGGGTGAAGGATATGCATTGTAACACCTATTTCCCATATACATCCCCGTATACGAATCACATATGTCACATGACATTTAAAACATTTTAGTACTTGAAAACTAACAAAATTTTGTTTCTTTAAAAATACAATTTAATAATATAGTTTATAAACTTTCTTCAAATATATATATATATATATATATATATATATATATAATAACGTTTAAAATCCATTAAATAGTAGTTTAAGTTCGAATATAATATAATACTACAACCAAGTACCAAGTATCTTATCAGAGCATCACAACATATCTAAGTACATGCCAACTAGTAATATCAAAATAAACATCTACAGATGTCATACTGTTATTGAAGAGGTAATCCTTGATAGATGATATCAGTTGCACTCCTCACTCCGATTCTTACACTAAACCTACGCATAAAAATCATCACACGCTAAGTATTCACTTAGTGAAACATAAAACAAATAAAGCACTTAAGAAAAACATGAGTAAACCATTATAAGATCAAAATATGATTTATCGTATAAAATACATAAATGCATAAAAACTGACTTGATAAGCCAAGTTTCCAACAAATAACCTGCGAAAAAATATTTAGTATGCCCAACATACCTATCAATCGATATATTCAAAAGTATTCATTCATAGACCAATGTAAGTCAAATAAGAATGCAAGGTACATGAGTTGCACATAGATGCTAAACAAAAGTATAGGTAATATAATAACAACGACACTATTCTAATATATCGAAATAGTAATTCACAAACTTATTATGAATATTGTGCATGCATACATAGTAAAAAAAAGTACACAAAGGTATTAATACGAAAATGCAACATATGCATTAAACAAAATAGATCGATAACCATTACACTCCAAGTATGTCAAAATTTACCTATAACTCTCAATGCACATACAATAGGCCTTTAAATCAAATTCACATATTAAACATTTATTCTGAAACATCGATAGCTATTAAAATAATATAAAAACTCATCCATCTATTTTAGGCCAGTTCATACCCTAAAATTTATTCATAAAAATCATTTCCATAAACTTTATGAAAATATTTCAAAATAAAGGAAAACATGCTTTTATAAAAACATTCGAGGTTGACTTATCGCATGTAATCCTCATATCATATAAGTACATAATAAATGCACTCACCTGGTATGCCTCACTATTATGCCTTACTATCGAAATCTGATTGCTCTTGAACTTTTTCCTTGTCTTTCGTTTTGCTCATATCATGAGTTCGATCACGATCTACACGAGCATCTATACAGAACATAATCAAATATATAATACATGTTAATATTCTTACTAATATTTCATACATAATATTACTCAAAAAGTACTATTATTTTTGAATTCCTCCAAAATTCATCTTAACTTTTCCTTTTTATTCATATTAGGCTCTTGTCATTAATTCTTCAATTCAAGCCCAATAAGCCCAATAATTTCCATGATTAAACTTTCAGCCCAAATAACTCAATAATGCCATATTTATAATTTAATCCACTAACTTTCTCAATGTTTATCATTTAGCACTCAAACTTCGTCAATTTTCCAAAATGGCTAAACTTCACATTCTAACTTCAATTTCAGTCCCAAAATAGTAATTTTCAGCATTGTACAACAATTATTGAACAATTATACAACAACCCATAATATTTTTATAATTACAGATTTGTTCCCCCAACTTTAAAAAAAATACAGATTGGCCCAAAAAAATTTAAGGCTTGTAGAACATTTCTAATATAATTTCTAAGCCACATGAAATTTTTCAAAATTTTTACCCATCATCTTCCTCAAGGTCAAATGGTTTATGTATCCAATACTATACATTTTCATGATTTTACTCTATTTTGATTCGATTCAAGCATGAAATCAACCTTGATTTAACCTTATACAATCTATACAGTCAAAGCCCTAATCAAATTTCATCATAACATAAACTTCCTCCAAGATTTGGATTAGGCCAAAATTACCCATAGCTTATATAGGCGTGTATAGTTTATTTTAACCATAAATCATGCTTGTCATTGATTCTACAACCTCAAAAATATCAAAATCCTTCATCAATTTCATACACCCTAATATGGACATAAACCCTAGAATTTGGGATCTTTGAACACAAA
This sequence comes from Hibiscus syriacus, assembly GCF_006381635.1. NCBI lineage: Eukaryota > Viridiplantae > Streptophyta > Magnoliopsida > Malvales > Malvaceae > Hibiscus > Hibiscus syriacus. The sequence goes on along the minus strand of NW_024062326.1, from coordinate 320,431 downwards.
CAAAATTAGCAAGCAATAAAGGTACCAAGTGATAGCTTTTTTTGAATAGAACAATTTTCTATTTCACGACATGATCCAAAATAAAAAGGTAATTACTCAAAAATGAAAAATAAATTTCTCTTACCTAGGTCATGGGGAGCACGAAATGGAGCTGAAAATGGCCTAAGTTTCATGAAATTTTCATGTAATTTCATGTTAATTTAACCTTTATTTAAGCTAAAATATTCATTTAATGAGAAATGTCAAATTTTCCATTAATGGAACTTTATATTTACTATAATACCATGCCACATAACCTTATCATCTTTCCAAAGTAAAAGATGAACAAAATATTTTACCCTTTTCCAATTTTACCAAGCAACTTTCTAAAAATTGTAATCTTGCCACTTTAATCCAACGATCCAAATTCAACATGGAAATAAGTTCTCAAATCCAATGGTCCATATTATATTCCATCATTTTAACATGTGGAAATAATATTTTTAAGCCTAATTTATAATCTTTCAAATTTTCCCGAAATTTCTATTCGATCCGATTTATCGATTTCTTACCAGACTTTAACATTTTATAGTTTTCAACATAAATTCCAAATCAAAAATATGATTTCAATAAAATCCCACTCTCAAAAGTAAACTATATATTTATGGAATAAAAAATATTTTAAGGAAAATTACCACTTAGGCCCTTAAACTTTTCCCTAAATTTATACTTTGGTCTCTAAACTTTCAAAACGTACATTTCGGTCACTAACCAAAATTTTGGGTATTAAATCTCTCTCCCCTTAAGAAAAAATCATCCTTGAATTTTAGTACGTACCTGATGTAATACCCTAAATATCGGGTTGGTGACCATAATGAAATGATTTAAAAATTAGGAGAATTAAATTGAATAAACGCTAAAGTACAAGAAATGAATTGGGAAATTTGTGTTTAAGATTATTTAGTAAGAATGGAAGAATGGAAGGGCAATTTAGTATTTTAGAATGAATGAATTTAATATTCATTTTATGGGGATATTTAATAAGGTTGGAAAGGGGAAAATGGTAAAAAACTGGCAATTAGGTTCTCTTCTCCTTCTTCTCATTGTCCCCGTTCTCCCCATAGCCAAAGGTAAGATTTCTTCAAGTTGGTTTTTCCTTTAGTTTATGGGCTGGTTTTGAAACCATAAGTGATATAGAGGCTTAAGGAAAGTTCAAGGATGATTAAAACTATGTGATCAGTGAATTATTTGAGATTTAAGAAAATGTTTTTTGAGTGATATGATGAAATATGAGTTTTTATTAAGGTTTACAACTCAATTTGACTTGTCAAATAAGTAAATGAGAGATTAGAAGAATTGGATGTGATTAAAAGCATGTATGAAAAAGTAGTGTGATTCATGGGTTGGAGTGTTCTTTAGAGATTTTAGATGTTATAAGAAGATTAATGAAGGAAAGTTAGTTGGGTTTAGTGATGATGAGTTTAAGGTTATGTTTGGTGATAAAATTAAGAGATTTAGATGAAAATGTGGTGAAAATCAAAGTGGAATATGTAAAATCTGGGTAAGGGTATTGGTACTGGAAGAACAATATCGATACTATATGTTCAAATTTGAGGAATGAGGATTAATACGATGAACATTATCGATATTGATGCAAGTAGTATCAATACTGAAGTGGGGTATTGGTATTAAGAGGAAAGCATCGATACCATTATTGAAAAATGGATTCCAGAATTCTAAAATGGTATCGATACTGAAGGGAGTATCGGTACCATAGTATAGAAGTATATATACCATAGTAGGGGTATCGATACTATTGAGCTTGGAATTTTTAGATATGATGCAATTTTAATAGAAATTGAAAATAATAGTACTTTTGAGTATTATTAAAAGTATAAATGTTAGAGAGTATACAAATATTTGTATGGTTTGTGTAATTAATGGATACTTGTGTAAATCGTAACCAAGCTCCAAAGTCAACCAAGAAAAAGGACAATGATAAAGTTGTCGAATAGTCGAACATCATTACAACATACTAATGAGTCATATAAGGTGAGTGCATTTATTGTACTTCTATGAAATGAGGGAGACTTACGATGAGTAAACCTCAAATGTTTTGATAAAGAAAGTTTTACAGTACTTTGATATGTTTTCATAATGTGTATGGAAATGATATTACGAATAAATTTTAGAGTATAAACTGCTCTAAAATGAATAGATGAACATTGATGTTGTTCAATGGTTATCGATATTGTAGAAATAAATGTATAAATCTGTTAATTTGACTTAAAAGCCCATTGTATCTGCATTGAGAATCATAGGTGCCTTTCACATACTTCGTGTATAATGGTGTCGATCGATTTTCTTTAATACATAATGGTACATTTTCGTATCAGTATTGTGTGCTTTTAGCACTATATGTGCAATCATGGTATTCATAATGAGTTTGTGAATTACCATTTCGATATACAATTATGTATATAAGTTATCGATTGATTTTGTTTAATGCATAATGGTGCATTTTCGACACTAAATGTGCAACCAATGGTATTTATAATATGTTTATGAATGACCATTTCGACACTATATGTGCAATCCATAGAATTCATAATAAGTTTGTGAATTTCCATTTCGGCACTTCGGTGCAATGCATGTACCTTGTATTCTCATTTGAGATACGTTGGGAAAAATAAAGAATAATTGGAAAAAATACTAATAGGCATGATGGGCATACTAAAATGATTTCGATGACAATGAGAATGAAACTTGGGTTACTATAATAGTTTTAATTATTCTTATGAATTATACGATTTAGTTCGTATTTTGATAGTCATGATATCCTTGTGTATGAATTTCACTTCACTTATATTTTTATTCCACACTAAGTAAATACTTAACGTGTGTTGATTCACGCGTATGTATTAGCAAAGACTAACTGGGTAAGGTAAGGAGTGCAACAGAGATCATCAATCCAAGGTTGACTCATCAGTAACTGTAGGACAATTAGGTATAGTTTTGATAATTAGATGGCATGTATTGGATTTATAAAAATGCTCTGGAATTTATTTGTCTTACGGTTATTATAATATGTTATAACCTTAATATTTTTTTTATTTACTGAAAGGTAACAAGCTTTTATTTTTATTACACTTGAATGTTTCATAAATGGAACAAAATTTTATTGGTTTATGAATAAAGAAATGTTTTTAAAAGTCACGTGACACATGTAACTTGTGTACGGAAATGTATATGGGGAATGAGTGTTACACTTAAAGTGATGAGGTACGGATATTGTACGTTCATGTCCTCTTCTCTTTCCCCAGTAGCTTACTGGACTTTATGATTCTGCCAAAGAAGTTTGACCAAAGGAATCATCTTGTTCTGTAATTCTTTGACTTCTTAAGAAAGAATCTCAATCGGTTCATCTTAATAGGTCAAATCTAGTCGAATCTCTATTTCCTCTGGGGTATTAATATGCGACGGATCTGATCGATACTTCCTGAGCATCAACACATGAAAAAACATTATGGATCTTATCCATTTCAGGAGGCAATACTAACTGATATACCACTAGTCTAACACTTTTCAAAATCATATAAGGTTGGACTCAACTTTCCTTTGTGTCCAAACCATAACAATTTCTTCCAAAGCGATACCTTGAGAAATATTTTTGTTAGAGTATGCCCAAAGACCAATCATATGATGATTGTAATAATACATTTATTTATCAATTTAATTGAAAAAGGCATTGCCATTATTATTTTCAGTTATATGTTTGTGTTTAACATAAACTGAAAGATAAGAAAGTCCATATAATAACATTAATATTATTAAAAGATCCGTACTCAAGTATTATTATGGGCATGGACAATAATAATACGCTTAAGACTAACCTGCTATTAATCGATGACAATGAGTTGTCATTGACATAAAGATGTCAGAATTGATACATGATTATATTGTTAGACAACAATGTATTGGATTGACCCACTATGAGCATATGTCATGGATTATTATGTAACGATCATAACATTGCTTATGATGATGACTATATGTGTAATCCTCAGACTTAAGATCAATGTTATCACAACATATATTATTGTATATTTTGATACAGTTAAACATGCTCCGTAACTGGTTGCACTATAAAGATTATTATTGAATATATCTCGATATATGTAGTGGGGTGTGTATGATTAAGATAGGATTTGTCCATCTTACATAATAGGAAATACATCACAGGCCACTTGATTGAGTGAGAGTAGAAATACATGTCCATGCTCGAATAAGTTGATATGAGGTATCAAAAATTATTCGTTAATTATAGTCTACTCTAGATATCAAGAAATAATAGATGGGCTATACAAGTGTGGATATTCCAAGATTTGTGCCAATTCTAGATTTAAAGGACAAAAGGATGCAATTCATAAAAGAGTTAATCACGAAGATCATATGTCGAATCATAATTTCTTGTAACTTAGGTGACAATGATATATTTCTAGATGTCACTCATTGTATGTTATATTAGAATTGTTCTAATAATTACTACTAACGTTACAAGAACCTACAGGGTCACACCCTAGGATTGAAATGAGCAAAGATATATAATTTGTTATATTTTACTAAAATATATTTAGAGTTAATATATGCATATTTGATATACATATGATTTTAATTATCCCGAATATAGTAAGTAAACATTAAAAGAATGTAATTTTGATTACAACTCTTTTAATCGATATTTAATTCGGAATAATTAAATAAGAGTTTATATAAATGTTAAAGATTGCAATTCAGATTATAAGTCTTGATGGATATTTAATTTGAATTAATTAAATAAGATTTTTATTAATTCGAAATAACTTAAAATCCCTAATATTTTAGGGTAATTGATATATTTAAAGTGAGGTAAGGTCTAGCAGCCATAATTCTTCAGCCGTTTTTTTCAAAACTATTTTTGGGAAAAGTAATTTTTCTCTTAATCGGGTGAACTAAGAAGAGGGCAAGACGTGTTTTCGTGGAGGCTTACGATTCGAACCGTTCGTGATCACCATTAGTCACTATTGTCTTTGTTTTTTTAAAGGAACCCATTGTAAGTATTCATATCATTTTCTCCCGATTTTGGTTTTTTTGTAATTGGATCGCTGGCGAGACCATCAAGTTTTTGTTTTTGCTGCGCCATAGGTTGTGTTGACGGCCCTAACAGTGGTATTAGAGCCACTTGTACGATCTAAATTTAGGTTAAATTCTTGTTTGATACGATATACATGAGATGAATGTTTTGGTTTTACTATTTTCGATGACTATATGATTTTGTGCGAAATTAGTGGCAGATTAAATTTTTGATTAATATGGTAATCTGTTAATTTGTTTTTACAATCTGATTTTGATGCAAGTATTTACGAAATCCTTATGTCAATCGTTGACATGATGATCAGTGGGTATATGATAGAAGATCGCGTTTGGCAGTGGAACAATGGTTGTTCCGATGCAAGAAAAAAAACCTTTGGGATTTAAAATCGTAAAAACAAGATTCAGTTGATAAGTGTTATCAAATCATGAGGTTTTTCTATAGAAACAAAAGTGATGTTTTTCCAAAAAAATCCCATCGGCGGTCGCGGTACGGCAGATGCGTGCTAGGGGCTCCGTCCTTGACCCTTCATAAGCAATATCGATTGTAGGCCCATCTTAGTATTTTTTACAAAGGTGTAACAATGTGTTTATATTTATATGATATGTTTGTTTTGCACGGTGTTTAACATGCATGGTTATAGCCCTTTTTCAATTTACAGTGGTTAAATTTTAAAATAAGGCCTGCGTGTCGTGCCTTTCTATATTTTAGTTGTATTTCTCTTCTCATCTTATTCCCTCGCATGTAAAACGAGTTTCTTTTAAATTGTAATCCTATAAAGATTCAAAAGGAGAAGAAGAATGAACTAAGCTAAAGGTGATAAGATCCTAGAGAGCAGTCTTAAATTTTAGGGTTTTGGTTCTCCCATTAGCTTGGGATGGGCCACCTTAGTTATTATTTTTGGGTTATAGCCATTGCATCTTATTTATTTCTCATATATGTTATGTGAGTAATGTAACAAATACTAAAATAATAATGAATATTGATGAGGTAAAAAATGTCCTAATATTAAAACGAACAATGATCAGATATTTACGCAAATCCCTCTTTATAATCTAAGTTAACTTAACCGTCCAATATTTACCCTCGTTAAGGCTTCGATCGATATTGTGTGGGCTTTGCCAAAGAATTGGCACATAAATCTATCTTGGTTAAAAGAAAAGAATAAGCAAGTGATATTCACCAGTAAGCAAGTGATATTCATCAGTTGAGATATTGGTAATAACTTAGCTAGGTTATTCTAATATGATTAGAAACCTAGAGGTTAAGTATTTGGATAAGTCATGAGGTGATTTGAACAAGAGTTGTTCACCAAAAGGAGGAGTTACGTGAGATGTAACTAGTAAAGTGTTTCTTACCTAAATAATCACTATCCTAAAAGAAAAGCCAAAGTTGATTTAGGAATTTGATGTATTATGGATCCTCGTGTTAGAGTATGCCCAAAGGCCAATCATATGATGATTGTAATAAAACATTTATTTACCGATTTTATTTAATAAAGGTATTGCCACTATTATTTTTAGTTATATGTATGTGTTTAACATAAACTGAAAGATAAAAATGTCCATATAAAAACATTATTAAAAGATCCATAGTCAAGTATTATTATGGGCATGGACAATAATAATACTCTTAAGACTAACATGTTATTCATTGATGACAAGGAGTTGTCATTAACATAGAGATGCCATAATTGATACATGATTATATTGTTAGAGAACAATGTATTGGATTGACCCAGCATGAGCATATATATTGGATTATTATGTAATGGTCATAACATTGCTCATAGTGATGATTATAGGTATGATCCTCAGACTTCAGATCAATGTCATCCCAACATATATTGTTGTATGTCTTGATACAGTTAAACTTGCTCCGTAACAGGTTGTAGTATAAAGGCTGTTATTGAATAAATCTCAATATATGTAGTGGGGTGTGTATGATTAAGATAGGATTTGTCCTTCCTACATAATAGGAAATATATCACAAGCCACTTGATTGAGTGAGACTAGAAATGCATGGACATGCTCGAATAAATTGATATGTGATATCACAAATTATTCATTAATTATAGTCTACTCTTGATATCAAGAAACAATAGATGGGCTATACAAATGTGACTATTCTAAGACTTGTGCCTATTCTAAATATAAAGGACAAAAGGTTTTAATAGATAAAAGAGTTAATCATGAAGATGATATGTTGATTCATAATTTCTTGTAACTTACGAGGTAATGATATATTGCTAGATTTCCCTCATTGTATGTAATATTAGAATTGTTCTAATAATTACTACTAACGTTACAAGAACCTACAGGGTCACACCCTAGGATTGAAATAAGCAAAGATGTACATTTTATTGTATGTTACTAAAATATATATAGAGTTAATATATATGTATATTTGATATACATATGATTTTAATTATCCCAAATATAGTAAGTAAACATTAAAAGAATGTAACTTCGATTAAAACTCTTTTAATTGATATTTAATTCGGAATAATTAAATAATATTTTAAATAAACATTAAAGATTGTAATTCAGATTATAAGTCTTTAATATATTATATTTTTTAATTAACTATTGTCTTTTTATTTTATTAAATTTTAATCCTTGTTTCTTTTTAATTACATTTATTTTTTTAGGTAATTTATATTCCTTTCAATGTTGTCATGGAATCTTATTTTTATATCAAATCCTTAAGTTTAGATTTCTTTTAAATTAATCCCTACTAGAGTAATTATACCTAATATCAAAGAAAAAATTTGTTGTTTTATTTTTTTCGTTCACGATGAAAGAAGAAATATAAAGTTGGAATAATGTCCTTAAATAGTTAAACTGAGGGTTTTAAAAAATATTTATAAAATAAATACAAATAAATTTCTCTAAAAACCAATTTCCCTTTAAAATAAAATAGAGGGAAATTTCCCTCCTAAATTAATTATTTATTTTAAAAATATTATTTAGTATTATTAAGAGCATAGCACAATTATTTGTTTGATTAATATAATATTAAACTAATAAAATATAAAATATAGCAATAGATTAAATATTAAACAAAATTAGACTCCTATTAAGCGCATAGTACGATTATTATTATTATTATTAATTAGAGGATCTTTTGATATCTTCTTAAAGTAATAATAATAATAATAAAAAGTATCATATTCAGAAAATGATGAGATTCATATAATATTAAAATATAAAGAAAATCAATAATTATAATAATATTAATTATTAATATAAATGATAAATATCGTCTATTAAAAATAAGTTATGGTTAAACTTTGATGTGTTATAGTTAATAAAAATAATCGTAGTAAATTTAATACATGATTTTTTTTTATCATCCGCATTAGTTAGGGGTGTTCATATCTAGGTACTCATTTTTCAGGTATTCGAAATTTTTAGGTATCAAAATCTCAGTCTACGCCTCATCCAGTAATATGCGAGCACCCATAAGTTTGGTACCCAAAAAACCTAGGTACCCGTATTTTTGGGCCATCGATACCCAATTAATATTTATTTAATTTATATTAATTTTCAAAAAAGAGATACCTAAGGCTCTTGTACATTTTCAAAAAAAATGGTTAAAAATTACTATTGCATTCAATGTGATCCTCAAAATTAGGGGAAAAAACAATTATTGTGACCCTTTAATCAACGACTTCTATCGTTAACAATTATGAAACTATATACTAAAACTTAAAAATATTAAAAATAGTTATACAACTAAGAAGAGTATTGTAGCGAATATAATATGATAAAAAAAGTAAACTTTACCTAAACTTAATGTCAAAAAATTTAATAGGAATTTTGCCCAACTTTAGTTAATATATAATGTTCAAGACTTATACGGACCGCCTTACCTAAGGGATTAAGTTAGCTTGTTCATTACTAATTCAATATATATATATTGTTCAATTTTTTAGCAATTTAATTTTTATTTTTACTATTATATGTTTTGTTTTTGCGTATTTTAGATTTTAAATTTAGAATAATAATTTTTTAATAAATAAACAAGCCACTGAACTTTTTGATAATATATTTTATTATTATATTTTATTTGAAAATGCCATATATATATATATATTATCACAATAAATTAACTTTTTTGAACATTTTGTTTCTTTATAATAATAATTATATTTTCTCACTATAGATAAATATATAACTGCAAACTTAATTTTTTTTAAACTTGAATCTTTTGTTAATTAAAAAAAGGTGAAATTTTTGTTGTGATAATTTTTCCATAAAAATAACTATTAGATATATTTACAAAATTTGTCACTACATAATATTTTTGCACCAAAAAATAGGGAGAAATATTTCTGATAGTATAAGTTTTCATAATGATTAAAATATATAATTACAAAAATAACTGATTACAAAAAAACTTAAATTTTATTATTTGATTTTGATAATTTTTTCTATAACAATAATTAAAATTATAAAACTTGTCAATATAAATTTTTGAAACAAAAAAGTGGAGAAAAAATAGTTATGCCAATATATGTTATCATTATAATTAAAATTTATAACCACAAATATAATTTTTCACAAAAATGTGAATATCATTATTTTTTGTGACAATATTTTTTGTAATAATTATTTACACCTATAGTTACAAAATTTATCTCTATATGAAGTTTTTTTGCACAAAATAATATGGACATAAATCTTTATGTCAATATATTTTTTCACTATAATTAAAATTTATAACTACAAACATTTTTTCAATAAAAACTTGAATTTCATTATTTGTTGTGACAATCTTTTTTTAACAATAATTATAGCTTATATTTACAAAACGTGTCACTATATGATTTTATTTTTCTACCAAAACTTAGAGATAATCATTTGTGACAATTCATTTTGTCACTAAAATTAAAATATATAATTACAAATAAAATTTGTCACAACAAATCTAAATCTCATTATTTTTTGTGATAATGTTTTTAGTCATAGTAACTAAAACTTTTAGTTACGAAACTTGTCACTATATGACTTTAATTTGGCGCCAAAAAATTGGAGGGAAACATTTGTGACAAAAAATCATAATGAAATTTATTTTGTCTCCATATGTTTGCTATTTGTGACAAATTATTATGACAATTTTAGTTTTTGTCATAATTGTGTATCGTTTTTTAATTTAATGCGACGATTATTTATTTTTTCACAAACAAAACTATTAATAGTGACAAAATTAATTTTGACAAAACTAAATTTATCATAATAGTAGAAATTTCTTGTAGTGTAAGGTGTAGTCCATCATAAGTGGAGGAAGTGGGCTGATTTGGTTAGGTGGTCTACTATGACCCAAATTGCATCGTGTCTCTATCTATTCATTGGTAACCGGTCAAAAAGTCCATGGTTACCATCTTCCATTTCCACTGAGGATTATGAATGGGCTAAAGCAAACCTGAGGGAACCTGGTGTTTCGCCTTAACCTACTAACGCAGTAGACATCTAGCTACAAACTCTGACACTTATCTTTTCGCGCCCGGCCACCAAATAATTGACGAAGCTCTTGGTATATCTTCTTACTATCAGGGTCCAATGAGAGTGGATTGCAATGTGCCTCATGGAGGATCTTACCGTGCAACTGAGTATCTACGGGTACACATAATCGACCTCTAAAGTATAACACATCCCTATTACGCAACTCAAAACCTAAGGCCTTGTCCTCACGAACCTATCAACCTGAGCCCTTAGTCAGTCGTTTAAACTCTGTAATCTCTTGGCTTCACCTACCAATTCTGGCTCAACTCTTAGCTAGATAACAATCCGCCATCACTGGTTATACTCAAACGTGCTAGGAGGGCTTACAACTTTTCATTGACTTTCTGCTCAAGGCGTCTACTACAACATTAGCCTTTCCTGGGTGGAAGTCTATCACACAGTCTTAGTCCTTAAGCAACTCAACCCATTTGCATTGTATGAGGTTTAACTCCTTCTAAATGAGGAGATACTTGAGGAACTTGTGATTAGTGAAGATGTAACACTTCTTACCAAAGAGATAGTGTCGCCAGATCTTTAAGGTGAAACACTCCTACTAGCTCAAGGTCATGAGTGGATAATTGCGCTCATGAGGTTTAAGCTATCAGGATGCATAAGCTACAACTTTACCCTTCTGTATCATAACGTATAAAAAGACCATTTAATGAAGCATCACTGAAAACTGTGAAGTCCTTACCCAACTTTGGTTGGCTCACCACTGGTGCTTAAGTTAAAAATGACCTTCAACTGTTTAAACCTCCCCTATCGCTTCTCATTCCAAACAAATAGACTCATTTCTAAAGCAGTTTAGTTAGCAAGATGACTATCATCGAGAAGCCTTGAATGAATTGACGATAGTACCCGACTAGACCAAGGAAACTATACACACCTAATGCATTCTTAGGTGGCTCCCACTCTACTATAGCCTGAATGTTTTGGGGTCAACTCTCATATTGTCTACTGACATGACATAACCCAAGAAGGAAACTTTTGATAACCAAAATTCACACTTTCTGAACTTGTCATATAATTGTGTATCTCTGAAGATCTGTAGAATGATACGGAGATGCTAACCATGCTTCTCCTCTAATTGGGAGTACACTAGAATATCGTCTGTAAACACCACAACAAATTGATATAAGTATGGGTGGAAGACTCAATTCATTAGGTCTATGAATGTCATCAGAGTATTGGTGAGTCCAAACGGCATTACTAGGAACTCGTAATGACCTTACCTTGCCCTGAAAGTTATCTTTCCCACATCTGCATCTTTGATTTTCAACTAATATTAGCTTGACCGCAGCTCAATCTTTAAGTAAATGTATGCTCCCCTCAGCTGATTGAAGAGGTCGTCTATCGTAGGGAGTGGATAACGGTTCTTGATGGTTAACTTGTTTAGTTTTCTGTATTCGATGCACAACCTCATAGACCCATTTTTCTTCTTAACAAATAAGACTGGTGCTCCCCAATGAAAGATGCTCAGTCAGATGCACCCATTTTTTAGCTACTCTTAAATATGAGCCTTTAAATCCTTTAGTTTTTTCGGTGCCATGTGATAGAGAGCAATGGACACCGGAGTTGAACCTGTCATTACCTCAATGCTAAACTTTAACACAAGCTCAAATGGTAAACCTTGAAATTATTCTAGAACACCTTGGGAACATCTCACACTACTAGGATGTTCCCGAGTGTTGGAACTGAAATTCGAGTCTCAACCACATGAGCAAAAAAGGACTCTTAGCCACGGTCGATCATCCTCAAGGATTTCATGGTTGACACTATCTTCATCTGCCTGGGTTTCTCAATGGTGATTACCAACTTGCTCTCATCGACTGTTTTGAGCTTAAGTCGCTTGACCTTTCACCTCAAACTGGCATCGTTATCGGTTAGCCAATCCATCCTTAAAATCATGTTAAACTCCTTGAAGGGTAATCCCATCAAATCTGCTAGGAATGTATAGTCCTAAATTTTTTTCCACAAAGACATCTAGGCCTAGGCGGCTTGATACTCAGACACCTACATCTAGGACCTCTGGTAGAGTCTCTATTTCCTGAACTAGGTCAGAGAAAATGTAGGAGTGGTTGGAACTGAGGTCTATCAATGTGGTAACTAGAGTAAAAATACTATAAAGGTACTTGATATGTCATCTACCGTATCACACTCCTCCCTGACTTGCATACATACTATCTCGAGGCTACTCTCAGCTCTGTACCAACCACTGATATAGCCATCCCTCAGCTCTACTATCCAGACACAATATTATCCCCTCGAGCTATCCCTCGTCCCCTCTACACTGATGGCATCGATCTTTGAGTTATTGCGGACGTTACTCTCTGAACTCCCATATAGTCTTTAATACATACATTACAAGGTTCACATCAAAGAAAGATGGACTAATGCTTCCAATGGACTCACATGATCAAGCCTTACAAAAGAAGAATAACATATCAGCAAACTTGTGACTACTTTTTGAATGGGATATTGATGTTATTTGGTTAATATTCCTCTGGAGTTACAATTGAATGTCTATTAGATTTCAAAAGGTTCTTGAATCGCATCAATCCAATATCTCAAACTCAAGATATGGTCATTTTAGTGAAGACAGTGGATGCAAAAATTTCTATACGGGATTAATATGAGATTTTGTGAATATTACGAATTTTCAATATTTTATTGATTATTTGTAATATAATTTAATATAGGATGATGCATTATCTTTTAGGATTAGATTTATTATTTTATTAGGAATTAAGAGAGAGTTAAAATAATTATCTTTAGTTTATTGTTATTTTATTAGTTAGTCATGTTACTATAAGGACTCCTCCAAGTCTATACGAAGAGGCCCCCTCATTGTAAAACACAACTTTTATTCTTTTTATATAAAATACAACGAGAGTTCATTTTTGCAAGAGTTGATTACCTTGTGCCTTCGAAGCATCTTCTTCTTCAGTTCTTTCGAGTTCTTGAGAGAGAGATCTTCACACTCCAGTTTGCCTATTCATTGCGATTAGAAGGGTTGGTTAGAGTCATATTATAGAGTTTACCTTTTCATTGTAACTATGAGGATTCGATAGGACATACCCATCTATTTTCCATCATCCATCATCATCCTTAACCTATATCCATCATCACGCCACCACCATTAACAAATCCATTTTTCTCTTAATCCAACCATCTGATCTTAATTCCGTTTTCATCATCTTCTTTATATTTTTCATCCATTTTCCAATGTGTATTCATTCGTCCAAATCCAAAAACTACAATCTTGGGAACGCCCTTAAAAAGAAACTAAACTCCCTTTAAAACCCTAATCTTGTCGCCCATACCAAAACACGCAATCTTGATCATTCATTTCTTCATCGAGTCTAGAACCTTCCTAGGCTTTTCCCTCGACGAGAGAAATGTTCACATCATTCACTGCCACTCCTCTATCAATTGGTATCAAATTTGGGATGATTCTTGGGAAGAATAAAAAAAATTAACTTTTTCTTCAATCATCAATAGCCGAAGTACCCCAACGAAACTACTTCACAAAATTTCATCGTTTTAAGGTTCTGTTATTTTTTAGTTTAGTTTCAATTCTTACTTGTTAGTTTTCTATTTTTCATCAAAAATAAAATAAAAAATAAAAATAAATAAAAAAGAAGGAAAAAGGAAAAAGAAAAACCAAAAAATCCAAAAATCCAAAAATCCAAAAATTATAAACGAATAAATTTAGGGCTAATTTTTTTATCCTAATAGAAATCTACAGTCCAAAATTCAATAAAATTAGACAATAATAGACCCTAGTGATCTAGCATTCAAGATTGTTTGGGAGATTTGAGCAATGATCCTTGAAGAATTTTCATAGATTTTTCTAGAAAATTTGGTGCTGACATTTTCCATATTGCAATTAAATATAATGGAAGACACCCACAAATTACTTCAGAGTTTTTGGAGATCAAAAACCCCTTCATAGAAATTGCTCAATTTGATAATGTGTTAGTTCGGTAGATTCGAGTTCTTACCATTGACGGATTTTTCCAGAATTCTCCATAAGGAATTTCTTACTGAAAATTTCCAGATCACAACTACACTCTTTGAAGAGAATTCAAAAAAAAATCAGAGTTTCTGGAGATTGGAAACTCCCTCAAAAATGTTGATCAAGTTAATTCATAGTTTTAGGTTATGTTCGGGTTTGAGTTTTCCAAAATTTTTCTTTGACTTATTTCCTCTAGGTTATTTTGTTATACCTTTACCTTGTTGCTCTACATCAACACATTCTCTTCCTTGTGTTAGTAGGATTAAAAAGTTTTCATATTTCTTCTTCCTTGCATTCTCGTTCACTTGGAATCATATATTTCTTTGGCCTCTTAGAACTTCTAAGTTTTCTTATCTTCTTTTGACAGCAATCAATGTTTGATACAAACATCAAAAGTCTTCGTGGAAAAGAAAGTTTTAAAGAGTAAAAGATCGGCTTTCTTGCCTCTCATTGTGTTGTTTTCTTAGATTGACTTGTAAGGTTTCATGTTTTCTTTTCTTTTTCAACTTTAAAATTTTCTTTTGAGTGTTGTGAATTTTCAAGATGGAAGATGATGTAAAAGTATTTAAGGCATACAAAAACCTCATGGATGCTATTACTCAAGAAATGAAGATACTTCAACAACAATTTATTGAACTCAACACCACCTTGAGAAAACAACAACAACCATAGATTGATCAACTGAGACAACCCAACGACAATCAACCAAACAATATAATGGTCCCTAGGCATGCTTAACCTAGGTTTCAAATGCCAGAACTTTTCTTGAAACCGAAGTTCACAATTCTATTTTTCCAAGTAGATTATGATCCGGGCTGCTACATAGATTGGGATAGCAAAGTCAAATTCATAATCTCTCACTGCAATTATCCCATGGAAGAACAAGTACCATTGAATTCCTCAAAATTTATAGTTTATGCTCTTACTTGCTGGAAGAAAACAAGAAAGACGATACAAGATTTCCGAATACCAAACATCATGTCTTGGACAGATCTTAAATGAGTAATGAAGAAAAATTTTCTTCCAACACACTACATCCATGAAGTTAAACAAAAACTTCAAAGACTGCAACATGGTAAAAGATCAGTTGAAGACTACTACAAGGAGATGGCATCCTTACTGATTAGTGCAGACATACATTAAGTAAACAACTATACAATGCACAAATTTGTCAAATGTTTGAATCAAAACATCGTTGATCTTTATGACTTATATGGGTATAAAAGCCTTGAATTTATATTGAAGAAAGCAATAACAATTGAATCATTCCTTCAAATGATGTATCATTTCAGAAACACTTACCAAGGTACTTCATCTACTTACCAAGTTACTTCATCTACTCCCACTTCATCTTCTACTCCACCTTCTTTTGTGATAACGAAATCGAGTGATGAAAAGCCTAAGGTGGCTAATAAAGACATGATTGCAAACCCTAAAAAGTCCCAAAAGATAGATACCTTATGTATTCAATGCAAAGGATATGGTCATGATAGTCACGATTGTCCGAGTATGAACAATTTGATAATCCGAGAGGATAATTCTTATGGATCTGATCAGACACAGACAACGATGAATATGATACTTCTAGCATTGTATTATAATATATCAATACTCAATCATTGGAAACAAAAGATGCACTTGAAAAACAAGTGACAACACATTGGAAAATGGTGGGAAAATTAAAAAATGAAAAAATAATGAAAAAGATGCAAAAATAAAATAGGAAAAAACCCATAAAAGCCAAAAACGTGACCCACACGAGGTGAGTGAACCTATTTGTGAGAAAAAAAGAGTGACTCAAAATCTATGTGTGAACACAAAAGAATTGAGAGAAAACCTTCACAAAAAGCCTTGCATCCTTGTTCGCTTTAGGGAATCAATTTTTTTGATTTCTAACATTAACAAGGATTTACCTATTGTGTTTATTTATCTTTTATAGAATTTTCTAGAAGTGTTAGGTGATCCACCTGATGGATTACCACCAAAAAGAGGGAAATAACACTAAATCGATCTAATTCAAGGATCCATCATGCTTAGTCGAACAAATAATTTTGGAGAACCCAAAGAATTAGATATACTGTAAAAAGGCTACACCCAGGAAAGCCTTACTCATTGTACCTTCTAAGTGACGAAACATATATTAAACCACTCCACAAGTAAGTACACTGTTATCTATGTTGATGATATTCTAATCCATTCCTTTTCTCTTGACCATTTTCAAATACTTAAAGCTTGGCAACTAGACATACTTCCAACAAAGGTTATCATCCATAGTAACCATGAATTCTTTAAGTGGTTAAAAGATCGAGGTAAGAAAAACATAATAAAAGATGCACTATCCGAAGGTACACTCCTACCTATCATGTTGATACTACTATTCCAAGAATTGAACATATCAAAGATGTATATTATGATAACTCAGAGAATTCTGATATATATATACTCATTCTTTTTTAAAAGTTCTTTTAATGAGTATTATTTTGTAGATAGTTTTACTTTCCAAGTGAATAGGTTACGTAGTCCACAAAGCTCCTCACTAGAATTCTTAACTCATGACATGCACTTAGGATACTTTATAAATTACATTCATGAACCACTTGACATGGTTTTTAAACACTCTTTTTCACCACACAAAAGTGAAACCATGGAGGAAACTTATGTTGATTTTCAATCGAAAAATCGGATTTCAAGATGACAATAATTCAATTCCAATATGGAAGAAACCTCTACTAAAGTGGATAAAGACACATCACATGATCCGGGTAAGTGTTTTTCAAGTTTTCCTTTCCTCGTATCTAATTCTCTTTCTCTTGGCTTTTTAGATTTTCGGATGAATCCTTTTGAGAAATGGGGGAATGATACATGCACTAGAGCCCATAAAAATAACAACACATGATTCTTGGGAATAATGTTTATACTCAAACCAATTTGAAGAACAAAGTCTAGAAGATTCAAAGCATATATACTCGGTAAGTATAATGTGAGTGAATTCTTAAAAGGCTCTAATATTTCTCCCTTTGAGATTTAGATTTGAGGTTGAATCCTTTTGAAGAGAAAGAGGATGATATATGCATTACAATGCTCACATCAAAGGAAGCTGGAATAATGCTTCCAATGAACTCACACGATCAAGCCTTGGAAAAGAAGAATAACATATCACCAGATTTTACAATTATTTTGAATGGGATCTTGATGTTATCCGATCAATATTCTAGTGTATTTATGATTGGTTGTCTTTTAACTTTCCAATGGTTCTTGAATTACATCAATCTGATATCGGTAACTCAATAAACGGCCATTTTAGTGAAGACAGTGCATGCAGAAATTCTTATACGGGATTAATACGAGATTTTTTGTGAATATTACGAATTTTCAATAATTTTATTGATTATTTTTAATATAATTTAATATAGGATGATCTTTTAGGATTAATTTTTATTATTTTATTAGGAATTAAGAAAGAGTTAAAATAATTATCTTTAGTTTATTGTTATTTTATTAGTTAGTCATGTTACTACAAGGACTCCTCCAAGTCTATACAAGGAGGTCGTACCCCTAATTGTAAAACACAACTTTTCTTATTTTATATGCAATACAATGAGATTTTGTTTTTGCAAGAGCTGGTTGGCTTGTGCCATTGATGCATATTCATCTTTAGTTCTTTTGAGTTCTTTAGAGAGAGATCTTCACACTTCGTTTGCCTATTCATTGTGATTAAGAGGGCTGATTAGATTTGTATTATCAAGTTTGCCTTTTAATTATGACTATGAGGGTTTAATAGGACATATCCATCTATTTTCTGTCATCCATAATCATCCTCAACCTATATCCATCATCAGGCCACTGCCATTAACAAACCCTAGGGTTTGCATTAAGTATCATACCTGCCAGGGTAAATTTTCAAATCCGTTTATCTCTTAATATCTTAATTTTGTTTTCATCGTCTTATTCATTTTTCATACTCTTTTCAATGAGCATTCATTCGTTCAAATCCATCAACTACAATCTTAGGTGCCACTTTCAAAAGTAACTAAACTCCCTTTAAAACCCTAATCTTGCCACTCATACCAAACCACCCAATAAAGACCATTCATTTCTTCATCGAGTCTAGAACCTTCCTAGGTTTATTCCCTTGATGAGAGAAATGTTCACCTTATCCACTACCACTTCTCTATCAGTCTCGAATGAAGTGATCTAAGGAGTCGTAGTTGTAGCAACCCCTGAATCCTTACTAGCATATCCTCGGGTGTCTCCTCTCGCATTGAGTAAATATGGGATGGGAGAATCCTCTAGTGATCTCACTGGAAATACCCCTGGAGTCTAAGTTCAAAGGATTCCTCCTGGAGTCAGATTTATCTCTATGGTCCAAAATCTACCCAGTCCTCCTCGACTGTGCTACTGGGGTCTCGATGAACCCTAATTATCTTTGGCCCTCTTGGCTAAGGTCTAAGATGGCCTTGTTAACTCATGGATTCTTCTTATTTATCCTAAAGTCTAGTTGTACTGTCTATCATGTCTATCCATAACCCTCTAGACCGTCTTTTCCTGGTGGGTCAACTAAGCGAATACCCTAGGAGGGTCGGCTACACGGTGCTAAAAAAATGTCAAAGCAAAGGCCCTCTCTAAATCTACAACAATGATGCCCCTCTATCGGGATTAACTTTGTAGCATACTTTCTAAGCCTAAGAAACTCTCGCTCATACTCCATCACTTAGTTATGTCATTGAGTCAAGTGTAAAAATTGCTCTATCAAGTCATCAGTGTGAGTCTCCCTGATAAAGTTCTGCCTAGACTTGTCCAAAAATAGCTCCCATATTGGCTTCTCCGACTCCATATCCATCCCGATCATCTCTCACCAATCTATCGCGTACCCTTGAGCAAGGTAGTGACACACTTACTTGGATACACCAATGACCGACATATTCTGCTAAGAGGGACTCAAGTCTCCTGACTGTTTTTCAAGTCTCAAACAAGGCTAGTTCTATGTAATCCTAGTTGTTATTGTTTATAATGTTATGATATTATTTATTATTCTTACTTGGAGTCTTATGTTCTTTTATTCAAAGTATATGGGGTACTTCGAGTCTGATCCCTTAACTCTTGGATTATTTATCTAAAATTGTTCATGGATATCGATATTGACCTTTCTGTATCGATATTAAATCCTTGGTATCGATACCTTCATGTTGGTATCGATACCCCCTGAATGATATTAGCTAATTTGGTAAGGTTGTATCGATACACTATCTTGAGTATTTATACTCTGGTATTGGAGTATCGACACTTTCCTGAGTATCGATACCAAAATTAGGTTTGATGTTTTGAAAATTCCCCCAGTATTGATACCCCTACTGGGAGTATCGATACCCCAACCTTGGTATCGATACTCTATGTCAGTACCGGTACTAAAATTATATTCTGTATTTTTGGTCTCGATGCCAGTCCAGCTAGTGTCAAAACCGAGGTCCCAGTATCGATACTCCTTTAGTAAGTATCGATGCTACCCTTTGAAACTTGCCTAATATTTTCTAGAGTAATGAACAATATCGATACTATTATTACATTATCGATACCCTTGCTATGAGGTGCCATGTTTTGGCATCAAAAATCATACCCAAAAGCCCCATTGTGGTCCCCAACTGATGTTTAAGTGTTTTATTTGATATTAGGGGTCATAAAAAGCCTATAATCATGCCAAAAACACCTAAACAATGAAATCCACCATGATCATGCTTCAAGCTTATACAACCTACTAAAACTCACCTAATGAGCTATATGTGATAGAGTTGAGTTAGAAGTGAGTTACCTATTGATTTTAAGTTGTTAAGAGTGTCCAATGATCAACCAAAGGTGATCTTCTCCTCCCCCTGATAAGAAAGATTTAAAACACTTCCTAAGGTTATATATCACTGAAAACATATTAAATCCTTTGAATCTCTTTAACCCCAATAAAACTTGTTTTTGCAAACCACGACCAAAACTTACTCTTTTGGTCTCAAATGGAAGCTCTAGAGATGTTGAGTTTGATTCTTACCTCTGAATTGTCAAACAAGGGTTGCAAGGTAACTAAGTTACCACCTTTAACTTGCTCAACTTGAAGGAAGAAAAATAAAGAAGATGGAAATTTGAAGATGAAGAAGAGATAAAGAAGATTTGAGAAAGAGAGGGAGAAGTCAGACATGAGATCACCCAAATTAATGGGTATTCATCCTTTCAAAATACAATTGGAATAATTACTCCATTGGTTCTCCTGACTTTGGTTTTAAACTAAAAATGCCATTTTTAATCTCTATTGGGCTTAATCCAAGCCCAAAACCATTTCAAATTGGGTCAAAGCTTCTTTTTAGCTAAGAAATTAATTGAAGGTCCATCTCGGGTTAGCCTAAAACTCCTAACTTGGGATTTGGGGTGTTACACCATAAGTATGAGGACTTGTTTACTAGTAAATCTAGCTCTGTCGCTGGTTGATAGGGCTAGAGGTTCGCATTAGGAGAGAAGAGTGACATCAGCTCTGTCGCTCGAGTCGAGTTAGGGGTCAGATATAAGGTATCAAAGGAGACTGTCAGCTTCACCGTCTGTGGCAAGATTTGGAGGCTCTTATTGAATTTTTTAGGTATCCAGAGTATGAGCATTGTGGTAAAAAATATCAAGGAAGGTTCTTTAAGCTCACTAGGAAGTGCTATAGATGTGGATACTTGACGCATATGGTAAGTGATTGCCCTAGTTCGGATAACGATGTTTCAGCTCAACTTCGGGAAATGACCCTAGTAGCTTATCATGGAATAGGGTCTTCACATAAAGGTGTCATCACTATGCTTAAATAGGAGAATAGATGAACAAATCGATTTGGTTCTGAATCGACTGTGTTTGACCCAATTTTTCATATTTCTACGAGGTCTAAGATGGATGTTGGTGACGTAGATGGATGTCAGGTATAATTTCTTAGTAATTCCATTTATTTATATTGTATCAGTAGATATGAGTCTGTGTATTCCTTTATTATGCCTCACGAGCTATTTAGGTAAGGTATTCGTGTAGAGAATCTTAATATGAAGATCCAAGTGTCTAGTTGGGGGACCTTAGCGGAATAAACAAATTTACCTCATATATTCTTCAAAGTTTTGGGTCAGACTCGTTTGTTGACCTAAGTGAAGATGTTAGCTCTAGAGTTGTGTTAATTGTAAGGAATGCGGGTCCAGAGGTATAAGTTTAGGTAGTCGTTCTTTGTTGATTTGAAGGTCAACTCTAAAAAATGATTAGTCATAGAATCCTCAACCCTTGTTTGTTCTCTGGGGGAGCATCCTTATGGAGTGTCAAGTTAGATATGAGACTATAAGGACATTTTTACATCGTCAATTGAGAGTTTGTGTAGATGATGCCATAGAGTTTTAGTAATCCTAAGTTTAGCCTTAGAGGTAAGATTTCCACGAGAGTGTTAAGAATAACCAAGTCACTCTAGCCAGTATATCGATCACCTTGTTGCTAGAAACATCAGGATATATCTCGGCTAGTGCCAAGCCACTTCAATTTCTAAACGGGCATAGATGCCCCAAGTACTCATGAGGAGTAAGTTAGCTAGGTGTATGTTTCGATGCAGCAATTTTGTATCTCACTCTATGTATTATGGATACTATGGGTAAGATAGTGAGTTGTGAGACTTAAGGTGCAGAGAATACTTGATTGTTTCTTGTTTAGTTGAGGGTCAACTCTAAAAAGATGTTTATTAAAAGAACTATTCACTCGAGCATGTTCCATGAGGAAGCATCTAGGTATTTATTCAAGGATATGAATGAGGTTATAGGAGTATATTTTTGCGTCAAGAATTGATGGTTTATGCAACTATCTCTGTAGAGCTTGAGTAATCATATATTTGGATTTAGGGGTGTATATCCTGAAGAAAAGCATTGAAGACATCTAATATAGTGCGTTGTGACCATTACTTATGTGTGATGGGTTACTCAAAACTTCTATGAGTCGAGCTGAGGTGGTAACTGTGTGGGGTTAATGGATAAACATTCCTAACTTATGTGTGTGTAGGTCCCATCCAAAGTAATTTTGTTTATAGTCTTATAGGGTGTAAGACCTATAATGTTTTGTGACCCCAAACTATACCTTAAAGTCTACTTATGTGCTTAAATAAGAGTTTGAGTTTTTGACCCCAAACTTTATCCTTGTTATCTTCATTGTTGGCATAAGAGTGTGATCTATAAACATGCCTAGTTGCATGAGATGTTGAATAGCCCCGATGGATTTTAGTACTTGAAGCTAAAGGAGATAAAGTACCTTAAGTGTTGTCTGACTGGCGTTAGCTGACCTCGAATAGCACAGTTGTAGCAAGCGGTTGTGGGTATGTACGAAGAGTCATAGAACCCTTAAGTCAGAGTGTAGTTATGAGAGATTTTTTCTATGTGTTGTGTGGCCTCTAAGAGGGCCAGATATAGCTAGTTCGCTAATCAAGTAATCGATTCTCAACTGTAGTTACCTTAGATGCATGATTTGGTAATTAACACATGTGTGAACTACAAAAAAAATGAAAATTAATAGAGTGCAATGGATGAATATTGAATCCGATTTGCACAGTGTAAGTATATAGATTGACGCTTAGAAAGTCGAGAACTGTCATCGTATCTTCAGTGTATTATATATAGACCGTGGATGGCAAGTGTCCATAATATCTCAACATGTAGTATGGTAAGTTACTTATGTTTAGGAAGAGTTACTTGTTGATTTTAAACATTCAACGTATCGATTTTGTTGAGTTCAATAGTAAAAAGGGTATAGCAATAGTAGTTAAAATCGTGGAGTAGCATTGTTGTGAAACATTCCAAGTATTTCGTATTAGAATGATTAGAATGAGACCCTTTGGTTTTGTGTTTCTCAAAGCGTTTTACTCAAGGTTTGACGTAGGTAACATCCTTTGAAAAATTATAGATCTAGTTTGAAAGGTTCTAACTTACATGTCAAGTTCTGAGAACTTCTTCTATGGAAATGAGACTTGGTAAGTGTTTAGGTGATTTAAGGTTTATAAGTGTTTGATCTAAGGGTAGGTCGTTATTCGATCCAAGTAAATTTTGAGGATGAAATTTCTTTCAAAAAGAGGAGAGTTGTAACACCCTAAAATTTGGGCTAGTAGTTTTAGGTTAACTCGATAGTTATCTGGACCTCATGGAGTTCATAATTAAATTTGGGCCAAGTATAGGCTTGATTGAGTTTGGATCAAGTACATTTGTTAATAAAAACAAGATCTTTAAATAGCAGGTAGATAAGGAGGGACCAATGGCGTGATTCTATGCTTATTGAAAAGATGAGAGCTTTTTTTATCTCTTCATATTTTTTTCCTTACTTCATTCTTCTCTATCTTTCCTTCTCACCTTTCCTCTCCAAGTGTCGTAGCTAAAGTTGAGTCCTTTGAGCTGTTTTATACTTATTCTAAGCTTCAATTTCGTTCTTAATCCATCTAACAACCTCATTTTAATGATTTAAAGCCTTCAATTCTTTATTTGCAAGAAATAGTTGGGGTTTGTCATCCAAGTCTTAGAGAAACGTTGTAACTAGCTAAAGGAGCTTCATTTTAGGATTCTTTAACCAAGGTAGTGTATTTTTAATCCTTTGTTGCATTATGAATTTCCTAAATGTGATTCCTTGTTAGGAATTTGGGTAGAGATTTCAGTATTTGAAAATATTTGGGGGTTTTGCTTGATTCTTACTTTAGATGACATTTTTTGTGTGAAGCTTGTGCTTTTATAGTGTTAAATGACCATAAATAACTACCCTAAGCCTTAGAAGATGATTTAGACTAAATTAGAGTGTTTGGGAGGATTCTTGATGCTTATCAAGCCTCTTTCTAGGTTTTTTGGGTTAGGATATTGATATTGGATGAACAATATCGATACTAGATGAAATGGGATGAATTTTGGGCATTTTATGCAGGGTGTATAAATACTCCAAGGAGCAATATCAATACGGAAGCCCTGGCATCGATACTGAGGATAACAGTATCAATACTAGGAGTACTTTTTGCAATCAAGTAGCCATATTTAGTACCGATACTCAAAGGGGTATCGATACTTGACCTAGCAGTATCGATACTGCATGTAGGGTATCGATACTACTCATTTTGGATGGTTGGATTCGATTTTGATGACTTGAAATGGTGGGAGTTAGTTAGTGAGGGACTTAAATGGTAATTGATGCCTAGAAAC
Source organism: Hibiscus syriacus (assembly GCF_006381635.1). Lineage (NCBI taxonomy): Eukaryota > Viridiplantae > Streptophyta > Magnoliopsida > Malvales > Malvaceae > Hibiscus > Hibiscus syriacus. The sequence goes on along the minus strand of NW_024062326.1, from coordinate 295,594 downwards.
ACTCTTAAGAGTGGGTTACGGCTGAAGTAATCACATTGGACAAAATATTTTCTAGTATCTTGAATTGATCACATATTGAATAATAGAAAATGAATTATCATTCTGAAATATGTGTTAGCAAGTGAAACGATGGACAACATGACCAGCATGATGGAGGAAAGCGACTACTACGTTAACACCTATAATCAAAGTTGTATAATTGTACTACCGGTTCAAGGATGAACTGATAGGACGTGTGATGAGAACAACTTGGGAGTCGTTTTCAATGAACTATCCTCAAATTAAGTATTAGGATAATTATAATATACCAAGTAGGTAGCAATGAATATTAATTACCTTAAGGGCATAAAACATTAAAATACTATTTAACTCTTGCATAATGTTATAGGAGAGAGAACAAACGAAATAGTAGTAAGTGAGGGAGTGATTCACCTACTTATGTTTTAATTGATAATAATGACAAGATAACCACTTTATAATAATGTTATATGCATGATAACCATAAGAACCTTATGAGGTAAGATATCATAAGACTTATACCATTGTTTGCCACTCAGCAAAACGATGAGGACATTTGAGCTACTTTAGTGTGTTTATAATGATCGTCCAATTGTTTGATAAATAATCATATATATCTAAATTAGTGCAAGCGCACTTAAAATGCTAGTTGGACGTTGTGCTAATGCTATGTGACCTAAACACACTCCAAGTACTCAAGTAGACCATCATTATACACTAGAGGAGTAGACTAGCCAAACAAGGTGTCGATGTTGTGTGACCCAAACCTAGTCTAAGGTAGTTAGAAGGTGTCGACATTGTAATCTGGACCTCGCCTAGGGTACTTGTGATATGCTGATGCTATGTGATCAATATATTACCCTAAAGGTACCTCTAATAAACAAATAGGGGTATGAGTTCCCTGATGCTAAAGTGACCTCAAACTATACCATGATGCTTACTTCTTGTTGTGTGATTGTACTTGGAATCTTTTTGATACGTGTTACTATCATTGTGTGTTGTATGATAATGCAATATAGGAAGATAATAAGGTTAGAGACCTAGTATATGTTTACTCATGGCGAGGCCCTTAGTAGAGACTTGCAATAAAGAGGTAGAACTGTTGAACCTTAGGTATGTAGCCTTTGATTATGATCATACATGTACCTACTGCTTATTACCATGTCTTCCAGCATGCTTATGTTTATGATATTTGTATGCTACTCTAGATTAGTGATTATACTATTGGGGTTGTACATTCAACGTTCGGATGTTTCCTTCCTCAGGTTAGTATATTGAGTCATTCAAGGAGCACTGTTTTAGTAAGATTCTCAGCATTCCTTATAGAGTATTATATGATTACTTGTAATGGGCATGTGTATTTATAGAACCCTTACTTATGTATTTGGATTTGTATACTTTGAGTTGTATTATTTGATTTAAACTACGTGTCATGGAACTTCGTTTTGCAAACATATTTTATGAACATTATTGATATCTTTCTATAAATATATGGTGTTTTAAATGAAAATAATGGTTAGCAACATCCATGGTTTCATGAAATATTCTAATCCTCAGGATTTTAGGTCATATTAGATTAGGGTGTTACAGATAACAAACCCTCAGACGAACGAGCCTCTAAGTAACTATATTAATGTCTAATAAAATTGTTTTAGAATTATCATGGCCTCTTGCCTTTATATGACATTTGACGAAGTAATATTAAAAGAAACATTAGAGTGTTCATTTAACAAGACTCGAAATAAATTCACTTAACAAGGTAGAAAAAATATATCGGAATGCATATAAGCATTGCCTAAAGATCAAATGTAGAAAATCTTCAAAATTGAGTAGTCTTCCACTTATTTATTTAATGAAACATTCTATTTGATGGTACTCAAATTTAGTTCAAACATTTAAGAATGCCATTTATCAAATCAAACATCAGAATGACAAGAACATAACATAAAATCGAACTCACGAAGTTTGGGGATGCATTTATCACAAGGATCATCCCCCAGGATAAAATTGAGAAACTACAATCTATAAGATCGAGTAAAAGATCACTCCTAAACATATACGGGTTTTATGAAATCAAATCCTCACGAGTCAATGAATTAAAGGAATAACATGCACTTTTCTCCGACCATGGCTTGATTGGTTGACCATGATTTACCTATATGAAATATTAAGAAAATTTTGACTTCTTATAAAGATATTGGGGGATATTTTCACCTTCAGTGTGCACTCTGATATTCAAGAAATGTTCAAGGGAGAAAAATTCAACCCCACAAACGTCTATAATATTGACTAAATGAGGATAATTGAATCGGCTCTTGTCATACTGAATCACTCTTCACTCTAACAAGATTACCTTTCCGTACATCCCCATCACTTTGGTATAAATCTTCTCTTTCTAATCTTATAATAACTCTTTTTACACTTCTATTTTAGTACCTTTGTTTATAAAATCATTAAATATTTTCTTATATATATTTATGAGGTGCGATTAGGTTAATCACTCGAACCTTTCCAAGTATATTTTAGCACATGATACATAAAACTCACTAGATTTCAAACTTTCAAATTAGTAACCTAAAAATATTTCTTATAGGTTAGTCTTTGTTACCTCTTTATTAATCAATACTTACACATTCTTAGCAATCAACGATGGACGAACGATAACAAAATTTAAGTCTACGAGTACACTTTACAACTCTTTAGGGCTTGTAGGACTCAACCAAGTTAAACTAGAACTGACTAAATTATAGCTCTGATACCACTAAATATAACACTAAAATCTCGAAGATTCGAATATCACACGAAATCACCAAAGTGACTAACCATTCTTTTTTCCTTTTGACCATACTCACTTTTAAAACATTACATAAATATGAAACCATGATCATTTACAAAAGGCTCTAATTTAGAAACTTGATAAATAAACTAAATAATTAAAATGATACAAGTTGACTCGTTTCAAATCATAATCTCTACATGCCCGCTAAGTTGTCATCACTTTACTAAGGTACTCCGCTGAAACTCATACGAAGATATTATTGTCCCATTGCACTTCAAAAAACCTAAAACCTGCGAAACGAAAACACATTCCAAATGCTGAGCTCGCAAACTTCGCGCTACACAATACCTCTACTATACTACATGCATTCATAAAATAAGCATGCTAACAAGTATAGTTATGAAGCAATGACATTATGTCATCAATGCTACCAAACCATGTATTCAAGGTACATTTACTATCAAAATGGTATGAGTCTCATGCTTCCGTTAGTTTACTACTAAGGACCTCGCCATGAGTATACGTATATCGGTCTTTAACCACAATACCATGCTATTATGCATTATCATATACAACACACAAACATAATAATAGTGCATAATCATCGAGTAATAATCATGTAATAACAAAATACCTCAAACATGAAGTTACATCAAAAGCATCATGATATATTTTAAGGTACAAAATATCGTGGACATCGTCAAATAGCTAGAGTGCCATCTCATTGGTACTAAAGTGACTTGGCACAGAATACTAAAGTATTTTAGCACTGATATAGAAGTGCATTAGCATAGATAATAAAGTGCCTTAACACTGATTAAAGAATAACCAAATATTTCTTATATATGTACATTAGATGATTGTCATACATATAAGTAGCTAGGTGTCCTTAATGTTTCCTGAGTGTCAAATAAGGGCATAAGTCCTATGAATTATTACCTTATAATGTTCTTATGCATACGTACAATTATTCAAGGTTTCCACTTCTAAGCATTTACTATTAGGATTTTAGTGGTCATTAACCCCTTTTCGAGCCTTTAACCCAAAACTAGGCTTCTTGCCTAATGCATTCTAATGGTATCGATACTATGCAATATTGTATCGGTACTTCAATTGAGTATCGATACACATTCTTGGTACCAATATTTCTTTTACCTTTGATATTTTGGAAAAGCCTTAAAGTATCTATACTTCCATCTAGAGTATCAGTACTACCCTTTTGATGTATTAATACTACTCTTCAGTATCGATACTAATTTTGGGTATTAGAATTTGAAAATTAGCAATGTTATCGATACCTTAACCTTTGTATCGATACTTGAAAAATAATATTGATGCTCTAAAAATAGATTATTGATATTACCCAACACAATAATATCGATATTAATCAATTATAAAACTCTGATCGAGTCTTCATTAGCAAGTTCTCGTTATAGATATAAACATTTAATATCATTATTATCACATTTTATCTTATCATTATTATTAATTATAACATTTCTAAATTTCCCCTCGAGTCTAAATTCATTACCCAATCACTTAGTAACTCAACTCTTACTAGCATAGATTATATCATTCACTTAGGCTCGCAAGGCAATTCTGTAATTTTAGCCTTTAAGGAAGCTCTAGTAATTCACCTCATTTATAAGTATATCGTATGTTTAAGACTTATGGAAAGGGTACTTAATTAATTATTATATTTTTAACATCTTTTTCTATGCTTAGGCTTTTCGTATCACTGAATATGACCTAGGAGTACTTTGGTCATTTTACCCATTGGAGGGTATTTCATACTTTTTCTCAAGTTTAACAAGCAAATACTAATGTCTTATGTCATTTCTGAAGGTTCTATACTTTCAAAGGTATTTTTCATATCCTTATAAGGAACTATTCAAAATTAGGATAAATTTGGTAGTTTCAACCCTCTATGTGCATTTTAGAAATTTATCACATTCACAAGCTATATTCTTGGTCACAACTATTATTAAACACCTCACTGTTAGTCTATTTGGTACCTTCCACTAAATATTTTTTTACCTATGGCATACCTTTATTTGTGTATTGATACCTATCATACAGTATTGGTACTCACTCTAAGCATCGTTACCAAAATTAGCTGTGTAAGTCTCTCAAAATACCCTTAGTATTGATACCATACATTTCGTATCGATACTCTTTCAGGTAGTATCTATACTTCTTTGAGTCTTGGTACTAAAATCAGCTTCGAAATGGCCCAAAAATACCGTTTGTATTTTTCAAAGGAGCAGTATTGATACTATAGAGAAGTAGTATTGATATCCCTTTTGCAGTAACGATACTACCCTTATAAAATAATCTAATTTCACCCAGCATATGAATAGTATCGATTATTCATACAATATCGATACTGAAATAAGGAAACATACTATTTCACACGGGAAACACCCACAGTCACTTATTTTAAGGCCTAAGTTGATGATTAAAGCTTATGAAGGTCATTAGGGGTCATTATACATCATTTTTACACCAGTCTAACATAAAAAAATGTTTCTAACAATAAATCAAGCACCCAAGCCTCCACATGCTTTTCCACCCCCACAAGCATGCCATGCTATGTAATATCCTAAACTTTTGGCCCAAAAATGTAATTTTTTAAAATTTAGTAACCAAAGTGTAAATTTGAGAAACGTCTAGGGGCCAAAGTGGTAATTTTCTCAAAAGAAAATTTTATTCCATAAATGGATAATTCACCCTCAAGAATGATATTTTCGTGGGAATCAGATTTTTGATCCCGAGTTTGTATTAATAGCTATTAGGCAATAAAGTTTGATAAAATTTGATAAAATATTTGAATAATCGGATCTAACTGAAAATTCAAGAAATTTTGAAGGATGATAATATAAGGTTAAAAATTTCCTTTTTATATTTTTAATTTTTAAAATTTAACATGGATCATTATATTTAAGTTGATTTTCCATGTTAAATCAAGACATTTGGATTAAAGTGGCAAGATTGTGATTTTTGGAAAAGTACAAGGGAAAAGATGAAAACTAATAAAATATTAGTTCATGCATGATGTAAAGAATGATATCATGATAATGGCATGCTGGTAATTATCATGATTTATTAACAGTAAAAAGGTCTTTTTGCATAAAATAAATTTTATATTCATTTTAATTAGTTTAAAACCAAGTGTTAAAGATTTTTAACTAGAAAAATCAAGATAGGCTTTCATATTCCTACAAAATCGTAACCTTCATAGCTAAGGTAAGGGAATTTTTATTTTTCATTTTTAAGCCATTTCCTTTGATTTTCTGGTTAAGACATGATATAGAGAATTAATCTACATCAAATTCGTAATCATTTGGTATAAATATTTCATGATCATTTGGTATAAATATTTCACGTTGTTCTTGCTTGGAAGAGTGATTCATTAAATTGGGGGATGAAGAGAAAGTTGAAGTTGAATGATTTAAGGTTGGATTTTAATGTTTTTAGTGTTGTAGAGTTGTTTCCAGGCATGTGTGATCATTGAAATCAATTGGAAATGCTTATGTTGAATTAGGCCATGGTCAGGGGTCATAGAGAAATGTCGAAATTGAATTATTTTTATATGGATTTGATTGGAATTGCATGGAATTGTTATTGGGATGATGAATTCATTCTTGAATCAAAATGAAAGTTTTACTAGAGTAACCCTATAATTTCATCTTTAAAATGATTCTACATGCTTTAAAATGTGATTTAGATCAATTTGGAAGTTGGTTAAAGTGTACGGACTTATTCACATATTTTGGGAAAACTAAGAATTTAAGTATAACTGTTCAATAATTGAGGAACTATGTTGCAATTAAATATTAGAAGGCTGAATTGGATTGATTTAAAAGGTTGTTTAAGTTTGGGGACCAAGATGTAAAATGCTTGAAAGTGGGATTTAAAATGAAATTTGGTATAATATTGATGTATTTGTTTGAATACATTGTTAGAATGTTTGAAATGGTGATTGATATTGGATATAAGTAAGAAGGCAAATGACCATTTTGAATGAATTTGAAATATTGGGATAAATTTTCAAAGAATTCATTTTGATGGTTGGAATGTGAAATTGGAAATGTTACGTGAGTTATGGATTGGTAAGATTTTTAAAGGACTTGAAGTTATATTTTTGAGTGTTGAGGTTGACTTTGATCGTATTAAATGAAATTAGTATCGAATAAACACCGAATGAAATTTAGGAATTTTTGTGCTGATGTGTGACTATGTTGATAAGGTACTAATGTGTACTTCGAATTATATATGTTATGTTAATGGTGCACATATAGATCGTGATCGAAACCAATACTGAAATCAGCTTAAAGCTAAGGGAAAAGTACAGGAGTGAGTCTTATATCGAAAGTAAAGGTTTGATAGCAAAGCATATCAGGTGAGTTCAGTGCATACATAACATGATACATGGATGTCTTATACATCATTAGGAAGACTAACTATGAGTCTACCTTATTTATATTGGAATGATATTTATGTCATATATCATATATTCGACATGTTCTAAATATGTAAAAAAAACATAAATGCACTGATTACTAATTTATATATGATATTATACCAAGAATTTAATTTCGGGTATAAACTGCCAAATGTTGAATTATATTGATATACATTGCCATGGATGGAATAAATATAATATTATATGACCAAGTATGTCATTAAGGGACATTTGTATAGTTGTCATGCCATAGAGTCTAGCAGCATATATTTGATTTTGAACTATATTGTATATAAAGGACACTTAGTGCATATGGTGGGCACGACCTTATGCGTATTATGGTGGGCACGACCTTATGCGTATTATGGTGGGCACGACCTTATGTGTAATAACACTTCGGTGTATATTTTTACTTGTATACCCAGGGTTCTCATAGGCTTATATTTGGGCTATGGTTTATTGGTTAATAAATGATAAAAGGTGAGTAAACTTATGAGCTTTTGGAATGAATGGAAAGTATATTAGTAAGAAATTTTATATGTGGTTTAAATCATGTTAATATATGGTAACATGATTGAAATACAAGTAAAGTGATCATAATGTGTATATTGTTGTTATTTATTTATATTTATGTGTTACATTGCATCGACAATTACTATGATTTACTGGTTCTTGAATAATAAATGTTTCAAGTAGTTGGTGTGACATCTCTGACTCGTCTTCGAGTACAAATATATGGAAGGGTTGTTACATGGTAAATGTTATGCACTACAAGTAGTAGGGAGAGATATAGTGTTACCTCGACTCATAACTATCGAAATACCTCTCTATATCCTCCGAGAGCCAATCTTATTAAGCTTTTTCTTTTTTAGGGTTCTTGCACTACTCTTCACCACTCAAAAGCCACTAAACAATTCTAAAATGTAAATGAAGAGCATTAGTTGTTAGACAACAACATAACATATAAAAATCATATAGAAACCATGAGATGAGCCTTTGGAGTTCAAACCCTCTCAAACCTCCAAATGAGCTCATAACCACCATTGAAGAAAATGGTGAGCTCATCAAATTAGAGCTTATGATTCAAGGATCACAAATATTGTAACACCCATTTCCCATATACGTTTTCGTACACAAGTCATAGGAGTCACGTGACTTTTTAAAATATTCACCCATTTGTAAAATCCATAAAATTTTGTTTTGAAAATTTAAAAGCAAAACATTTTAGTAAAACAATAAAATAGTCATTGAAACATATTACCAAAATTATCACTTTGAATACATTACATAACATTTTTCTTAATTTCGATTACATGCCATAAAATTTTCAAAATAAACGTGATTGTTCTACTGTTATTGATGAGAGTCAGTCTTTGATTGATGATAGTTGCTACTGCACCCCTTAATCGGCTAGTCTTTACTTTTACCTACGCATGAAATCAACACACGTTAAGTATTTACTTAGTGAGACATAATATTGTAAAGAAACTGCAATTTATACATAAGTATATCATGGCTATTTAATGACAATTAAATCGCATACTCCCTAAGGATCAGATAAATCCTACTCAGTTAAATCAGATTTCTTTCATACACTCATTGATATTATTCTTAGTATGCCTAGTATACCTATCCTTCTGTATATTTTCCCAATTATTCTTTGTTTGTTCTATGTATGTTAAATGAGAAAGTAATGTACATGTATTGCATCAAAGTACCAAATAGTCATTTATCTTTTATAATCACCATGAGTGTCACCTTATAGGTTGTTAATATACCATTATGTATTTTCATTTGGTGGCATCCTTTCATGCCAATTATGCATTGTTAAGCATTTTCATTTATGGCATCCTTTCGTGCCTATAATGTACTGTTATGCATTTTTATTTATGGCATCCTTTCATGCCTATAATGCACAGTTATGCATTTTCATTTATGGCATCCTTTCATTCCTATAATGCACCGTTATGCATTTTCTTTTATGGCATCCTTTCATGCCTATAATGCACCATTACGCATTTTCATTTATGGCATCCTTTCACGCCTATAATGCACCGTTATGCATTTTCATTTATGGCATCCTTTCATGCCAATAATACATCGTTATGCATTTTTTATGGCATCCTTTCATGCCTATAATGCATTGTTATGCATTTTCATTTATGGCATCCTTTCATGCCTATAATGCACCGTTATGCATTTTCATTTATGGCAACCTTTCATGCCTATAATGCACCGTTATGAATTTTATTTTATGGCATCCTTTCATCCCAATAATGCATCGTTATGCATTTTCATTTAAGGCATCCTTTCATGACTATAATGCACCATTATGCATTTTCATTTATGGCATCCTTTCATGCCAAACGCATTTAACTTTTCATCTAACTTGCATTATTGGCACCTTTCTGCCAAATGCACAGTTAGACAATTAGTCTTTTACTCAAAGGTATTTAACCTTTCTTCTAACTGGCATGATTGACACCTTTCTGTCAAATGCACAGCTAGGCAATTAATCTTTTATTTAAAACAGTTTATACCCTAAAGATTATTCATAGTATCAATTCCACACCCATTATAAACATATATCGTATAAGGCAAAACATACATTAATTTAAACATTTGAGGTGAATTTATTGTGATTCTCCCTCAACCAATATAATTACCATATATGCACTCACCTGGTATGCCTCGTTAATATGCTTTAAGGATGTCCAGCTATTCGACAACATTATCTTTGCCCTTTTTCTTGCTTGATTCGGGAACTTGGTTATGATCTACACAAGCATCAAATAAGTACACATACCATACTAAATGTTAGTATACTTCTCTAACATTTATACTTTTAATAATACTTAAAAGTACTACTATATTCAATTTCTATCAAAATTCATCCTATATTAAAGTTTCCAGATTCAATAGTATCGGTACCCCTATCATGGTATCGATACTTATATACTATAGTACTAATATTCTTGTTTAGTATCGATATCATTTATGCATTCTGTAATCCATGGTATCGATACATTCCTTTTAGTATTGATACCTACATCAGTATCGATACTAATTGCATCATTATCGATACTATTCATCATAATTCTTCAAATTTAAACATATAGTATCGGTACTATTATTCCAGTACTAATACCTTTACCCATATTTTCCATTTTTAGCTCGATTTTTCCACAAATTTAGTCAAATTCCCTTACTTTTACCTCCAACAATACTATTAAACTCTTATTTACTTATCTTAACTCTTTTTCCTTCATTTAGCTTCTTATAACATCTAAAATCTCCAAAGAACAACTCAAACCAAGAATTATACAACTTTTTCTAACATGTTTTTAATCACATTCAATGCTTCTATTCTCTTATTTACTTCTTTGACAAGTCAAATATACTAATAAACTTCAATAAAAACTCATATATCAACATATCATTCAAAACCCCATTTTTTTAAATCTCAAATATTTCATCCATCTCTTAGTTTTAATCTTATTTAACCCTTCCTTAATCATTTATAATACTCAATGTTTCAAGAACAAACCAATAATGAAAGGAAAAGCTAGCTAAATGAAGCATTACATTTGGCTATGAAGGAGAGCAATAACACGGGAAGAAGAAGAAGAAGAAAAAGAGATAACTATTTTTTTAACTCTCACTTTCACCTTTTTCCCTTCTTAAATCCCTAAATTAAAAATTAATTTTAAATTCAATTCCTTTTAAAAGATCAAAATACCTTCTTTATTCTTCCATTGCTACTAATTGGTCTTAAACACTATTTCTAAATCATTTCTTATCCTTTATCATTTATTTAATTTAATCCTTAAATTTTTAAATCTTTTCAATAAAGTCATTGGCCTGATATTTGGGGTATTACAATTCTCTCTCTTAAGAAAATCCATCCTTGAATTTAAAGACTTTATTCTTTTACCACAACACTTCAAATAGAGGAATCATTTTGTTACGCAGTTTCTTGATTTCTCGAGTCCAGATCCATATTGGTTCTTTTTTCTAATTCAAATCTGATTGATAATTAATAAGCAACAACACATGAAAATAGTATACGTCTTGTCCGTTTTGGGAGGTAAAAGCTAACTAATAAAATCTCATAAGGTTAAAAAATTCTTAGACTCGATCCAAACCTCAATACTTCCTTGGAAGACAATACTTTAAGAAAAACTTTGTCACCTTCTTGTTGTTCAATCTGTTCTCTCTTTAGATCAACATAAGACTTTTGTCACTCGGAAGCGATCTTAAGAATTATCTTGGGTAACTTTCATTTTATATTCTATTTCTTTCATTAATTCAGGTCCAACTAGATTTCTATCTTTTAACTCAAACCAATTTAATGGCGTTTAACCTTTTCTCCCATATAAAACTTCGTATACAACCATCTTGTTCTTTGATTAATAATTGTTATTACAAGCAAATTATTCTAAAAGTAAATATTTTCCCCATGATCCCTTTTCTATTCATGAATTGAGATCGATTGAAACAATCTAGAAGATACTTGATGTTCAACTTTTCCTCTAATAGTACGTCAGACATTTTGCTAAAATTTTCGTGATGGCTCTTTTCAAACCAGGCCACCCAACCGACTATTTAAATCTTGGTACCTCTTGTTCCACCTGAATGCATAGTCAACGGACTTAATGCCTCAAAGAGAATATCTTTCTAAATTCTAAATCATCAGGAATACAAAATCTCCCACGATAATACGAACATCCGTCAAACCTGACCTCAAAAGTCTTTAATCTCTTCATTTTCTACTTATAAAATTCTTATCAAGAAATTTTCATCTTTCCTTTATAATTCTCTTATCATATCTAATAAAATCATCAACTTCATCTTTAATTCAGCCCATAGTGCCATTTTCATTCAACACTAATCACACGTCCGTACCTCGCAAAACTGCAAAAGGTTTCTAACCATGTACCTCTGCAACAACATTGGCCTTTCCTAAAAGATAATCAATGATCACTTAATAATTCTTTAAAGATTATGTCCATTTTTTCTGTCTCATCTTGTAATATACCAAAATTTGGATTGTGACAAAATAAAAATTTTAAAAGTTTGTTAGTCAAAATAGAAAATTGGGAAAGTTTAAGGACCTAAGTGGTAATTTTCCAAAAATAAATTTTATTCCATAAATAGATTGATTTAGTGACCAAATTATAATTTATTAAAGTTTGGTGACTAAAGTACAAACTTTGGAAAAGTTTAGGGACCAAAAAGGTAATTTTTAAAAAGTTACAAATTAGCCCAGTGAATAAATAGTTTATCTTAAGAATAATGTTTATGTGGGAATCAGAATATTAATAGGAGTTTTGTAATAAAAATTATAAAGCAAGGAAGTTAAGGAAAAATTCGGTAAATCATATCGAATAGAAAATTCAGGAAATTCTAAAGGATGATAAATTAGACCGAAAATATTATTTTCACATTTTTAAATGTTGGAAAATAATATAAATCTTGTGATTTAAAGGTTTAATTCCATGTTTAATATGGACCGTTGGATTAAAGTGGCAAGATTATGATTTTTGGAAAAAGGCAAGGGCAAATCAGTAAACTAAAATATTATTTGTTCATCTTTGACTTATGGGATATGATAAGGTTGAGGTTTCATATTTTGGAAGATGATAAGGTTATGTGTCTTGGTTTAATGGTGACTATGAAATTTCATTAAGGGTAAATTAGTAATTTCCTAATTTAATGAATTTAGTATTCATTAAAGGTAAAGTTAGCATGAAAAATATCTAAAATTTCATGCCAAAGTTTCTCATCAATTTCTCCATTTTCGTGAGCTATACCAATGTAAGGGAAAATATTTGTTTTTCATTTTTGAGCAATTTCATTAGGAATTCAAGTTATGCAGTGAAATAGAAAAGTAATCTAGTCGAAAAACACTATTTTTTGGTACCAATTATGTTTACTCAACTTGCTTGATTTTAAAGATCCCAAATCTTAGGGTTCATGTTAAGGTTCATGAAATTGATGATGAAGATTGATGTTTTTAAGGTTGTAGATTCATTTTCAAGCATGAATTATGATGAAAACATGTTCAAACTTCTTAGAAATGATTCTATAAATTTCGGTCAAATGAATAAATTATAGAACTCGGTGTTTTGATGAGAGTTGATTAGGGATTTGATTGTAAAGATGTTATAAGGTTGATTGGAAGTTGATTTCATGCTTGAATCGAATCAAAATCGAGCAAAATCATGAAAACATAGTTTTAAAGGATAAAGCATTCGGCCATGGGTTGTTTGGGTGAGAAAATTTATGGAAAGATTTTATAAGGGCTGGAAATGATGTAGGAAGTATTCTACAAGCCTTAGAAAAATTTGGAGACCATTATATAATTTTTGAAAAGTTGGGGGACCAATTTGATAATTTTGGAAAATTTGAGAATGGTTGTATAATTGATTAATAGTTGATGTAATATGCTGGAAATTATTGTTTTGGAATTGAAATGAGTGTTTAGATGTGAAATATGACCATTTTGGAAGTTTGAAAAGATTGTTGATTTAAGTGTAAAATTCGCATAGTTTAGGGTGCTTAAATGTAATTGTACCTTTGTAAAAGCATTTGAATGGTAATAATTTCAATGTTGGAATTTTGGTATTAAGAATCTAAGTGATAAAATGGTGAAGGACCATTTTGTGTAAATTAGAAAAGTTGGTGTCAATGTTAAAAGGAATTATTACGTGTTAAGTATTTTGGTAGAAAATGAGTCTCAAGTATATTATGGATTTTGTTTTGGGGATGTGTTTATGTTAGTACAATACTAACATATGTATTGTTATGAAATTGTGATTTATACAGATCGTTATTGATTTGTGATCGAAACAAGTCAAGTATAAAAGGGTTTATTGTGGATCGTAGTGAGGCACATCTTTTGAAAATATAAAGTGTCAAGGTAAGTGCAATACATGCATGACATTGTATATAGATGTTCTATAGATCATGTACATAGATGTTTTATACATCATCTGGAAGACTTGCGATAAGTCGACCTTGTTTATATAAGCATGATATTATGTCATTTTTATAACTTCGATATGAAATTGGTATGTAACATTGTGAAATTATATTGCATTGATCATGAATAATGTGATATTTTACCATGAATGTTATTTTGGGTATGAACTACTCTAATGTTAAATTATGATACTATATTTTGCCATGGATGGATCAAATAAAATAGACTATATGCCCAAGTAAGTCATTGAGGGATAGGGTATAGTTGGCATGCCATAGTGTTCAGCAGCAGGCTGCATATTCGGGATTACACTAAAGGATACTTAGTGTATATGGTGGGCACGGCCTTATGTGCCATATTCAGGACTGTACTTAAGGATACCTTGTACAGATGGTAGACACGACCTTATGTGTCGAATTAGCACTACGGTGCATATAAATTTGACTCGTGTACCCAGGGTCCTCAGGGTTTAAATTGGGCTATGGTTTATTAGTTAATAAATGGTAAGCATGCAAATAAGCTTACGAGCTTATGGGAAAATGGCAAGTATACTGGTAAGAAACTTTATATCTGATTATATCATGTTGTTTTATAGTAACATTGATGGTATACAGGTAAAGTGATAATATTTCATTTAATGTTGTTACTCCTTTAAATAATGTGTTACATTGTTTAAAATATTGGACATGCAGGTAACATGATCTTATGGTATTTTGTTTATGACATTAAATTTCATGCATGAGTTGTATTGCATTGTTTATTGTTTTTAATTGTCTCACTAGGTATATACTTAGCGTGTGATGATTTTCACGTGTAGGTAAAAAGCCAAGAGTAGAGTAAAGAGTACAAAGCACTCCAAGCATTAAGGAATATACTACAATATCAGTAAGACATCCTATGATGAAATTTTGACTTAGTTAGTGGCATGTACTTATCAATGTCCTAGTTGCTCTGTTAAACTATTTTGGAACTGGTTTGTAATAACTAAACTAAACTGTTTTACTCTATTTCAATATGGATAGCATAAATCCATACTAATATATGTTCTAAATAGTATATGATAGTTTGATGTGATATGATATTTCTATATTATCAGTTATCATTTTATGAAAATAAATTTTAAATCAATTTTGAATTGGAAATATTTTTGAGAAATCCTGGTTACATCTATAATCTGTATAGGTATAATTATACGGGTTTTAAGTGTTACATTTACTGGTATCAGAGCTTTCGGTTTAGCCGTTTCTGAACATGAAATGAGTCAAAAAATTTGTTAAGAATGTATACATACCACTAGGATGTCAAAAGTTTACTGATAGTTGTATATATATTGTGATAATGCTTATTGGGAGTAAAGTTACTCTTTACTGATGTAAGATGATTTTGACTATGTTTAGATATCGGAAGCTAAGGAAAAAGGTAAGAAAGTTGAAAATATTAAAAAGAAGGTCAAGATTGAAATCGACCCAAAGGGACACGACATGACTTTTGTAACATGCCTTAGAAGGGTGGATATTGTTAGGGATTTTCCCCTATTCTGTAGAAGAAATGTCCCAGCTTTCAACGAAGTTTATAAATTGGAAGAATCCATTAAAAAGTTTGAACGGATTACAAGAGAAGTCGAATCAGATGAGGATCCAGAGGAGATTTCTGAATCTAGTGATGACTTTGAGGTTCCTCCAGGTAAGCTTAAATAAGTGAGAAATATTTATGTTAAGCATTAAATGGTTTACAGCATTGTTGATTTGAGTAAGAGGAATTGAGTAAGAGGTAAATACGTTGTTCGCTAAAAGTTTACAGAAAGATAAGTTATTAATGAATCAAATGATTATGAGTTTGATTGAGAATGAATATCAAGTCTATAAAACTTGATAAAGTTACCTTGCGAAGGTAAATTTACGAAAATTGATTGTCTACCCATTCCATGCTACAATGAATTATTGTTTAGATTGAGATTGATTCTTAAGAACTTGAAAAGTTTCAAGTTTGTAGTGAGAGAAAAAAAAAGTAAATTTGCTTGATAGTGTGATTTTAGCATTAACTTCTATGAAGTTATTACTACAAATTGTTAAGTTTTCTTATTGAACGACGTGAACAATGAGATTTTCATTTGAGATGGAAAATGTTTCAACTGCTCGAGAATATTTTCTATGGATCTGAAAAAGTTATACAAGTTATCTTAAGAATGAAGGAATTCTAAAGTAGAGATATTCAATTCGACTGGATAACAAGTGTTATTATGGCGGAAGACCTTTGGGTCATGATGCAAGTGTTAGTCGAACAGATAGTAAATGTTCGATAAAGGTTCAATAGCTTATGTTCCTGATGAATCTTGTGGAATTATCATTTAACGAGTTTTAGATCATATTGAGCAATGATTGGTTGTCTTTTCACTACGTTGGTGTTTATTGCTGCAAGAAGCGATTAATTTAGAAAGATACGAAGAAATTGGAAATTTTAGTGATTGATGAAAAAGCGAAGTCATCACTAATTTGATATCAGCAATGGTTATGGTTAAAATGATATAAAAAGGATGCATAGCTTTTCTAACTAAGGTAATAGATACTCAAGTATCTGAAGTAAGATCATATGATATTTCCACAACGCAGGAATTTTGAGATATTTTTTTTAGATTAATTATTAGTGTTACCTCTAGATCGAGAGGTAAAATTCAAGATATTATGATTTTCAGGGCTTTGATTTTATTTATATGGTTTAATATCAAATGGATGAAATTGAGTTAGGAGAATAAAGGCTCAATAGTAAGAGTTGCTAGATCGAGGATTTGATGAACTGAGGATTTGATGAACTAAGTATTTCAACCTTACTTGGAATAGGTTGTGGTTGTATTTATTGATGATATTCTGGTATACACGAAGACAGAGATAGAACATGATGTTTATCTTTTTATTGTGCTCGAGATACTTAAGGATAAAAAGTTAAATGCCAAACTGTCAAAGTGTGAGTTTTGGTTGTCAGGAGTTTCTTTTCTTGGTCATGTTGTCTCGGTAGAAGGCATAAGAGTTGATCCTAAGAAAGTTCAAGAAATAGTGGAGTGGAAACCTCCAAAAACTGTTACAGAGGTCCGAAGTTTTTGGGACTTGCTGGTTATTATAGAATGGTTGTGAAAAACTTTTTGATGGTTGTTTTTTCTTTAACCAAACTTTTGAGAAAGGATGTTTCATTTTCTTGGATTGAGAAATGTCAATAGAGTTTTGAAGCTCTAAAGAAGATTTTAAAGGAAGCACCAGTGTTGGTACAACCGAAATCTGGCAAAGAGTATGTGGTGTATAGTGATACATCTTATAATGGTTTGGGTTGTGTACTTATGCAAGAAGGTAAGGTGGGTAGCCTATGCTTCTCAAAAATTAAAGACGCATGAGAAAAATTATTTCACTCATGATCTTAAGTTAGTAGCGGTAGTTTTTTCTCTAAAGATTTGGAGTAATTATTTGTAGTATATGTTGACTCAAAAAGAGTTAAATTTGAGACAAAGAATATGGATAGAACTCCTAAAGGACTATGATTTGATCATTAATTATTAGTCATGGAAGGCTAATGTTGTAGTATATGCACTTAGTCAGAAAACTTTTGCAGCTTTACGAGCTATGGATGTGCGACTATTGTTGAAAGAAAATGGTGCATTGTTTGCTGAATTAAAAAAAATAAAGAAGATGCTTCTATATCGGATAATAGAGACACAATGGAAAGAGGGCAGATGCTTGGAGAAGAAAAATCATCACACGCGAAATAAGAAGGAATATATTCTTAAGGAAAAAGGTGAGGCTAAAGACTTTGAAGTTAAGTCTGATGGTTGTCTGTATTACTTAGGAAGAATATGCATTTCACATGTTTATGAGATAAAGAAATTCTTTCTGAGGCACATTATAGTCCAATGACTATGCATCCAAGTGGGAGCAAGATGTATCAGAATGTAAAGAGTCAATTTTGGTGGTCGGGTATGAAAAGAGCCATATTTGAGTTTGTTGCTACATGTCTGACGTGTCAACAAGTGAAAATTGATCATCAAGTGCCTTCGGGGTTGTTCAACCGATTTCTATTCCAGAGTGGAAGTGGGATAGAGTCGCTATGGATTTTGTTACAGGCTACCTTTGACATCAAATAAGAAGGATTCCATTTAAGTGATAGTTGATCGGTAAACTAAATCGGCACATTTCATTCCGGTACGAATGGACTATGCCTTGGATATAATATGCATTGTTGTATATCAGGGAGATTGTTCGGCTACATGGAGTACTAGTTCAATCATATCTGACAGGGATCCAAAGTTTACTTCAAGATTTTGGAATTCTTTGTATAAAGCTTTGGGTACTCAAATGAATTTCAGTACGACCTTTCATCCACAGACAGATGTTCAATCAGAGCATACTATACAGATATTGGAGGATATGCTGGGAGCATGCGTGATTGAGTTCAAGGGATTATGGGAAAAGTATTTTCCCTTAGCATAATTTGCCTACAACAATAGCTATCAATCGAGCATCAAGATGGCTCCGTATTAAGCTCTATATGGGAGAAAATGTCAAACACCATTAAATTGGTTCGAGTTAAAAGATCGAAATCTTGTTGGCCCAGATTTATTAAAAGAGGTTGAAGATAAAATGAAGATAATTTAGGATAATCTCAAGATGGCATCTGATCTACAGAAGTCTTGTGTAGACTTAAAGCGAAAAGAGATTGAATTTCATGAATGAGATAAAATTTTTCTTAAAGTATCGCCTTGGAAAAAGTTTTTGAGGTTTGGCGCAAAGGAAAGCTAAGTCCATAATGTTTTTCATGTTTCAATTCTTAGAAAGTATCGATCGGATCCTTCACATGTCATTTCATCGGAGGAAATTGAGATCCAACCAGATTTGACTTATAAAGAATAACCAATACGGATTTTGACTCGACAAATCAAAGAACTGCATAGCAAGATGACTCCTCTAGTTAAAGTGCTTTGGCAAAAGCATAAAGTCTTAAAATTCGAGGACGAATTTTATTTAAGAGGGGGAGAGTTGCAATATCCCAAAATTTGGATAGTGACCAAAATGAAAATTTTGAAAGTTTGTTGGTCAAAATAAAAAATTGGGAAAAGTTTATGGAACTAAGTGGTAATTTTTCTAAAAAGAATTTTATTCCATAAATGGATTGATTTAGTGAACAAATTATAAATTTTTTTAAGTTTGGTGACTAAACTATAAACTTTAGAAAATCTCAGGGACCAAAATGGTAATTTAAAAAAAATACAAATTAGGCCAATGAGTAAATTGTTTATCTCAAGAATAATGTTTCTATGGCAATCAGAATGTTAATACGAGTTTTGTAATAAAAATTATAAAGCAAGAAAATTGAGGAAAAATTCGGTAAATCAGATCGAATATAAAATTCAGGAATTTCTGAAGGATGATAAATTAGACCAAAAATATTATTTTCACATTTTTAAATGTTGGAAAATAATATAAATCTTGTTATTTAAGGGTTTAATTCCATGTTTAATATGGACCGTTGGATTAAAGTGGCAAGATTGTGATTTTTTAAAAAAGGCAAGGGCAAATCAGTAAACTAAGATCTTATTTGTTCATCTTTGACTTATGGGATATGATAAGGTTGAAGTGTCATATTTCTTAAGATGATAAGGTTAGGTGTCTTGGTTTAATGGTGATTATGAAATTTCATAAGTGTAAATTAGTAATTTCCTAATTTAATGAATTTAATATTCATTAAAGGTAAAGTTAGCATGAAAAATATCTAAAGTTTCATGCCAAAGTTGCTCATCAATTTCTCCATTGCGGTAAGGGAAAATATTTTTTCCCATTTTTGAGCAATTTCATTAGGAATTCAAGTTATGATGTGAAATAGGAAAGTGATCTAGTCGAAAAACGCTATTTTTTGGTACCAATTATGTTTACTCAACTTGCTTGATTTTAAAGATCCCAAATCTTAGGGTTCATGTTCATGTTAATTTTCATTAAATTGATGATGAATATTGATGTTTTTGAGGTTGTAGATTCATTTTCAAGCATTAATTATGATTAAAACATTTTTAAACTTATTAGAAATGATTCTATAAATTTCGGTCAAATGAAGAAATTATAGAACTTGTTGTTTTGATAAAAGATGATTAGGGATATGATTGTATAGATTTTATAAGGTTGATTGGAAGTTGATTTCATGCTTAAATCGAATCAAAATCGAGCAAAATCATGAGAACATAGTTTTAAAAGATAAAGCATTCGGCCATAGGTTGTTTGGGTGAGAAAAATTATGGAAAGATTGTATAAGGGCTAGAAATGATGTAGGAAGTATTCTACAAGCCTTAAAAAATTTGGGGACCATTTTATAATTTTTGAAAAGTTGGGGGACTAATTCGGTAATTTTGAAAAAGTTGTGAATGGTTGTATAATTATTTAATAGTTGATGTAATATGCGGGAAATTACTATTTTTGAATTGAAATGAGTGTTTAGTTATGAAATATGATCATTTTGGAAGTTTGAAAAGATTGGTGATTTAAGTGCAATATTCGCATAGTTTGGGGTGCTTAAAAGTAATTGTACCTTTGTAAACGCATTTGAATGGTAGTAATTTCAATGTTTGAATTTTGGTATTAAGAATCTAAGTGATAAAATGGTGAAGGACCATATTGTGTAAATTGGAAAAGTTGGTGTCAATGTTAAAAGGAATTATCAAGTGTTAAGTATTTTAGTAGAAAATAAGTTTCAAGTATATTATGGATTTTGTTTTGGGGATGTGTTTATGTTACTACAATACTAACATTTTTAATGTTATGAAATTGTGATTTATACATATCGTGATTGATTTGTGATCGAAACAAGTCAAGTACAAAAGGGTTTATTGTGGATCGTAGTGAGGCACATCTTTTGGAAATATAAAGTGTCAAGGTGAATGCAATACATGCATGACATTGTATGTAGATGTTTTATACATCATGTACATATATGTTTTATACATCTTCTGGATAACTTGCGATAAGTCGACCTTGTTTATATAAGCATGATATTATGTCATTTTTATAACTTCAATATGACATTGATATGTCACATTGTGAAATTATATTGCATTGATCATGAATAATGTGATATTTTACCATGAATGTTAAATTATGATAATATACTTTGCCATGGATGGATCAAATAAAATAGACTATATACCCAAGTAAGTCATTGAGGGATAGGGTATAGTTGGCATGCCATAGAGTCCAGCAGCAGGCAGCATATTTAGGACTGTACTTAAGGATTCCTAGTACAGATAGTGGACACGTCCCTATGTGCCATACTCGGGTTAGCACTACGGTACATATATATTTGACTCGTGTACCCAGTGTCCTCATGGTTTAAATTGGGCTTGGTTTATTGGTTAATAAATGGTAAGCATGCAAATAAGCTTACGAGCTTATGGGATAAATGGTAAGAAACTTTATATCCGATTATATCATGTTGTTTTATAGTAACATGGATGGTATACTGGTAAAGTGATAATATTGCATTTAATATTGTTACTCCTTTAGTGTTCCTTCGTTCGTTATTTGGTTGTGATATTTGTTACTTTTCTTGCTTCAGTAGGGTGCTCTTCCTTCCTGTAAGTTTCCTTTGAATTTTTGTAAGACATCTAAAGTAGCTTTTCTATGATTTTAAGGATATAGAAGCAAACAATCGGAAGGTTGAGGTTTATGATAAAAGTTCTTGTTCGTTCAAACCAAATAAATGGAAGGATCTCCGTGTCGGTGAGCTTGTTAAAGTGTGCAAGGATGAATATTTTCCTGCTGATATACTCCTACTTTCATCTAACTACGAAGATGGTGTTTCCTATGTTGAGACAATGAACCTTGATGGAGAGACTAATCTAAAGTTGAAGCATGCCCTTGAGGTAACATCCTCCTGGCACGACGGAGAGTGCTTTAAGGACTTCAGAGCTTTGATAAAGTGCGAGGATCCGAACGAACATATTTATTCTTTTGTTGGAACATTGTACTACGATTGTCAACAATACTCACTTTCCCCACAGCAGATACTTTTGAGAGATTCGAAACTGAAGAATACTGATTATATCTTTGGTGTGGTTATTTTCACCGGACATGACACGAAAGTAATGCAGAATGCAACGGATCCTCCTTCTAAGAGGACAAAGATTGAGAAGAGGATGGATAGGATAATTTATGTCCTTTTCAGTACTCTGATTTCAATATCATTTATAGGGTCTTTCTTCATCGGAATCGAAACTAAGAAAGATATTAGTGGTGGAAATTATACAAGGTGGTATCTCCAACCAGATGAAACAACTGTATTCTTCGACCCCAGAAGACCAGCAATATCTGCATTTTTTCATTGCCTGACCGGCCTTATGTTGTATGGATATTTGATACCAATATCATTGTACATTTCGATTGAGATTTGCAAGGTTTTACAAAGCATTTTCATTAACCAAGATCAGGCTATGTATGATGAGGAAACAGATAGGCCGGCACATGCACGAACATCTAATTTGAATGAGGAACTCGGTCAAGTCCATACTATACTCTCTGACAAAACTGGAACTTTGACATGCAACTCGATGGAGATTGTGAAATGCTCGATAGCTGGCACTGCCTATGGTCGTGGCATGACAGAGGTCGAAATTGCATTGGCAAGGAAAAGAGGTGAGCAATTGACTGAACCAACGCCTATAGATGAATTTGAGTCAAAAAGATCTGTCAAGGGTTTCAACTTCTGGGATGAACGCATTATGAATGGGCAATGGGTACTTCAAGAACAAAAGGACGCCATACAGAAGTTCTTTTGGGTCCTAGCAACTTGCCATACTGCAGTTCCTGAAATAATGGATTCTGGTGAGATTATTTATGAAGCTGAGTCACCGGATGAATTAACATTTGTCATTGCTGCTCGAGAGGTTGGTTTTCAGTTTTCCGTAAGGAATCAGACAAGCATTCAATTGCATGAATTAGATCCCAAGAGTGGCATGATAGTTGACAGGTAACTTTTCACATCATGTTCTTAATCATTTTATTCATATTATCTGTCTAATCTCGGGGTAGAAAAAATTTCTATCTACATTTTCCGATTCATGTATCATCACTCTCAACAGTTTTGGCGGAAATAGACTAGTGTTTAAAGGGCAAATTATTCATTATGTGAACTTAATTCTGCTTTGTATGTGATTCTCTTTTGCAGAGTATACAACCTTTTTCACGTGTCGGAGTTCAGTAGTGCTCGGAAAAGGATGTCTGTAATCGTAAGGAATCCAGAGAACCAGTTGTTGCTCCTTACCAAGGGTGCGGACAGGTCAGAACTCGGAACCCACAATTCCTCATGCTGATATATTGTGGTTACATTTTATCAAGTTGTGACGGGTAATGTGGTATTTTCGTTTATCTCTGTGTATTCAGTGTAATATTTGAAAGGCTTTCGAAACAAGGTCGGGCATTTGAGGAAAAGACCAAAGAGCATATTCAAAGTCCGAGGCAAGGTTACGAACCATGGCTATTGCATATCGTGAGCTTGACGATGATGAGTACAAAATATGGGAAAAAGAATTTTTGAATGCCAAAACTTCTGTAACCGCTGATCGAGATGTTTTGGTGGATGAGTTGGCTGATCGGATTGAAAGGGACTTGATTCTTCTTGGTGCCACGGCAGTTGAAGACAAATTACAAAAGGGGGTCAGTTAAACTAGTTCAGAAATTACTGCAACTTTTTTTTTGAAAATAATTTCTGGTGAAACTTCCAAAATCACTGACCTATCTCAAGTCGCAACACTTGCTTTTAATATATAATCTTATTAATTTATATTGAAACATGCACAATATCTTGACAAAAGAACATAAGTGCCAAATTGTGTACATAAATCGGTCCTGTTGCTATGGTTTGTATAAACTGATATGTTTCTCCGTAAGTAGGTCCCAGCCTGTATTGACAAGCTTGCACGTGCCGGAATCGGAATATGGGTCTTGACAGGAGACAAAAGGGGAACTGCTATTAATATCGGGTATGGTAACAAGTTGAATCGAACTTATTGGCTATAGTTCAATGAATGCAAATGCTATAAATACTACATTTCCCCAGATATGCATGCAGTCTACTAAGACATGGAATGAAACAGATTGTGATCACCCTAGAGTTGCCGGAAATTGAAGCCTTGGTAAAACATGGGGATAAGGAGGCCATTGCCGATTTATAGACTACATTGTTCGAAAGTTATGTTAATGCAATCCGTATTGGGAATCTGAATCTGTCATTATTATTATTAGGCTTCTCTTGATTGCGTAAAGAAGCAAATACACGACAGAAAATCGCTAGTGGATAAAGAAAGTTCGACTGAGTTTGGTTTGATAATCGATGGCAAGTCCTTGACTTTTTCTATGGACATGACACTAGTAAATGATTTTATGGATCTTGCGATGAGTTGTGCTACCGTTATATGTTGTCGATCTTCACCGAAACAAAAGGCTGTTGTAAGCATCATTTTTACAGAATTGTGTATGCTATAGGATTTTCATAAAGATTAGCAGACATTGTAGTAATTGACATGACAGTAATTTGATGGAATTTTAATAAATGTACAGATTACAAGACTGGCGAAATCTGTTACGGGTAAAACAACACTAGCAATTGGTGATGGAGCAAGCGATGTCGGCATGCTTCAAGAGGCTGATATTGGAGTAGGAATCAGTGGAGTCGAAGGGATGCAGGTAAAAACATGTTTCTTTGTCCTCGTTTCGCCAATATTGCTCTTTGGTTTAAAAATTGGATTCCTACTTATTCGACTTCCAATACCTTCTCATATTTTTGTTTAGACCATAACATGTCTTCAAGCTATCCATCTGTGTGTCTTGTTTCTAACTTCTAATAACTATCTTGAATTGCAGGCTGTTATGGCAAGTGATTTTGCAATAGCTCAATTTTGTTTTTTGATGTTGCGGAAGACGGCTATCGGATAGAGAAAAATCACAACTGATAATTTGAAAAAATAAAAATGAAGATAAAAGAGACACAAAATTTACCTGGAAAACCCCTAAAAAATTTAGGGTAAAAACCACGGGCAACGGTAGAAGAATTTCACTATGAGAAAATAGGAATTACAACCTCTCTCGATCTACCAAGGAGAAAACAATGATAATTCTCTCTTGATAAAAAGGAGAAAACAACTCTCAAGAAACTCTCTAAATTCTCTCTAGTATTGGAAGAAAGCTAGAATGCTTTGGGATGATTTTGAAGCTAAATGAGCTAGGGTATTTATAGTTGAAACCTAAGGATTAATCTTGTAAATACCCTAAAGTACAATGATTAAATGTTGTAATTATCCCTTGCATAATTCAACAAAAAATAATAATTAAAAACAAAAGCAGCCGCCAGCTGCTTTGACTATTATTTTCAACAATCTCCCACTTGAAGATTTGATTGGAACAATCATATCTTCACACCATTCTTTCTACCTTGTACCTTTATGTTGCTTATATTTCTGTCAGGCCACAAGAGAATCGACACCAAGTAAATTTATCAGCGTTGATTGCCTTTGTCATGAAATCTGTTATGTTGTCTTTGGTATGAATCTTCTGCATATCTACTGTCCCTTCTTCAACCTTTTCACGAATGAAATGGTACTGAACTCGTATGTGATTTGTCCTTGAATGAAATGTTGGATTCCTTGCTAGATGCAAGGCGATTTGACTGTCACAAAACATAGAGATATACTCTTGATTGTGCCCAAGCTCCTCCAATAACATCTTCAACCAAATTGCTTCTTTACTGGCTTGTGTAGCTGCTACATATTCTGCCTCTGTTGTGGACGTAGCCACAACTGACTGCAATTTTTGAAACCCAGCTTACAGCTTCACCAACAACTTTGAACACATATCTTGTAGTAGATTTGCTTTTATCCAAATCCCCTGCATAGTCAGAATCTACATAACCATTTATTAGTAAGTTTGATCCTCCGTAACATAATGCAACATTTGAGGTTCCTTTGATGTATCTCAAGATCCTCTTCACTGTATTCCAATGCTCTTTGCCTGGATTTTCCATGTACCGACTAACCACTCCCACTGCTTGTGCAATGTCTGGTCTTGTGCATATCATAGCGAACATTAAACTTCCCACTGCTGATGCATACGGTACTCGAGACATCTCCATCCTCTCTTCTTCACTGCTAGGACTCATACTGGAGGATAATTGGAAGTTAATAGGAAGAGGGGCAGAAATTGGCTTACAATCTTGCATGTTGAATCGTGACAAGATCTTCTTTAAGTAATTTTTTTGTGAAAGCCAAATCTTCCTATTACTTCTGTCTCGGTGAATTTGCATCCCTAGAATCTTGTTTGCTGATCCCAAGTCCTTCATTTCAAATTCCCTAGCCAGTTGTGCCTTCAATTCTTCAATATGATCTTTGTTAGGTCCTACAACCAACATGTCATCCACATACAACAACAATATAACAAAATCGTTATCACCAGACCTCTTGAAATAGGCACAAGGGTCTGCATTAAGTCTGTTGTATCCAAGGCACATAATGAAGGAATCAAATCTCTTATACCAACACCTCGGCGCCTGCTTTAGACCGTACAGAGATTTGTTCAACCTGCAAACCAAGTTTTTTTTTTTCTTCAAAACCTTCAGGCTGGAGCATGTAAATCTCTTCTTCAAGATTTCCATGAAGAAAAGCTGTTTTAACATCTAGCTGCTCTAGATGTAAGTTCAATGTAGTACACATTGCCAAAACTACTCGAACTGTTGTTAGTCGAACCACAGGAGAAAATATTTCATTGAAATTAATACCTTCTTTTTGAGAATATCCTTTGACCACCAGTCTTGCACGATACCTCTCAACTTGATCGTCACCATTTCGCTTGATTTTGAAGACCCATTTGTTACCAATTGGCTTCCTTCCTTGTGGTAGTGGCACAAGGTCCCATGTATTATTTTTATGAAGGGCTTCAATTTCTTCTTGCATCGCCATCATCCAGAGTGAAGCATCTGAGTTGTTTATTGCCTCCTGGTATGTTGATGGCTCACCGTCCTCTGTTAAAAGGCAGTATGCAATATTACCTTCTATAACATAATCTGAGTGCCAATTGGGACGTCTTCTCACACGATCTGATTGACGAGTTGTTGGTGCTTCAGAACTCTCTGGTTCTTGTTCATCATGTGCTGGTTCTGCTTCAGAAGAATCTCCTTGTTCAAACTCCTTTTCACATTTATCTGTGTAGTCTCTGACTTTTCAGTGCTATCATCGTCTTCTTTTCTTTGTAGTTTATCCTCTACAAAGATAACATCCCTGCTGATGATCACTTTGCGGGCAGTGGGATCCCACAAGCGATACCCCAAGAATTTGCATTTCCTGGATTTTGGATCCAATTTTGAGATTTTTTGGGAGTTGTACATCACGTACACAATACTTCCAAATATATGGAGGTTTGAATAATCAACTGGTTTACCAGTCTACATCTCCATTGGTGTCTTCAGCTCTATTGCAGTTGATGGAGCTCGATTCACCAAATAAGAGGCGGTATTGACTGCTTCTGCCCAGAATGATTTTTCTAGGCCTGCATCCCTCAACATTGCTCTTGTTCTTTCTAACAAGGTTCTGTTCATCCACTCTGCCACTCCATTTTGTTGAGGAGTGTTTGCCACTGTGAACTATCTTTTGATGCCTTCTTTCCTGCAAAAGTCATCAAATTTTTCGCTTGTGTATTCTCTTCCATCAAATTGTCTTCAGCTCTATTGCAGTTGATGGAGCTCGATTCACCAAATAAGAGGCGGTATTGACTGCTTCTGCCCAGAATGATTTTTCTAGGCCTGCATCCATCAACATTGCTCTTGTTCTTTCTAACAAGGTTCTGTTCATCCACTCTGCCACTCCATTTTGTTGAGGAGTGTTTGCCACTGTGAACTGTCTTTTGATGCCTTCTTTTCTGAAAAAGTCATCAAATTCTTCGCTTGTGTATTCTCTTCCATTATCTGTTCTAAAACACTTGATCTTATTTCCATAATCAAGTTCCACCCGCGCTTTAAAGTTTTTGAAAGTTGAAAACACGTCTGACTTCTTCTTAATAGGGTACACCCAACATCTCCTGGAGTAGTCATCAATAAATGAGACAGAGTACTTTGCTCCGCCTAAGGATGTAACTGGTGCTTGCCATACGTCAGAGTGAACCAATTCTAGAACACTTTTGCCTCTAGAATTTGATTTGTTGAATTTCAACCGGTGTTGTTTACTTGTTATGCAATGGTCACACAAAGGAAGTGTTACCTTTGTTAAGCCTGGAAGTAGGTTTTGTTCCACAAGGACTTTCATTCCTTGTTCTGACATGTGTCCAAGTTTCTGATACCATAACATTACAAAATCTGAACCACATGAGGCAACAGAGGCTTCTGCTTCTAGCAAAGTCTCTCCCTTTAGCATGTACAAGTTTGCTGCTATCTTTTCGCCTTTCAGCACCACAAGCGCTCCACGGAACACCTTCATGATTCCTTTACGTGTTTCAATCTTGCTTGCATTATTATCCAACAATCTGTAGGATAATAAATTTTTCTTCAGGCCTTTCACGTGCCGCATATCTCGAACAACTTTAATTGTTCCATCATACATCTTCAATTTGATGGTTCACACACCAATGATCTCTAAGGCATGATCATTGCAACTATACACAGATCCTCCTGAGACAGGTTCATAATGATGGAACCATTCTCTTCTTGAGGCCATGTGATATGTTGCTCCTGAATCAATGAGTCATATATCTGTATATTTCTTTCTACCTTCCACGGTGGTTGACGCTTCACCGCACAGAACATCTCTATCATCTGAAGTGTTTGCGGTATTGACTTGTGGATTGGAGTTTTTATTGAGACTCCAACAATCTTTCTTCAAGTGACCCTTCTTTCCACAGTAGTAGCACTTTAAATTCTTCTTGCTCCTCGACTTCGATCTACCATGTTTATGACTGCTGCTTTGGCCACGTTCTGTTGATATCCCTCTCATCGTTGTCAACGCTTCTGCTTGTTACAGATTTACTTGTCTGTCTTCCTTGTTCTTGCGTCGATTTTCTTCTTGTAGGACAGCAGCTGCAACGTCATCGAAGACTAGACTGGTGACATTACTGTTTGTCAAGTGATGATGAGTTGATCATACGAATCCGGTAGACTTTAAAGTAGAAGTTCAGCACGTTCTTGTTCTCTTATTTTACAGCTTAAGGATGTAAGCTGAGAAAAATAAGGTGTTCAGTGTATTTAAGTGCTCCGTCACTGAAGTAGATTTTGGCATACGGAGAGTGTACAATTTCCTCTTAAGGAAAATTTTATTGTGCAACGATGTGGCCTCGTACAATTTGGTGAAATGATCTCATATCTCCTTAGCTGTCTTTTTCTCCTCGATGCTTGACAATACTTCATCTGCTAATGCTAGATGAAAGTTTGCCATAGCATTCCCGTCCATCTCGTTCCATTTGATGTCATCTGCGAAATCCACCGGCCTTTCATTGATAACCGCTAGACACCCGTCTTTCCTTAGGATGGCCTTCATCTTCAATTTCCACAATGAGAAATTTCTCCCATTGAACTTTTCAATGTCAAATTTTGTTGCCAAAGCTTCTATTATTGATAGCTCCTACTATTTCACTATCGTGAATAGTTCTCTAGAACTTCAAAGAATGGGTAATACCTTCTTATTTTCTTATGTTGGAGGATCCACCTTTTGGTGGCAACCACAAAGACAATAAGCAGATATTACACACTCAAATCTGGCTCGGATACCAATTGTTGCGGAAGACGGCTATCGGATAGAGCAAAATCGCAACTGATAATTTGAGAAAATAAAAATGAAGATAAAAGAGACACAAAATTTACGTGGAAAACCCCTAAAAAATTTAGGGTAAAAACCACGGGCAACGGTAGAAGAATTTCACTATGAGAAAATAGGAATTACAACCTCTCTCGATCTACCAAGGAGAAAACAATGATAATTCTCTCTTGATAAAAAGGAGAAAACAACTCTCAAGAAACTCTCTAAATTCTCTCTAGTATTGGAAGAAAGCTAGAATGCTTTGGGATGATTTTGAAGCTAAATGAGCTAGGGTATTTATAGTTGAAACCTAAGGACTAATCTTGTAAATACCCTAAAGTAAAATGATTAAATGTTGTAATTATCCCTTGCATAATTCAACAAAAAATAATAATTAAAAACAAAAGCAGCCGCCGGCTGCTATGACTATTATTTTCAACATTTGGAACGTTTATTACTGGAGCATGGCCATTGGTGTTACAGAAGAATATCGATGATGGTAAGATTGTTTTCTTCAGTTTTCTTATTGTTGCAAAGCTAAACTTAGATAATCCTATTATTTTGATAAATAGAGAAGATTGTCTTTGTCGCAGTTATTACCTTTTCCGGGAATAGATTAGGCAAACATTTAACAAAAAAATGAACATCAGTGCTGAAATCTTAGTTCTCTTTCTGGTCATTGCAGATCTGCTACTTTTTCTTCAAGAGCATCACTTTCGGATTCACTCTGTTTTGGTTCGAGGCCTACACCTCTTTTTCTGGCCAACCTGCTTATAATGACTGGTACATGTCGAGCTACAATGTCTTCTTCACTTCGCTTCCTGTAATAGCACTTGGTATTTTTGATCAGGATATTTCGTCCAGACTTTGCCTCAAGGTAAACAATTCCATATATTTATCTCATAGTTGCAATATCGCTCGTTTTTCCATATCCGGAACCGCTACCCGCTGTGCATATGAACTTAGACTGTCGATCTCTGTGTAGCATCCTTTATTATAGCAGGAGGGCGTGCAAAATCTCCTCTTCAACTGGGTCCTCATTCTTGGGTGGATGTTTAATGGACTTCTTAGTTCAATAATCATATACTTCTTAACAACCAACTTGATAATCAGTCAAGCATTCCGCAAAGACGGTCAGGTTGCCGATTATTCGATTCTTGGGGTGACGATGTATACATGTGTAGTTTGGACCGTAAATTGCCAAATGGCGCTTTCGATCAATTACTTCTCATGGATCCAGCATCTGTTCATATGGGGAAGCATTTCCCTTTGGTATATATTCCTGGTGGTTTATGGTTCAATCCCGCCGACATTATCTACAACCGCGTACAAGGTTCTTGTTGAAGCTTGTGCTCCAAGCTTTCTGTATTGGCTCACCACCCTTCTTGTTGTTATCTCCGCGCTACTAACGCTGCTTACCTATAGAGCATTTCAGATTCGATTTCGACCAATGGAACATGATAAAATACAAAGATGTAGGTCGGAAAACTTGGAATGTGATGTAGCACAAAGCAGACTTTTGGAAAGCTCAGAGACCCGGAATTCGAGTGAGTTGCCGGAAGAGGTTAGAATCAGAATAAATAGTTTGAAGGGAAGTTCGAGGCGAAATGACTCATAGGGATGTTTCTCTCTCTCGGCGGTTTTAAGCATAGGTGCCATGAGAGGAGCGCGAACACCAGAATTGCTTCTGCTCGACACAGGTGTGTAGACTAGGGATGTAAATACGATTTATGCAAGTCTTATTAATGCATAGGTATGATTTTAATATCGGACCTCACTGATATGTAACTTTTTTTGTTTGTTTGTCCAACTTTTGAATTTGCAATGAGTTTTCTTAGCAACCAAACATACTTTCCCCTAATTGGTTCATAGTTTACTTAGCAACCAAAAATAGAAACATGCAATCTTATCCTCAGACTTTGAGCTGAAAGTAAAATCGATTAGCACGAGAAAAAGAGGCTACTCTTAAAACTAATGAGTCTCCTATCGGATAGAAGGTAGCAGCTCAGAGGTGTTTTTTTTTTTGGCCCAATTTAGGCCAGGCAGAAAAATTAATTGGCTCAATAGGCCAGTTCAAAATTTATTTTGCGCAAATGTTACATTGTAGGGTAAACTTGTCACCACGAGTTTCAATAAAATATAATTTTTATTAGAATTCATTATTTGATTAAAAAAATTATTTTATTTGAACTCGTCACCTCGAGATAACAAATTTATTATGTATTGTAGCATTTGTTGTAGATTACAAAATAAATATAGTATCATATTGGGCCAAATAAATTTGACACCCTTGATATTGGG
This sequence comes from Hibiscus syriacus, assembly GCF_006381635.1. NCBI lineage: Eukaryota > Viridiplantae > Streptophyta > Magnoliopsida > Malvales > Malvaceae > Hibiscus > Hibiscus syriacus. The sequence continues at coordinate 263,256 of NW_024062326.1, read as the reverse complement.
CCAAAAACCCCTCAGAGGAGTACATGCAAGCCCAACCCAATCTACCGAAGCGTCACATGCAATCACAGTCTAGTCCAATCCAAATGAACACATACAGTCCTAGCAGCGGAGGTGTAGGATAAGACACGTAATGTCAACAGCCATGTCCGTAAATCCTCGTACAAAATTTCATACAAAATATAACAACAATTATAATTACGTAACCAACTTTTCAAAACCTCAACACATTTTTAACCATCATAAAAATCACTGCTGAACATGACAACAATAACCTAAATAAACTTGGAGCATGAGTGGAACAGCATTTTGTCCTTTTTGCGAGAATGGCAATAACATGACAACATTATTAGGTACATGAAACACGAGGCATGCTATTCCAACTCTTTAGTTTTAAAATATTTGTGTGATTTTATTTTAGGCTTAATTAAACATGAGGTCCTCTTAATTTTAAAACATAAATATGATCCTTGAACTAATTCTACATAAACTAGAAGGGGAAAAAACTCAATTTAACCATTTAACAATAAAAACTATTGTTGACCATTTACGATGCTAATATGGTAGTTAGCATTGCTGATGTAGTAGTCCATAGTGTTAACATAACGGTCTATGGTGTAAATATGATAGTAGTATATGAATTATCCCAAAAAAATATGATAGTATATGATATATGGAGACGCGATAAAGGATTTAACTGATTGTTTTATGAAATTAAAGGTTTAACTAATTTTTATAGAAAGTTTAAAGGCTTATTTATTTTTAAGAAAAAGTAAAAATCAAGAGATTATTTGAATTTTAAAATATTTGAAATAAAAAATAAAATTTAAATATAAAAACTACCAAAAATAAAAAAATAAAAATATTAAAATAAAAAAGTAAAATCATTATTAAAAATTTCAAAAAAAATAAACATTAAAAATATTATAAACTATAAAATGATATATTATATATTATTAAAAAATTAGAATTTAAAAATATCTAAAAATGTATTAAAAATATAAACACTTTCATCCGAAACGTCTGTAATTGTCTCTCATTAGTCTAAATCTTTAGATGTCTCTTTATAAATACATTTAGGCATAAAAGCAATATAATTTAACATATGATCATATTCATATCATTTAAGTTATTATACAAGATAAACACATTTAATCATTCATATCATAAAGACACATAAGTATATTTTGACATCGAGAATGCTCAATACATATTATTTATCACAAACCTCATATGATAACACCTAACATACAAAGTGCACTTCCATTGTTGTTACGAATTCATATTTTTATGAAATTATGAACTTATATTCAATATTAAAAAATAAAAATTATTATTATATTTTTACTGAAAATATGTTCAACAAATAATAATATACTCAGGTTAATGAGACATAGTCAGAGATATTTTTTTTATAAAAGTATTAAATTTTTAAATACCTTTGCATTATTTGTAATAATTTATAACTAACCCTTTAATAGCTTCTAATATTTTTTTTAAAAATTTAATATTATTTTTAAATGATTTGTTTTTATTATATTTTGTATTTATTTTTTTATATTTTAAGTATTTTAAAATTTAATTTTTTTTGAAAATTAAACAAATCTTTACACTTTCTAAAAGAATCAATTAAATTTCGTTATTATTCTTCCTGTATTATCATGTTGACAATGTGTACCGTCACGTCAACAAACCACCAAATCAATATTGTACCTATCAAAGATGATTTTCATAGTTTGTCAAAGAGCCATGTTGAATTTTTTTCTTAGTTTAGAGATGGTATTGGGTACAAAATAAGTTTAGGGGCCAATTTTATTTTTTCAAACGTTTGAGGATATCAAGAACAATTAAGCCTTTGTTTTGTTATTAAATATGTTGACACTTTTACATGAACCAAACGATACGTATAACTACATCAGTTTCCAATAATAATTTGTAAGGGACTAGGAATTTGAAGATCCGCACAACTCACGGTGCTTGTTGGATCATTCATTTTTCTTTTGGAATAAACAAGAAATTTACTTGGAAGTTGGATCGAAAATGGCCGTTTTCAGAGGGAGGCGGTGGGTTAAGCAAGCAAATCCAGCCGTGCACGACGGACTGACTCTTAAACTCTACGCCATGGTTGATCGCCGGCCATCCAGCGGAGAACGAAACTATTTTAATTAGCTCTCCTGGAACAAGAATTTGGTGAGCTCCAAACGGCATATGCTGTGCTGAATTTCAATCATTAAATTACTGTCTTTTTTTCATCATTCCTCTTGTCATAGAAATCAGATAATTAAGTAAACTAAATATTTATCTCATTGTTCATCGGACTAAATAGGTTATAATAGTTATTGATAGTTCAATTTTTACTATTTAAATGAAGAGTCATAGTCGATGAAGAATTAATCATTGATCAGTATCAAAGTATTGTCTGTTTTGTGAAATGTTGAAGTTTCTATTTTAGAAATGTTATCTCTATACCTTTCGAAATTTCCTTGAAATCGGAACGTCAAGAGCATTTTAAAATTTCTCAAGGTTGTGAGACGCGAACATAGCATGGGTGGATCTGTAAAGCTTTATGGGTAGTCATTTTATATTTTTTTTCTTGAAAAATTACTAAATATAGTGTATTATAATAAAGAAAAAAATTATGTACACCTATTCTTAAATTTTTGACATGTATGACGCGAAAAGGGAAAAAAAACCGAACACTCAATCTTGAGAGCTTTGTGTTAGATGATGTGAATGGTAAGTTAAATTTGATTTATTTATTTATTTTAAATATTGACTAATTTTTTTTAACTATGTAGAACACTCATTGCTTTCTTATTTTTCAATCCTCATCTATTTTATTTTTTTCATACATAACTTAGCTGCTGTAATTTCTTTTTGAATGGATTGTTATTTTAGATTTTAAATAATGTAATTTTTTTAAATGATTTTTAATTTTAGGCCTCTAATTTTTAATTTTTGAATAGATCACTGAATTAATATAGTATGTGCGAAAATTCTTTACTTGAGATACAACACTCATAAAAATTAATTAAAATCTACACACTTTCAAATTAAAGGGTAAAATTTCGTCTCATCTTATCAGTATAACATATTAATTTGTTCCATTGTGAATGAAGATGTACGAGAGTAGAGTGCAAAATGTTGTGACGATGGTAGCAAATGGAGAAAGTTGGAGGGAAAACAAATGAAGGCCATAGCGTAGAATATGTGGACATAATCCGAAACTAAATCGTTTGAAAAGAACATGAGATGTAGCAGAAAACAGATGAAAGGGAGCCATGTTTTAGAGATAGGGTCTTATCTTCATCATCAACACCTAATGTTTTTCACCCATTCATCTCTTCCTCACCTTTGGGTTTGTTCCATAATATTGACAGGTGTTGCTCTCTTGATTGTTTTGTTTTGATGTGTATGTGGATGATGGGCATTGTATGCACGTGTAAATATATCATGGTAATAAATTGATGATCATACGTTTAGAAAAGAGAGAAATAAAATTTGATCTCCAACGTCCAAACCTCATCTACAAAGCAAGAAGCTCTCCTTCACCAGGCTTTCGTTTTCATTATCCGGATTCCGGGTCAAGAATCGTTAATAAAAACATTGGTATAAATCTAGTGTATTGCATGACACATAGCGGTAATGTCGACTGCTTCCATTAACGGCTGGTGCCTCACCTCCTCCGCCACTGCCACCGCTCCCCGCCGACCCACATTACGTCCCTCCACCATTGTCGCCTCCCTCAACTCTTCCCCTTCTCCTCCTACCCTCATTCGTAACCAACCTGTTTTCGCTGCTCCTGTTTTTGCTCAACCCTTCTAATTGGGTACATACACTCGCACCCTTTCTTTCTTTTCAAGTATCGTATATGGTAAAATACATATTTACTCACATAACCATCACTTTGGTTCCGTTTTAGTCACTCAACTACCATTTTTTTTATTAATACTTTAAATCATCACTAATGTGTTACGTTTTGATTTTATTTTGATCACTCGTCGTTAAAAAAGTAACAAAACCGTTAATATGACATTTTTTTTTTAATTTTTTCAATGATTACATGGTATTTCCTTATGGTGCACGTCAGCACCACCATTAAATTTTTAATGACGAGTGATCAAAATAAAACCAAAACATAATGTTAGTAATGGTTTAAAAAAATTATTTAGGTGACCAAAACAAAACTAAAATGATAATCAAGTAACTAAATACATAATTTACCCTATCATATAATATATACAATACTCCCTTTTCCTTCGTTACTTTCTTTAAAAATATTTTTTTTAAAAGTATGTTTCATTGTGATGCAAAGATTAGAAAAAGGTATCAATGTGGCAATGCGGTAGAGTTTTGCATGTGAAAATCTATATGCATTGCATAAAGACGTACGTAGATCGTGAAAATCTATATGCAAATCACGTTTTATCTCATAATTTGGAAACAACGTGGCATGTCATCAATGGTTCAAATGCACTTAACTGATCTAGTGACAACTGTGTGGCTCTGATTAACCCCAACCAACCAATCAAATTAATGCCATCTCTTTTTTGGCTAAATATCACTAACAATCCACCATAAATAACTGATTCGGAGCTAAATTAAAATTAAACATATTCAATACAGACAAAGATTCATTATATATATATATATATATATATATACTTGCAATAACAAGTACGTGTGAAATAGTTTCTAAATTATAATCGGGGTTTGAGAATTGGCAGAGAGAAGACATGGGAGACAAGACATACGAGGAAGCCATTGAAGGTCTCAAGAAACTGCTCAGGTAATATATATATATACACACACACAATGATTTTTTTAACTGCCAATTTTTCACGTTTGGATTTATTGCTTGATTGTAGTGAGAAAGGAGAACTGAAAGCTGCAGCAGCTGCAAAGGTAGACCAAGTAACAGCTGAGTTAAAAACATCAGCATCTGGTGACTCAGTGGAGAGGTTGAAACAAGGATTCATTCACTTCAAAAAAGAAAAATACGAGTTAGTCATCACCCTTACTCCATTCATTTCATCATCTTTTTTCTTCTTCTATTGTGCGTTTTTTTTTTTAAAAATGCAACTTTTTGCAGAAAGAATCCTGCTTTGTACGCTGAACTTGCCAAGGCCAAAGCCCCAAGGTACACACTACAATATATGTATTGTTACAATACTTTTTCTAGTACTAAATGTTGGTCTAATTTGTTGCAGTATATGATTGTTGCCTGCTCCGACTCCAGGGTGTGCCCATCGCATGTGCTGGACATGCAACCGGGGGAAGCTTTTGTGGTCCGCAATGTTGCTAACATGGTACCACCATACGATCAGGTAACTTTTTGATCCCTCCGGATAAGACCGACTTATTACAGATGTTGAAATTCAGAAAAGTTAGTTCATTGTCAATGTTATGCCAGATTAAATACGCTGGAATCGGTTCTGCTGTTGAATATGCTGTTTTGCATCTCAAGGTAAAATATGTGAAAAATCAGGAACAATGGAACAGTTGATAGTTTATTGGAAATCTCAGCGTGAATCAAAGTGTTAAATCCCTTTGTCAGGTTCAAGAAATCGTGGTCATTGGTCACAGTGCCTGTGGTGGAATCAAAGGGCTTATGTCTTTCCCATTCGATGGAACCACCTCTACGTATGTACCCTTATTGCTTTACAAAACAAGTTTCTACATTTACCGACAATAAATTTACTGTAACCTGATTCATATTTGCAGTGATTTCATAGAAGAGTGGGTTAAGATTGGAATCCATGCAAAGAAAAAGGTTCTAGCAGACCACGCTAGCGAGCCTTTGGGAGCTCAATGTACACATTGTGAGAAGGTGGACACTCTATCCCTTAGCTTCTCCATATAGATAGATAGATAAATAGATTGCGTGAACCAATCGAGTTTAAGTCCTGAGTTCGGTTCACGCAAGTTTCGAACTAATGATGCGTGTACTATAATTTGCAGGAAGCAGTGAACGTATCACTTGGAAACCTGCTAAGTTATCCATTTGTGAGAAATGGATTGGCCAACAAAACTCTGGCGCTCAAGGGTGCTTACTACGATTTCGTCAAAGGAACTTTCGAGCTCTGGAGTCTCAATTTTGAGCTTTCTTCGCCTCTCTCCGTTTGAATCAACAAACTGTTACCATCATCAGTGAGACAGTGAATCCATCTTTGTGGTGTTCCTGAATCAGTTGTCTTTTTTTAACTGCAATGTACTACTATGTATGCTTGTGTCTTTCTGAGCTATTAAACATATCGATGGAGTTCTTATTTACTAATTACTATAAATTCAACAACTTTCGGGTTCTTGAAACTCATTCAACAGTATTCATCTTTCTCACTCTTCAATTATTACACATCAATGAATAAGGGATCGGTTTCTCTGCTGTTAATTCAAGAACTTGGAGCAGTTTTAATTGCCATTCAAAAGTCATGTGGACATGTTTCTCTCCAATAGGGTATGTATACATATACTATTATGTTACTTTTATTTATTGAAAAGATTCGAAACTTGTATTACCTGATTTTTTTATAAAAAATTTGTGTTTAATATATTCGGGTATAAATATATTTATATTAAATAAATCCACATCTGACATCCACCCAAATTTAAATAAACAAAATTTCATTCAATACTGTTTCTATAAATGCATACTGCATCTACAGGAAAAAATTAATAATTGAATCTGACCTTACACACAGTGAATGTTTATTGAATTAAAATTTATTAGACCTTTTCATCATGTTAGCCTTTTATGGGTTTCAAATTATTGGACACCTTAATCTTCAAACACATGAAATGAGCATGGTTTAAAGGTTAAACAAGTGGCTTTTAATGTATCTGAAAATTGAACAACATTGTCATGTTAGACAAGCATCCATACCCGAAAATAATACCCTAGTTGTAGTTACAGTTTGTAGCTATTAAGCAAGATCGAAAGAAGAATATCCATTGAAGTGGTCAGTCATGGCAAGTGTACTTAGCTCATAATCAGCGTCAGGAATCCAGGAAGTGGTCATATAACTGGTGCTGGCCATTGATTCTTGAGTGTCGTTTAAGACCCTATGATCAATGGCTTGCTGGGTGCTTTGATCCACTGTTATTTCAATGGTTTCAGTACTGGTGATGCCATCTCCAGGACTTGGATCCACGGCTGCCTGATGATGATCATCACCCGCTTTCACTTGCTTTGAACTTTGACGAAAATAGACCCTTTTCTCATTTTGATCATTGATTCCTAGTTTCCTCCTCAAATGACTGTTCCAGTAGTTCTTCACTTGATTATCAGTTCGTCCTGGAACCCGTTTAGCAATCAAAGACCACCTGCGAAGAGAATAATGAACTATCACCTGGACTCGAAAAGATTTGAACTGAAGAGTTGTGATATAGGAGAAAAAACCTGTTTCCAAGAAGCTTGTGAAGTCTAATGATAAGGTCTTCTTCCTCCTCAGAGAATTCTCCCTTTTTAATGTTGGGGCTCAGATAATTCATCCACCTTAGCCGACAACTTTTCCCACATCTCTTCAAACCTGTAAGAAAACACACACAACAACAATAGATTATTTATGACAAAGAAGAAAAGAATGAAGAGGGTGTGTGCGTTGTTAAGAACCTGTTCTGTTGGCTATTTTATTCCATTGTCCTTTTCCATGGACCTTGACATAATCAATGAGTAATCTGTCTTCCTCCTTTGTCCATAACCCTTTTTTTGTATGGAATTTCACCTTCTTTTTTTCATGCTCTTTCTTGTTGGAGTTGGCTGATCTGTAGAAGATCACAAAGGATACGATCCTGGTTTTATATACATATACGGAGATAATGATTGGGATGATGATGATGGGATGGTAGAATTTTTTTATTTTGGATAAGTGGCTGGTTAGTAGTTTAGGCACACATCTTATATCTTGTGTGAGCTTTCTCTTGATTAGATGAATGCTAAATTAATTACACAATGAGATTACAGTATATCCAATAACAGAAAATTGCAAAACCCAAAGAAAGTTGATGAGCTTGGTAGGGTTGAAAGAACTTGTCCTCCTACCTAAAGTCTGGTTTTATCCTTGAAAAATTAAGACTACATAAATGTACCTGGATTAAAAGCAAGTTATAGAACTTCATTTTCATCAAGTGTAACTTGGATACATAATAATTAGGTTTTAAAAATTGGGAGTAGGAAATGTCGACAGTCATTTTCGTCCGAGCTTACTATTTATAATATTATTATTACTATTATTATTATTATTATTATTACAAATAAATACAACAAATTGAGGCCCATTTACAAAAGCCCAATTACAAGTTTGAAGGCCCAATTGATTTACAACCTGGAGGCCCAACAGAGAAGCTGATCCAGGCCCAGACCCGAGTCAGACCCGGAGCTCGTTCTACAAGTTCAACAACAGATCTAGGCCTAGACCCGGAAGCCCAACAACCAAACCCGAGAAGGCCCAAAACAGTTAGGATTTTTCACACATCTCAGCTCCAGCCGTCGCAGATCTCAACTGTTGGATCTGGAGAGATCCAACGACCCAGATGGTTCCAGCAGAAACCCTAGGGTATCATTACCACCCTAGGGCTATTCTGGCCGCCGCCTCCAGATGGTCCACTCCAACGCTGCCACGCCACCACCGCCTCAATAGAAGACTCTAAAAGATGAAAGAGGACCGCACACCTCATCGTCTCTAGGGTGAGTCACCACCGTAGCTCCGGTGACTCACCGAAGTTTCATCATTACAAGTAGCACCACGAGGCCTATAAAAAGGCCGAACCTGCAAGAAAAAGAACAAACGGAAATGAAACACAGAAACGACAACCATTTCAAACCAAAGGAAGTAACGAGGGAAAGGCAGTACACAACGAAGCAAGAAGCAACCAACAATGAAAGGAAATAGAGAGGAAAAACTGAGAGACTTACTCACGACCATCAGAGGCTTCAAACGTCGTCGAAGAGTCAAAACTTCGAAGGTATCTTATTAGATCTAGTCCGATTGACTAGTTATTAGGAGAAAGGAAGCTTGGATTTGGGTTTAGAAAAAATGAGGCTTTGATTTGGGTGAGTTTGCAAAATTTCGACCACCGTGGTTGTCGGTAACGACATACGGTGGTCGGCCGTTGATTGGTATCCCTCCGGCGAAGGAATCCTAGAGAGAAGGGAGAGCTTCTCTCTCTAAGATAGAGAAGCAAAAGAGAGAAATGAGGGTTGGTGGCCTCTTTAGGCCGGTTAATGGGGTATGTATACCCTCCCCGAAACTACATCGTTTTGGGAGGACCTCTGAGTAATTTTGGAATGGGTAAATTACACTTGTAATCCCTGTATGTTGTACTCTTCATATTTTAGTCACCGAAATCAAGTTTCTATGCATTTTAATTTTTTTTACATTTTTCTTTATTTCTTTTTTAGTCACTACCAGTATGTTTATATATTTAGGGTAAATATCTATTTTAGTCTATTATTTTAATAATTTTTATTTTAGTCCTGAATAATTAATTATGGTTAAATTACACTAATAGTACCTAGCTTTTGTAATATTTTGAATTAGGGCCACTATTTTTGTTATTTTACAATTTAATCACCTAACTTTAATACTTTTAATATTTAATGTTACTATTAGTTTATTTACACTTTTAGTACCACAAATATGATTTATTTACAATATTGGCCTTGATCTTTTTATTTTCATATTTTCATTATTAAAATTATTATATGTAATCGAGTTATATTATTTTATAGAATGAATCATAAAATATTTCCTCAATTTATTAAGAATGTATTTTAAATGATTTGTTAGTATAAAATAACATCCTTAATGTTTGTTAAAGGGATCATAAATTAAATTAAACTCATATTTATAAATTTTTACTACAAAGACATTAATTAATAAATAAATGTATTAATTTTGGGCGTTGTGGAGTGCTAATCTTTCCCTACACGTAACCGACTCCCAAACTCATTTTTTAGTAAGCAAACCCTTTTTGTGTTGTTTTAATATTATTTTTATAAATTTTATTAAAATAATATAACACTTTTAGTAACCAATCACACCTCGATAAATAATTGATGACGATTCCTCAAATTGTGTTTTATCTGATTCAAAGAAAAATACTTATTTTTTCGAGACGAGATTTCAAAAAACGACACCCCACCAATGCCTACGTGCTAAGGGCATCTCTTGCTTTTTGGGACAATCAATTACCCTTTCCTCTTTTCTGTACTTCCACCTATACACTTTGCTGTGCCAAGCAAAAAAAAAATTGTATTAAAAAAAAATTGGTGAACATAATTTCTAAATCAACTTGTATTAAATATAGATACATAAATAAAGTAAACCTTTGCATGGCATGGCATGACATGGCTAAGTGATCAACCTCTCAGAAAAATAAACCTGAACCATTTTTCTTTCGAGTGCCCAAATTCTGACATATTTTCTATACAAGTCTGAGGATGTGATCCTCCAAAACAAGTAAAAACTTTAAAAAAACTTGAACATATCCATATATTTGGATGGATGCATTTTTTACAAATGTAAATGCCTTCTGCTTCACAATGTGTCAAAGATGATACAAGTTGATGGCGTATGTACAACAGGATCATTTCCAGTAAAATAGCTGATAATCACATTTCCTGGCATATCTACTTTACTTAAGGTTACACAACATACCGAAACACATTTCACGACTCGTCCGACTTTGGCTCGAGTACTACAGGGATCTTCTCCTTGTGATCTCCACGCAACACCTCCACGATAACCTAAGAATTAAGATTATGGAAAAGTTTGTACATCAAAAATTATTTAACATATATATACAGAGAGAGAGAGAAGTTGATATAAGTAGTATTCAATGCTATACCGTTTCACCAACTTTGCATTGATCAAGAATTCTGTACAAATCACTGCCATTAGTGACCTTCATCCCATTAACGGATGTTATTATGTCACCCAAAACGAGTCTACCATAAGCATCACGCTTTGTCGGTAGCAGACCCTGTAATATATTAAAAGGTTAGCCTTGCAATAGGAAAAAAAAAATCTTCAACACGTCATTGAAGCATACTTGACCAAAGATTTTAATACAGATATGAAAGTTGTAGTAAATTTCAATAAGACATTAAACTCTGATGCAGAAATATAGTAAGCATACCGCCTTGCCGGCTGGACCATTTGCAGGAGCATCTAAGACAAGTACACCACTTACACCCAACTGTTCAACAGATTGATCCGGTGCAAATTTAATGCCTAAAATAGGTCTCGTCACCTTCCCGAACTTCACCAACTGATCAACAATGCCACTGACCTAGAAATGTAGGAATTCCAAGCGAAGAAAAAAAAAATACTTGCATCTCAGCACACACACATCAGATCAAATGAAATACAAGATCTGTAGTAATACTCACTGTGTCAACAGGAATCGAAAACCCAACACCAGAAGATGCACCAGAAGGAGAATATATAGCAGTATTTATCCCGATAAGGTTTCCAGAACTGTCTAGGAGTGGCCCTCCACTATTGCCAGGATTAATAGCAGCATCTGTCTGTATAACATCTTGGATTGGGCGACCAGTCGCAGCAGAACTGATTTCCCTACGAAGCCCACTATAGGCAATATAAAAGATCCATTAGCAAAATCCTAATTCACATAAAAACCAGCATAAGTAGGAGGAAAATAAATCAGACATATCAATCACAATTGTCGGTCTTGGAACCTGATAACGCCTGTTGTAAGAGTATGATCAAGTCCAAACTGCAAAAACATAAAAAAAAAAAATTGGATACACACTTGAAGAAGCTATCAAAGAGAGCTCCAATATTAGCAGTAAAAGAACATGATCACTATGTCTTCACGAGGCACTTACAAACTGCATTACTAGCAAGGACAGTTTTCAAGTAATAAAATACATAGACCTGCCAGTCTTCAGTATGTATGCAACTTGAAAAGCAACTTTCTTTTCCATGACAGTCCTTTTAAACATCATAAGAAACATGTTCAAAGAAAGCAATCCATTTCATATGGTGCATCAGCAATAAAACATAAAATATAAAATGCACAAAGGGTAAAAAATAACCATTCATTCCTAGGAAGTAAGAAATATTATTTTTATAAGGATAAGTGGATAAATATGTTCATATCTAGCCTCACCACAGACAATTTCCAGTAAAATGAAAAATGAAATATTAAAGGGTATAGATGATAACTCAGTGTAATATAATAAACATTTACTCACTGGGTTACCAATAGCAAATACTTTCTGGCCCACAAGCAAATCTGCCGAGACACCAACGGGTATAGGTCTTAGTTTGTCTTTAGGTGCATCAACACGCAATACAGCAACATCCTTGTCTTGGTCAAATCCGACAACTTTTGCATCATACGTTGTCTGGTCAGCAAGAGTAACCCTGCAAGTGATTAGCACCAACATAAAATTTTAAACATTCACAACAGTGTAAAATCATTTTTATCAATTATATCCCCAGGACCCAAGGCCAGGCAATTTCTAAGGTTCGCTCACAGCTTTCAGTATAACATTACTTTAGTGTCAAAAACCCAATGTAAACAGAAACCTAGAGTGAGTGCAAAACCTCCAAAATAAATCAAGTATTTCATCCAAATGATAGAATGCACCCTTCCATTGCTCAAAGAAGATCAAAACAAAGATACCATTGTGAACTTGTCACAAGCCCCGTTTTGTTCCTATGCCAAATAGGCCAAAATAAACCCCCGGGAGTGGGGGATTAAAGAAATAAAATAAATGCATCCCGATTCCTGGGCAAGAAATTTAAGCATCTTTATCTAGTACATCCCCAGAATAGGAGGCCAGGTACTTTCCAAGGTTAGGTCACATTTTCCACATGAGACCAATTTAGAGACTTAGAACCAATGTTAACAGCAGCCTAAAGAAAGTCTTAAACCTCCAAAAGCAGTCACGACACACAAATTTCATCCCAGTTACAGAACGCACCCTTCCATTATTTGATCAAGAAAAACGCACAACATCATCAAGATCATGTCACAGGCCTCATTCTAATGCCTAAATCACCCCTCTCCCAACCAAAAAAAAAAAATGATTCCACTGCCTTTCATATTTGTCCTTCAAGATAAAATGCTTAGGAATCAAATATATTGCAAAAGTCCATGTTTTTCCTATCCATCCCTAGCACTTCAAGAAAAGATAATGTTTAATTCCAACAATATACATAAAAATCCGAACCCGGAGCTCAGCTCAGTTGGTTCAAGCAACCATCTCTTAGAGGTGGCATTGTTTGAGATTAAAATTTCAGCATCCGCATACCCTTCCTATATTATATAGGGTAGAATCCATTCACACAATGTAAAATTTTTAAGTTTTACACATTTTTAGGATAATTAGAGGGGGAAAAAAATAAGAAGATAATCTAATTCATCTATTTTCAATACCCACGCGCGCGGGGATAAAAATACCCATAGATATATTTACTACCATTCTACAAGTATTCAATCTCAATCATTTACATTTACAGCAAACGCAGAAACCAGGAAACAATAAATTAAATTTTTATATAAAAAAAACGAACTTGAGATCAGAAGCTCCACGAATCACATGATAATTGGTGACAACGTGACCATCTTTATCCCAAACGAAACCCGACCCGGATCCTTGTGGAACCTCCAGCACATCCAATGTAAAAGCATCCTGCCTAAAAATACCAATTACCCAAGAAAACCCTTAAAAACAGAAAAAAATTAGAAACTATCCAAAGAAGAAAGGGGAAATTTTGAGTGAACCTGACTGCGAGATTGGTGATATAAACAACAGATGGAGTGTTCTCTTGAAATAGACGAACCGTAGCCAACTCATCCGTCTGTAACTTCCTGGGAGTGGTTACCACAAAGGCAGAGGCGGATCCCACATCGGTTACAAACAAGGAGAAAGATAGAGCAAGGGAGGTGCAGAGAAGAAACAAGGAATCGAAAGCTGAAGGAACAAGAGAATCATTATCAGACTTAATGGCGACATTGTTTTTGGTTTGATTCAAAACAAGACCGCGGAGGGGAATGAGAGAGAGTTTGTTCGTTGGGAAGAGAAAAGAGGGTTTCGCGGTGGAAATGAGCTTTTGAGTTCTGTTTGGGAAGCGAGAAAATGGGGAAGGAAGAGATGAGGACTGAATGAAGAGTGTGGAAAGGAGTGAATAACCTGCCATTTCTTTTTGCTGGCTTGGACAACTCCCAGGAATTATATATGTAATTTGAATTTAGGAATTATATATGTAATTTGAATTTTTTTCCTTCTTCAATTATCTTGGGTAAACTACTTAAATATCGTACTTTTAATTTTATTAATATAATAATTTAAGTAGTTTGAAGTAGTCCTTTATTGTGAAAAACAAACGAAAATTACACATAGAGTCACTAATGTTTTAGTATATTTTCGTTTTTTCCGTTAAAGTTTTAAAGGTAATAAAATGATCACTAACGTTATAGATTTATGACAAAATAATCCCTCAACGTTAATAATGATTATTGTAGGTAATTAAAGTCTGACAGAGCAGGTTAACTACTAACTTGACACCGTTTGGTCACCATTTTGATCTCTGTCTTCTATCTCCACTCTCCCATATGAAAAAAAATGTTTTTTTATCTTTCATTTTCATTCTCCCGTATGAAAAAGCATTGCTAAAAATATCAAAGATATATCATTGATGGAAGGCGAGCCAACTGCAATCTCGCAGCATTCGATGCTCAAAGGTATCATCCACCAATTTCTCAACACGGTTTCTTACTTTTTCCCTTCATTCGCATTTCTTTTTAGCATATGTTTGAGTTTGGTAGTTGTATATCAAATATTGAAAAACCCCATTTCTATTCCCTCTAAAGAAGTCTATTTTTCCCTATATTAGGTAAGCATTTTGGACCGTTTGGACCAGTTCTAGGTCCTGGATTGATGGCACCACCCAGCTACCATGATCTCTCAGCTTATAGCCGACAACAACCTACTGGTAAATATCCCTCAGCTTATGGGTGAGTTCAATATTGAGGAAATTGAAATACAATGGCATTTGTTTCATTTTATTATGTTTTCATCACCATCATTCTCTATTTGTTTACGTTCAGGTATATTGGATATTCACAAGAAGACATTTATACTTTGATTAGTTTTTACAAAATACAGACGGAGACTATTAATATTAGTTCCTTGAAATGGCTTTACCTGTCTTTACTTGAAACAACCGAAATAGAGCAACAACGGCAAATAGTATATCTATCCTCGGATGACTGTGAAACCTTAGTTGAGTAACCAAATCAGAAATGACACCGCTAGAGCGAAAAATGACAATGATGAAAGCTTAGAACCATGGTTTTCGTTTTACCTCTGCTTTTCCACGATATTTTTTTTGATGAACTTAGTATGTTGAACAGTAGCATAGAACAAAAGCGAATACCACAATCTAACAACAAATTTTAGAAGCGACAATGCCAAGGAAACAAACTTGACAAATATCAATATATAACTAAACTTGATCTTAGATTAGGTTTGGCAAAAATAATAGACAGTGCAACAATTTGCCAAAACATATTCTGTCCATTTAAACACAGACATTGCCCAGATTGAAAGAAGCTGTCCATTAAAAAGCAAACGCTACCATGATCAAATCAGATGGACAACAAACAAAACTACCACCAACCTATCTTTTTATCTACTTAATAAATGAACAAAAACCTCTTAAAAGCCCACAAGAATTGTTTAATTGCAAGTGAGATTTCGCACTTAAGCAAGCTCGCCTCTGATCCTACGGGCCAACTAAATGTCATTAAGCATTATTGTAACACGCTTGGCATGGATGGCACAAATGTTAGTATCTTCGAAAAGACTAACAAGGTATGCCTCCAACACAACAAGGCTCTGGAAACCTAAATCAGGCTTGAAGTCCTGGGCAATTTCACGGACAAGCCTTTAGAAAAAATAATTTCCTGATAACAAGCTCAGCATTCTTCTTCTACTTACGAATTTCACGAAGGGCAACGATTCCAGGATGGTAACGGTGGGGCTTCTTTACACCTCCAGTGGTTGGGGCAAACTTACGGGCAGCCTTGGTTGCAAGCTGCTTCCTAGGAGCCTCTCCTCCGGTTGACGTACAAGCAGTTTGTTTGGTACGAGCCATCTCCAGAAATCTTTTACTTCCTAGTTGGTGATATTTGTGAAGCTGAATTGAACAACCGAAAATGGTGTTTAGAGGGATTGAATTGGCCAAATAGAATTTTGGGAGTATGAAGAGAAAAGATAGACAATTTGCACAACGATTTAGATGATTCGACTTATCATCAAAGTCTACATCCCATACTTTAGCTCCAAACTAAGGATTTTCTAACAAATTCACTAATTTGTTCTTTCTTTTTCTAGGCTCAAGAGTAACCTTTTACAACTCCCTAGTTTTCAATGGCTAAACTAGAACCAAACCCCTTTTACAAAAGGATAAATAATTGTAAACAAGAAAATCTCAAAAGGTAGGTGTTTACACAACTTAGCTCACTAAAAACACTTATGTACAAGAGAATAGGAAAAATAAAAATAAAAAAGTTGTTCTCTTGATGTGAATTGTTTGAATATGTGTTGTAACCTTCTTCAAGTGTCTTCAACTTCTTTTTATTTGTTGGAATGTGTTTATGATCGTTTCTAGCCGTTGGGGACTTAATCGCTGCAAAAATAAAACCACTCAGACAAAGGAGTATAGATACTCGAGTTGGGAGTATCGGTACTGCTCTAATAAAAACTAGACATGTTTTAACCGTTGGGCTTGGAGTATCGATACTAGGGTTTATAGTATCGATACAGTTATCGATACTTGCATAGTGTTAGTACCAAATTTGCATACTGGAATCTAAACACATTTAAAATCAATGGGCAGTATCGGTACTACCATTGTAGTATCAATATTTCCCGTTACCTTGGGTATCGATACTACAAGAATAATATCGATACTGTAAGAATAATACAGTACTTCTTGGCCTGAAAATTGTTTTGTGTTCTTTGAATTATTTTTAAAACTTTGAATAAATTCAATTTAGTCCAAACACATTTTGCCTTTTTGATATAACAAAACCTTTGAAAAATGGTTTTTCGCAAAACCTCCCCTTAATAAAACATTTAATGAAAAAGAGAAATATTTTGGAAAATATTAAATGTCCCATTTTTTCATTCTTGAAATTGAATTTTTCAAACTCATACTTCTCACCCTTTTTGTTGTATAAAAATAATTCAAACTTTAAGGTTCAAAAATAACAATTGAGAGTAAGTAGAAATTTTAACATAAAAATCATTTTAAAAATAAAAAGCTCCCCCTCAACAAAAGCATTAAAAAAAATGACTTAAAAAATTTAACACTTAAAAACTATTGAATTTCAACAAATATGAACAAACATGTTAGTAACATATGAAATTCAATAAATCCAAGTCTAAACTATTTTATGCACTGTTAACATGAGACATTAAAGTTCATATGCATAAAGCTATCCAAAAATATTATGCATTTGAAAAATTGATATCAATTGTTAGAGAGATATCATTTGCAATAGAATCACAAGCATAAACATTTAAATTTAAGATAAAAAAATTAAAATTTGTAAAATAAAAACATTAAAAATCAAATTTGACCTAAAATCATTACGATGAAAAAACATTTATGAAAGATCACTAAAAATAAAGAAAAATGTCCATAATAATACATTTTAACATACATGAGATTTAAAACACACATAATCATTTAAGCTTAAAACTCATGCATGCATAAAACAAATATGCAACCAATTATGCAAAATCAAAAACATTAAGTGTAGAGGTTACCCATTCCATATCAAGTGTGGCTAGAGCATTTGAATATCTTCACTTTTGTCACAATTACTCCTACACACCTACAAGAGACATTTATTTTGATTTTGGTATCCAAATTCCTTTGGATCCTTGATTGTTAGTGCTAATGCCCCTTGTTCCCTTAGGAAACCATACTTGTCTAATTTTAAAATGTTTTCTAAGTTTAAAATGACAAGTTTCATGTGACCACGAAAATGACAATGTGAGCATTTTGCCATTTTTAAACATAATGAATTGTTTTGAGAAATTAATTAATTTTCTTTTGAGAAAAATTTTTAAACATCAATGATTTAATTTTCTTTTAAATTAAAAATTTTCTTTTTCTAAATCATTGATTTTGATTTTTGAAAACTCAAAATCATTTTTTAAACCTTCATTTTGTTTTTCAAAATAAACCTTTTCTTTCAAAATCAAATCATTTTCAACTTTAAATCTTGAAATTAATTTTATATTTGGAATCCATGGTCTCAAATTCCAAATAAAACTCATCATAGACATCTTGTAGCTCTTTAAATGAATAAGAATTTAAATAAAAAAAGTTAGAAGTTATCATTGAATCTTTTCGATGACCATGAGACATAGATTGGCAACTTCATCATCATAGGAGTTGTCTTCATCACTCTAAGCCGTCACAAATTCATTCTTTTTGCTCGATCTCTTTTTCTTTAGAAGAGGACATTCATATTTGACATGTCCCGTTCTTTGGCACTCAAAGCACACCGGGGCACCCTTCTTCTTACTTGATTTATTCTTCACTTCTTTTCTTTTTGAAGACATGAATTTGTGAATCTTTTCAAGAGCTTTCCTATTTCTTCATCTTCATCCACCTCCTCACTTGAGTCTTGATTACTCTCATTGTGGATTTGAAGGCAATTCCCACCTCATTTTCTTGTTATTCTCTTCTTCTTCTTCTTCTTCTTCTTACTCTTTGTTCATTTAGAGTTCACCTCATCAGTGAGTAAATAACCGATGATCTCATTGAGGGTACATAACTCCAAGTCCTTGGTGTAATATCCCAACTTTTAGACTAGTTTGTAAATTTTGGAAGCTTAATGGATAAAATATAAAGTATGGAAAAGTTGGTTCATGTTTGACTTTGAAGATGTTGTAAGAAAGATGATCTCATGGCAATGGCATATGAGAAGTTATCAAGTTTCATTAATGGCAAAATGGTAAACTAGCTTTTAATAAATTCATTTAATTAGTATAAAGACATGTTTTATTAGATTTTTTATTTAAAGTCATCAAGAACTTCTTCATCTTTATCGTTTTTTGGATGTGACCTCCATAACTCCAAGGTAATAATTTTTTTTCCATTTTAAGCCATTTTAGTTGGTTTTTGGATTAATGTGTGAAATAGAAAAATTTTCTACATCAAATTCTTTTCAAGTTGGTGTAAATATTTCATGTTTGCATGCTTGGAATGATGATTTCATGAATGTGGTAGACGAATAATAAGTTGAAATTTGATGATTTGAAGTTAGATTTTAATGTTAATGATGTTATGGAGTTGTTTCCAAGCATGTGTGATGAATAAAAACCATTGGAATTGGTTATGTTGATTTTATCACCTTAGGGTATCATGAATAATTATTGATTTTGGATTGAATTTGAAATGGAATTTATTGGAATTGCATGGAATTGAAGTTATGAGGTTGAATTTATGCTTGAATCAAAGTGAAAATCATGATCAAGATTACTATATAAGTTCGACCATAAAGGAAAATAAGGGGAAATTTTGTAAAAATTTCCTATGGATTAGAATTGATGTTATAATGATTCTACATGAGAATTTTAGGGATTGAAGTGAAATTGTTTAATAGTTGATCTAGAAGGCTGGAAATTTATATTAAAATACTGGAAGTTTGATGATTGGAATCAAAATAAAGTGAAATGGCAAAGGATCATTTCGAATAAATTGGAAAAGTGATAATGAATTCTAAAACATTTCATAAATTGTGGTTGAATTGTAAAGTTGTGAAAGTTATGTGGATTAGTAATGAATATTAATAGTGCTATTTTGGAATGATGAGATTGAGATTGAGTTGTGAAATTGCATCGAACAAGTACCGAATTAATTTTATAGATTTTGTTATTAGACTTTACTTATGTTAGTATGATACTAACATATGCTTTGAATATATATATGATTTTGTATAGATTGTGATAATTTCCGTGATCTAAGCGAATTGAAAATGAAGGATCAAGCTTAAAGCTTAGTGAGGCTTATATTTTGGCTTGTGTATAAAGTGTCAAGGTGAGTGCAATGCGTGCATAACATGATACATGAATGTTTTATACATCATTAAGAAGACTTGCGATGAGTCTACCTTATTTATATTGGCATGATATCTATGTCATTTATCATACATTTGACGTATTCTAAATATGTCAAAAAGTTAACATAAAATCCATTGATCACTAGTTTACATACAATCTTATGAATTTTATTTTGGGTATGAACTACCCAATGTTGAATTATATTGATATAAACTGCCATGGATGGAATAAATATATACTATATGCCCAAATATGTCATTGAGAGACAATTGTATAGTTGACATGCCATAGAGTCCAGCGCAGGTTGCATATCCAATTTAACAATATAATGTATATAAAAGGACACCTAGTGTGTAAGTTGTGCACGACCTTATGTGTATTAGCACTTCGGTGTATGTTTAACTCATATACCCAGGGTCCTCATAGGTTTATATTTTGGGCTATGGTTTATTGGTAAATAAATTATAAACAAATGAATAAGCTTATGTGCTTAAGAAATGAATGGAAGGTATATTGGTAAGAAATTTTATATATGGTTTATATCATGTTTATATATGGTAACATGATTGAAATACAAGTGAAGTAATCATAGTGCATTGAGTAATGATATTTATTTGTAATTATGTGATGTATTGGACTGATTATTATTATGATTGCCTCACTAAGTGTATACTTAGTGTGTAGGTAAAAAGAAGGAACCAGAGTAAGGAGTATTGAGCATCCCACTTATTAATGAGTATATTTACAATATCAGTAAGACATCATTTGATATTATCGTGGCTTAATTAGTGACATGTATTTTTATAAATATTTTAGTTGCTATTATAAATTAATTATAAAACTAGTTTTGTAATTGTAAATTACTACTACCTTAATATGGTTAGTATTAAATTATGTTTTAAAAATTAATTGATTGGATTTAAAAATTTAAATAGTTATAAGGTAGTTTTATTTACGATATGATACGGATAGAACTGCTTAGTTGCTGCCTAAAACCTGATTTAAATTAAAAGTCAAAATATTGTATTTTGATTTTATGTGATTAAATTATTTTATGATATATGTTAAATTCAGAAATTTTTAAAAGAAACAAGTTTTAACCGATTTTTGGATAAGAAATGTTTTGAATAGTTAATGTGACATCTTTAACTTGTAATAGTACACATATTCAGGTTAAGGGTGTTACGCTTGGCTTCTACGATGGCATTTACTTTGCCTTCCCAAGATGTAGGCAATGAGACAAGAATCTTTTTCACTACTTCTTCATTGGGATACATCATCCTAAAGTTCTTCAAATCATTTAAGATTGAAATAAACCGATCAAACATCATCTTAATATCTTTTTCAGGCTTCATCTTAAAGTTTTCATAGTTTAGAGTGAGAATGCCAGTCTTGGACTTCTTCACTTGGCTAGTTCCTTCATGGGTCATACCCAACTTGTCCCAAATCTCCTTAGCATTAGAGCATGAAGATACTCAACTATATTCATCCGGGCTAACTGCACAAAAAAGGATGTGCATAGCTTTGTCATTGAGTTGGGCAAACTTTTTTCTTCAATGGTCTAATCCTGTTGATTTCTTGAAGGAGCGGGATAACCGTCGACGATGACATCCCAAACTGCAAGGTCAGTGGCTTGGATGAACAACATCATCCTATTCTTTCAATAAGGATAATTTACTCCATTGAAGCAAGGAGACCTATGGATAGAGTGAGAATCCTCAAAGTACTCATCGGAAGTGAAAGTCATCTTCTCGGTTGCCTCAAGAATTAATAATGAGCTTCAAGGATCTTCACAAGGTTGTTAAATCGTCAATTTGTGACCCACTTTGATACCAATGGTTGGGATTTTTGACGCTCAATTGAACAACCGAAAATGGTGCCAAGAGGGAGTGAATTGGCCAAATAAATTTTGGGAGTATGGAGAGTAAGGTTAGACAATTTGCACAACAATTTAGAATTTCAACTTATCAACAAAGTCTACATCCACTACCTTAGCTCCACTCTAAAGATTTTCTATCAAATTCACTAATTTGTTCTTTTTTTTCTAGGTTCTGGAGTAACCTTTTATAACTCCCTAGTTTTCAATGGCTAAACTAGAATTAAACCCCCTTTTACAAAAGGATAAATAATTATAAAAAGAAAACCTCACAAGGTTGGTCTTTTCACAATTTAGCTCGCTAAAAATACTTATGTACAAGAGAATAGGAAAAATAAGAATAAAAGAGCTTTTCTCATGATGTGGATTTCTTGGATAGGTGTTGTAACCTTCTTCAAGTGTCTTCAACTTCTTTTTATATGTTGAAATGTGTTTGTGACCGTTTTTAGCCGTTTAGGGCTTAATTGATGCAAAATAAAATTGCCAAGATAAAGAAGTATTGATACTCGAGCTGGAAATATCGATACTGATTTAATAAAAACTAATCATTTTTTAACCATTGGGCTTAGAGTATCAATACTAGGGTTTACAGTATCAATATTGGTATCGATACTTGCATAACATCGATACCAAATTTGTATACTAGAATCTGAACACATTTAAAACCAATGGGTAGTATCAGTACTACCATGTGAGTATCGATACTTCCCCTTACCTTGGGTATCGATACTTCAAGAAGAGTATCGGTACTATTCATGTGGTATCGATACTGTAAGAACAATATCTCTACTTCTTGCCTTAAAAATTATTTGTGTTCAAATTCAAGTTTTATGGACTTTGAATTATTTTTTAAAACTTTGAATAAATTTAGTTTTGTTCAAACACATTTTGCCATTAAATTTGTTATATCAAAATAGGTTCAACACTAATGAAACTCACAAAGTATGCACGATGATACTCCCATGATATAGAATAAAGAAAACCCTTTCTTTATATTTTTAGCTATACTTTTTCGGATGGGAGAAGGGAGATGGAGGACAAAGAACACTTTGTAGATGAGAGGGTGAAGTTGGAAGACAAAGAATGGTCAAAATGGTAGTAAAATGGTGCTAAGTTAGCAGTTAACGTGTCACGTCAGATTTTCGTTACCCATAGTAACGACTGTTAATGTCGAGTGATCATTTTGTTTCAAATCGATAACGTTAGTGACCATTTTGTTACTTTTGAAACTACATTAGGGAAAAAGAAAAATTACTCAAATATTAGTGACCATTTGTGTAGTTTACCCTAAAAATAAACAACATAGTTGATGTGACTTTTATTGAATAACAGGGAGATAAAGATCTTCATCAGATGCACAATTTGTTTTTAACAGTAAATGGCTACATTAAAATCACTTAAATAATTATATGGTTATTTATCAAAATTGAAAGCATGATGGTGATAACTACACCGACTTAATAATTAAGTAGTCATTTGAATAATTTACCCATTATCTTTTTCTTAGTTGAAAATTTTCCTCGCCCAACAATTATTATATATATATACTTAATTATTTGTATTATTATTATGTTTTGTCACTTTATATTATCATTAAATCTTATTCATACTATAGGTAAAAATGATTTTAAAAATGATTTTGAAATTTATATATTTGAAAAATTATAATTAAAATAATTTAAAAATGTAAATAATTTTAAAATTCATTTTGATATTTTAATTCTATATTATTTTTCTATTTTTGTAAAATTTTAGGATTCATTTATAAAATTATAAAAATATAAAAATTTTATTATGTTTAGTTAAAATATAAAATGCGTGTTACAAGTCAAAGACACATATTTACAATAATGACATATTTATATAAATTTTATCTTTAATAATTAAATGAGTGTATGTTTGGAAAATTATATTTAAACACTTTTAAAAAAACCTCATATATAAACAATGTTAGATTTGAGAATATTATGACAACAATTTATTAATTTTAAGTTGCCAAAGATTCTTTCCTTTCTGAATTATCAACGTTAGTTATGAAAAATTTGACTAGACTTGAATCAATGTGATAGTCAAAGACACTTTTTAATATTAATGTAACGCCTTATATCCTGGGTTAAGAGTTTCGGGCTAACCCGAGATGAATAAATCCCTTAGCTTGTAGGAAGCCTTGACCCAAGTTTGAGTGGATTTGGGCTTGGATTGAGCCCAATTAGCCTTAAAAAGAATATTTTTGAATTGTGACCAAAGCTTGAATGACCAATGAGGTAATTATACCCTTTTTAATTTGAAAGGCTGAAACCTCCATTAATGAGATTACTCTCACGTCACGTCTGACATACCTTTTTTTCGCAACTCCTTTGTCATTTTCTTCTTCTTTCTTATTTATTTCCTCTCATTTCTCCAATAGCTTAACCAGAGGTGGGAGCTTTATAGTCTTGCAAGCTTTGTTCGAGATTTCCAAGGTAAGTTTTGAATTCTACGCACCCCAAGCTTTCATTCAAGCCCTCAAACACAAGATTTGGCTAGGTTATCCAAATATGGATTTTGTGGGGTTTTATGAGAACTTTAGCCATTTAACCCATTTTTAAAGTATTCAGTCTTAGGAAGTGTTTTAAATACCTTTCTAACCTCTCAAACACATTAGTAACCCATGTACTTAATCCTTGTTTAGTGAGAGAAGATGAAGAAAACTCCAAGAAAAAGGACAAGGGAAAACTTGTCTTAGGTTGAGCCTTGGAAACTTCCAGCAGCTTAGAAATCAAAGTTAATACACTACTAACTCAACTCTACAACATGTAGGTCATTTAATAACTTTTGGTAGGTTGCATGAGTTATGAAGCATGTTTATGCTAGATGCATCATTTGATGTTTTTTCAGTATGTTAAAATACCTATTATAACCCTTCTTAAACCTCATATGACTTTAATAATAGTTAGAAACCTCATTAGGGTATTTGGGATAGAAATTTAACATTTTTTGTTCCCAAAACAATACATTTATGGGAACGGGTATCAGTACTAGAAGAACAGTACCAACACTGTTCGACATAAAGTGCAAAACAAGGTGGATTTTAGGCTAGAAGTATCGATACTCATTCATTAGGTACCGATACTGAGGGTTGGGTATCGATACTCTAAGTAGGAGCATCGAAACTGGGATCACTTAGCAAATTCAATAGCCAATGTTTGGTATTGGTACTCATGGGAGTACATATACTGGGGGTAGAGTATCGATACTCTCACTAGGGGTATCGATACTGAGGTATTTTTCAAAATATTGAACTTAAATTGGGTATCGATACTTAGGACGATATCGATACCACGACACTAGAATATCGATACTCAGCTAGAAGTATCGATACTACTCTCTCCTATCAACAGGTATCAGCCAATAGATATCAATACCAAAATATGGGTATCGATACTTAGAGGTCAGTAACAATACTAAAGGGTGAGTATCGGTACCAACAAACAATTTTGGATAAGTAACCAAATGATTAAGGTATTAGAATTTAGGGGTATAATAAATTCAGAATATGAACAGATAAAACTACAAGTGAGAACAATAATTAAAATTCAGAATAGCTAGAAACAGTAATAACTAAGATTACATAAAACTAGCTTTCTATGATACTCGGGAAACAACCAAGACACCTAAGTCCCTTTAGTACAATACGACAATCAGTTGGATATCCCAGTCAGTGCCAAGGTACTTTAGTAGCCGACTAGGCACAAATGTCCCAAGACTCGACGGAGTAAGTTAGTCGGGTGTACGTTTTCGATGAAGGTCTAGGTCTCACCCGAGATACCCAAGGGTATTTTAGGAAGGCCAGAGGGATGTGTAAGCTATAAGATGTAGAACCCTCAGCCACACCATGATGTTTACTCAGCAGTCCATACAACCTTTCACATGTTCTCATACTTATGCTACTTAGATGTTCATATAGTGAATGCATGTAATATTTTACTGTTATTTGTTTGGCACTGAGTTTGTAAGCTCAGCGTTTTGGAATATGTTTTCGTACGCAGGTTCCTATGTGACTAGTAGCCAAGCATTATCGTCGACAACAGTTATAGATCAGCAGAGGTATTCAGAGTACATCTTGAGTTATTCTTAGAGGGCATGTAGTATTTATGGACCCTTATGTATTCAGTCGTAACTCTTTTTTATTTAAACTCATTATTGTATTATTTTGGATATTTTGGGAGCTCCCTATATTTGTAAACTTAGATTTCTATCATGATTCACTTTATTATCTATTGACCATTTTATGTGATGATTTATGGTCGTTTTAAAAGGAATTTTTGGGTTAGTCACTTCGGTGGTCTCATGTGTCATTCTAATCCATTGATTTTCGGGTCGTACATATTAGGGTGTTACAATTAAAATCTTAAATATTTCATAAGAAAATTATCATCTTTAATTCTTGTACTAATTCAAGTACTATAATCTAAAAATAGGGTAAATTATGCATTTAGTACCTAAACTATCAATTTTGATTTGTTTTAGTATATAAACTTTAATTTTTTTTCAAATCCATGCCTAGTTTAATCTTTGTTTCATTTTAGTACCCTACCGTTAAAAGTATAACAAAACTTTTGCAAATGACATTTTTATGGGTAAATTACATCATTCATCACTTAACTATCTTCCCACTCCTATTTTGATCATTAAATTTTAAAATTTTTAATTTAACTACTCAACTTTCAAATTACTCATGTTTTAATCACTCTATTTTATTTTATTAATGATATTTTATGACATAATATTTTTTTATTTTTTATTTATATATAATAAAAATAAAAAATAAATTTAAAAGTTAGAGTGATTAAATTAGGAGTAATTTGAAAGTTAATTAATTAAATTAAAAAATTAAACTTCAATGACCAAAATAGGAGTGAGAAGATAGTTGAGTGATGAAATGATGTAATTTGCCAATAAAAAGTGTCAAGTTGAAACAATTCCACTAAGTTTTTAACGGTGTGGTACTAAAATCAAACAAAACCAAGGTGGCGTTTGGTTGGCATGAATCCCTTGGAATTAGGGGGAATTGAAATCCAATTCCACTACTTTCCCATGTTTGGTTCAAGTTTTCCAAGGGAATTGGAATCCCTCATGGCTTCAACTTTCCATCAAATGAGGGAAAGTGAATTCCATCCATTCTATGATGGAATTCAATTCCCTTGTTGGAGGGAATTGAAATTTGACCATACTACCCTCATCAAATCTTTTGGGAACTTATTCATATATTGAATAAAAATATTTTTTTATTATTTCGGGTCGGCTCGGGTTTCTAATTCATATATTTGGGTCGGGTCGGGTGAAACTTTATTTTGGTCGGGTCGGGTCAATTTTTTTAAGTGTGATGTTCGGGTCGGGTCGAGTTCGGGTTTAGGGTGAAAAATACCCAACCCGAAAATATATATAATTTTACCTTATATATTTAGGAATAATTACAATAATACCCTTCTATATATAATTTTTTTTCAATTAAGTCATTGTTTTTATTGAATAAAAATAGTTTTTTTATTATTTCGGGTTGGATTTCTAATTCATATATTCGGGTCAGGTCGGGTGAAACTTTATTTTGGTCGGTCAGGTCAGTTTTTTTTCAGTGTGATATTCGGGTCAGGTCGGTTCAGGTTTAGGGTGAAAAATACCTGACCCGACCCTACCCAAAAAATATATAATTTTACCTTATATATTTAGGAATAATTGCAATAATACCCCTCTATATATATTTTTTCCAATTAAGTCACTGTTTTTATTGAATAAAAATAATTTTTTATTATTTCGGATCGGGTCGAGTGAAACTTTATTTTGGTCGGGTCGGGTCTCGGATGGAGGTTCCCTTGTTCTCGGGTCAGGTCGGGTGGACCAAAAACCCGACCTAACTCGACCCATGGCCATCCCTAATTGGGATGATTTTAACTTATGATGTTTATTAGCATGATTTTTATAATTTATTGAAATGAATAATCAATCAATCAATAAAATTAAAATTTATTTTTTTTAAATTTTTATAATATATTGCTACATGTAATTTATAAAACAAACTAAAATTAAGCAAAAAAAAAGAAGAAGGGCAATCCTGTCATTTTACATTACTAAAATCAAATTCATCTGACATGTCTGCGAACCAAACAGAATATGGAATTGGATTCCAATTCAATTTCCTGCGAACCAAACAGAATATGGAATTGGATTCCAATTCAATTTCCTGCCAACCAAACAGAATATGAATTGGATTCTAATTCCTGAAAGATTCCAATTCCTTCACAGATTCCAATTCCCTCAGAAACATTCCAGCGAACCAAACGCCACCAAATGTTAGGTAATATTTTTAAAAAATTGAAAATTTTTAGATATTAAAATGGACCAAAACTGATAGTTTAGATACTAAACGTGTAATTTATGCATTATAACATTTTGTATAAGAGTCAGTCAAAAGTTGCCCCAAACACCTTAAGGTTAGAGGAATGGATATTGTAGAGGATTTTTTATTTTTATGAAAATAAAAAAGTAAATGAAATAATAATTTAAATAAAAAATATCGTTTTCGCTTTGATTTTCAATTTTTTATTGAATTGAACTGGGCCTAGTGCATAAGGCTAACACTGAATACTAGTGACCTGGATAGGGGAATGAGCATTAGCAGAAAGTAAATCTACAACCTCCAACAGCGGAGAGTCGAACTGAAGCAGGTTGAAATGGCAGAGAGTTGATTACTTTCAGAATAGGTAGCCGAGAGTAATTGAATAGCTTGAATGTTATCTATTTGAACGATGACATGAGGAATACTTATTCTACATGAAAAAAGAAGACATTCGTAAATGTCGCATAGCTCGGCTTGGAGGACAGAGCTTATATCGATGTTTTTGCAGAAACCCGTGAGCCACATACCATTCGAATCATGGAGAAATCTCCAATGGAACCATATCTACTAACTGTCGAGACTGCACAATCAGTTACAAGACTTAGGTGTTATTTGTTTTTACCGTGTAAGGTCTGTAAAGCTCTTATGTCTGCGCCGCGCAGACCACGCGCAGACATTGGGCTTCGCAGACCGTTTGTTTTTTAGAAGACATAAGCTCTTCTAACGTCTGCGCGTGGCCTGCGCGGCGCAGACGTGACCTTATGTCTCCAGACGTCTTCTAACCTATTTAAAGAGGTTTTATATTTAATTTTTTATTATATTTGATTTTAATTTTAATATTATTTTTTAAATAAATTAAATATTAATTTTTTAATATTATAATATAGATATTAAATTTTTAAATAAATTAAATATTAGTTTTAATATTTTATTATAGATATTTAATTTTATATCATATAAATTATTTTATATATTATTAAAATTTTATATTTATTTTAATTATTTTGATTTAAGTTTAAATATAATATTTTTTTTGGATTTGTTATTTTTAAATTATATTTAAACTTTTTATACAAAATGTAAGTATTTAAATCACATTGCTTAATAAAAAATGATTTCATTGTTTGATAATTAAGATTTTAAAATATAAAAAATTATAAATTATGTTTTTAAAATTTTAAAATATAATCACAATTAAATAAAAAATAATCATAAAATAATTTTATAAAATAAAAAAATATTTTCTAAAAATATCATATAATTATAAAAATAAATTATGAATATATATTTAAAAAAATTAAAAGTATTACATAATTGCACATTTTAAAAAAAATCATATAATTTAATGATCATTTATAAATTTTATTCTATAAAACTTATAAAACTAATAATACATGTGATTATGTGAGACTTATAATAGAATTAATAAGATGGTGTTTGTTTTTCTAAAAAAATAATTACTGTAGTTGTTTGAATTATTTAAATTTCAGTATTGTAAAACTAAAATTATTTAAATCTCAATATTGCAAAACTCTTTTAAGTTTAAAAAACCAGTTTATTTATATTTCAGTTTATTTTAGCAGTCTGCAGATGTTTAAAAAAACAGTCTTCTTCTTGCAGACTGCAGATTTTTGGTCCACCTCTTCTGCTGCAGATGCCTTCATATGTGGTCCGCAGACTGCATACCTTTTACCTCTGCAAAAACAAACACCACCTTACTCATCCTGGAAGGGATCTTTTCCACTCGAGTGTGACACTATATTTCCCTTACTCCTTGTAGGAGGTAGGGAAAGAAGAGTCATACTAGGTAACCCAGATCTAACTGCATTTGATGGTTCTCTCTAGGGGGTTATAAGATATTTTTTAAGACCAGATCATTCTATTACTTCCAGACTTGACAGATGATGGAAGAACAAAGAGATAACCATGTAGGTTTTCTATTGGAGAGGGGTTGGACCAAATTGAGATTGGTTAGAAGCCCTAATTTAATATCAGTATAGAAGAAGGCTGACCTCATACGGTAAGGGACCTGACAATTCCAAATACACTGAGTGCGAGAATAGTCCCTTAGAACATGGAGAACAATGTAACACCCTAATCCAGTCGGACCCGAAGATCCATGGATTACGATGTCAAATAGAGCCACATAAATGGCTATCCAAAAATATCTTTAAAAATATGATTTATAAAACAACTAATAATTATTCATTCATAGGAAATAGAATTAAACATCGTAATAAATTGACAATACATTGGAGCTCCCAAAATATCCAAAATAATACAATATTGAGTTTAAAACAAAATAGAGTAACGACTGAATACACAAGGGTCTATAATAGTACATGCCCTCTAAGAATAATCCAAGACGTACTCTGGGTGTCTCGACTGATCTGGAACTACTGTAGATGATAATGCCCTACTACTGATCTCCTATGAACCTAGGCACGGAAACACATTCCATACGCTGAGTTTACAAGCTTAGTGCCTCACAAAAAATTGTATTATACTATATGTATTCACTAAATACGCTAGTTAGTGGCACAATTATGAAGACATGAGAAAATACTGATCTAGTAAGTTATGGTTGGCATCATGGGTGGATGAGGGTTCTGTATCTAGGAGCTCACGTACCCCTTTAGCCTGACTGTTCTGGGTGAGATTCAGAACTGCATCAAAAACATACACTCGACCAACTTACTCTGTCGAGTCTTGGGGCTATTGTGCCCAGTCGGCTGCTGAAATGCCTTGGCCCTGACTGGATATCCATTTACTATCGTATTCTGCTAAAGACCCTAGGGTGTCCTGACTATTTCCCGAGCATCAAACAAGGCTAGTTTTATGTAATCCTAGTTGTTACTATCGCTAATCCCTTGTTTGATTGGATTATCTATCCAAAACTGTCCACTGGTACTGATACTGACCCTTTAGTATCGATACCCACCTGGTTGTATCGATACCCACCTATTGGTATCGATACCACTGAATGATATGGGCTGAATGGGTAAAGTAGTATTGATACTCTAGGCTGGGTATTGATACTCTGGTGCTCGGGTATCTATACTGGTCGGAGTATTGATACCAAATTTAGGTTTGATGTTTGAAAAATATCTTAGTATGGATACCCTTACTGGGAGTATCGATACTCCCGCCTTAGTATCAATACTCTATGTGAGTATGGATACCAAAATTGTACACTGGATTATTGGTCTTGATACCAACCTTATGAGTATCAAAACTGTGACCCCATTATCGATACTCATTCAATGAGTATCGATACTACCCTATAAAAATCACCCGCTTTTACCTGAATGAAGAACATTATCGATATTGTTCTTCAAGTATCAACACCCTTGCTTCGGGGTGCCCTATTTTCACATGAAAAATCATATCTTTCTACCCTAAAAGCCCTATTAAAGTCCTAAATTGATGTTTAAGTGTTTTATCTAATAAAAAGGGCCATAAAGAGTCCATAAACATGATGAAAACAACCAAACAATAAAATCTACCAAGATCATGCTTCAAGCTTATGCAACTTACCAAAATAAACCTAAAGAGCTTTATGTGGTAGATTTGAGTTACAAGTGAGTTACCTGATGATTTAAACGGCTGAAAGCTCTCATGAACTCAATCAAGAGTGAATTTCTCCTTCCCCTAGCTTTAGATCTCTCTCAAACTTCTCTAATTAACAAGAATTTAAAGAAATGGTTACTAGCTGAGTTTAGTGGTTTATAAGGTTTTAAGAACAGTTCCTAAGAGTATAAATCATTGAAAATGGACTGAATCTTCCATGCTCATTAAACCCCCTATAAAACCCACTTTTGAAGACTATGGCCAAAGCTTTTGTTTGAGAGCTAGAAATAAAGCTTTGGAAGTAAGGATGATGATTCTTACCTTGAAATCTTTGAACTAGGCTTGTAGGGTTACAAAGTTGGTACCTTTAACTTGGAACTAAGAGCAATGGAGGCTAAGATAGAAGAAGAAAAAGACAAAGAGATGGTGAAAAAGAGGAATGAGAGTGCCAGACAAGATATCACCAATTCTTAATGGTTTTCATATTTTATTTTGAACAATTGTATAATTAATTCCTTGGTCCTCTTGATTTTGGTTACAAATTAAAGCCCAATTCCATTTAGAATTAGGTCAAGACTTCTTACAAGTCATGGGTTTATTCAAAGCCCAATTCGAAATAACCTAAAACTCCTAACATAGAATTCAGGGATTTATAAATAGTTTTGAGTCTAGAACCACAAGATAGACAAGTTAGTTATCAATTAGTATACGTTTTTTACACTCACAGTTCATCATAAGTTTTCTTTAAGGGAAAGCCATATAAAAAAAACAAAGCCGTTGAGGTAAATGGAGATACCAAATAAACTTCCAGTAGCTTTCTATTGTGTTCCACTTATCTTAAAGAAGTTTTGAGTATGCTAAGGTCTTTAGTCCAGGGCCAAACTATCAGATTCGAGGTATTATAGCTTGATGGAGGCATGACATTATTGATATGAGGGATAAGATTGGCATGAATGAACAAATTAAGGGTTGTTATATCTCATTTGCCATCGATAGATGTAAAACTTGCAAAGTCGAGACTAGTGACAAAGTGATTGGGGTTAATTGCTTTGTAATATCCCAAACATCGAGTCAGTGACTAAAGTGTAAGAATTCAAAATTTAAAATTTGATTTTGATAAATTGAATTGTTCAAGGATTGATTTGGAAATTTTTATTTAGGATTTATTATAAAAGATTGAAAGATGAAAGGGCAAAATGGTCTTTTGGCATGAAATGAATTTAAAATTCATTTTAATGTTATTTAAACATGTGAGGATTAGAGGAAAAGGAAAAAGAAAAGCCTATAATTCTCTTTTTTCTTATCTTCTTCAGTTCCAACATGAATTCCATTGCCAAGGTGAGTAATTTTTGAAGTTGGTTGTTTCTTGTATTTTTGGTTTGGTTTTTAGCTTTTGTGTGGTATAGAAGCTTAAGAAAGCTTAAAGATGATTAGAAACTATGGGATTGATAAGTTAATGATGATTTGGTAAAAAGGGTTTTTAAGGGGGTTGATGAAAATTGATTAGTATTTGGATTTTAATGATATATTTGACTTGTCAAAGGTCTGAATAAGATGTTTGAAGTATTAGAAAGGATTGGAAATATGTTTTAAGAATGGGTGTGGTTTTTAGTTTTAAGTGTTCTAGTGAAAATTTTGATGTTAAAGGAAATTTAATTGATGTAAATTGGTTGTGATAAGTGTTATTGAGTTTAAGGGCATGAATGGAGCTATAAGTATGAGATTTGGGTTAATATTGGGTCAAATTCGAAGTGAAATAAGTGAATTCTGGGCAAAGTTATCGGTACTGAAAGAACAATATCGATACTGTATGAATTGGATGAACACAATCTATACTGAACGGGTAGTATCGATACTAGGGGGTATAAATACCAATAGTAAGGTACCGATACTATAATTGAAGAAGAAATTCTATAATACAATTTAGGGATCGATACTGAGTTAGGTATCAGTACAATAGATGGAAAATATCAGTACTGGGTGTAGAGTACCTATACTGTTCAACTTGAAATTGTGAAATAAGTGTTTTATTTAGTTGATGTAAATACTGATTGGTTAACAATTAATTAAGCTCTACTGTTCATTTTGGTCATGTTAATGTGTAAATTAAGCGAAAACAAGTACGGAACGAATCGACGTAGTAAAGAAATTGAGCGAAAGTGAAATTGATTTTGCTTAGGGCTTAAGTGAGGCAAAGGTGATTACAACTTACTTATTTTTTATTCGATATGAGGATGTCTTGTGATGAGCCAACCTCAATGGTTTTCGATCAAAAACAATTTGAATTATTTTATGAAATATCTTTATAATGTTTTACTTAAATTGTATTTCAGAAGCATTTTTTTGATTTCATTGTTATGCATATATGTTTTATGTGAATAAATGATAATTTGAATAATGCTATGTGAAATACTTATATTGGCATGCCAAGAGTTGAGGGTTCTACACGGTCATTCGGGACAATTCCATGGGTCATACAGGATATTTCTACGCGATCCTTAGGAATAAATCTATGTGGCACTTCAGTGCATATTCTATGTGGCACTTCGATTGCAATTACAGTGCATAACCTCAAAATACTCACATACATTGAATTCTCAGTGATATACGTTGGGCTATTTAAACAAATTGATATGAATGGAACAGTGCAATACAATATATATTATTATTATGAAATGTATCTTGTTTTCCATATTCAATGATCTCCTGAAATGTTAAGAAAATGTTTTATTGTTTTATTATGCTCATTTATGCCTCACTAAGTCAAAGACATAGCGTGTGAGTGTTTTCACGGGTAGGTTCAAAGAAGTCAGCGGAGTAAAGCTAGGGCAGGACATCATACCATTGAAGAAGATCGAATCAGACCGATTTGATTAATATGTGATTTTGTTATTTTTGAAATTTTGTTGGCATGTACTGTAAATGTTTAAATGGCAAATTCTCTGATCTGTTTTGTAACTATACTAGTTCAGGTTTATGTAAATGTATAAAACATTTGTTTTCATTGTCTAATATTAATTTCGATTTTAACTAGTATTAATGAGGGCTTCGCCAATAAAATAAATATAAAAAGACAAAATTTAATCATATTTTCAAAGAGTCAAAAAGTTGAAAAGTTAATGTTATACCTCATATTCGTATCTGGGCCTAATACGGGTATGGGGGTGTGACATTTGTTGGTATAAGAGCTAAGGTATAACCGATTTTAAGCTCAAAACAAAGTAATTTATGTTTTAAAAGGTGTACATGCCAACGAAATATTAAAAATCTCTGTTCTGATAGTGTAATGAGTATGTTGTCTTTGCTAATATAGTTAAGTGATTATATCTTAATAGATTTCAGACTACGAGGGCTCCCGAAGTGAAGTGAGAGTTAGAGTTAATGAGGGTAGTAGCAATTCACCTGCCCTAGCTAGGCAAGGTGAAGAACATACGCCTTAGTGAGTGCCTGTGCAAGATGAAGGAGTATTTTCTGGACGTTGGTCGTGATTCTATAGCGTTTTCAACCATCTACTCCCATGGCTCATAGGATGAATGTTGATAAGGAGCAAAAAAGTTTAGGAGCACCCGAGTTTAAGGGAGAAGTTGAGGAAGGTCTTATTTTTGTGGATCTTTGGCTAAATGATGTGAAAATTATGCTTGATGGTCTCTATTTTTCTGAAATGGAGATGATGACTGGAGTAGTCTTACTACTATGAGGTCAAGCACCTGATGGTGGACTAATAATGACGATGAGAGCGCCTAGTGATCAAGTGATGTAGCCATTCTTTCTGGAAGAGTTGAAGAACAAATATATAGGTGATCAGTTCATTAGACAAATGAAGTAGGAGTTAATGAATTTGAAGCAAGTGAATCTATTGTGAATGAGCATGATTGCGAGTTTAATAATTTGAGCAGATTTGTAACTGAATTAGTCCCGACTGAGAAAGATTCCTATAATTGGTTCATGGAGGATTTGTGCCCCAGATTGAAAGAACTACTAATAGTGTTGAATCTTTCTATGTTTGAGGTAGTGAATCAAGCTAAAGCCTTGGAGCGAGCACAAAATAAAAGATTCAGGGAGAAAAAGACCCAGTTACCAAGAGAACGGGTGCCTCGTCGAGTGTATCATAATCGAAGATAAATTGAGGTTCGAGTTTTCAACCTCAAACAAGATCTGAGTCAGTTGCATCCTCAGGAAGAGAATCAAATCCTATGAGAGCTAAGTAGGCTCAATCTACTAAATTAGGAGCTGGAAGGCCAAGTCAATGTCATCATTGTGTCAAAAATCATAGTGGTGTATGTCAAGTGATCTCTAGGGCTGTTTTAGATGTAGGGACATTGGACATTTTATCTGGGATTGTGCGTTAATGACTGGAGAGTCTGCACAATCAGAGAGATCTGCTACTGTATCTCAGAGAGGTAGAGGACGAGGCAGGGGAAGGAATCATTATAAATTGGCCACTCAACCTGAAATACTAGCTACTACTCGGGTATACAACCTTAAGACTAATAAAGATCGTGATGATTCGGAGATCATCGCAGGTACTTTTCAATTAATTAATAAACCTGTTTTGGTATTGATTTATATGGGATCAACTTATTCTTAGTAAACTGGTGAGAGATTTGGGAATGCTATTAGAAGATTTAAGTAGTGATGTGATTGTGACTAACTCGCTAGGGCATAGTGCTCAGGTGAACCATATTTGTCGAGGGTGTCCTATAAGGATTCAAGGAATTGAATTCCTTGCTAATCTAATGGAATTACCCTTTGACGAGTTTGAGGTTATATTGGAAATGGAGTGGTTGTGTCGTTACCATGCTAATGTTGATTGTCGATTGAAGGGGTATTTTTGAGAAGTTCTGATGGATCAGAGATAGTTGTGGTTAGCTAGAGAATTAATCCATTATCTAATGTGATATCGGTAATGTCGGATAAGAAGCTAATGTTGAAAGGATGTCAAGTTTTTTTCGCCAATGTGATTGATACTCGAGCCCTGGAGATGAGATTCGAGGACATTCCGACAGTCAAAGAATTTCCAAATGAATTACCGAGATTACGTACTGATAGATAAATTGAATTTCAAATTGAGGTAATCCCTGAAATGACACCAATTTCGATGGCTCTTTATAGAATGGCTCTGAATAAACTGAAAAAGTTAAAGGCTCAGTTGCAAGAGTTATTGGATAAGGGATTCATCAGACCCAATATATCACCTTGGGGTGCGCCAGTGCTATTTGTAAAAAAGAAAGATGGTTTAATGTATCTATGTATTGATTATCAACAGCTCAACAAGATGAAAATAAAGAATAAGTATCATCTCCCAAGAATTGACGATTTATTTGATCAACTCAAAGGATCTTCGGTGTTCTCCAAAATTGATTTACGCTCTGGCTATCACCAACTGAATATACAAGTAGAGGATATTCCAAAAATGGCTTTTAGGACCCGATAAGGCTATTATGAGTTTATGGTAATGCCATTTGGATTAACTAATGCTCCAGCATCGTTTATGGATCTTATGAATAGGGTATTCTAACCTACCTCGATCAGTTTGTTGTCATCTTCATTGATGATATTTTGGTTTATTAAAAGACAAATGAAGAACATGACACCCATCTTCGAGTGATTATGTAGACACTTTGAGATAATAAGCTTTTTGCTAAGTTGTCTAAGTGTGAGTTTTGGTTACCTGAAGTTGCATTCCTTGGACATGTAGTTTCTGGAAAGGAGATTCGGGTGGATCCTCAGAAGATTAGGCTATTATAGATTGGGAAGTTCCAAGAATTGTTTCTGAAGTACGAAGTTTATTGGGGTTATTTGGATATTATCGAAGGTTTGTAAGAGACTTTTCGAATGATTTCCTCCCTATTGACAAAACTGCTGTGGAAAGATGTACCATTCATTTGGATGGATAAATGCCAAGAGAGTTTTGAATCCTTCAAGAAAGTTCTGATGGAGGCTCCAGTGTTAGTACAACCATAATACAGAAAGGACTATACAATTTATAATGTCGCTTCTCAAAATGGTTTGGGATGTGTTTCGATGCAAAACTGTAAAGGTGGTAGCTTATTCTTCAAGACAACTTAAGCCACATGAAAGGAATTATCCGACACATGATCTTGAGTCAGCAGCGGTGGTGTTTGCACTGAAGATATGGTGCCACTATTTACATGGTGAGCGATGTTATATTTACACTGATCACAAAAGTTTAAAGTATTTGCTAATTCAAAAGAAGCTAAACTTGATATAGAGGAGATGGATCGAGTTACATAAAGATTATGATGTAATCATAGATTATTACCCATGGAAGACTAATGTTGTAGCTGATGCACTTAGCCGAAAGTCCTTTTCAGCTTTACGCATGTTAGATGCCCGATTATTTTAAAAGGATAACGGTTCTTTGGTGGATGAATTAAAGCTAAAACCTTTATTGTTGGAGCAAAAAGGTGTTGCAAAAGAAAGATAAAAAATGTTTAGCAAGAATGGAACAAGTTGAAAAAAGTGAAATCAAAGACTTTAAAGTAAAGTCTGATGGATGTATATACTACAGAGACAAAGTTTGTGTTCCAAGTGATGAAGAGTTTAAGAAAAATATACTTTTTGAAGCACATTGTAGTTCGTTGACTATGCATCCATGAGGGAACAAGATGTATCAAGATTTAAAAGATCGATATTGGTGGCCAGATATGAAAAGAGCTATCATAGAGTTTGTTGCAAAGTGCTTAACCTGTTAACAGGTAAAAGCTGAGCATCAGGTACCTTCAGGACTTTTACAACCTATCTTCATTCCTCAATGGAAATGGGATAAAGTTACAATGTGGGGTTACCATTGACACCGAATAAAAAAGATTCTATTTGGGGTTATAGTTGATAGATTGATGAAGACATCACATTTTATTCCTGTTCGAACTAATTATTCGATGAATAAATTGTTAGAGTATGCCAAAGACCAATCATATGATGATTGTAATAATACTTTTATTTACCGATTTTATTGAATAAAGGCATTGCCGCTATTATTTTCATTTATATATATGTGTTTAACATAAACTGGAAGATAATAAATCCATATAATGACATAATTATTATTATTAAAAGATCCCTAGTCAAGTATTATTATGGGCATGGACAATGATAATATGCTTAAGACTAACATGTTATTGATTGATGACAATTAGTTGTCATTGACATAGAGATGTTAGAATTGATACATGATTATATTGTTAGAGAATAATGTATTGGATTGACCGACCATGAACATATGTCTTGGATTATTATGTGACAGTCATAACATTCTAATAAAACCCTAATATGATTAGAGTAACTTGGCTATAAAAGGGTGTGTTAGGTCTAGCAGCCGTTTAACACAACACACTCAAAACCTTCAGTCGTTTTCTCTCAAAAGGAGTTTTGGGGAAAACAAAGATTGCTCTCAATCGAGTGAACTGAGTAAAGGCCGAGACATGATTTCGTGGAGGCTTAAGATTCGAACTGATCTATACCACCAGTATTCACTGTTGTCCTTGTTGTTTTTTCAAGGAGCCCACTGTAAGTATTCGCATCTCTTTCTCCCGATTTTAGTTTTTCATACTTGGATCGTTGGTGAGACCGTTGAGTTTTTTTTCCGCTGCGCCATGGGGTACGCTGATGGTCCCAACATAAATATGTTGAATTATATATGAAGGAGATTGTTCGAATTCATGGATTGTCGAGTTCAATAGTATCTTAAAGAGATCCAAGATTCATGTCAAGGTTTTGGAAGTTTTTACATGAAGTATTGGGTACTCGATTGAACTTTAGCATATCTTTTCACCCATAGACAGATGGTCAATCTGAGTAGACTATCCAGTTTTGGAAGATATGCTAAGGGCGTGTGTGATTAATTTCCATGGATCTTAGGAGAAGTATCTACCGCTCGTAGAGTTTGTGTATAATAATAGTTATCAATCGAGTATTAAAATGGCACCGTATGAGGTGTTGTATGGAAGAAAATGTAAAATGCTTCTTAATCGATATGTTCTTGTTTCTGATTTGATTAAAAAAGTATAAGAAAAGGTTCAGGTGATCCAACATAATCTTAAAGTGGCAGTAGACAGACAAAAGTCCTACACAGATTTGAAAAGAAAGGAGATTGAGTATCAAGTAGGAGATAAAGTGTTTTTTGAAAGTCTCTCATTGGAAGAAAGTTCTTCGTTTTGATCGAAGGAAAAGCTCAGTCCTAGATTCATTGGCCCGTATGAGATTGTAAAGAGATTGGGAATAATGGCATATCAGTTAGAATTGCCACCAGAAATGGAGAAGATCCACAATATTTTTCATGTTTCAATGCTCAAAAGATATCGATCAGATCTTTCTCACACCATAGCACCAGAAGAGATAGAAGTCCAATCTAACCTAACCTATATGGAAGAACCAGTGCATATTTTAGCACATGAAGTTAAATGACAAATGAACAAGACGATTCTGTTAGTTAAAGTTCTTTGGAGAAATCACAAAGTGGAAGAAGCGACATAGGAGCGTGAAGAGGACATGAGAAGATAATTTCCTCATCTCTCTATGCAGTGAAAATTCGAGGACGAATTTTATTAAGGGGAGAATTGTAATATCCCAAACATCGGGTTAATGACTAAGGTGTAAGAATTCAAAATTTAACAGTCTGATTTTGATAAATTGAATTGTTCAAGGATTGATTTGGAAATTTTTGTTTAGGATTTATTATCAAAGATTGAAGGATGGAAGGGAAAATAGTCTTTTGGTATGAAATGAATTTAAAATTCATTTTAATGTTATTTAAACATGTGAGGAATTAGAGGAAAAGGAAAAAGAAAAGCTACTGTTTTCCTCTCTTCTTCAGTTCCAACGTGAACTCCATTGTCAAGGGAAATAATTTTTGAAGTTGGTTGTTTCTTGTATTTTTGGTTTGCTTTTGAGCTTTTGGGGTGGTATAAAAAGTTAAGAAATCTTAAAGATGACTAGAAGCTATAGGATTGATGAGTTAATGGTGATTTGGTAAAAAGGGTTTTTAAGGGGTTGATGAAAATTGATTAGTATTTGGATTTTAAAGATATATTTGACTTGTCAAAGGTTTGAATAAGATGTTTGAAGTATTAGAAAGGATTGGAAACATGTTTGAAGAATGGTTGTGATTTTTTGTTTTAAGTGTTCTAGTGAAAATATTGGATGTTAAAGGGAATTTAACTGATGTAAATTGATTGTGATAAGTGTTATTGAGTTTAAGGGCATGAATGGAGCTAGAAGTTTGAGATTTAGGTGAATTTTAGGTCAATTTCGAAGTGAAATAAGTGAATTATGGGCAAATATATCTGTACTGGAAGAACAATATCGATACTGTATGAATCAGATGAACAAAATCGATACTGAAATGGTAGTATCAATACTGGGGGTATGGATACCAATAGTAAGATACTGATACTATAATTGAAAAAGAAATTCCATAATGCAATTTGGGAATCGATACTAAGTTAGGTATCAGTACCATAAATGTAAAGTATCGGTACTGGGTGTAGAGTACCGATACCCCAGTACCGATACTGTTCAGCTTGAAATTGTGAAATAGGTGTTTTATTTAGTTGATGTAAATGCTAATTGGTTAACAATTAATTGAGCTATAGTATTCATTTTGGTCATGTTAATGTGTAGATCGAGCGAAAGCAAGTACTGAACGAATCGACGTAGTAAAGAAATTGAGCAAAAGTGAAAAGGATTTACTTAGGGCTTAAGTGAGACAAAAATGAGTTAAACTTATTTATTT
Organism: Hibiscus syriacus; assembly: GCF_006381635.1. Classification (NCBI taxonomy): domain Eukaryota; kingdom Viridiplantae; phylum Streptophyta; class Magnoliopsida; order Malvales; family Malvaceae; genus Hibiscus; species Hibiscus syriacus. The sequence continues at coordinate 221,564 of NW_024062326.1, read as the reverse complement.
TATATTCGATATGAGGACGACTTGCGATGAGCCAACCTCGAAGGTTTTTCGATCGAAAATAATTTGAATTATTTTATGAAATATCTTTATAACGTTTTACTTAAATTGTATTTCAGAAGCACTGTTTTGATTTTATTGCTATGCGTATGTGTTATATGTGTATAAATGATAATTTGAATAATGCTTTGTGAAATAATTATATGGTTAAAGCCCAAAGTATGTGCTATGAAAATTAGAGGTATAATTGGCAGACCAAGAGTTGAGGGTTCACGTGGTCCTTTGGGACCATTCTATGTGGTCATTCGGGATAATTCTATGCGATCCTTAAGGGCAAATCTTGGTGGCACTTCGGTGCAAATTCAACAAGGCAGTTTTGACTGCTTTTATTCACTCATATGTCGTGGCTGCAATTTATTTAAATGCAGTTTCCAGGCAATGCCATGGCATAGTGGAGTGTCCCTATACAGATATGCCAAAGTATTTATTCGTAATTTCATTCAATTATTTATGTGGGGTTTTCATCATTCGTCATCAAAGTTTTATACCAATGCATGCCAGAGTTGTCTTATAAAAATTTTCTAAGTTCCTTATGCACGGAAAACATACAATCGTGTATCCAAAGCTTTCAAAGAAGCAAGTCCTAAAGTTGGTTCTATCATCCTCAACAGTCATGTATATTCAATTCTAGCCATAAAGAGTTCATCATCATCAGGCATCCTTAAGTTATTCTAGGAACTAACTCGAACACATACTAACGTCTTGAAATATTCATTATATTAATACTATCATGCAATGATTCGAGATACCCTACCTCCCCCAAACTTGAGAGAAGCACTGTCCTCAATGCTAAATAAAAACTAAGTAAAACTAGACTACATGCTATGCAATGCAATGTAATGCAAGGTACCTTGACTTTATGCTTGTAGTGGTGCGACAATCATGCGATGTGGGCGCTTGCGCAATTGTGAGAGGCTGGAATGTTCAGAATCTGATGCTGGTGCAGCAGGGGTCTTAAGGCCTTCTGGGATTGGGGATAGTTGAGGCTCCTCATGTCTAGACACCTTCTTCAACCGACGTCTACTCCTTCGTAGAGGAATTTTGCTGCGACATTTCTGATTGTTCATCCTCAAGTGGCTCTATAGGTTACGGGGGTGCTGGTACGGTTGAAAGCTGGAGCTATGCTTCTTGACATTCAGTTATTTGCATCGAGTGGAATGGATCAGGATTGGCTAGTTCCTCATCATCAGGGGGCTGGTGAGCATCTTCTGATGCCTCAACATTCTCAGATGGTTACAAGAACGTATCAGTGAAGACCGGGATATCAAGATTAACATGCGGGAGAATCTCCATGAAAATATTTGTGACAAACTCATCTCGACACTTTACATAAGTAAAGAAGGTCATCATATTACCGGTAGGATGTTCTACGTGCTCTTGGGTTCACTTAGTGACCTCTTCTAGGGCATCTAGTTTTTCCCTAGCATCTTGGGTTGCATCATCGCGAGAAATGTTCTCTTCTTTTTCTTTTCCCTTGTTTTCCTTGAATCCAAGTAACATAGGAAGCTTAAAATTTGTAATACCAGACAACCTAGGCAATATCTCATCAAACTGCTCCTCTGGCACCTTTTTCTTACGGTAGAGATCCGTAATGAGGTTAGGAAATACCATGGCACTGGCAGGTCGCTTCAAACAAGTATGAACTTGTTCCATAATTATCTTTCCTATGTCAATGGAACACCCTACCAAAATAGAGTGCAATAGAAGCATCCTTAGCAGTGAGACAGTGGTGTTGTAGGCAGTAAGGAGAATCTTGTGCTTCATGAAATGATTCTACAACATAGCCCTCGGTTGTAACCTCTCTCGATCCACCATTCGTCGGTTGACTTGTTGGCTATTTCACTGTGTGTTTGAAAATAAAGGTCTTCCAATATGCCATGGTAAGTCTCATTATTTGCCTCTTTTACGATTATGGTGTGGTTATCAACAATATCCTGCAAGTTAAAATAACAATTAATAGATGAAGAGGTAAAACGAATAGAAATACCATAAACTACCACGACATATTGATCAGAGTCGGATAAGTTGGCATAAAACTCCTTCACCAGAGAGGCATTCACATTCCCCAGATGCTTGGCAAATTTTTGCCACTGGTACTGGTGAACGATGTCTATGACATCATTACTGAGGTCGACATCTTCATCGTCAGAGAAAACAAAGCCTAACTTAAAGAAAACTCGACGGTTTTTTAGCCTTTAAAATCGTTCTTGTGCCGCTTCATCAACAAAACGCGATGGAGATGATGAAGCCATGCTTGAGGGATGTGAGTGCACCATGGTTTAGTTGAAAAAACAAATAAAAGATGAAAAATCTTAAAACTTTTTGGCTATGGCGTTCGGTGCTAAGAGGGGACGAAGAAGAAAAGATGAAGATTAAGTGAGAGAGTAAAAATGATAAAAATAAGATGAAAAGGTAAAATGGGGGGTTATTTAACGTGTGGATGGGGTGTTAGTTGAGGAAAAAGACAAAAGTAATAAAAATAAACCCTAAAGAAAAACTAAAAATTTTAAAAAGTAAAAAGGTGAAATTTTTCCCTCATATTGTCTTGTTGTCGCCCATTCCCCTTTGTTTACCCGTACGGTCATCACGTGCCTGCTGCGTGGACCCTAAATCTATAAAACAAAACAAAATAATCAACCAAAAAGAAACTAAATATAACAGTAATAAAATAAACTTTTATTTATGCACACGAGTAAATCCAAAATGTAATGGCATCTTCAAAATGCCTAGCAGATTTCGACATCGTGTAAGAAGAGTGCCGATTTGTCACGCAAGGGCGGAGCTACTTGATAAGCCTTAAGACATTGGCCATTAACTTTGGAAATTAACCCATTATCTATATTCTTGATATCAACAGTGCCATGAGAGTAGACACAATGTACTTCAAAATGTCCGAACCATCGTGACTTCAGTTTGCCAGGAAAGAGCTTTAGCCTCGAGTTGAAAAGGAGCACCTGCTAGCCAATATGAAAAGACCTTGGGAAAAACATTTGATCATGCCACTTCTTGGTTTTTTTGTAAAGCTTGGTATTTTCATATGGTTGTGCTCAAAATTCTTCTATTTCATTCAGATCGAGTAATCGTTGCTCCCCATCTAGTTGTGCGTCAAAGTTCAGCTTCTTGATAGTCCATTATGCCTTATGCTCTAGCTCCATAGGTAGGTATCATGCTTTCCTATATACCATCTTGAAAGGTGATATTCCCAAAGGTGTTTTGAATGCCGTCCGATAAGCTTAGAGAGCTTCATTTAGCTTCGGGGACTAGTCATTCCTTCTAGGATACACCACATTCTCTAGGATTTGCTTAATCTCCCGCTTGGACACTTCATCTTACCCATTGGTTTTTGGGTGATATGCTGTGATAATTTTATGTTGTACTCCATATTTTTAAAATGCCTTGGCAATTAGCTTGTTATCAAAATGAGTGCCCTTGTCAATGATGATAGCTTTCGGTGCTCTAAATCGGGTAAAGATGTTCTTGTGAAGGAACTTGAGCATGATTTTCTAGTCATACATCAGTGTGACAATTGCTTTAACCCACTTAGATACGTAGTTCACAACAAGAAAAATATACAATCTCCAAAAGAAGATGGGAATGGTCCCATAAAGACAATGCCCCACACGTCAAAGAGCTTGATCTCTAGAATGTTTTGCAATGGCATTTCATGTCACCTGTTCCCAGTGTGCTGACATTATCACACGCTTTGCAAAACTCGTGAGCATCGTCGAACAGTGATGACCAATAAAAGCCTGATTGTAGGACCTTAGCATCAGTCCTCGCACCTCCAAAATGTCCTCTACAGGGGGTTGTATGACAATGATGTAGAATGTCTCTTTGCTCCTCCTTAGGGACACAATGTCGAATTATTTGATCGGTGCATTATTTGAATAAGTATGGCTCATCCCAGAAGTAAAACTTGGCATTATTCTTGAACTTCTTCCTGCCCTGGCTGTTTAATTCATATGGAAAAATACCACTAACAAGAAAATTGACGATGTCAGCGTACCACAGAATTGTCGTGGCATATAAAATTTTCTCATCAGGGAATTCTTCTTGAATATCTAAAATGTTATGGCAATTAGAATTATTCTCTAGCCTAAATAAATGATCTACAACTTGGGTTTTAGTACATTTTCTATCTATTACCTCTAAGTCATATTCTTGCAGTAGTAATATCCACCTAAAAAGTCTAGGATTGACATCATTCTTGTTCACTAAGTATTTTATAGCTGAGTGATCAGTGTGAATAATGATTTTGGTGCCTATCAAGTATAACCTAAACTTGTCAAATGCAAATACCACAGAAAGTAATTCTTTCTCAATGGTAGTATAGTTTAGTTGTGCTTCATCCAAGGTACGACTAGCATAATATATAACATGGAAAATTTTACCTCTATGTTTCCCAAGCACAACTCCCACGGAAAAATCGATCGCATCACACAGCAGCTCGAATGGTGACGTCCAATCAGGGAGAACCGCGATGGGTGCAAATATAAGTCTTTGATTCAGCTCGGTTAATGCACCATGGCAATTTTTATTGAACAAAAAGGGTTGATTTTGTTGAACATAAAGGGCTTGGATATCGTTGAGAAGTCCTTGATGAATCTTCTATAAAACCCAGCATGTCCAAGGAAATTCTTAATGCCCTTGACAGAAGTTGGTGGGGGTAGCTTCTCGATCACCTCGATTTTGGCTTTTTCCACATCAATGCCCTTATGAGAGATCTTATGGCCTAACATAATGAATTCAGTCATCATGAAGTGACACTTTTCCCAATTTAGTATGAGATCGACCTCCTCACATCGCTTGAGTACCTTTACCAAATTACCGAGGCATTTCATAAAGTAATATTAAGAAACGAAGAAGTCATCCATAAAGATATCTAGAAAATCCTCAACCATGTCAAAAACTATAGCTTGCATACATCGTTGAAAGGCTACCGGGGCATTACAGAGTCCAAAAGGCATCATCAGGAAAGAAAAAGTGTCATAGGGACACTTGAATGTAATCTTCTCTTGGTCTTCTGGTGCGATGGCAATTTGATTATACCCCGAGTATCCATCCAAGATGTAATAAAATGCCTTGCAGCCAGTCGATCCAACATTTGATCAATAGAGGGTAAAGGGAAGTGGTGCTTATTGGTGGCCTTGTTTAGTTTGCGATAGTCCATGCATATCCGCCACCCAGTGACAGTGCGTGTCGGAAACAACTCATTGTCCTCACTTATCACCACGGTCATGTGTCCCTTCTTTGGCACACATTGGACGGGAGTCACCCAAGAACTGTTAGAGATGGGGTAAATCACTCCAGCATCAAGCCATTTGAGGATTTATTTCATCACGACTTTCTTTATGATTGAGTTTAGTCTTGTTTATGGTTCTATGGATTTTCCATGGCATTCTTCTAGTAGAAATTTGAGCATGAAAATCATGGGACTTATCCCCTTCAGATCCGCCATAGTCCTTCATAACGCTTTCTTGTGCTGTGACAAAAGACTTAGCAAACTACATTCTTGGTTAGGAGTAAGGGCAGAGGATATAATAACATGTAAAGTTTCATTACTACCCATATAAACATATTTAAGATTATGTGGAAAATTATTTAACTATATGGTAGGTGCATGTTGTAATGAGGGTTTAAGGGGAACAAACTCATCAAAATCAAGATGTTCAAAATGTGTACCTGGGCTAGCTATGAGAAAACTAGCTTGCTGCTCCTCCAAAGAAAATTCATTGGGCTCTTTGGCATTTTCTTCTTCAATAAGCCTCTCATAATTTTCTAGCTGAATGAAATTGTCATGGTAAAATTGATCAGCTTCTCCTACTATCAATGAATCCACTTTGAAAATGCTCTGTCATTCTTCAGACTTATCCATGTACTTGAGAGTATGGAAAACATTAACAGTGACACATTGGTCGACCACTCTCATGGTAAGCTCACCCTTCTCGTAGTCAATTAAAATACATCTGGTATCTAGGAAGGGTCTCCCCAAGATTATTGGTGTCGTGGCATCAACCTCGCAATCTAGTATAAGAAAGTCTATTGGAAACACAAATTTTTCCACCTTTACAATGACATCCTCAACTCGCCCCTCAGGACGAACATGGGAGCGGTCGGCTAATTGCAAGATAACAGAACTGGGTCTCGCATTTCCTATTCTAAGCTTTACGAAGATTGACTTAGTAATTAAGTTCACGCTTGAGCTAATGTTATATAGTGCCTTCCCAACATAATTTCTTTTATCGAAGATGGAATGATAAAACTGTCTGGATATTATCACATTGGTAGTAGCTTGCTTAAGGTAGAGCAATATGCTTTTACCATGGCAATTGTCTCGTACTTCTCAACTTTTCTTTTTCTTGGTAACAATCTCCTTAAGAAATTTAACATATGTTGGTATTTGTTCTATAGCTTCAAGAAAAAGAACATTGATGTGAAGTTGATCCAAAATGTAGACGAACTTCTTGAATTGAATGTCATCATTATGCTTCTTCAGTCTTTATGGGAAAGGAGGTGGGGGTATGACTTCCTTTAATGAAAGGGCGGGAACAACATTTCCCTTGGCATTTTTGTTTGCTTCCTTAGTTGTTTTACTTGATGAACCCTCATCCTTATCCTCATCCACTTGTGTTTCTTCTAGCAATTCACGCTCAGTCTACACGATTACAAGGGTAAATCATTCGTCAATCTTCCCCAAACTTCGCTTCTACATTGATTTAGGTGCCACTCCGTAGAGTGAGTACACTGCATTGCTCCTTTCCATGAGGTTTTGTGACTTCAATGTCACTCGGAAGATGAGCCAGTTAACGTTCTTGTAATGCCACGATAATTTGACCAACCTAACCCTCCAACGCCCTTAAAGATGAATCGTGGCTTTGAAGCAAAGCTCCTTTGTTTTTTTAGAGGTCGCATAGTCTTGCAACATGGTATTCGTGGTTGCTATAAATTCTTGCATTGTGGCCTCCAAAGAACTTGTGTTGGATGAAGATGACCCTCCCTTGTTAGAATTATAACATGGCATATTCGTTTGACAACATTGGCAGTCATTAAAATTCTACTGTCGAACCGGTTGATTAGCACTGCTGGTTTCTTGATTTCCCCAAGAAATGTTTGGATGTTGGCGCTATCTATGAATAAATGTGTTAGAATAGGGGTTGTTGTTGCCTCAATTACAGTTTCCCATATAGTTGATGGATTTACTAATTGGTCGGGCACTCGTTCTCATGGTGATTGCCATGAAATAATAAACATACTGAATTGGTTGCCTTCACTTATTTCACCTTACTTAGTTTTTGTAAATTCTTTAACATGTTGGTGATGGCAACAAGTTGGGAGGACACATAATCTTTAGTGTCTAACTCAAATTCTTCATGTGATTTTCTCCCAATTCTAAGCCATGTAGATGGGAATTGATATTAATTGTTGACAATCCTCTCCAGAATGTCGAATGCATCTGCAGGTGATTTATCGAGTAATGTCCCATTTACCGATGCATTTAGCATCATCCTCGTGGGTGCATTAACTCTATTATAGAACATTACCACTTGAGTTCATTCTTAAAAACCATGATTTGAACATTTGTGAAGTAATCATTTATACCGATCCTAATATTCATACATTGATTCGTCATTAGTTTGACGAAAAGAAGCGATGTCGTTCCTCAGTTGGGTGTTCATGTTCGATGGATTATACCACAAGAAAAAAACTTTTGCACAGACTAGTCCAAGAATTCATGGAACCCGCTAGAACCTCACTCAACCAAGCCCTTGCTCGGGTACACAGAGAATATGGAAATAGCTTTAACTTTAATACATCTTCGTGCACTCCTTGTTGACGGAAAGAATCATAAACCACCAAGAAGTTACAGATATGTTGTTTGGCATCTTCATTTGGCATGCCCCCAAATTGCCCTATAGAATTTAGCATATTGAACATGACATGTTTGAGCTCAAAATGGGCTGCCTGAATTTTGGGTACCACAATTCCTGGATTTAAGTCGTCCAATATAGGATTTAAGTGATCACGAATGGCACAATGTCTGGCTGCATTCCTAACATTCGAAATTACCTCGGCATTCTGATTTTCCTCATGACCAATACCTTGATTTCCAATTTGATACCGTTGAACACATCTCCTTTTCCTAAACAACCTCTCAATCTCAGGCATAATTGGTTCTAATGACTCGTCAGAGTGTCTTCTGGTCATACACCAAGAAAAACTTGAAAAAGATAAGGAAAATAACAAGTAAAAATATATAAAAAAATAAAAAGTAAAATAAAAATGCTATGACAAAACTAATTAACTTCTAGTTTCCAATCCCCGACAACGACACAAAAAACTTGTTCGTGAATTGTGACTACTAAATATGGTCACAAAAACATGTGCAAGTATACACAATCGAACAAGTAATACAGTTATGAGTGAGTATTGTATCCACAGGGATTGGAGGAAATTTATAAGTTCAATCAATGCAATTTACTATTTCACCTAAGTATAGTTAGTGATGTTATTTACAAATGAGAATGTTGTGGCAAGATGAAATGGATGTTGGTGGGAAATGGATGTTGGTGGGAAATGAATGATGGTGTAATGGAATATGGTAGCAAATGGAAATGTCTTGGAAAAATTAAATTGAGTTTAGTGCAATCAAATAGAAATGCAAAGGAAAAACAAAATGTAAATACTGGATTTGATTTTAGGACTTTAAACTTTTCACACAATAAGCTACTATGGGAATGAATGATAGGAGTCAATTAGGAAACTTAAGTTTACTTCTCAGGATAATCTTACTTCTATGCCTTATCTGCCTTATAGAGTTTACTAATGGTGTCGTATGCTATCTCTAGTCAAGGGACTCGACAGGTTCAAGATGCCATGGCAAAACCTATTGGCGTTAGCAAGTGCAGGGATCCTATTGGTTTAGATAACAAGATATGTCATGGCAATACCTTTTAGCGGTAGCACTAACATCTAACCTCTCGACCGAACACTACTCCTTTTAGTCAATTGATATCCTAGCCTTATGTTTAAGGTTGGATTATGACTAGTTACTACCTAGAACCCCTTATTTATGTGGATCCTCACTAGTTTCTCTCGAACACTAAGGACATGCTACTTAGTCATGCTCTCGAATACTAAGCAATCTCCTAAGGAATGACTACTCTCATAGCTCCTACAACCTTAAGGAATTAAACATCATAAACAGAGCAAATAACAACATACAAAAACAATAATTCCATTAAAGTAAAACTTAAATATCCATAAGGAACTCCCACCAAATAAGACTAGTTCATGGTGGGGTTCGAATATTCCAAGCAACAAGGCATGAAATTAATCCGTTCCATACAACCCAAATAAGATAAAAGAAAGCAAAAAGCAAAAAAAATGAGGAAAAACCTTTGTCACGCACTGTCGGAGTTCCCCTCGGCCACCATGAACTACCCCAGCTTGCTAGCTCCTCTTGAATGCCTAGCTTGCCACTCCCTATAGCTTGTTAATGTAGGAATGTCACGGTAAAGACGATTGACGAAAAAAATGAGAGACATTTTTCTTTCTGAAAATAAGCTCAAGTCGGCGTGTGTAAAAGTCTCTTTCTCTTGGTGGTTTCATCTTCTATTTATAAGGGGAGAATGAACCTAGGAATTTATGTTAAAATTCCTAAGATACCCCGATCAGGATCCTTTCATATGAGGGGTAAGGCAGATGCAATAGTGGTCCCCTCCAGGGTATCTTGGCGTGGTCCCCTCTTGGGCAGCTTGCAGCTGGGCGTGGTCACAACAGAATCAGACGACCAGGTGACAAATATCAAAAATCATGCACATCATCAAACAAAACACCTTACCCATAACGCAACACCATTTACAAAATAAAATGACGAGACAAAATATATTTCCACCACATGCAACTATATGCTCCTAAATGCATCTATATGATCCTATATGAGCTCTTAGTCAGTCAATAACTATATGCGGAGTTATCACTTATCATATGATTATGCATTTACATTCAGCTCATCTTATGCATAAATATCCTTACTTAGCTTATCATGCATTTGATAACTTTCCTAGCTCATACATAGCTTACAATAGGTGGCATCATGCATACATACCATTTGCCAATGTTACAAACTTACATTTTTGTTTTCTTATCTTTTTTAAGTGCTTTGGATGTTAGGAGATATTATGCCAGCTCTTGGAAGGCTTACTCAATCTATACTAGCTCATTCTAACTCAAGGAAGCTATAGGCAAGTGAAAATTAGCTAAGGAATAGCTAAAGGAACTGAAGGGCAACTGACAGTAGATGAAGAGTAGTTGAGAACTAAGGCAGCTGAGTTGAGGACTACTGGAAGCTGGAGTGACACTAGGTACATAGCTAGCTACCTACACTATCTAGCATGTTACCTAAGCTAGCTAGCTATGTCACCACCTAAGCACCTACCTACACCAAGGACACATCCTATAGCTGAGAGTGTATCTTACCATGGCGTGGTGAAGCATACATACCAAGGGAGATCATGTGCTGCTAAATGCATCATACAAAGCATGCACATCTTACAAGGTATATGCACTACATGTGACTCAAAGCTAGGCGCTAAACACCAAATATTTCCAACCGTTTGACCAAAGCATGCAATCCACTCATTTGGATGCCAAACTCCAAGAGGCATTTCACCATTCGACCAAGCAATATTTCCCCTCACCAAAAAACCAAGTATTATGTAACATCCAAAACTATGGGTTAGTGACTAAATTGTAAAGTTTCAGAATTTGGCGACTAAAGGAGAAGAATGGAATAGGTCAATGATTATTTGGAAATATTACTTGAAAGATGTTAGTAATTATTAGATGAATTAAAGGGCAAAAGGGTCATTTGTAGGGAAAATAATTAAAGATGGTTATATATTAAACACGTGGAAAAGAAGAGGAAACAAAGTGGTGTCTAGAGTTCTCTTCATCTTTCTTATTCCTTCACGCGTGAAAACCAAGAGCTAAGGGTGAGTTTTCTGATTTTTTAGTTTCTGGTTAAATTTATGGTCGAGTTTTTATTATTAAGTGATAATTAAGCTTAAGGAGAGCTTAAATTATTTTGAAACAATAAGATGAAGAGAATAGAGGGAATTAAAAAAAAGAGAAGAATAAGCGAAATCTTGAAAGAGGGGTTTTTAATAAGGTTTAAGAGTGAATTTGACTTGTCATCAATATAATTAACATGTATGAAGTGTTAGAATTGGATTTGTAACATGTTAAAATTTGGGTATGATTCTTGAATTTCATAAGGATGAGAGGATATGGAGGTTAAAGAAGTGATTATTGAGTAGAAATGAGTGCAAGTATGTGTATGAAAGTTAGGAATATTAAAGGAGGCGAAAGATGAAGATTTGAACTGAAAAGAGATTGAATTTCATGCTCAAGATGTAATTTTTGGGTAGTGTGCATCGATGTATCTTCAATGTGTATCAATGCACTCTCAAATAAATGAACATCAAATGCAAATAGTGCATCGATGCACCCCATTAAAATACAAACATCGAATGTAAATTGTGTACCGATGCAGGGGTAGTGCATCGATGCACATGCAAAAGGATGCATCGATACACTGTAGAATGTACTGATGCACTTCAATGGAAATGGAATAAATCTTTATTTAAGTCTAAGAAATGATAGATTATAGTATATTAATTGGATACTGATGGTATCAATACATGATTGTGTAGACATCGATCAAAAGCAAAGTTGGATAGGTAGGCAAAGTAAGATACGCAAGGAAGAACAAAAGCTCATGAGTGTTCATTGAGACCAGGTGAGTACATGATATTAAGTGTACGCTATGTATAGGGAATTAAGACTTGCTATGAGTCTAATTCCAAAATTATGTGATTAGGGGTACTGAAGCATAAACATGTAGGGATAACTGAAGCATAAACATGTAGTGATACGGTGCTAAATGTATTGTATATGAGTAAGTGCATATGTTTAATTGATTGAATTTATCTTTATATGTGACCTATGCAAATGTATGTATGTATGAAAATAGATTATGTGATCCCATGAGATGAAATATATATGTGAATGTGATATGACTTATATGTGTTTCTACTAGAATGTTACATGATATGCTATGTATACTAAATAAGTGATGTGAATAAATGATAGTGTAATAAGCTAGGTTAAATGTTATAACTGAATGAAGGGATTGTATGAGAGCATGTATATGCAAACACGTGTTATGTGAAAAAGAATACAAGTAAAAGTGAGAAGTTATGTAATAAGAGAATGTGAATTACATGGAACTATGCTACGTGAAAGTAAACTATGTGTCTACGTGAATATGTGAAAAGATATAAAAGGTAATGCCCATGTAATGTATTATGAGAGCTATAGGTATAGTTGGCATGCCAAGAGTAGAGGGTTCTACGTGGTCATACGGGACATATGTGTTCTACGTGGCCCTACAGGACATAGTGGTCCGACGGGACATAGTGGTCCGACGAGACATAGTGGTCTTACGGGACACATTCTACGTGCCCCTAGTGGGAATTATACGAGCTGTGGTGACAGCATAATGCACAACCTCTATGTACTCACATACCTTAAATTTCTCAAAAGAGTGCATGAGCTTTAAAGAGAATCAATAATTGTTATGAGAATATGTGTGTTCATTTGTGAATTGATATCTGTGTTATGTGACATGTATGATGATAATTTTGCTATCATATGATAATGGGAATGAGGATAATAATAATGAGAGTATATGTTTTTTTGTTATATAAAATGATATATGGGCTATGATATGATGTTGGCGGATAAAAGTAGCAAATAATAAGGACTAACGTACAGATTGGTAATATTGGAAATGATTGTACATAATATGTATAATTTGCTATGATGCTACGTGTACTCTTTGTGAAATCATATATGTATATGTGTGTATTGGTTATATGAAAAGATATATGCTTTTGTATGCGATAAAAATACTAATTGTTTTTTTTTGCATGAATATTTGAATATTTTCATTATATGTTTTATATGTCTCACTAAGTCATCGACTTAGCGTGTGAATGCTTCACACGTAGGTTTGAGAAGCGAGAATGGATGTAGCGTGGAGTAAGACAGGTTAGTATCTTCCTTACGATGATTAGATCAGAAACATATTGAACATATTTATTTTTTTTATAGAGTTTAGTGGCATGTAGTCATAAGATTTAAATTGAATACGCTCTGATCGGTTTTGAAGAAACAATTTGATTGTAATTATTATATGAAGTACCCATTTTATTACATGATAATTTAAGATTTCACATAATTTGTAAAGAACATAGTTTTGAAAAGCCAATCTGATACCTCAGACTCGGATCCGGGACAGATACGAGTTGGGGGTGTTACATTTAATGGTATCAGAGCTAAGGTTTAGCCGATTCTAGGCTTAAACCGAAGTCAAATGAGGTTTAAAAATGTGTACATGCCAACATAGAGTGAAAAGTTTCTGATCTGATAGTGTAAGGAGTATGCTGTCTTGCTAATAGAATTAGACTGTTAAGTTATAATAGAATTATGATTATATTGATTTCGAAATGAAGTGAGAGGTAAACCTGATTGTGATAGCAATTCACATACCCTGGCCAGTTAGGATAAAGAGCAGATACATTAGGAAGTGTCTCGTAAGATTAAATGTTGATTTCAGAAAGTTAAAATCATATCAGAATAATGATAAAATGTATTCATTGTTTTGAATTGGAAAAGTGATATGAAGTAATTTTGTTATTTTGTGGATAATATAGAATATGGTGAACAAGTGTCACCATAAGAGCGTTAAAAGATAAAATGATATAGTGAGAATTAGTAGAAGAGTTCAAGAATAAGTATATCAGTGATAAACGTATAAGCCATATATATATATATAAAATCAGAGCTTATGAGTTTGAAACGAAGGGATAATATTGTATATAAGCAAGAATGTGGATATGATAAGGATTTGCAGTTAAGATGGAAAGAATTAGCGTTGGCTAACCAGATTATGTGATGAAAAATTTATTGGAGTTATAAGATATTAAGAGATTGTCAGGTTGTGATAACTAAATATTAAGTGAATCTGAATACAGTTGTATATTTGGATTAGAACAATGTGATATACTGAAGGAAGTGAGGATTCATATGTTTGAGTAAAGTTAAGGATTGATAAGAAGAGTCTAAGAATGAATACATCAGTAATCAGTTTATGAGACAAATGAAATTAGAATGTTAAGTTTGAACAATTGAAATCACATAGTGTATGAAATTAAATGTGAATTTGATAAGTTAAGTAAACTATGGTGGAGATAATTACGACTGGCAAGATGTATATGAATGATTCGATGAAGGTTTATGCTTTAGATTGGAAGAACTAGTGCTGACTAACAGAGTTATATGATAATAAGTGTATTGAAATTAAAGGATTAGAAGATGAGGCTAGGGTAAGCTAACTAAGTATGGTGTGGATTGAGATAAGATTATGTATTTTGATTATGGAAATGTAATGTAGTAAAGGTGATAGAGTTTTAAGATTTGAAGGAAAGTAAGTATAAGAAATGGTAAAGAATAAAGTTCTATATAAGTGAAGTTGATTATAAAAAGTTATGAAAGGTGATAAAGATCGGTAATCAGAGATATGTATTGAGTAATAAAAGAGGACTGTATATGAGGATTGATTCATCTGGTTATAAAGTGAAAATTCGAGGATGAATTTTCATAAAAGGAGGGGAGGTTTGTAACATCCTAAACTATGGGTTAGTGACTAAATCGTAAAGTTTTAGAATTTGGTGACTAAAGTAGAAGAATGGAATAGTTCAATGATTATTTGGAAATATTACTTGAAAGATGTTAGTAATTATTAGATGAATTGAAGGGCAAAAGGGTCATTTGCAGGGAAAATAATTAAAGATGGTTATATATTAAACACGTGGAAGAGAAGAGAAAACAAAGTGGTTTCTAGAGTTCTCTTCATCTTTTTTCTTCATTCATGCGTAAGGACCGAGAGCTAAAGGTGAGTTCTCTGATTTTTGAGTTTCTGGTTAAATTTAAGGTCGAGTTTTGATTATTAAGTGATAATTAAGGTTAAGGAGAGCTTAAGTTGTTTTGAAACAATAAGATGAAGAGAATATAGAGAATTAAAGAAAAAAGAGGAATAAGTGAAATCTTGAAAAAGGGTTCTTTAATAAGGTTTAAGAGTGAATTTGACTTGTCATCAATATAATTAACATGTATGAAGTGTTAGAATTGGATTTGTAACATGTTAAAATTTGGGTATGACTCTTGAATTTCATAAGGAGGAGAAGATATGGAGGTTAAATAAGTGATTATTGAGTAGAAATGAGTGCAAGTATGTGTATGAAAGTTAGGAATATTAAAGGAGGCAAAAGATGAAGATTTGAGCTGAAAAGAGATTGAATTTCGTGAGATGTAATTTCTAGGTAGTGTGCATCGATGCATCTTCAATGTGTATCGATGCACTCTCAAATAAATGAACATCGAATGAAATTAGTGCATCGATGCACCCCATTAAAATACAAACATCGAATGTAAATTATGTACCGATACAGGGGTAGTGCATCGATGCACATGTAAAGGGATGCATTGATACACTGTAGAATGTACCGATGCACTTCAATGGAAATGGAATAAATCTTTATTTAAGTCTAAAAAATTATAGATTATAGTATATTAATTGGATACTAATGGTATCAATACATTATTGTGTAGACATTGATCAAAAGCAAAGTTGGATAGGTAGGCAAAGTAAGATACGCAAGGAAGAACAAGAGCTCATGAGTGTTCATTGAGACCAGGTGAGTACATGTTATTAAGTGTAAATTATGTATAGGGAATTAAGACTTGCTATGAGTCTAATTCCAAAATTATGTGATTAGGGGTACTGAAGCATAAACATGTAGGGATAACTGAAGCATAAGCATATAGTGATATGGTGCTAAATGTATTGTATATGAGTAAATGCATATGTTTAATTGATTGAATTTATCTTTATATGTGACCTATGAAAATGTATGTATGTATGATAATAGATTATATGATCCCATGATATGAAATATATATGTGAAAGTGATATTACTTATATGTGTTTCTACTAGAATGTTACATGATATGCTATGTATGCTAAATGAGCAATGTGAATACATGATAGTGTAATAAGATAGGTTAAATGTTATAACTGAATGAAGGGATTGTATGAGAGCATGTATATGCAAACATGTGTTATGTGAAAAAGAATACAAGTAAAAGTGAGAAGTTATATAATAAGTGAATGTGAATTACATGGATTTATGCTACGTGAAAGTAAACTATGTGTCTACGTGAATATGTGAAAAGATATAAAAGGTAACGCCCATGTAATGTGTTATGAGAGCTATAGGTACAGTTGGCATGCCAAGAGTCGAGGGTTCTACGTGGTCCTACGAGACATATGTGTTCTACGTGGTCCTACGGGATATAGTGGTCCTACGGGACAAATTCTACGCGCCCCTAGTGGGAATTATACGAGCTATGGTGACAGCATAGTGCACAACCTCTATGTACTCACATACCTTAAATTTCTCAAAAGAGTGCATGGGCTTTAAAGAGAATCAATAATTGTTATGAGAATATGTGTGTTCATTTGTGAATTGATATCTGTGTTATGTGACAAGTATAATCATAATTTTGGAATCATATGATAATGGGAATGAGGATAATAATAATGAGAGTATATGTGTTTTTGTAATATAAAGTGATATATGGGCTATGATATGATGTTGGCGGATAAGAGTAGCAAATAATAAGGACTAACGTACAGATTGGTAATAATGGAAATGATTGTACATAATATGTATAATTTGATATGATGCTACGCGTACTCTTTGTGAAATCATATATGTATATGTGTGTATTGCTTATATGAAAGGATATATGCTTTTGTATGAGATAAAAATACTAATTGTTTTTTTTTCTGCATGAATATGTAAATAGTTTCATTATATGTTTTATATGTCTCACTAAGTCATCGACTTAGCGTGTGAATGCTTCACACGTAGGTTTGAGAAGCGAGAATAGATGTAGCGTGGAGCAAGACAGGTTAGTATCTTCCTTACGATGATCAGATCAGAAACATATTGAACATATGTATTTTGTTTATAGAGTTTAGTGGCATGTAGTCACAAGATTTAAATTGAATACGCTCTGATCGGTTTTGAAGAAACAATTTGATTGTAATTATTATATGAAGTAAACATTTTCTTAAATGATAATTTAATATTTCACAGAATTTGTAAAGAACAGAGTTTTGAAAAGCCAATGTGACACCTCGGACTCGGATCTGGGTCGGATACGGGTTGGGGTGTTACATATTAAGTAATTCCTCACCATTCGACAAGTACCATGCCTTATTATTCTAACCAAAACAACCTGACTCTTTTGAAGAGTTAGCTGAAACAACACATAAGCTAAGGGGCATGTATTTTTCATTCATTAGTTATGAATCTTCATAAAGGCACATGTAAGGCCGAATCACAACATATCCATTTGGCCATGCCTTTACATTTTATATATAAAACCAATGACTTGGCATTTGTAAGATATCCATTTTGTATCATTCAATATATTTGAGATGTTATCCTCATTTTCTCAAGTTCTATTGAACTTTTATCGACTTATCAAAGCCTTTCACTCTTATGGCGTCAACCCCTTCTTCCATTGATACTTCTGGTTCTTTTGGTTTAATATACCAAAAGGGTCAAAGTCGATTGCTACCACCCCTTGCTCAACTTATAAGGATTGGTGTTAGGCTTTAATATAGCCTAGTTTCTTCATTAGTTGTTCAAGATACTATCCAACCAATTCCCTTTCTTTTATAGACCATCATCATGCAATACTTTTGCAACCATTCTACAATCATCATCATCTAAGCACACCTATTCACCTTCACGTAAGCCACCAAGCCTTCTATTCAAGCCATACTTCTTACAGGTTGCTTGCTCGTTCACTAGATCCACAATCAAGGGTAGACCACCCTACATCAATTCTACCCGTGAGTATGGTAGCGCTGAGGTATTTGTAAAAGATTTCAACTTCTTGGAAGCTTAAGGTCGAGCTGATAGCAGTTCGAGTGTCTTTGTTCGTATTAGGCAAAAAGCAGATTTGAGTCTTCCTTTTGTTCACTTTGTGATCGAAAAATAACCAAATTCTGTTAGAGTTCTTTTAATGTTGCGTGCATGGACGATATCGACCTTATCATACAACATAAGATCATTAGCAGAAAAAGGGGCGTGTGATATGGATACTGCGAGGAGCAAGCTTGAAACCCTTCCAATGACCAGAGTTCTCCTGGTACGAGATACTGTGTCCTAGGCGTTCTATGGCGAGAGAAAACAGGTACGGAGATAAAGGATCACCTTGTTGGAACCCACTTTTAAGGTGAAAAGGGGTGAATACGGTGTCATTCCATTGGATCTGCATAGTACAAGTATTGAGACGATTCATTATGATGTGGATAATGTTTGGAGGGAGGCCAATAATCCAAACTCATTTCTCATATAGCATTATCTCTTTCTTTCCCTTCAACTCTTCCATCAATTTGTACACTCTAATTAGGCTACACCATGTCAAGTCTTCCTATATTTTTTTAAATATATATATATATATAATGTTAGTCCATTTATAGAACTTTTATAAAAAAAGTTTACAAATTCACCTATTTATTTATTCAGGAAACGCTTAAAATACCTTAATTTCTCGTACACTTTTCCACTCTTTATGTTCTTCGAGAATTGTTTAAAAGGTTGTTTCTCATCTTCACTCATCAACTTCCATTTTGTTTACGCTTTTTCTCTCACTTACAATTAACCATAAACGTTTATATATCAATAATTTAATGCAACATAATACTCATTCTCTACAAATGTCTTCTTTTACGTTTCTAAAGGTGGGAGTTTTGTTTTTAGATAGCACAGTAGGGGCATTGCTAGATATTTTGTCGGTTTAGAGCCTAGAGTAGCCTCACGCCAGTATGTCATTCGAGCCTAGGAAGAGTGGGACGTAGCTGATGTGATCTCAGGTACATTACCATGTTCTCTATTCTAGTTCCAACGTTCGTAGATCTAGAGTCCACACACTACTATATATGTTATGACTTAGTTCGAGAAAGAAACCATCCAGCCGAGGATTTAGAGATATAAGTTTGAGTGTCTAGTCCTCTAGGGTTAGATGTTCTCATCGGCAAGGTCCTCCATCGATGCCCAATCAAAATTCAAGGCCAGACTTTGCCAATCGGTCTAATTGAGCTACCATTTAAAGAGTTCAACATGATCATAGGCATGGATTGGCTTTCAGAACTTGATGATTGTTTATGGTGTAAAGCTATACAACTTAAACTCTACCCATGTCAACGACCCCAGATTAAATTTATATCGATTGAACCTAACTCGAGAATTTTCTACATGAAAATTATCTACCAACCCATGACTCAAGTCCTTGCGAATTGGTTCTTGACTCCAATCAATAATCCAAACTCATTTCTCTTATAGCATTTTCTCTTTCTTTCCCTTCAACTTTTCAATCAATTCAAACACTCTAATTAGGCTACACCATGTCAAGTCCTCCTATATTTTTTTAAATATATATATATAATGTCAGTCTTTTTATAGAACTTTTATAAAAAAAGTTTACAAGTTCACCTATTTATTTATTTAGGAAACTCTTAAAATACCTTATTTTATTGTACACTTCTCTACTCTTTATGTTCTTCGACAATTGTTTAAAAGGTTGTTTCTCATCTTCACTCATCAACTTCCATTTTGTTGACGCTTTTTCTCTCACTTACAATTAACCATAAACGTTTATATATCAATAATTTAATGCTACATAATACTCATTCTCTATAAATATCTTCTTTTACGTTTCTAAAGGTGGGAGTTTTGTTTTCATATAGCATAGTAGGGGCATTGTTAGATATTTTGTCGGTTTAGAGCCTAGAGTAGCTTCGCGCCAGTATGTCATTCGAGGCTAGGAAGAGTGGGACGTAGCTAATGTGATCTCAGGTACATTACCGTGTTTTCTATTCTAGTTCCAACGTTAGTAGATCTGGAATCCACACACTACTATATATGTTATGACTTAGTTAGAGAAAGAAACCTTCCACCCGAGGATTTAGAGATATAAGTTTGAGTGTCTAGTCCCCTAGGGTTAGATGTTCTCATCGACAAGGTCCTCCGTCGATGCCCAGTAAAAAATTAAAGTTCAGACTTTCCTAGTTGATCTAATAGAGCTACCATTTAAAGAGTTCAACATGATCTTAGGAATGGACTGGCTTTCGAAATATGATGATTGTTTAAGGTGCAAAGCTAGACAACTCAAGCTCTGCCCCTGTCAACGACCCCCATATTAAATTTATATTGATTGAACCTAACTCGAGAATTTTCTACATCAAAATTATCTACCAACCCATGACACAAGTCCTTGCGAATTGGCTCAAGACTCCAATCAATAATCCAAACTCATTTTTCTTATAGCATTTTCTCTTTCTTTCCCTTCAACTCTCCCATCAATTCATACAATCTAATTAGGCTACACCATGTCAAGTCTTCCTATATTTTTTTAAATATATATATATAATGTTAGTCTTTTTATAGAACTTTTATAAAAATTTTTTTAGAAGTTCACCTAATTATTTATTCAGGAAACTCTTAAAATACCTTATTTTCTTGTACACTTCTCCACTCTTTACGTTCTTTGATAATTGTTTAAAAGGTTCTTTCTCATCTTCACTCATCAACTTCCATTTTGTTGACGCTTTTTCTCTCACTTACAATTAACCATAAACCTTTATATATCAATAATTTAATGCTACATAATACTCATTGTCTACAAATATCTTCTTTTATGTTTCTAAAGGTGGGAGTTTTGTTTTCAGATAGCATAGTAGGGGCATTGCTAGATATTTTGTCGGTTTAGAGCCTAGAGTAGCCTCGTGCTAGTATATCATTCGAGGCTAGGAAGAGTGGGACATAGCTGATGTGATCTCAGGTACATTACCGTGTTTTCTATTCTAGTTCCAACGTTAGTAGATCTAGAGTCCACAAACTAGTATATATGTTATGACTTAGTTAGAGAAAGAAACCTTCCACCCTAGGATTTAGAGATATAAGTTTGAGTGTCTAGTCCCCTAGGGTTAGATGTTCTCATCGACAAGGTCCTCCGTCGATGCCCAGTAAAAAATTAAAGGTCAGACTTTCCTAGTTGATCTAATAGAGCTACCATTTTAAGAGTTCAACATGATCTTAGGAATGGACTGGCTTTCAAAATATGATGATTGTTTAAGGTGCAAAGCTAGACAACTCAAGCTCTGCCCCTGTCAACGACCCCCATATTAAATTTATATTGATTGAACCTAACTCGAGAATTTTCTACATCAAAATTATCTACCAACCCATGACACAAGTCCTTGCGAATTGGCTCAAGACTCCAATCAATAATCCAAAATCATTTCTCTTATAGCATTTTCCCTTTCTTTCCCTTAACTCTTCCATCAATTCATACACTCTAATTAGGCTACACCATTTCAAGTCTTCCTATAGTTTTTTAAAAATATATATATAATGTTAGTTTTTTTATAGAACTTTTATAAAATTTTTTTTAGAAGTTCACCTAATTATTTATTCAGGAAACTCTTAAAATACCTTATTTTCTTGTACACTTCTCCACACTTTACGTTCTTTGATAATTGTTTAAAAGGTTCTTTCACATCTTCACTCATCAACTTATATTTTGTTGACGCTTGTTCTCTTACCTACAATTAACCATAAACGTTTATATATCAATAATTTAATGCTACATAATACTCATTCTCTACAAATATCTTCTTTTACGTTTCTAAAGGTGGGAGTTTTGTTTTCAGATAGCATAGTAGGGGCATTACTAGATATTTTGTCGGTTTAGAGCCTAGAGTAGCCTCGCGCCAGTATGTCATTCGAGGCTAGGAAGAGTGGGACGTAGTTGATGGGATCTCAGGTACATTACCGTGTTTTCTATTCTATTTCCATCGTTAGTAGATCTAGAGTCCACACACTACTATATATGTTATGACTTAGTTAGAGAAAGAAACCTTCCACCTGAGGATTTAGATATATAAGTTTGAGTGTCTAGTCCCCTAGGGTTAGATGTTCTCATCGACAAGGTCCTCCGTCGATGCCCAGTAAAAAATTAAAAGTCAGACTTTCCTAGTTGATCTAATAGAGCTACCATTTAAAGAGTTCAACATGATCTTAGGAATGTACTGGCTTTCGAAATATGATGATTGTTTAAGGTGCAAAGCTAGACAACTCAAGCTCTTCCCCTGTCAACGACCCCCATATTAAATTTATATTGATTGCACATAACTCGAGAATTTTCTACATCAAAAATTATCTACCAACCCATGACACAAGTCCTTACGAATTGGCTCATGACTCCAATCAATAATCCAAACTCATATCTCTTATAGCATTATCTCTTTCTTTCCATTCAACTCTTCCATCAATTTATACACTCTAATTAGGCTACACCATGTCAAGTCTTCCTATATTTTTTTAAAAATATATATATAATGTTAGTCTTTTTATAGAACTTTTATAAAAAAGTTTACAAATTCACCTATTTATTTATTCAGGAAACGCTTAAAATACCTTAATTTCTCATACACTTTTCCACTCTTTATGTTCTTCGAGAATTGTTTAAAAGGTTGTTTCTCATCTTCACTCATCAACTTCCATTTTGTTTGCGCTTTTTCTCTCACTTACAATTAACCATAAACGTTTATATATAAATAATTTAATGCAACATAATACTCATTCTCTACAAATGTCTTCTTTTACGTTTCTAAAGGTGGGAGTTTCGTTTTTAGATAGCACAGTAGGGGCATTGGTAGATATTTTGTCGGTTTAGAGCCTAGAGTAGCCTCACGCCAGTATGTCATTCAAGCCTATGAACAGTGGGACGTAGCTGATGTGATCTCAGGTACATTACCGTGTTTTCTATTCTAGTTCCAACGTTCGTAGATCTAGAGTCCGCACACTACTATATATGTTATGACTTAGTTTGAGAAAGAAACCATCTAGCCGAGGATTTAGAGATATAAGTTTGAGTGTCTAGTCCTCTAGGGTTAGATGTTCTCGTCGGCAAGGTCCTCCATCGATGCCCAATCAAAATTGAAAGCCAGACTTTGCCAATCGGTCTAATTGAGCTACCATTTAAAGAGTTCAAGATGATCTTAGGCATGGATTGGCTTTCAGAACTTGATGATTGTTTAAGGTGTAAAGCTATACAACTCAAACTCTACCCATGCCAACAACCCCAGATTAAATTTATATCGATTGAACCTAACTCGAGAATTTTCTACATGAAAATTATCTACCAACCCATGACTCAAGTCCTTGCGAATTGGTTCATGACTCCAATCAATAATCCAAACACATTTCTCTTATAGCATTTTCATTTTCTTTCCCTTCAACTCTTCCATCAATTCAAACACTCTAATTAGGTTACACCATGTCAAGTCTTCCTATATTTTTTTAAAAATATATATATAATGTCAGTATTTGTATAGAACTTTTATAAAAAAGTTTACAAATTCACCTATTTATTTATTCAGTAAACTCTTAAAATACCTTTTTTTATTGTACACTTCTCCACTCTTTATGTTATTCGACAATTGTTTAAAAGGTTGTCTCTTATCTTCACTCATCAACTTCCATTTTCTTTACGCTTTTTCTCTCACTTACAATTAACCATAAACCTTTATATATCAATAATTTAATGCTACATAATACTCATTCTCTACAAATATCTTCTTTTATGTTTCAAAAGGTGGGAGTTTTGTTTTCAGATAGCATAGTAGGGGCATTGCTAGATATTTTGTCGGTTTAGAGCCTAGAGTAGCCTCGCGCTAGTATATCATTTAAGGCTAGGAAGAGTTGGACGTATCTGATGTGATCTCAGGTACATTACCGTGTTTTATATTCTAGTTCCAACGTTAGTAGATCTAGAGTCCACAAACTACTATATATGTTATGACTTAGTTAGAGAAAGAAACCTTCCACCCTAGGATTTAGAGATATAAGTTTGAGTGTCTAGTCCCCTAGGGTTAGATGTTCTCATCGACAAGGTCCTCCGTCGATGCCCAGTAAAAAATTAAAGGTCTGACTTTCCTAGTTGATCTAATAGAGCTACCATTTAAAGAGTTCAACATGATCTTAGGAATGGACTAGCTTTCGAAATATGATGATTGTTTAAGGTGCAAAGCTAGACAACTCAAGCTCTGGCCCTGTCAACGACCCCCATATTAAATTTATATTGATTGAACCTAACTCGAGAAATTTCTACATCAAAATTATCTACCAACCCATGACACAAGTCCTTGCGAATTGGCTCAAGACTCCAATAAATAATCCAAACTCATTTCTCTTATAGTATTTTCTCTTTCTTTCCTTTCAACTCTTCCATCAATTCAAACACTCTAATTAGGCTACACCATGTCAAGTCTTCCTTTATTTTTTTAAAAAAATATATATAATGTCAGTCTTTTTATAGAACTTTTATAAAAAAAGTTTACAAGTTCACCTATTTATTTATTCAAGAAACTCTTAAAATACCTTATTTTATTGTACACTTCTCCACTCTTTATGTTCTTCGACAATTGTTTAAAAGGTTGTTTCTCATCTTCACTCATCAACTTCCATGTTGCTGACGTTTTTTCTATCACGTATAATTAACCATAAACGTTTATATATCAATAATTTAATGCTACATAATACTCATTCTCTACAAATGTCTTCTTTTACGTTTCTAAAGGTGGGAGTTTTGTTTTCAGATAGCACAGTAGCAGCATTGCTAGATATTTTTTCGGTTTAGAGCCTAGAGTAGCCTCATGCTAGTATGTCATTCGAGCCTAGGAAGAGTGGGACGTAGTTGATGTGATCTCAGGTATATTACCGTGTTTTCTATTCTAGTTCCAACGTTACTAGATCTAGAGTCCACACACTACTATATATGTTATGCCTTAGTTCGAGAAAGAAACCTTCCAGCCGTGGATTTAGAGATATAAGTTTGAGTGTCTAGTCCCCTAGGGTTAGATGTTCTCATCGACAAGGTCCTCCGTCGATGCCCAGTAAAAAATTAAAGGTCAGACTTTCCTAGTTGATCTAATAGAGCTACCATTTAAAGAGTTCAACATGATCTTAGGAATGGACTAGCTTTCGAAATATGATGATTGTTTAAGGTGCAAAGCTAGACAACTCAAGCTCTGCCCCTGTCAACGACCCCCATATTAAATTTATATTGATTGAGCCTAACTCGAGAAATTTCTACATCAAAATTATCTACCAAGCCATGACACAAGTCCTTGCAAATTGGCTCAAGACTCCAATCAATAATCCAAACTCATTTCTCTTATAGCATTTTCTCTTTCTTTCCTTTCAACTCTTCCATCAATTCAAACACTCTAATTAGGCTACACCATGTCAAGTCTTCCTATATTTTTTTAAAAATATATATATAATGTCAGTCCTTTTATAGAACTTTTATAAAAAAAGTTTACAAGTTCACCTATTTATTTATTCAGGAAACTCTTAAAATACCTTATTTTATTGTACACTTCTCCACTCTTTATGTTCTTCGACAATTGTTTAAAAGGTTGTTTCTCATCTTCACTCATCAACTTCCATTTTGCTGACATTTTTTCTATCACGTACAATTAACCATAAACGTTTATATATCAATAATTTAATGCTACATAATACTCATTCTCTACAAATGTCTTCTTTTACGTTTCTAAAGGTGGGAGTTTTGTTTTCAGATAGCACAGTAGGAGCATTGCTAGATATTTTGTCGGTTTAGAGCCTAGAGTAGCCTCATGCCAGTATGTCATTCGAGCCTAGGAAGAGTGGGACGTAGTTGATGTGATCTCAGGTATATTACCGTGTTTTCTATTCTATTTCCAACGTTACTAGATCTAGAGTCCACACACTACTATATATGTTATGCCTTAGTTCGAGAAAGAAACCTTCCAGCCGTGGATTTAGAGATATAAGTTTGAGTGTCTAGTCCCCTAGGGTTAGATGTTCTCATCGACAAGGTCCTCCGTCGATGCCCAGTAAAAATTTAAGGTCAGACTTTCCTAGTTGATCTAATGGAGCTACCATTTAAAGAGTTCAAGATGATCATAGGAATGGACTGCTTTCAAAATATGATGATTGTTTAAGGTGCAAAGCTAAACAACTCAAGCTCTGCCCCTGTCAACGACCCCCATATTAAATTTATATTGATTGAACATAACTCGAGAAATTTCTACATCAAAATTATCTACCAACCCATGACACAAGTCCTTGCGAATTGGCTCAAGATTCCAATCAATAATCCAAACTCATTTCTCTTATAGCATTTTCTCTTTCTTTCCCTTCAACTCTTCCATTAATTCATACACTCTAATTAGGCTACACCATGTCAAGTCTTCCTATATTTTTTTAAAATATATATATAATGTTAGTCTTTTTATAGAAATTTTATAAAAAAAAAAGTTTACAAATTCACCTATTTATTTATTCAGGAAACGCATAAAATACCATATTTTCTTGTACACTTCTCCTATCTTTATGTTCTTTGATAATTGTTTAAAAGGTTGTTTCTCATCTTCAATCATCAACTTCCATTTTGTTGACGCTTTTTCTCTCACTTACAATTAACCATAAACGTTTATATATCAATAATTTAATGCTACATAATACTCATTCTCTACAAATATCTTCTTTTACGTTTCTGAAGGTGGGAGTTTTGTTTTCAGATAGCATAGTAGGGGCATTGCTAGATATTTTGTCGGTTTAGAGCCTAGAGTAGCCTCGCGCCAGTATGTCATTCGAGGCAAGGAAGAGTGGGACGTAGCTGATGTGATCTCAGGTACATTACCGTGTTTTCTATTCTAGTTCCAACGTTAGTAGATCTAGAGTCCACACACTACTATATATGTTATGACCTAGTTAGAGAAAGAAACCTTCCACCTGAGGATTTAGAGATATAAGTTTGAGTGTCTAGTCCCCTAGGGTTAGATGTTCTCATCGACAAGGTCCTCCGTCAATGCCCAGTAAAAAATTAAAGGTCAGACTTTCCTAGTTGATCTAATGGAGCTACCATTTAAAGAGTTCAACATGATCATAGGAATGGACTGCTTTCAAAATATGATGATTGTTTAAGGTGCAAAGCTAAACAACTCAAGCTCTGCCCCTGTCAACGACCCCCATATTAAATTTATATTGATTGAACCTAACTCGAGAAATTTCTACATCAAAATTATCTACCAACCCATGACACAAGTCCTTGCGAATTGGCTCAAGATTCCAATCAATAATCCAAACTCATTTCTCTTATAGCATTTTCTCTTTCTTTCCCTTCAACTCTTCCATCAATTCATACACTCTAATTAGGCTACACCATGTCAAGTCTTCCTATATTTTTTTAAAAATATATATATAATGTTAGTCTTTTTATAGAACTTTTAAAAAAAAGTTTATAAATTCACCTATTTATTTATTCAGTAAACGCTTAAAATACCTTATTTTCTTGTACACTTCTCCACTCTTTATGTTCTTCGACAATTGTTTAAAAGGTTGTTTCTCATCTTCACTCAACAACTTCCATTTTGTTGACGCTTTTTCTCTCACTTACAATTAACCATAAACGTTTATATATCAATAATTTAATGCTACATAATACTCATTCTCTACAAATGTCTTCTTTTACGTTTCTAAAGGTGGGAGTTTTGTTTTCAGATAGCACAGTAGGAGCATTGCTAGATATTTTGTCGGTTTAGAGCCTAGAGTAGCCTCATGCCAGTATGTCATTCGAGCCTAGGAAGAGTGGGACGTAGTTGATGTGATCTCAGGTATATTACCGTGTTTTCTATTCTAGTTCCAACGTTACTAGATCTAGAGTCCACACACTACTATATATGTTATGCCTTAGTTCGAGAAAGAAACCTTCCAGCTGTGGATTTAGAGATATAAGTTTGAGTGTCTAGTCCCCTAGGGTTAGATGTTCTCGTCGACAAGGTCCTCCGTCGATGCCCAGTAAAAAATTAAAGGTCAGACTTTCATAGTTAATCTAATGGAGCTACCATTTAAAGAGTTCAACATGATCATAGGAATGGACTGCTTTCAAAATATGATGATTGTTTAAGGTGCAAAGCTAAACAACTCAAGCTCTGCCCCTGTCAACGACCCCCATATTAAATTTATATTGATTGAACCTAACTCGAGAAATTTCTACATCAAAATTATCTACCAACCCATGACACAAGTCCTTGTGAATTGGTTAATGACTGCAATCAATAATCCAAACTCATTTCTCTTATAGCATATTCTTTTTCATTCCCTTCAAGTCCTCCATCAATTCATAAACTCTAATCAGGCTACACCATGTCAAGTGTTCCTATATTTTTTTTAAAAATATATATATATAATGTCAGTCTTTTTATAGAACTTTTATGAAAAAAGTATTACAAGTTCACCTATTTATTTATTCAAGAAACTCTTAAAATAGCTTATTTTCTTGTACACTTCTCCACTCTTTATGTTCTTCGATAATTGTTTAAAAGGTTATTTCTCATCTTCACTCATCAACTTCAATTTTGTCGAGACTTTTTCTCTCACCTAAATTTAACCATAAACATTTCTATATCCATAATTTAATGCTACGTAATACTCGTTCTCTACGTATGTCTTCTTTTACGTTTCAATAGCTGGGAGTTTTGTTTTCAGATAGCACAGTAGAGGATTGCTAGATCTGTGGCTAGTTTAGAGCCTAGAGTAGCCTAAAGCCAGTATGTCATTCGAGCCTAGGAAGAGTGGGATGTAGTTGATGTGATCTCAGGTACATTACCGTGTTTTCTATTCTAGTTCCAACGTTAGTAGATCTAAAGTCCACACACAACTATATATTTTATGACTTAGTTCAAGAAAGAAACCTTCCAGCCGAGGATTTAGAGATATAAGTTTGATTGTGTAGTCCTCTAGGGTTAGATGTTCTTGTCGACAATGTCCTCCGTCGATGCCCAGTAAAAAATTAAAGGTCAGACTTTCCCAGTCGATCTAATAGAGCTACCATTTAAAGAGTTCAACATGATCTTAGGAATGGACTGGATTTCGAAACATGTTGTTTGTTTAAGGTGCAAAGCTAGACAACTCAAGCTCTGTCCCTGTCAACGACCCCCATATTAAATTTATATTGATTGAACCTAACTCGAGATTTTTCTACATCAAAATTATCTACCAACCCATGACACAAGTCCTTGCGAATTGCCTTATGGCTCCAATCAATAATCCAAACTCATTTCTCTTATACCATTTTCTCCTTATTTCCCTTTAACTCTTCCATCAATTCATACACTCTAATTAGGATACACCACGTCAAGTCTTCCTATATTTTTTTAAATATATATATATAATGTTAGACTTTTTATAGAACTTTAAAAAAAAGTTTACAAATTCACCTATTTATTTATTCAGGAAACGCTTAAAATACCTTATTTTCTTGTACAGTTCTCCACTCTTTATGTTCTTCGACTATTGTTTAAAAGGTTCTTTCTCATCTTCACTCATCAACTTCCATTTTGATGACGTTTTTTCTCTCACCTACAATTAACCATAAACGTTTCTATATCAATAATTTAATTCTACTTAATACTCATTCTCTACAAATGTCTTCTTTTACGTTTCTAGAGGTGGGAGTTTTGTTTTCAGATAGCACAGTAGAGGAATTGTTATATATTTTTTCAGTTTAGAGCCTAGAGTCGCCTCACGCCAGTATGTCATTCAAGCCTAGGAAGAGTGGGACGTAGCTGATTTGAACTCAGGTACATTACCGTGTTTTCTATTCTAGTTCCAACGTTAGTAGATCTAGAGTCCACACACTACTATATATGTTATGACTTAGTTCGAGAAAGAAACTTTCCAGCCGAGGATTTTTAGATATAAGTTTGAGTGTCTAGTTCTTTAGGGTTAGATGTTCTTGTCGACAAGGTACTTCATCGATTCCCAGTCAAAATTCAAGGCCAGACTTTGCCAATCGGTCTAACAGAGCTACCATTTAGAGAGTTCAACATAATCTTAGGCATGGATTGGCTTTTGGAACATGATGATTGCTTAAGGTGCAAAGCTATACAACTAAAGCTCTACCCCTGTCAACGACCCCCAGATTAAATTTATATTGATTGTATATAACCCAAGAATTTTCTACATTAATATCATCTACCAACCCATGACACAAGTCCTTGCGAATTGGTTAATGACTGCAATCAATAATCCAAACTCATTTCTCTTATAGCATATTCTTTTTCTTTCCCTTCAAGTCCTCCATCAATTCATACACTCTAATCAGGCTACACCATGTCAAGTGTTCCTATATTTTTCAAAAAATATATATATATAATGTCAGTCTTTTTATAGAACTTTTATGAAAACAATATTACAAGTTCACCTATTTATTTATTTAGGAAACTCTTAAAATAGCTTATTTTCTTGTACACTTCTCCACTCTTTATGTTATTCGACAATTGTTTAAAAGGTTCTTTCTCATCTTCACTCATCAACTTCAATTTTGTCGAGTCTTTTTCTCTCACCTACATTTAACCATAAACATTTCTATATCAATAATTTAATGCTACGTAATACTCATTCTCTACGTACGTCTTCTTTTACGTTTCAATAGGTGGGAGTTTTGTTTTCAGATAGCACAGTAGAGGATTGCTATATTTGTGGCCAGTTTAGAGCCTAGAGTAGCCTCACGCCAATATGTCATTCCAGCCTAGGAAGAGTGGGACGTAGTTGATGTGATCTCAGGTACATTACAGTGTTTTCTATTCTAGTTCCAACGTTAGTAAATCTAGAGTCCACACACTACTATATATTTTATGACTTAGTTCGATAAAGAAACCTTCCAGCCGAGGATTTAGAGATATAAGTTTGATTGTGTAGTCCTCTAGGGTTAGATGTTCTCGTCGACAATGTCCTCCGTCGATGCCCAATAAAAAATTAAAGGTCAGACTTTCCCAGTTGATCTAATAGAGCTACCATTTAAAGAGTTCAACATGATCTTAGGAATGGACTGGATTCTGAAACATGTTGATTGTTTAAGGTTCAAAGCTATACAACTCAAGCTCTGCCCCTGTCAACGACCCCCATATTAAATTTATATTGATTGAACCTAACTCGAGAATTTTCTACATCAAAATTATCTACCAACCCATGACACAAGTCCTTGCTTATTGGTTCATGACTCTAATCAATAATCCAAACTCATTTCTCTTATAGTATTTTGTCATTCTTTCCCTTCAACTCTTCCATCAATTCATACACTCTAATTAGGCTACACCATGTCAAGTCTTCCTATATTTTTTTTAAAAATATATATATAATTTTAGTCTTTTTATAGAACTTTTATAAAAAAAGTTTACAAGTTCACCTATTTATTTATTCAGGGAACTCTTAAAATACCTTATTTTCTTGTACACTTCTCCACTCTTTATGTTCATCGACAATTGTTTAAAAGGTTCTTTCTCATCTTTACTCTTCAACTTCCATTTTATTGACACTTTTTCTCTTACCTACAATTAACCATAAACGATTCTATATCAATAATTTAATTCTACATAATACTCATTCTCTACAAATATCTTCTTTTACGTTTCTAGAGGTGGGAGTTTTGTTTTCAGATAGCACAATAGGGGCATTGCTAGATATTTTGTCAGTTTAGAGCCTAGAGTAGCCTTACGCTAGTATATCATTCGAGCCTAGGAAGAGTGGGACGTAGCTGATGTGATCTCAGGTACATTACTGTGTTTTCTATTCTAGTTCCGACGTTAGTAGATCTAGAGTCCACACACTACTATATATGATATGACTTAGTTCGAGAAAGAAACCTTCCAGCTAAGGATTTAGAGATATAAGTTTGAGTGTCTTGTCCCCTAGGGTTAGATGTTCTCGTCGACAAGGTCTTCCATCGATGCCCATTCAAAATTCAAGGCCAGACTTTGCCAATCGGTCTAACAGAGCTACCGTTTAGAGAGTTCAACATATTCTTAGGCATGGATTGGCTATCGGAACATGATGATTGTTTAAGGTGAAAAGCTATACAACTCAAGCTCTACCCCTGCCAACGACCCCCAGATTAAATTTATATTGATTGAACCGAACCCGAGAATTTTCTACATGAAAATCATCTACCAACCCATGACACAAGTCCTTACGAATTGGTTCATGACTGCAATTAATAATCCAAACTCGTTTCTCGTATAGCATTTTCTTTTTCTTTCCCTTCAAGTCCTCCATCAATTCATACACTCTAATCATGCAACACCATGTCAAGTGTTCCTATATTTTTTAAAATATATATATATAATGTAAGTATTTTTATAGAATTTTTATGAAAAAAATATTACAAGTTCACCTATTTATTTATTCAGGAAACTCTTAAAATAGCTTATTTTCTTGTACACTTCTCCACTCTTTATGTTTTCGACAATTGTTTAAAAGGTTCTTTCTCATCTTCACTCATCAACTTCTATTTTGTCGAGACTTTTTCTCTCACCTACATTTAACCATAAACATTTCTATATCAATAATTTAATGCTACATAATACTCGTTCTCTACGTATGTCTTCTTTTACATTTCAATAGGTGGGAGTTTTGTTTTTAGATTGCACAGTAGAGGATTGCTAGATCTGTTGCCAGTTTAGAGCCTATAGTAGCCTCACGCCAGTATGTCATTCGAGCTTAGGAAGAGTGGGACATAGCTGATGTGATCTCAGGTACATTACCGTGTTTTCTATTCTAGTTCCAACATTAGTAGATCTAGAGTCCACACACTACTATATATGTTATGACTTAGTTTGAGAAAGAAACCTTCCAGCCGAGGATTTAGAGATATAAGTTTGAGTGTCTTGTCCCCTAGGGTTAGATGTTCTCGTCGACAAGGTCCTCTACCGATGCCTAGTTAAAATTCAAGGCCAGACTTTGCCAATCGGTCTAATAAAGCTATCATTTAGAGAGTTTAACATTATCTTAGGTATAGATTGGCTTTTGGAACAAGATTATTGTTTAAGGTGCCAAGTTATACAACTAAAGCTCTTCCCCTGTCGACGACCCCCAGATTAAATTTATATTGATTGAACCTAACTCGAGAATTTTAAACATAAATTATCTACCAACCCATGACATAAGTCCTTGTGAATTGGTTCATGACTCCTATCAATAATCCAAACTCATTTCTCTTATAGCATTTTCTGTTTCTTTCCATTCAGCTCTTCCATTAATTCATACACTCTAATTAGGCTACACCATGTCAAGTCTTCCTATATTTTTTAAAAATATATATATAATGTTAGTCTTTTAATATAACTTTTATAAAAAAAAAGCTTACAAGGTCACCTATTTACTTATTCATGAAACTTTTAAAATACCTTATTTTCTTGTATACTTCTCTACTATTTATGTTCTTCGATAATTTTTTAAAAGGTTATTTCTCATCTTCACTAATCAACTTTCATTTTGTCGACATTTTTTCTCTCACTTACATTTAACCATAAACATTTCTATATCAATAATTTAATGCTACATAATACTCGTTCTCTACGTATGTCTTCTTTTACATTTCAATAGGTGGGAGTTTTGTTTTCAGATAGCACAGTAGAGGATTGCTAGATTTATGGTCGGTTTAGAGCCTATAGTAGCCTCAAGCCAGTTAGTCATTCGAGCCTAGGAAGAGTGGGACGTAGCTGATGTGATCTCAGGTATATTACCGTGTTTTATATTCTAGTTCCAACGTTAGTAGATCTAGAGTCCACACACTACTATAAATGTTATGACTTAGTTCGAGAAAGAAACCTTCCAGCCGAGGTTTTAAAGATAAAAGTTTGAGTGTCTAGTCCTCTAGGGTTAGATGTTCTCATCGACATGGTCCTCCGTCGATGCCAGTAAAAAATTAAATATCAGACTTTCCCAGTCGATCTAATAGAGCTACCATTTAAAGAGTTCAACATGATCTTAGGAATGGACTGGCTTTCGAAACATGATGATTGTTTAAGGTACAAAGCTAGATAACTCAAGGTCTTCCCCTATCAAATAACCCCAGATTAAATTTATATTGATTGAACCTAACTCGAGAATTTTCTACATCAAAATTATCTACCAACCCATGACACAAGTCCTTGCGAATTGGTTAATGACTGCAATCAATAATCCAAACTCATTTCTCTTATAGCATATTCTTTTTCTTTCCATTCAAGTCCTCCATCAATTCATACACTCTAATCAGGCTACACCATGTCAAGTGTTCCTATATTTTTTTAAAAATATATATATATAATGTCAGTCTTTTTATAGAACTTTTATGAAAAAAATATTACAAGTTCACCTATTTATTTATTCAAGAAACTCTTAAAATAGCTTATTTTCTTGTACACTTCTCCACTCTTTATGTTCTTCGATAATTGTTTAAAAGGTTATTTCTCATCTTCACTCATCAACTTCAATTTTGTCGAGACTTTTTCTCTCACCTAAATTTAACCATAAACATTTCTATATCCATAATTTAATGCTACGTAATACTCGTTCTCTACGTATGTCTTCTTTTACGTTTCAATAGCTGGGAGTTTTGTTTTCAGATAGCACAATAGAGGATTGCTAGATCTGTGGCTAGTTTAGAGCCTAGAGTAGCCTAAAGCCAGTATGTTATTCGAGCCTAGGAAGAGTGGGACGTAGTTGATGTGATCTCAGGTACATTACCGTGTTTTCTATTCTAGTTCCAACGTTAGTAGATCTAAAGTCCACACACAACTATATATTTTATGACTTAGTTCAAGAAAGAAACCTTCCAGCCGAGGATTTAGAGATATAAGTTTGATTGTGTAGTCCTCTAGGGTTAGATGTTCTCGTCGACAATGTCCTCCGTCGATGCCCAGTAAAAAATTAAAGGTCAGACTTTCCCAGTCGATCTAATAGAGCTACCATTTAAAGAGTTCAACATGATCTTAGGAATGGACTGGATTTCGAAACATGTTGATTGTTTAAGGTGCAAAGCTAGACAACTCAAGCACTGGCCCTGTCAACGACCCCCATATTAAATTTATATTGATTGAACCTAACTCGAGAATTTTCTACATCAAAATTATCTACCAACCCATGACACAAGTCCTTGCGAATTGCCTCATGGCTCCAATCAATAATCCAAACTCATTTCTCTTATAGCATTTTCTCCTTATTTCCCTTCAACTCTTCCATCAATTCATACAC
Source organism: Hibiscus syriacus (assembly GCF_006381635.1). Lineage (NCBI taxonomy): Eukaryota > Viridiplantae > Streptophyta > Magnoliopsida > Malvales > Malvaceae > Hibiscus > Hibiscus syriacus. The sequence goes on along the minus strand of NW_024062326.1, from coordinate 186,177 downwards.
TCTAATTAGGCTATACCATGTCAAGTCTTCCTATATTTTTTTAAATATATATATATAATGTTAGAGTTCTTATAGAACTTTAAAAAAAAAGTTTACAAATTCACCTATTTATTTATTCAGGAAACGCTTAAAATACCTTATTTTCTTGTACACTTCTCCACTCTTTATGTTCTTCGACTATTGTTTAAAAGGTTCTTTCTCATCTTCACTCATCAACTTCCATTTTGTTTACGCTTTTTCTCTTACCTACAATTAACCATAAACGTTTTATATCAATAATTTAATTCTACTTAATACTCATTCTCTACAAATGTCTTCTTTTACATTTCTAGATGTGGGAGTTTTGTTTTCAGATAGCACAGTAGAGGAATTGTTATATATTTTTTCAGTTTAGAGCCTAGAGTCGCCTCACGCCAGTATGTCATTCAAGCCTAGGAAGAGTGGGACGTAGCTGATTTGAACTCAGGTACATTACCGTGTTTTCTATTCTAGTTCCAACGTTAGTAGATCTAGAGTCCACACACTACTATATATGTTATGACTTAGTTCGAGAAAGAAACCTTCCAGCCGAGGATTTTGAGATATAAGTTTGAGTGTCTAGTTCTTTAGGGTTAGATGTTCTTGTCGACAAGGTACTTCATCGATTCCCAGTCAAAATTCAAGGCCAGACTTTGCCAATCGGTCTAACAGAGCTACCGTTTAGAGAGTTCAACATAATCTTAGGCATGGATTGGCTTTTGGAACATGATGATTGTTTAAGGTGCAAAGCTATACAACTAAAGCTCTACCCCTATCAACGACCCCCAGATTAAATTTATATTGATTGTATCTAACCCGAGAATTTTCTACATGAATATCATCTACCAACCCATGACACAAGTCCTTGCGAATTGGTTAATGACTGCAATCAATAATCCAAACTCATTTCTCTTATAGCATATTCTTTTTCTTTCCTTTCAAGTCCTCCATCAATTCATACACTCTAATCAGGCTACACCATGTCAAGTGTTCCTATATTTTTAAAAAATATATATATATATAATGTCAGTCTTTTTATAGAACTTTTATGAAAACAATATTACAAGTTCACCTATTTATTTATTTAGGAAACTCTTAAAATAGCTTATTTTCTTGTACACTTCTCCCATCTTTATGTTATTCGACAATTGTTTAAAAGGTTCTTTCTCATCTTCACTCATCAACTTCAATTTTGTCGAGTCTTTTTCTCTCACCTACATTTAACCATAAACATTTCTATATCAATAATTTAATAGGTGGGAGTTTTGTTTTCAGATAGCACAGTAGAGGATTGCTATATTTGTGGCCAGTTTAGAGCCTAGAGTAGCCTCACGCCAATATGTCATTCGAGCCTAGGAAGAGTGGGACGTAGTTGACGTGATCTCAGGGACATTACAGTGTTTTCTATTCTAGTTCGAACATTAGTAAATCTAGAGTCCACACACTACTATATATTTTATTACTTAGTTCGAGAAAGAAACCTTCCAGCCGAGGATTTAGAGATATAAGTTTGATTGTGTAGTCCTCTAGGTTTAGATGTTCTCGTCGACAATGTCCTCCGTCGATGCCCAATAAAAAATTAAAGGTCAGACTTTCCCAGTTGATCTAATAGAGCTACCATTTAAAGAGTTCAACATGATCTTAGGAATGGACTGGATTCTGAAACATGTTGATTGTTTAAGGTGCAAAGCTATACAACTCAAGCTCTGCCCCTGTCAACGACCCCCATATTAAATTTATATTGATTGAACCTAACTCGAGAATTTTCTACATCAAAATTATATACCAACCCATGACACAAGTCCATGCAAATTGACTCATGGCTCCAATCAATAATCCAAACTCATTTTTCTTATAGCATTTTCTCCTTATTTGCCTTCAACTCTTCCATCAATTCATACACTCTAATTAGGCTACACCATGTCAAGTCTTCCTATATTGTTTTAAAAATATATATATAATGTTAGTCTTTTTATAGAACTTTTAAAAAAAGTTTATAAATTCACCTATTTATTTATTCAGGAAACGCTTAAAATACCTTATTTTCTTGTACACTTCTCCACTCTTTACGTTCTTTGATAATTGTTTAAAAGGCTCTTTCTCATCTTCACTCATCAACTTCCATTTTGCTGACGCTTTTTCTCTCATCAACAATTAACCATAAACGTTTCTATATCAATAATTTCATTCTACATAACACTCATTCTCTACAAATGTCTTCTTTTACGTTTCTAGTGGTGGGAGTTTTGTTTTCAGATAGCACAATAGGGGAATTGTTATATATTTTTTCGGTTTAGAGCCTAGAGTAGCCTCACGCCAGTATGTTATTCAAGCCTGGAAGAGTGGGACGTAGTTGATGTGATCTCAGGTACAATACCGTGTTTTCTATTCTAGTTCCAACGTTAGTAGATCTAGAGTCCACACACTACTATATATATTATTACTTAGTTCGAGAAAGAAACCTTCCAGCCAAGGATTTAGAGATATAAGTTTGAGTGTCTAGTCCCCTAGGGTTAGATGTTCTCATCGACAAGGTCCTCCATCGATGCCTAGTCAAAATTCAAGGCCAGACTTTGCCAATCGGTCTAACAGAGCTACCGTTTAGAGAGTTCAACATAATCTTAGGCATGGATTGGCTTTCGGAACATGATGATTGTTTAAGTTGCAAAGCTATACAACTCAAGCACTACCCCTGTCAACGACCACAAGATTAAATTTATATTGATTGAACCTAACTCGAGAATTTTATACATCAAAATTATCTACCAACCTAAGATATAAGTCCTTGAGAATTGGTTCAAAGTTCAAGACTCCTATCAATAATCCAAACTCATTTCTCTTATAGCATTTTCTCTTTATTTCCCTTCAACTCTTCCATCAATTCATACACTCTAATTAGGATACACCATGTAAAGTCTTCCTATATTTTTAAAAAAAAATATATATATAATGTTTGCCATTTTATAGAACTTTTATAAAAAAAGCTTACAAGGTCACCTATTTATTTATTCAGGAAACTCTTAAAATACCTTATTTTCTTGTACACTTCTCCACTCTTTATGTTCTTTGACAATTGTTTAAAAGGTTCTTTCTCATCTTCATTCAATAAGTTCCATTTTGTCTAGACTTTTTCTCTCACCTACATTTAACCATATACATTTCTATATCAATAATTTAATGCCACATAATACTCGTTCCCTACGTAAGTCTTCTTTTACATTTCAATAGGTGGGAGTTTTGTTTTCAGATAGCACAGTAGGGGATTGCTAGATTTGTGGTCGGTTTAGAGACTATAGTAGCCTCACGCCAGTATGTCATTCAAGCCTAGGAAGAGTGGGACGTAGCTGATGTGATCTCAGGTATATTACTTTGTTTTATATTCTAGTTCCAACGTTAGTAGATCTAGAGTCCACACACTACTATATATGTTATGACTTAGTTCGAGAAAGAAACCTTCCAGCCGAGGTTTTTGAGATATAAGTTTGAGTGTCTAGTCCTCTAGGGTTAGATGTTGTTGACGACAAGGTCCTCCGTCGATGCCCAGTCAAAATTCAAGGCCAGACTTTGCCAATCGGTCTAATGGAACTACCATTTAGAGAGTTCAACATGATCTTAGGCATGGATTGGCTTTCAGAACATGATGATTTTTTAAGGTGCAAAGTTATACAACTTAAGCTCTACCCCTGTCAACGACCCCCAGATTAAATTTATATTGATTGAACCTAACCCGAGAATTTTCTCCATGAATATCATCTACCAACCCATGACACAAGTCCTTACGAATTGGTTAATGACTGCAATCAATAATCCAAACTCATTTCTCTTATATCATTATCTTTTTCTTTCCCTTCAACTCTTCCATCAATTTATACACTCTAATTAGGCTACACTATGTCAAGTCTTCCTATAGTTTTTTAAAATTATGTATATAATATTAGTCTTTTTATAGAACTTTTATAAAAAAAAGTTTACAAGTTCACCTATTTATTTATTCAGTAAACTCTTAAAATACCATATTTTCTTTTACACTTCTCCACTCTTTATGTTCTTCGACAACTGTTTAAAAGGTTCTTTCTCATCTTCACTCATCAACTTCCATTTTGTTGACGTTTTTTCTCTCACCTACAATTAACCATAAACATTTCTATACAAATAATTTAATGCTACATAATACTCATTCTCTACAAATGTCTTCTTTTTCGTTTCTAGAGGTGGGAATTTTGTTTTCAGATAGCACAGTAGGGGCATTACTAGATATTTTTTTGGTTTAGAGCCTAGAGTAGCCTCACGCCAGTATGTCATTCAAGCCTAGGAAGAGTGGGACATAGCTGATGTGATCTTAGGTACATTACCGTGTCTTTTATTCTAGTTCCAACGTTAGTATATCAGGAGTCCACACACTACTATATATATTATGACTTAATTCGATTAAGAAACCTTCCAGACGAGGATTTAGAGATATAAGTTTGAGTTTCTAGTCCTCTAGGGGTAGATGTTCTCATCGACAAGGTCCTCTATTGATGCCCAGTCAAAATTCAAGGCCAGACTTTGCCAATCAGTCTAATGGAGCTACCATTTAGAGAGTTCAACATGATCTTAGGCATGGATTGGCTTTCGGAAGTTGATGATTTTTTAAGGTGCAAAACTATACAACTTAAACTCTGCCGCTGTTAACGACCCCCAGATTAAATTTATATTGATTGAACCTAACTCGAGAATTTTCTACATCAAAATTATCTACCAACCCATGACACAAGTCCTTGCTTATTGGTTCATGACTCTAATCAATAATCCAAACTCATTTCTCTTATAGCATTTTCTCTTTCTTTCCCTTCAACTCTTCCATCAATTCATACACTCTAATTAGGCTACACCATGTCAAGTCTTCTTATATTTTTTTAAAAATATGTATATAATTTTAGTCTTTTTATAGAACTTTTATAAAAAAAGTTTACAAGTTCACCTATTTATTTATTCAGGAAACTCTTAAAATACCTTATTTTCTTGTACACTTCTCCACTTTTTATGTTCATCGACAATTGTTTAAAAGGTTCTTTCTCATCTTCACTCTTCAACTTCCATTTTATTGACACTTTTTCTCTTACCTACAATTAACCATAAACGATTCTATATCAATAATTTAATTCTACATAATACATATTCTCTACAAATGTATTCTTTTACGTTTCTAGAGGTGGGAGTTTTGTTTTCAGATAGCACAATAGGGGCATTGCTAGATATTTTGTCAGTTTAGAGCCTAGAGTAGCCTTACGCTAATATATCATTCGAGACTAGGAAGAGTGGGACGTAGCTGATGTGATCTCAGGTACATTACCATGTTTTCTATTCTAGTTCCGACGTTAGTAGATCTAGAGTCAACACACTACTATATATGATATGACTTAGTTCGAGAAAGAAACCTTCCAGCTAAGGATTTAGAGATATAAGTTTAAGTGTCTTGTCCCCTAGGGTTAGATGTTCTCGTCGACAAGGTCCTCCATCGATGCCCATTCAAAATTCAAGGCCAGACTTTGCCAATTGGTCTAACAGAGCTACCGTTTATAGAGTTAAACATAATCTTAGGCTTGGATTGGCTATCGGAACATGATGATTGTTTAAGGTGGAAAGCTATACAACTCAAGCTCTACCACTGTCAACGACCCCCAGATTAAATTTATATTGATTGAACCTAACCCGAGAATTTTCTACATGAAAATCATCTACCAAGTCATGACACAAGTCCTTGCGAATTGGTTCATGACTGCAATTAATAGTCCAAACTCGTTTCTCGTATAGCATTTTCTTTTTCTTTCCCTTCAAGTCCTCCATCAATTCATACACTCTAATCATGCAACACCATGTCAAGTGTTCCTATATTTTTTAATACATATATATATAATGTAAGTATTTTTATAGAATTTTTATGAAAAAAATATTACAAGTTCACCTATTTATTTATTCAGGAAACTCTTAAAATAGCTTATTTTCTTGTACACTTCTCCACTCTTTATGTTTTTCGACAATTGTTTAAAAGGTTCTTTCTCATCATCACTCATTAACTTCAATTTTATCGAGACTTTTTCTCTCACCTACATTTAACCATAAACATTTAAATATCAATAATTTAATGCTACATAATACTCGTTCTCTACGTATGTCTTCTTTTACATTTCAATAGGTGGGAGTTTTGTTTTTAGATAACACAGTAGAGGATTGCTAGATCTGTTGCCAGTTTAGAGCCTAGAGTAGCCTCACGCCAGTATGTCATTCGAGCCTAGGAAGAGTGAGACATAGCTAATGTGATCTCAGGTACATTACAATGTTTTCTATTCTAGTTCCAACGTTAGTAGATCTAGAGTCCACACACTACTATATATGTTATGACTTAGTTTGAGAAAGAAACCTTCCAGCCAAGGATTTAGAGATATAAGTTTGAGTGTCTTATCCCCTAGGGTTAGATGTTCTCGTCGACAAGGTCCTCCATCGATACCCAGTCAAAATTCAAGGCCAGACTTTGCCAATCGGTCTAACAGAGCTACCGTTTAGAGAGTTCAACATAATCTTAGGCATAGATTGGCTTTCGTAACATGATGATTGTTTAAGGTGCAAATCTATACAACTCAAGCTCTACCCCTGTCAATGACCCCCAGATTAAATTTATATTGATTGAACCTAACCCGAGAATTTTCTATATCAAAATTATCTACCAACCCATGACACAAGTCCTTGCGAATTGTCTCATGACTCCAATAAATAATCCAAACTCATTTCTCATATAGCATTTTCTCTTTCTTTCCATTCAACTCTTCCATCAATTCATACATTCTAATTAGTAAACACAATGTCACGTCTTCCTATATTTTTTTAAAAATATATATATAATGTTAGTCTTTTTATAGAACTTTTTAAAAAAAGTTTACAAATTCACCTATTTATTTATTCAGGAAACGTTTAAAATACCTTATTTTCTTGTACAATTCTCCACTCTTTATGTTCTTCGACAATTGTTTAAAAGGTTCTTTCTCATCTTCACTCATCAACTTCTATTTTGTTGACACTTTTTCTCTCACCTAGAATTAACCATAAACGTTTCTATATCAATAATTTAATTCTACATAATACTCATTCTCTACAAATGTCTTCTTTTACGTTTCTAAAGGTGGGAGTTTTGTTTTCAGATAGCACAGTAGGGGAATTGTTAGATATTTTGTCGGTTTAGAGCCTAGAGTAGCCTCACGCCAGTATGTCATTCAAGCCTAGGAAGAGTGGGACGTAGCCTAGAGTAGCCTCACGCCAGTATGTCATTCACCCCAGATTAAATTTATATTGATTAAACCTAACTCGAGAATTTTATACATCAAAATTATCTACCAACCCATGACATAAGTCCTTGCGAATTGGTTCATGACTCCTATCAATAATCCAAACTCATTTCTCTTACGCCATTTTCTTTTTCTTTCCCTTCAAGTCCTCCATCAATTCATACACTCTAATAAGGCTACACCATGTCAAGTGTTCCTATATTTTTTTTAAATATATATATATATATATATATATATATATAATGTCAGTCTTTTTATAGAACTTCTATGAAAAAAATATTACAAGTTCACCTACTTATTTATACAGGAAACTCTAAAAATACCTTATTTACTTGTACACTTCTCCACTCTTTATGTTCTTCGACAATTGTTGAAAAGATTCTTTCTCATTTTCACTCATCAAATTCTATTTTGTCGAGACTTTTTATCTCACCTACATTTAACCATAAACATTTCTATATCAATAATTTAATGCTACATAATACTCGTTCTCTACGTATGTATTCTTTTATATTTCAATAGGTGGGAGTTTTGTTTCCAGATAGCACAATAGGGGATTGCTAGATTTATGGAACTTTTATAAAAAAAGTTTACAAGTTCACCTATTTATTTATTCAGGAAACTCTTAAAATACCTTATTTTCTTGTACACTTCTCCACTCTTTATGTTCATCGACAATTGTTTAAATGGTTCTTTCTCATCTTCACTCTTCAACATCCATTTTATTGACACTTTTTCTCTTACCTACAATTAACCATAAACGATTCTATATCAATAATTTAATTCTACATAATACTCATTCTCTACAAATGTATTCTTTTACGTTTCTAGAGGTGGGAGTTTTGTTTTCAGATAGCACAATAGGGGCATTGCTAGATATTTTGTCAGTTTAGAGCCTAGAGTAGCCTTACGCTAGTATATCATTCGAGCCTAGAAAGAGTGGGACGTAGCTGATGTGATCTCAGGTATATTACCGTGTTTTATATTCTAGTTCCAATGTTAGTAGATCTAGAGTCCACACACTACTATATATGTTATGACTTAGTTCGAGAAAGAAACCTTCCAGCCGAGGTTTTAAAGATATAAGTTTAAGTGTCTAGTCCTCTAGGGTTAGATGTTCTCATCGACATGGTCCTCCGTCAATGCCAGTAAAAAATTAAATGTCAGACTTTCCCAGTCGATCTAATAGAGCTACCATTTAAAGAGTTCAACATGATCTTAGGAAGGGCCTGGCTTTCGAAACATGATGATTGTTTAAGGTACAAAGCTAGACAACTCAAGGTCTGCCCCTGTCAAATACCCCCATATTAAATTTATATTGATTGAACCTAACTCGAGAATTTTCTACATCAAAATTATCTACCAACCCTTGACACAAGTCCTTGCGAATTGGTTCATGACTCCAATCAATAATCCAAACTCATTTCTCTTATAGCATTTTCCCTTTCTTTCCTTTTAACTCTTCCATCAATTCATACACTCTACTTAAGCTACACCATGTCAAGTCTTCCTATAGTTTTGTAAAAATATATATATAATGTTAGTGTTTTTATAGAACTTTTATAAAAAAAAGTTTACAAGTTCACGTATTTATTTATTCAGGAAACTCTTAAAATACCTTATTTTCTTGTACACTTCTCCACTCTTTATGTTCTTCGACAATTGTTTGCAAGGTTCTTTCTCATATTCACTCATCAACTTCCATTTTGTTTACATTTTTTATCCACACCTACAATTAACCATAAACGTTTCTATATCAATTATTTAATGCTACATAATACTCATTCTCTACAAATATCTTCTTTTACGTTTCTAGAGGTGGGAATTTTGTTTTCAGATAGCACAGTAGGGGAATTGCTAGATATGTTTTCGGTTTGTAGCCTAGAGTAGCCTCATGCCAGTATGTCATTCGAGCCTAGGAAGAGTGGGACGTAGCTGATGTGATCTTAGGTACATTACCGTGTTTTCTATTCTAGTTCCAACGTTAGTATATCTAGAGTCCACACACTACTATATATGTTATGACTTAGTTCGATTAAGAAACCTTCCAGCCAAGGATATAGAGATACAAGTTTGAGTGTCTAGTCCTCTAGGGTTAGATGTTCTCGTCGACAAGGTCCTCCATCGTTGCCTAGTCAAAATTCAAGGCCAGACTCTGCCAATCAGTCTAATAGAGCTACCATTTAGAGAGTTCAATATGATCTTAGGCATGGATTGGATTTTGGAACATGATGATTGTTTATGGTGCAAAGCTAGACAACTCAAGCTCTTCACATGTCAACGACCCCCAGATTAAATTTATATTGATTAAACCTAACTTGAGAATTTTCTACATCAAAATTATCTACCTACACATGACACAAGTCCATACAAATTGGTTCATGACTCCAATCAATAATCCAAACTCATTTCTCTTACACCATTTTGTTTTTCTCTCCCTTCAAGTCCTTTATCAATTCATACACTCTAATCAGGCTACACCATGTCAAGTGTTCCTAATTTTTTTTAAAATATATATATATATATATATAATGTCAGTCTTTTTATAGAACTTCTATGAAAAAAATATTACAAATTCACCTATTTATTTATTCAGGAAACTCTTAAAATACCTTATTTTCTTGTACACTTCTCCACTCTTTACGTTCTTCGACAATTATTTAAATGTTTCTTTCTCATCTTCACTCATCAACTTCCATTTCGTCGAGACTTTTTCTCTCACCTACATTTAACCATAAACATTTCTATATCAATAATTTAATGCTACATAATACTCGTTCTCTATGTATGTCTTATTTTACATTTCAATAGCTGGGAGTTTTATTTTCAGATAGCACAGTAGAGGATTGCTAGATCTGTGGCCGGTTTAGAGCCTAAAGTAGCCTCACGTGGGACGTACCTGATATGATCTCAGGTACATTACCGTGTTTTCTATTCTAGTTCCAACGTTAGTAAATCTAGAGTCCACACAGTTCTATATATGTTATGAGTTAGTTCTAGAAAGAAACCTTCTAGCCCAGGATTTAGAGATATAAGTTCGGGTGTCTAGTCCTCTAGTGTTAGATGTTCTTTTCGGCAAGGTCCTCCTTCGATGCTCAATCAAAATTTAAGGCCAGACTTTCCCAGTCGATCTAATAGAGCTACCATTTAGAGAGTTCAACATGATCTTAGGCATGGATTGACTTTCAAAACATGATGATTGTTTAAGGTTCAAAGCTAGACAACTCAAGTCTACCCCTGTCAACGACCCCGAGATTAAATTTATATTGATTGAACCTAACTAGGGAATTTTCTACATCAAAATTATCTACAACCTCATGACACAAGTCCATGCGAATTTGTTCATTACTCTAATCAATAATCAAAACTCTATTTCTCTTACACCATTTTCTTTTTCTTTCTCTTCAAGTCGTCCATCAATTCATACACCTTAATCAGGCTACACCAAGTCAAGTCTTCTTTTATTTTTTTAAAAGGTTATTTCTAATATTCACTCATAAACTTCCATTTTGTCGACATTTTCTCTCTCACCCACAATTAACCATAAACATTTCTAAATCAATAATTTAATGCTACATAATACTCATTCTCTAGGAATGTCTTCTTTTACTAGAGTAGCCTCACACCAGTATGGCACTCGAGCATAGAAGTAGTGGGACGTAGCTGATGTGATCTCTGGAACATTACCATGTTTTTTATTCTAGTTCCAACGTTAGTAGATCTAGAGTCCACACATACCTATATATGTAAAGACTTAGTTCGAGAAAAAAATCTTCCTGCCGAGGATTTAGAGATATAAGTTTGAGTGTCTAGTCCTCTAGGGTCAGATGTTCTTGTCGACAAGGTCCTCCGTCGATGCCCAGTCAAAATTCAAGGCAAGAGTTTCGCTGTCGTTCTACCATTTAGAGAGTTCAACATATCTTTGGCATGGATTGGCTTTCAAAACATGATGATTGTTTATGGTGCAAAGCTAGACAACTCAAGCCTTCCTATATTTTTTAAATATATATATATATATATAATGTCAGTCTTTTATAGATCTTGTATAAAAAAGTTTACAAGTTCATCTATTTATTTATTCGAAAATTCTTAAAATACCTTATTCTCTTGTACACTTCTCCACTCTTTATGTTCTTTGACAATTATTTAAAAGGTTCTTTCTCATCTTCACTCATCAACTTCCATTTTGTCGACACTTTTCTCTCACCTACAATTAACCATAAACATTTCTATATCAATAATTTAATGCTACATAATACCCATTCTCTTTGAATATCTTTTTTTACGTTTCTAGAGGTAGGAGTTTTGTTTTCATATATTAAAGTAGGGGCATTGCTATAAATGTGCTTGGTTTAGAACTTAGAGTAGCCTCACGCCAGTATGTCAATCGAGCCTAGGAGGAGTGGGACGTAGCTGTTGTGATCTCATGTACATTACCGTGTTTTCTATTCTAGTTCTAACGTTAGTAGATCTAGAGTCCACACTCTCATATATATATTATGACTTAGTTTGAGAAAGAAACCTTCCAGTCGAGGATTTTGAGATATAATTTTGAGTGTCTAGTCTTCTAGGGATTGATGTTCTTATCGACAAGGTCCTCCGTCGATGTGTTGTCAAAATCCAGAGCATGTTTTTCCCAGTCGATCTAATAGAGCTACCATTTAGAGAGTTCAACATGATCTTAAGCATGGATTTTCTTTTTAAGCATGATGATTGTTTAAGATTCAAAGCTAGACAACTCAAGCTCTGCCTGTCAACGACCCCCAGATTAAATTTATATTGATCGAACCTAACTCGAGAATTGTCTACATCAAAATTATCTACCAACTCATGACACAAGTCTATGCGAATTGGTTCATGACTCCAATCAATAATCCAAACTCATTTCTCTTACACCATTTTCATTTTCTTTCCCTTCAAGTCCTTCGTCAAATCATACACTCTAATCAGGCTATACCATGTCAAGTGTTCCTATATTTTTTTAAAATATATATATATATAATGTCAGTCTTTATATAGAACTTGTATGAAAAAAATATTACAAGTTCACCTATTTATTTATTCAGGTAACTCTTAAAATACCTTATTTTCTTGTACACTTCTCCACTCTTTATGTTCTTTGACAATTGTTTAAAAGGTTATTTCTCATCTTCTCTAATCAACTTCCATTTTGTCGAGACTTTTTCTCTCACCTACATTTAACCATAAACATTTCTATATAAATAGTTTAATGCTACATAATACTCGTTCTCTACGTATGTCTTCTTTTACGTTTCAGTAGGTGGGAGTTTTGTTTTCAGATAGAACAGTAGGGGAATTGCTAGATATGTGGCTGGTTTAGAGCCTAGAGTAGCCTCACGCCAGGTTGTCATTCGAGCCTAGGAAGAGTGGGACGTAGCTGATGTGATCTCAGGTACATTACAATGTTTTCTATTCTAGTTCCAACGTTAGTAGATCTAGACTACACACTTCTCCACTCATTATGTTCCTCAACCATTGTTTAAAAGGTTCTTTCTCATCTTCACTCATCAACTTCCATTTTGTCGACACTTTTTTTCTCACCTACAATTAACCATAAACATTTTTATATCAATAATTTAATGCTACATAATACTTGTTCTCTACGTATGTCTTCTTTTACGTTTCTATAGGTGGAAGTTTTGTTCTCAGACAGCACAGTAGGGGCATTGCTATATCTATGGTCGGTTTAGAGCCTAAAGTAGCCTCACGCCAGTATGTCATTCAAGTCTAGGAGGAGTGGGACATAGCTTATATGATCTTAGGTACATTACCGTGTTTTCTATTCTAGTTCAAACGTTAGTAGATCTAGAGTCCACACACTCCGATATATGTTATTAGTTAGTTCTAGAAAGAATCCTTCTAGCCCAGGAATTAGAGATATAAGTTCGAGTGTCTACTCCTCTAGTGTTAGATGTTTTTTTCGACAAGGTCCTCCTTCGATGCCCAATCAAAATTTAAGGCCAGACTTTCCCTGTCGATCTAACAGAGCTACCATTTAGAGAGTTCATCATGATCTTATGCATGGATTGGCTTTCGCAACATGATGATTGTTTAAGGTGAAAAGCTAGACAACTCAAGCTCTGCCCCTGTCAACAACCCCCAGATTAAATTTATACTGATTGAACCTAAGTCGAGAATTTTCTACATCAAAATTATCTACCAACTCATGACACAAGTCCTTACAAATTTTTTCATTACTCTAATCAATAATCAAACCCATATTTCTCTTACACCATTTTCTTTTTCTTTCCCTTCAACTATTCCATCAATTCATACACCTTAATCAAGCTACACCATGTCAAGTCTTCCTATATTTTTAAAAAAAAAATATATAATGTAAGTCTTTTTATAGAACTTCTATAAAAAAGTTTACAAGTTCACCTATTTATTTATTCAGGAAACTCTTAAAATACCTTATTTTCTTGTACACTTCTTCACACTTTATGTTCTTCAACAATTGTTTAAAAGGTTATTTCTCATCTTCACTCATAAACTTCCATTTTGTCGACATTTTTTCTCTCACCCACAATTAATCATAAACATTTCAATATCAATAATTTAATGCTACATAACTCATTCTCTACGAATGTCTTCTTTTACATTTCTAGAGGTGGGAATTTTGTTTTCATATAGCATAGTAGGGGCTTTGCTAGATCTGTGGCCGGTTTAGAGCCTAGAGTAGCCTCACACCAGTATGTCACTCGAGCATAGGAGTAGTGGGACGTAGCTGATGTGATCTCTGGTACATTACCATGTTTTCTGTTCTAGTTCCAACGTTAGTAGATCTAGAGTCCACACACTCCTATATATGTGAAGACTTAGTTCGAGAAAGAAATCTTCATGTCGAGGATTTTGAGATATAAGTTTGAGTCTCTAGTCCTCTAGGGTCAGATGTTCTTGTTGACAAGGTCCTCTGTCGATGCCCTGTCAAAATTCAAGGCCAGAGTTTCGCAGTCGATCTAATAGAGCTACCATTTAGACAGTTCAACATGATATTTGGCATGGATTGGCTTTCGAAACATGTGAATGTTTTATGGTACAAAGCTGAATGTTTTATGGTACAAAGCTAGACAACCCCATATTAAATTTATATTGATTGAACCTAACTCGAGAATTTTCTACATCAATATTATCTACCAACCTCTGACACTAGTCCATGCGAATTGGTTCATTAATCCAATCAATAATCCAAACTCTATTTCTCTTACACCATTTTCTTTTTCTTTCCCTTCAACTCTTCCATCAATTCGTACACTCTAATTAGGCTACACCATGTCAAGTCGTCCTATATTTTTTAAATATATATATATATATATAATGGTAGTCTTTTATAGATCTTGTATAAAAAAGTTTTTTCTCATCTTCACTCATCAACTTCCATTTTGTCGACACTTTTCTCTCACCTGTAATTAACCATAAATGTTTATATATTAAAAATTTAATGCTACATAATACTCATTCTCTTTTAATGTCTTTTTTTACGTTTCTAGAGGTAGGAGTTTTGTTTTCATATATTACAGTAGGGGAATTGCTATAACTGTGCTTGGTTTAGAACCTAGAGTAGCCTCACGCCAGTATGTCAATAGAGCCTAGAAGGAGTGGGATGTAGCTGTTGTGATCTCATGTACATTACCGTGTTTTCTATTCTAGTTCTAACGTTAGTAGATCTAGAGTCCACAATCTCATATATATGTCATGACTTAGTTTGAGAATGAAACCTTCCAGCCGAGGATTTAGAGATATAAGTTTGAGTGTCTAGTCCTCTAGGGTTAGATGTTCTTGTCGACAAGGTCTTCCGTCGATGCCCTGTCAAAATTCAAAGCATGGTTTTCCCAGTCGATCTAATAGAGCTACAATTTAGAGAGTTCAACATGATCTTAAGCATGGATTGGATTTTTAAACATGATGATTGTTTAAGGTGCAAAGCTAGAGAACTCAAGCTCTGCCCTGTCAACGACCCAAAGATTAAATTTTTATTGATCGAACCTAACTCGAGAATTTTCTACATGAAAAATATCTACCAACTCATGACACAAGTCCATGAGAATTGGTTCATGACTCCAATCAATAATCCAAACTCATTTCTCTTACGCCATTTTCTTTTTCTTTCCCTTCAAGTCCTCCATCCATTCATACACTCTAATAAGGCTACACCATGTCAAGTGTTCCTATATTTTTTTTAAATATATATATATATATATATATATATATATATATATATATAATTTCAGTCTTTTTATAGAACTTCTATGAAAAAAATATTACAAGTTCACCTATTTATTTATTCAGGAAACTCTAAAAATACCTTATTTACTTGTACACTTCTCCACTCTTTATGTTATTCGACAATTGTTGAAAAGGTTCTTTCTCATTTTCACTCATCAACTTCCATTTTGTCAAGACTTTTTCTCTCACCTACATTTAACCATAAACATTTCTATATCAATAATTTAATGCTACATAATACTCGTTCTCTACGTATGTCTTCTTTTACATTTCAATAGGTGGGAGTTTTATTTTCAGATAGCACAGTAAGGGCATTGCTAGATCTGTGGCTGGTTTAGAGCCTAAAGTTGCCTCACGCCAGTATGTCATTCGAGCCTAGGAAGAGTGGGACGTAGCTGATGTGATCTCAGGTACATTATCGTGTTTTCTATTTTAGTTCCAACGTTAGTAGATCTAGAGTCCACACACTACTATATATGTTATGACTTAGTTCGTTAAAGAAACCTTCCAGCCGAGGATTTAGAGATATAAGTTTGAGTGTCTAGTCCTCTAGGGTTAGATGTTCTCGTCGACAAGGTCCTCCGTCGATGCCCATAAAAAAATTAAAGGTCAGACTTTCCCAGTCGATCTAATAGATCTATCATTTAAAGAGTTCAACATGATCTTAGGAATGGGCTGGCTTTCGAAACATGATGATTTTTTAAGGTGCAAAGTTAGACAACTCAAGCTCTTCCCCTATCAACGACCCCCATATTAAATTTATATTGATTGAACCTAACTCGAGAATTTTCTACATCAAAATTATCTACCAACCCATCATACAAGTCCTTGTGAATTGTTCATGACTCCAATCAATAATCCAAACTCATTTCTCTTATTGAATTTTCTCTTTCTTTCCCTTCAACTCTTCCATCAATTCATACATTCTAATTAGTCTACACCATGCCAAGTCTTCCAATATTTTTAAAAAAATATATATATAAAATGTCAGTCTTTCTATAGAACTTTTATAAAAAAAAAAAAGTTTAAAAGTTCACCTATTTATTTAAAAGGTTCTTTCTCATCTTCACTCATCAACTTCCATTTTGTCGACACTTTTTTCTCACCTATAATTAACCATAAACATTTCTATATCAATAATTTAATACTACATAATACTCGTTCACTATGCATGTATTCTTTTACGTTTCTATAGGTGGGAGTTTTGTTCTCAGACAACAAAGTATGGGCATTGCTAGATTTGTGCTTGGTTTAGAGCCTAAAGTAGCCTCACGCCAGTATGTCATTCAAGTCTAGGAGGAGTAGGACGTAGCTGATATGATCTTAGGTACATTACCGTGTTTTCTATTCTAGTTCCAACGTTAGTAGATCTAGAGTCCATACACTCCTATATATGTTATGAGTTAGTTCTAGAAAGAAACCTTCTAGCCCAGGAATTAGAGATATAAGTTTGAGTGTCTAGTCCTCTAGTGTTAGATTTTCTTTTCGACAAGGTCCTCCTTCGATGCCCAGTGAAAATTTAAGGCCAGACTTTCCCAGTCGATCGAATAGAGCTACCATTTAGAGAGTTCAACATGATCTTAGGCATGGATTGGTTTTCGCAACATAATGATTGTATAAAGTGCAAAGCTAGACAACTCAAGCTCTGCCCCTGTCAACGACACCCAGATTAAATTTATACTCATGACACAAGTCCGTGCGAATTTGTTCATTACTCTAATCAATAATCAAAACTCTATTTCTCTTACACCATTTTCTTTTTATAGAACTTCTATAAAAAAGTTTACAAGTTTACTTATTTATTTATTCAGGAAACTCTTAAAATACCTTAATTTCTTGTACACTTCTCCACTCTTTATGTTCTTTGACAATTTTTTAAAAGGTTATTTCTCATCTTCACAAATAAACTTTCATTTTGTCGACATTTTTTCTCTCACCCACAATTAACCATAAACATTTCAATATCAATAATTTAATGCTACATAATACTCATTCTATGATTGTCTTCTTTTACATTTCTAGAGGTGGGAGTTTTGTTTTCATATAGCATAGTAGGGGCATTGCTAGATCTATGGCTGGTTTAGAGCCTAGATTAGCCTCATGCCAGTATGTCATTCGACCCTATGAGGAGTGGGACGTAGCTGATGTGATCTCAGGTACATTACCGTGGTTTCTATTCTAGTTCCAACATTAGTGTGTCTAGACTCCACACACTCATATATATGTTATGACTTAGTTCAAGAAAGAAACCATCATGTCGAGGATTTAGAGATATAAGTTTGAGTGTCTAGTCCTCTAGGGTCAGATATTCGTGTAGACAAGGTCCTCCGTCGATGCCCCCTCAAAATTCAAGTCCAAACTTTCCCAGTCAATCTATTAGAGCTACCATTTATATAATTCAACATGATATTAGGAATGGATTAGCTTTCGAAACATGATACTTGTTTAAGGTGCAAAGCTAGACAACTCAAGCTCTTCACCTGTCAATGACCCCTAGATTAAATTTATATTGATTGAACCTAACTCGAGAATTTTCTACATCAAAATTACCTACCAACTCATGACACAAGTCTATGCAAAGTGGTTCATTACTCCAATCAATAATCCAAACTATATTTCTCTTGCACCATTTTCTTTTTCTTTCCCTTCAACTCTTCCATCAATTCATACACTCTAATCAAACTACACCATGTCAAGACTTCATATATTTTTTAAAAATATATATATAATGTCATTCTTTTTTATAGATCTTCTATTAAAAAGTTTACAAGTTAAACTATTTATTTATTCAAAAACTCTAAAAATACCTTATTCTCTTGTACACCTCTCCACTCTTTATGTTCTTCGATAATTATTTAAAAAGTTATTTCTCATCTTCACTCATCAACTTTCATTTTGTCGACACTTTTTGCCCACCTACAATTAACCATAAAAGTTTATATATCAATGATTTAATGCTACATAATACACATTCTTTACGAAAGTCTTCTTTTACGTTTCTAGAGGAGGGAGTTTTGTTTTCATATAGCATAGTAGGGGCATCGCTAGATCTGTGGTTGGTTTAGAGCCTAAAGTAGCCTCATGCCAGTATATCATTCGAGCCTAGGAGGAGTGGGACATAGCTGATGTGATCTCAGGTTCATTACCGTGGTTTCTATTCTAGTTCCAACATTAGTAGGTCTAGAGTCCACACACTCATATATATGTTATGACTTAGTTCGAGAAATAAATAATCCTCTCGATGATTTAGAGATATAAGTTTGAGTGTCTAGTCCTCTAGGGTCAGATGTTCATGTCGACAAGGTCCTCTGTCGATGCCCTTTCAAAATTCAAGGCTAGACTTTCCCAGTCGATCTAATAGATCGGCCATTTAGAGAGATCAACATGATCTTAGGCATGGATTGGATTTCGAAACATGATTATTGTTTAAGGTGCAAAGCTAGACAACTCAAGCTCTGCCCCTGTCAACGATCCCCAGATTAAATTTATATTGATTGAACTTAACTCGAGAATTTTCTAAATCAAAATTATCTACCAACTCAAGACACATGTTCATGCAAATTGGTTCATTACTCCAATCAGTAATCCAAACTCTATTTCTCTTACACCATTTTATTTTTCTTTCCCTTCAACTCTTTTAACAATTCATACACTTTATCAGGCTACACCATGTCAAGTGTTCCTATATCTTTTAAAATATATATATAAAGTCAGTCATTTTATATAACTTCTAGAAAAAAAAGTTTACAAGTTCACCTATTTATTTATTCAGGAAACTCATAAAATGCCTTATTTTCTTGTACACTTCTCCACTCTTTATGTTCTTCGACAATTTTTTAAAAGGTTATTTCTGATCTTCACTCAACAAAATCAATTTTGTCAACACTTTTACTTTAACCTACAATTAACCATAAACATTTCTATATCAATAATTTAATGCTACATAATACTAATTCTCTGCGAATGTCTTCTTTTACATTTCTAGAGGTGGGAATTTTTTTTAGATAGCATAGTAGGGGAATTGCTATATCTATGGTCGGTTTATAGCCTAAAGTAGCCTCCCGCTAGTATGTCATTAAATCCTAAGAGGAGTGGGACGTAGCTGATGTGATCTCAGGTACATTACCGTGTTTTTTATTCTAGTTCCAACGTTAGTAGATCTAGAGTCCACACACTGCTATATATGTTATGACATAGTTTGAGAAAGAAACCTTCTTGTCAAGGATTTAGAGATATAAGTTCGAGTATCTAGTCCTCTATAGATGTTCTTGTCGACAAGGTCCTATATCGATGCCCAGTCAAAATTCAAGGCCAGACTTTCCCAGTCGATCTAATAGAGATACTATTTAGAGAGTTTAACATTATCTTAGGAAAGGATTGGCTTTCAGAACATGATGATTGTTTAAGGTGCAAAGCTAGACAACTCAAGCTCTGCCCCTATCAACGACCCCCATATTAAATTAATATTGATTGAACCTAACTTGAGAATTTTCTACATAAAAATTATCTACCAACTCATGACACAAGTCCATGCGAATTGTTTTATTTGTCCAATCAACAATCCAAACTCTATTTCTCTTACACCATTTTCTTTTTCTTTCCCTTCAACGTTTCCATCAATTCATACACTCTAACTAACCTACACCATGTCAAGTCTTCCTATATTTTTTAAAATATATATATATAATGTCAATCATTTAATAGAACTTCTATTAAAATATTTACAAGTTCAACTATTTATTTATTTAGGAAACTCTTAATGTACCTTATTTTCTTGTACACATCTCCACTCTTTATGTTCTTCGACAATTGTTTAAAAGGTTATTTCTCATCTTCACTCATCAACTTCCATTTTGTCGACACTTTTTCACTTACTTACAATTAACCATAAACGTTTCTATATCAATAATTTAATGCTACATAATACTAGTTCTCTACGTATGTCTCCTTTTACGTTTCTATAGGTGGGAGATTTGTTTTCAGATATCACAGTAGGGGCATTGTTAGATCTGAGCCTGGTTTAGAGCCTAGAGTAGCCTCAAGCTAGTATGTCATTCGAGCCTAGAAAGAGTGGGACGTAGCTGATGTGATCTTATGTACATTACTGTTTTTTCTATTCTAGTTCCAACGTTAGTAGATCTAGAGTCCACACTCTCCTATATATGTTATGACTTAATTCGAGAAAGAAACCATCCAGCCGTGGTTTTAGAGATATAAGATCGAGTGTCTTGTCCTCTAGGGTCAGATGTTCTTGTCGACAAGGTCCTCCGTCGATACCCTGTCAAAATTCAAGGCAAGACTTTTCCAGTCGATCTAATAGAGCTACCATTTAGAGTGTTCAACATGATCTTAGGCATGGATTGGCTTTCGAAACATGATGATTGTTTAACGTGAAAAGCTAGACAACTCAAGCTCTGCCTCTGTCAACGACCCCCAGATTGAATTTATAATGATTGAACCTAGCTTGAGAATTTTCTACATCAAAATTATCTACCTACTTATGACACAAGTCCATGCGAATTGGTTCATGACTCTAATCAAGAATCCAAACTCATTTCTCTTACACCATTTTCTCTTTCTTTCCCTTCATCTCTTCCATCAATTCATACACTCTAATCAGGCTACACCATGTCAAGTCTTCCTATATTTTTTATATATATATATATATATATATATATATATATATATATATATATATAATGTCAGTCTTTTTACAGAACTTTTATTAAAAAAGTTTACAAATTCACCTATTTATTTATTCAGGAAACTCTTAAAATACCTTATTTTCTTGTACACTTCTCCACTCTTTATGTTCTTTGACAATTGTTTAAAAGGTTCTTTCTCGTCTTCACTCATCAACTTCCATTTTGTCGACACTTTTTATCTCACCTACAATTAACCATAAACGTTTCTATATCAATAATTTAATGCTACATAATACTCATTCTCTACGAATGTCTTCGTTTACATTTCTTGAGGTGGGAGTTTTGTTTTCATATAGCATAGTATGGGCATTGCTAGATCTATGGCCGGTTTAGATCCTAGAGTAGCCTCATGTCAGTATGTCTTTCGAGCCTAGGAGGAGTGGGATATAGCTGATGTGATATCAGGTACATTACCGTGTTTTCTATTCTAGTTCCAACGTTAGTAGATCTAGAGTCCACACACCCCTATATATGTTATGATTTTGTTCGAGAAAGAAACCTTCCTACCGAGGATTTAGAGATATAAGTTTGAGTGTCTAGTCCTCTAGGGTTAGATGTTATTGTCGACAAGGTCCTCCGTCAATGCAAACTCAAAATTCGAGGCCAGAGTTTCCCAGCCAATCTATTAGAGCTACCATTTAGAGAGTTCAACATGATCTTAGGAATGGATTGGCTTTCGGAACATGATTCTTATTTAAGGTGCAAAGCTAGACAACTCAAACTCTGCCCCAGTTAATGACACCAAGATTAAATTTATATTGATTGAACCTAACTCAAGAATTTTCTACATCAAAATTACCTACCAATACATGACACAAGTCTATGTGAATATGTTCATTACTCCAATTAATAATCCAAACTATATTTCTCTTACACCATTTTCTTTTTCTGTCCTTTCAACTCTTTCATCAATTCATACACTCTAAACATACTACACCATGTCAAGACTTCCTATATTTTTAAATATATATATATATATAATGTCAGTCTTTATATAGATCTTCTATAAAAAAGTTTACAAGTTCAACTATTTATTTATTCAAAAACTCTAAAATACCTTATTCTCTTGTACACTTCTCCACTCTTTATGTTCTTCGACAATTATTTAAAAAGTTCTTTCTCATCTTCACTCATCAACTTCCATTTTGTCGATACTTTTTCTCTCACATACAATTAACCATAAACCTTTTTATATCAATAATTTAATGTTACATAATACTCATTCTCTTCAAATGTCTTCTTTTACGTTTCTAGAGGTAGGAGTTTTATTTTCATATAGTACAATAAGGGCGTTGCTAGAACTGTGCCTGGTTTAGAGCCTAGAGTAGCCTCACGCTAGTATGTCATTTGAGCCTAGGAGGAGTGGGACGTAGCTGATGTGATCTCATGTACATTAACGTGTTTTATATTCTAGTTCCAACATTAGTAGATCTAAAGTCCACACTCTCCTATATATGTTATGACTTAGTTCGAGAAAGAAACCTTCCAGCCAAATAGTTAAAGATATAAGTTCGAGTGTCTAGTCCTCTAGGGTTAGATGTTCATGTTGAAAAGGTCCTCCGTCGATGCCCTTTCAAAATTCAAGGTCAGACTTTCTCATTTGATCTAAAAGAGCTACCATTTAGAGAGCTCAACATGATCTTAGGCATGGATTTGGCTTTCGAAACATGATGATTGTTGAAGGTGCAAAGCTAGATAACTCAAGCTCAGCCCCTGTCAACGATCCCTATATTAAATTTATATTGATTGAACCTAACTCGAGAATTTTCTACATCAAAATTATCTACAAACTCATGACACATGTCCATGCGAATTGGTTCATTACTCCAATCAATAATCCAAACTCTATTTCTCTTGCACCATTTTCTTTTTCTTTCCCTTCAATTCTTCCATCAATTCATACACTTTATCAGGCTACACCATGTCAAGTGTTCCTATATCTTTTAAAATATATATATAATGTCAGTCTTTTTATATAACTTCTAGAAAAAAAAAGTTTACAAGTTCATCTGCTTATTTATTAAGGAAACTCTCAGAATGCCTTATTTTCTTGTACACTTCTCCACTCTATGTTCTTCGACAATTGTTTAAAAGATTATTTCTCATCTTCACTCATCAAAATCCATTATGTCGATACTTTTTCTCTCATCTACAATTAATCATAAACATTTCTATATCAATAATTTAATTCTACATAATAATCATTCTCTGCGATTGACTTCTTTTGCATTTCTAGAGGTGGGAGTTTTTTTCAAATAGTAGTGTAGGGGAATTGCTATATCTATGGTCGATTTAGAGCCTAGAGTAGCCTCCCGCCAGTATGTCATTCAAGCCTAAGAGGAGTGGGACATAGCTGATGTGATCTCAAGTACATTACCATGTTTTCTATTCTAGTTCCAACGTTAGTAGATCTAGAGTCCACACACTCCTATATATGTTATGACTTAGTTTGACAAAAAAACCTTCCTGTCGAGGATATAGAGATATAAGTTCGAGTGTCTAGTCCTCTATAGATGTTCTTGTCGACAAGGTCCTCTGTCGATGCCCAGTAAAAATTCAAGGCCAGACTTTCCCAGTCGATCTAGTAGAGATACTATTTAGATAATTCAACATGATCTTAGGCATGGATTTGCTTTAATAACATGATTATTGGTTAAGGTGCAAAGCTAGACAACTCAAGCTCTGCCCCTGTCAACTAACCCCATATTAAATTAATATTGATTGAACCTAACTCGAGAATTTTCTACATTAAAATTATATACGAACTCATGACACAAGTCCATGCGAATTGTTTCATTATTCCAATGATCAATCCATACTCTATTTTTCATACACCATTTTCTTTTTCTTTCCCTTCAACGTTTCCAACAATTCATACACTCTAATCACGCTACACCATGTCAAGTCTTCCTATATTTTTTAAAATATATATATAATGTCAATATTTTTATAGAACTTCTATAAAAATATTTATAAGTTCGACTATTTATTTATTTAGGAAACTCTTAAAATACATTGTTTTCTTGTACACTTCTTCACTCTTTATGTTCTTCGAAAATTGTTTAAAAGGTTCTTTCTCATCTTCACTCATCAACTTCCATTTTGTCGACACTTTTTCTCTACGAAAATTGTTTAAAACATTTCTATATCAGTAATTTAATGCTATATAAAACTCATTCTCTACGAATGTCTTCTTTTACGTTTCTAGAGGTGGGAGTTTTGTTTTCATATAGCATAGTAGGGGCATTGCTAGATCTGTGGCCGGTTTAGAGCCTATAGTAGCCTTATGTCAGTATGTCATTCGAGTCTAGGAGGAGTGAGATGCAGCTGATGTGATATCAGGTACATTACTGTGTTTTCTATTCTAGTTCAAACATTAGTAGATCTAGAGTCCACACACTCCTATATATGTTATGATTTAGTTCGAGAAAAAAACCTTCCTATCGAGGATTTAGACATATAAGTTTGTGTGTCTAGTCCTCTAGGGTCAGATGTTCTTGTCGACAATATGCCAACACAAAATTTGAGGCCAGTCTTTCCCAGCCTATCTATTAGAGCTACCATTTAGAGAGTTCAACATGATCTTAGGAATTGATTGTTTTTCTGAACATGATGCTTGTTTAAAGTGCAAAGCTAGGCAACTCAATCTCTGTCCCTGTCAACAATCCCCAGATTAAATTTATATTGATTGAACCTTACTCAAGAATTTTCTACATCAAAATTATCTACCAACTCATGACACATGTCCATGAGAATTGGTTCATTACTCCAATCAATAATCCAAACTCTGTTTCTCTTACACAATTTTCTTTTTCTTTCCCTTCAACTCTTCCATCAATTCATACACTTTATCAGGTTACACCATGCCAAGTGTTCCTATATCTTTTAAAATATATATATAATGTCAGTCTTTTTATATAACTTCTAGAAAAAAAGATTACAAGTTCACCTATTTTTTTATTCAGGAAACTCTTAAAATGCCTTATTTTCTTGTACACTTCTCCACTCTTTATGTTCTTCGACAATTGTTTAAAAGATTATTTATCATCTTCACTCATCAAAATCCATTT
Source organism: Hibiscus syriacus (assembly GCF_006381635.1). Classification (NCBI taxonomy): domain Eukaryota; kingdom Viridiplantae; phylum Streptophyta; class Magnoliopsida; order Malvales; family Malvaceae; genus Hibiscus; species Hibiscus syriacus. Next base: position 160,815 of record NW_024062326.1, on the reverse strand, counting down.
TGTCGATACTTTTTCTCTCACCTACAATTAACCATAAACGTTTCTATATTAAAAATTTAATGCTACATAATACTCATTCTCTGCGATTGACTTCTTTTACGTTTCTAGAGGTGGGAGTTTTTTTCAAATAGCACTATATGAGAATTTCTATATCTATATACGGTTTAGAGCCTAGAGTAGCCTCCCGCCAGTATGTCATTCAAGCCTAAGAGGAGTGGGACGTAGCTGATGTGTTCTCAGGTACATTACCGTGTTTTCTATTCTACTTCCAACGTTAGTAGATCTAGAGTCCACACACTCCTATATATGTTATGACTTAGTATGAGAAAGAAACCTTCCTGTCGAGGATTTAGAGATATAAGTTCGAGTGTCTTGTCCTCTATAGATGTTCTTGTCGACAAGGTCCTTCGTCGATGCCAAATAAAAATTCAAGGCCAGACTTTCCCAGTCGATCTAGTGGAGATACTATTTAGAGAGTTTAACTTGATCTTAGGCATGGATTGGCTTTCAGAACATGATTATTGTTTAAGGTGCAAAGCTAGACAACACTACCTCTACCCCTGTCAACGACCCCCATATTAAATTAATATTGATTGAACCTAACTCGAGAATTTTCTATATTAAAATTATCTACCAACTGATGACACAAGTCCATGCGAAATGTTTCATTACTCCAATCAACAATCTAAACTTTATTTCTCATACACACTTTTCTTTTTCATTCCCTTCAACGTTTCCAACAATTCATACACTCTAATCACGCTACACCATGTCAAGTCTTCCTATATTTTTTAAAATATATATATAATGTCAATCTTTTTATAGAACTTCTATAAAAATATTTATAAGTTCAACAATTTATTTATTTAGGAAACTCTTAAAATACCTTATTTTCTTATACACTTCTCCATTCTTTATGTTCTTCGACAATTGTTTAAAAGGTTCTTTCTCATCTTCACTCATCAACTTCTATTTTGTCGACACTTTTTCTCTCACCTATAATTAACCATAAACGTTTCTATATCAGTAATTTAATGCTATATAATACTCATTCTCTATGAATGTCTTCTTTTACGTTTCTAGAGGTAGGAGTTTTGTTTTCATATAGCATAGTAGGGGCATTGCTAGATCTGTGGCCGGTTTAGAGCCTAGAGTAGCCTTATGTCAGTATGTCATTCGAGCTTATGAGGAGTGAGATGCAGCTGATGTGATATCAGGTACATTACTGTGTTTTCTATTCTAGTTCAAACATTAGTAGATCTAGAGTCTACACACTCCTATATATGTTATGATTTAGTTCGAGAAAAAAACCTTCCTATCGAGGATTTAGAGATATAAGTTTGTGTGTCTAGTCCTCTAGGGTCAGATGTTCTTGTCGATAATATGCCAACACAAAATTTGAGGCCAGTCTTTCCCAGCCTATCTATTAGAGCTACCATTTAGAGAGTTCAACATGATCTTAGGAATTGATTGTTTTTCTGAACATGATGCTTGTTTAAAGTGCAAAGCTAGGCAACTCAATCTCTGCCCCTGTCAACAATCCCCAGATTAAATTTATATTGATTGAACCTTACTCAAGAATTTTCTACATCAAAATTATCTACCAACTCATGACACATGTCCATGAGAATTGGTTCATTACTCCAATCAATAATCCAAACTCTGTTTCTCTTACACAATTTTCTCTTTCTTTCCCTTCAACTCTTCCATCAATTCATACACTTTATCAGGTTACACCATGCCAAGTGTTCCTATATCTTTTAAAATATATATATAATGTCAGTCTTTTTATATAACTTCTAGAAAAAAAGATTACAAGTTCACCTATTTTTTTATTCAGTAAACTCTTAAAATTCCTTATTTTCTTATACACTTCTCCACTCTTTATGTTCTTCGACAATTGTTTAAAAGATTATTTATCATATTCACTCATCAAAATCCATTTTGTCGATACTTTTTCTCTCACCTACAATTAACCATAAACGTTTCTATATTAATAATTTAATGCTACATAATACTCATTCTCTGCGATTGACTTCTTTTACGTTTCTAGAGGTGGGAGTTTTTTTCAAATAGCACTATATGAGAATTTCTATATCTATATACGGTTTAGAGCCTAGAGTAGCCTCCCGCCAGTATGTCATTCAAGCCTAAGAGGAGTGGGACGTAGCTGATGTGTTCTCAGGTACATTACCGTGTTTTCTATTCTACTTCCAACGTTAGTAGATCTAGAGTCCACACACTCCTATATATGTTATGACTTAGTATGAGAAAGAAACCTTCCTGTCGAGGATTTAGAGATATAAGTTCGAGTGTCTAGTCCTCTATAGATGTTCTTGTCGACAAGGTCCTCCGTCGATACCAAATAAAAATTCAAGGCCAGACTTTCCCAGTCGATCTAGTGGAGATACTATTTAGAGAGTTTAACTTGATCTTAGGCATGGATTGGCTTTCAGAACATGATTATTGTTTAAGGTACAAAGCTAGACAACACTACCTCTACCCCTGTCAACGACCCCCATATTAAATTAATATTGATTGAACCTAACTCGAGAATTTTCTATATTAAAATTATCTACCAACTGATGACACAAGTCCATGCGAAATGTTTCATTACTCCAATCAACAATCTAAACTTTATTTCTCATACACACTTTTCTTTTTCATTCCCTTCAACGTTTCCAACAATTCATACACTCTAATCACGCTACACCATGTCAAGTCTTCCTATATTTTTTAAAATATATATATAATGTCAATCTTTTTATAGAACTTCTATAAAAATATTTATAAGTTCAACAATTTATTTATTTAGGAAACTCTTAAAATACATTATTTTCTTATACACTTCTCCATTCTTTATGTTCTTCGACAATTGTTTAAAAGGTTCTTTCTCATCTTCACTCATCAACTTCTATTTTGTCGACACTTTTTCTCTCACCTATAATTAACCATAAACATTTCTATATCAATAATTTAATGCTACATAATACTCATTCTCAACTAATGTCTTCTTTTACGTTTCTAGAGGTGGGAGTTTTGATTTCATATAGCATAGTAGGGACATTGCTAGATCTGTGGCCGGTTTAGAGCCTAGAGTAGCCTCATGTCAGTATGTCATTCGAGCCTAGGAGGAGTGGGATGTAGCTAATGTGATATCATGTACATTACTGTGTTTTCTATTCTAGTTCAAACATTAGTAGATCTAGAGTCCACACACTCCTATATATGTTATGATTTAGTTCGAGAAAGAAACCTTCCTAACGAGGATTTAGAGAAATAAGTTTGAGTGTCTAGTCCTCTAGGGTCAGAAGTTCTTGTCGACAAGGTCCTCCGTCGATACCCTGTCAAAATTCAAAGCAAGACTTTTCCAGTCGATCTAATAGAGCTACCATTTAAGAGTTCAACATGATCTTAGGCATGGATTGGCTTTCGAAACATGATGATTGTTTAAGGTGCAATGCTAGACAACTCAATCTTTGCCCCAGTTAATGATCCCCATTTTAAAATTATATTGATTGAACCTAACTCGAGAATTTTCTACATCAAAATTACATACCAACTCATGACACAAGTCTCTGCGAATATGTTCATTACTCCAATCAATAATCCAAAATATATTTCTCTTACACCATTTTCTTTTTCTCATACACTCTTACAAGTTCAACTATATATTTATTCACAAATTCTAAAATACCTTATTCTCTTGTACACTTCTCCACTCTTTATTTTCTTCGACAATTATTTAAAAATTTCTTTCTCATCTTCACTCATCAACTTCCATTTTGTCAACACTTTTTCTCTCACCTACAATTAACCATAAACGTTTTTATATCAATAATTTAATGCTGCATAATACTCATTCTCTTCAAATGTCTTCTTTTACGTTTCTAGAGGTAGGAGTTTTGTTTTCATATAGAAAAATAAGGGCATTGCTAGAACTGTGCCTGGTTTAGAGCCTAGAGTAGTCTCACGCTAGTATGTCATTTGTGCCTAGGAGGAGTGGGATGTAGCTGATGTGATCTCATGTACATTAACGTGTTTTATATTCTAGTTCCAACATTAGTAGATCTAAAGTCCACATTCTCCTATATACGTTATGACTTAGTTCGAGAAAGAAACCTTCCATCCAAGGAGTTAGAGATATAAGTTCGAGTGTCTAGTCCTCTAGGGTTAGATGTTCATGTCGACAAGATCTTCCGTCGATGCCCTTTCAAAATTCAAGGTCAGACTTTCCCAGTCGATCTAAAAGAGCTACCATTTAGAGAGATCAACATGATCTTAGGCATGGATTGGCTTTCGAAACATGATGATAGTTGAAGGTGCAAAGCTAGACAACTCAAGCTCTGCCCCTGTCAACGATCCCAGATTAAATTTATATTGATTGAACCTAACTCGAGAATTTACTACATCAAAATTATCTACCAACTCATGACACATGTCCATGCGAATTGGTTCATTACTCCAATCAATAATCCAAACTCTATTTCTCTTACACCATTTTATTTTTCTTTCCCTTAAACTCTTTCATCAATTCATACACTCTATCAGGCTACACCATGTCAAGTGTTCCTATATCTTTTAAAATATATATATAATGTTAGTCTTTTCGTATAACTTCTAGAAAAAAAAGTTTATAAGTTCATCAACTTATTTATTAAGGAAACTCTTAAAATGCCTTATTTTCTTGTACACTTCTCCACTCTTTATGTTCTTCGAAAATTGTTTAAAAGATTATTTCTCATCTTCACTCATCAAAATCCATTATGTCGATACTTTTTCTCTCACCTACAATTAACCATAAACGTTTCTATATCAATAATTTAATGCTACATAATACTCATTCTCTGCGATTGACTTCTTTTACATTTCTAGAGGTGGGAGTTTTTTCAAATAGTACTGTAGGGGAATTGCTATATCTATGGTCGGTTTAGAGCCTAGAGTAGCCTCCTGCCAGTATGTCATTCAAGCATAATAGGAGTGGGACATAGCTGATGTGATATCAGGTACATTACCATGTTTTCTATTCTAGTTCCAACGTTAGTAGATCTAGACTCCACACACTGCTATATATGTTATGACTTAGTTTGAGAAAGAAACCTTCATGCCGAGGATTTAGAGATATAAGTTCGAGTGTCTAGTCCTCTATAGATGTTCTTGTCGACAAGGTCCTCCGTCGATGCCCAGTCAAAATCCAAGGCCATACTTTCCCAGTCGATCTAGTAGAGATACTATTTAGAGAATTCAACATGATCTTAGGCATGGATTGGCTTTCAGAACATGATTATTGTTTAAGGTGCAAAGGTAGACAACTCAAGCTCTACCCCTGTCAACGACCCCCATATTAAATTAATATTGATTGAACCTAACTCGAGAATTTTCTACATTAAAATTATCTACCAACTCATGACACAAGTCCATGCGAATTGTTTCATTATTCCAATCAACAATCCAAACTCTATTTCTCATACACTATTTTCTTTTTTCTTTCCCTTCAACGTTTCCAACAATTCGTACACTCTAATCAGGCTACACCATGTCAAGTCTTCCTATATTTTTTAAAATATATATATAATATCAATCTTTTTATAGAACTTCTATAAAAATATTAATATGTTCAACTATTTATTTATTTAGGAAACTCTTAAAATACATTATTTTCTTGTACACTTCTCCACTCTTTATGTTCTTCGACAATTGTTTAAAAGGTTCTTTCTCATCTTCACTCATCAACTTCCATTTTGTAGACACTTTTTCTCTCACCTACAATTAACCATAAACATTTCTATATCAATACTTTAATGCTACATAATACTTATTCTCTACGAATGTCTTCGTTTACGTTTCTAGAGGTGGGAGTTTTGTTTTCATATAGAATAGTAGGGGCATTGCTAGATCTGTGGCCGGTTTAGAGCCTAGAGTAGCCTCATGTCAGTATGTCATTCGAGCCTAGGAGGAGTGGGATGCAGCTGATGTGATATCAGGTACATTACCGTGTTTTCTATTCTAGTTCCAACGCTAGTAGATCTGGAGTCCACACATTCCTATATATGTTATAATTTAGTTCGAGAAAGAAACCTTCCTACCGAAGATTTAGAGATATATGTTTGAGTGTCTAGTCCTCTAGAGTTAGATGTTCTTGTCGACAATGTCCTCCGTCAATGCCAACTCAAAATTTGAGGCCAGTCCTTCCCAGCCTATCTATTAGATCTACCATTTAGAGAGTTCAACATGATCTAAGGAATGGATTGGCTTTCAGAACATGATGCTTGTTTAAGGTGCGAAGCTAGACAACTCAAGCTCTGCCCCTGTCAACGATCCCTATATTAAATTTATATTAATTGAACCTAACTCCATAATTTTCTACATCAAAATTATCTACCAACTCATGACACATGTCCATGTGAATTGGTTCATTACTCCAATCAATAATCCAAACTCTATTTCTCTTACACCATTTTCTTTTTCTTTCACTTCAACTCTTCCATCAATTCATACACTTTATCAGGCTACACCATGTCAAGTGTTCCTATATCTTTTAAAAAATATATATAATGTCAGCCTTTTTATATAACTTCTAGAAAAAAAATTTACAAGTTCACCTATTTTTCTATTCAGGTAACTCTTAAAATGTCTTATTTTCTTGTACACTTCTCCACTCTTTATGTTCTTCGACAATTGTTTAAAAGATTATTTCTCATCTTCACTCATCAAAATCCATTTTGTCGATACTTTTTCTCTCACCTACAATTAACCATAAACGTTTTTATATCAATAATTTAATGCTACATAATACTCATTCTCTGCGATTGACTTCTTTTACATTTCTAGAGGTTGGAGTTTTTTTCAAATAGCACTGTAGGGGAATTGCTATATCTATGGTCGATTTAGAGCCTAAAGTAGCCTCCCGCCAGTATGTCATTCAAGCGTAAGAGGAGTGGGACGTAGCTGATGTGATCTCAGGTACATTACCATGTTTTCTATTCTAGTTCCAACGTTAGTAGATCTAGAGTCCACATACTCCTATATATGTTATGATTTTGTTCGAGAAAGAAACCTTCCTACCGAGGATTTATAGATATAAGTTTGAGTGTCTAGTCCTCTAGGGTTAGATGTTCTTGTCGACAAGGTCCTCCATCAATGCCAACTCAAAATTTGAGGCTAGTCATTCACAGCCTATCTATTAGATCTACCATTTAGAGAGTTCAACATGATCTTAGTAATGGATTGGCTTTCAGAACATGATGCTTGTTTAAGGTGCAAAGCTAGACAACTCAAGCTCTGCCCCTGTCAACGATCCCCAGATTAAATTTATATTGATTGAACATAACTCGAGAATTTCCTACATCAAAATTATCTTCTAACTCATGACACATGTCCATGCGAATTGGTTCATTACTCCAATCAATAATCCAAACTCTATTTCTCTTACACTATTTTATTTTTCTTTCCCTTCAATTCTTCCATCAATTCATACACTTTATCAGGCTACACCATGTCAAGTGTTCCTATATCTTTTATAATATATATATAATGTCAGTCTTTTTATATAACTTCTAGAAAAATAATTTACAAGTTCACCTATTTTTTTATTCAGGAAACTCTTAAAATGCCTTATTTTCTCTTACCAACTCATGACACAAGTCCATACGAATTGTTTCATTACTCCAATCAACAATCCAAACTCTATTTCTCTTACACCATTTTCTTTTTCTTTCCCTTTAACGTTTTCAACAATTCATACACTCTAATCAGGCTACACAATGTCAAGTCTTCCTATATTTTTTTTAAAATATATATATAATGACAATCTTTTTATAGAACTTCTATAAAAATATTTATAAGTTCAACTATTTATTTATTTAAGAAACTCTTAAAATACCTTATTTTTTTGTACACTTCTCTACTCTTTATGTTCTTCGACAATTGTTTAAAAGGTTCTTTCTCATCTTTACTCATCAACATCTATTTTGTCAACACTCTTTCTCTCACCTACAATTAACCATAAACGTTTCTATATCAATAATTTAATGCTACATAATGCTCATTCTCTACTAATGTCTTCTTTTACGTTTCTAGAGGTGGAAGTTTTGTTTTCATATAGCATAGTAGGGGCATTGCTAGATCTGTGGCCGATTTAGAGGCTAGAGTAGCCTCATGTTAGTATGTCATTCAAGCCTAGGAGGAGTGGGATGTAGCTGATGTTATATCAGGTACATTACTGTGTTTTCTATTCTAGTTCAAACATTAGTAGATCTAGAGTCCACACAGTCCTATATATGTTATGATTTAGTTCAAGAAAGAAACCTTCCTACCGAGGATTTAGAGAAATAAGTTTGAGTGTCTAGTCCTCTAGGGTCAGATGTTCTTGTCGACAAGGTCCTCCATCGATACCCTGTCAAAATTCAAGGCAAGACTTTTCAAGTCAATCTAACAGAGCTACCATTTAGAGAGTTCAACATGATCTTAGGCATGGATTGGCTTTCGGAACATGATGCTTGTTTAAGGTGTAAAGCTAGACAACTCAAGCTCTGTCCCAGTTAATGACCCCCAGATTAAATTTACATTGATTGAACCTAACTCGAGAATTTTCTACATCAAAATTACATACCAACTCATGACTCAAGTATCTGCGAATATGTTCATTACTCCAATCAATAATCCAAACTATATTTCTCTTACACCATTTTGTTTTTCTTTCCCTTCAACTCTTCCATCAATTCATACACTCTAATCAGACTACACCATGTGTAGAATTCCTATATTTTTTTAAAATATATATATAATGTCAGTCTTTATATAGATCTTCTATAAAAAAGTTTACAAGTTCAACTATTTATTTATTCAGAAACTCTAAAATACCTTATTCTCTTGTACACTTCTCCACTCTATATGTTCTTCAAAAATTGTTTAAAAGGTTCTTTCTCATCTTCACTCATCAACTTCCATTTTGTCGACACTTTTTCTCTCACCTACAATTAACCATAAACGTTTTTATATCAATAATTTAATGATGCATAATACTCATTCTCTTCAAATGTCTTCTTTTACGTTTCTAGAGGTAGGAGTTTTGTTTTCATATAGCACAATAAGGACATTGCTAGAACTGTGACTGGTTTAGAGCCTAGAGTAGCCTCACGCTAGTATGTCATTTGAGCCTAGGAGGAGTGGGACGTAGCTGATGTGATCTCATGTACATTATCGTGTTTTCTATTCTATTTCCAACGTTAGTAGATCTAGAGTCCACACTCTCCTATATATGTTATGACTTAGTTCGAGAAAGAAACCTTCCAGCCAAGGGTTTAGAGATATAAGTTCGAGTGTCTAGTCCTCTAGGGTTAGATGTTCATGTCGACATGGTCCTCTGTCGATGCCCTTTCAAAAATCAAGGCCAAACTTTCCCAGTTGATCTAAAAGAGCTACCATTTAGAGAGATCAACATGATCTTAGGCATGGATTGGCTTTCGAAACATGATGATTGTTGAAGGTGCAAAGCTAGACAACTCAAGCTCTTCCCCTGCCAATGATCCCCAGATTAAATTTATATTGATTGAACCTAACTCGAGAATTTTCTACTTCAAAATTATCTACCAACTCATGACACATGTCCATGCGAATTGGTTCATTACTCCAATCAATAATCCAAACTCTATTACTCTTACACCATTTTTTTTCTTTCCCTTCAACTCTTCCATCAATTCATACACTCTAAACAGACTACACCATGTCAAGACTTCCTATATTTTTTAAAAATATATATATATAATGTCAGTCTTTATATAGATCTTCTATAAAAAAAAGTTTACAAGTTCAACTATATATTTATTAAGAAACTCTAAAATACCTTATTCTCTTGTACATTTCTCCACTCTTTATGTTCTTCGACAATTGTTTAAAAGATTATTTCTCATATTCACACATCAAAATCCATTATGTTGATACTTTTTCTCTCACCTACAATTAACCATAAACGTTTCTATATCAATAATTTAATGCTACATAATACTCATTCTTTGTGATTGACTTCTTTTATGTTTCTAGAGATGGGAGTTTTTTTCAAATAGTACAGTAGGGGAATTCTATATCTATGGTCGGTTTAGAGCCTAGAGTAGCCTCCCGCCAGTATGTCATTCAAGCCTAAGAGGAGTGGGACGTAGCTGATGTGATCTCAGGTACATTACTGTGTTTTCTATTCTATTCGAGTGTCTAGTCCTCAATAGATGTTCTTGTCGACAAGGTCCTCCGTCGATGCCCAGTCAAAATTCAAGGCCAGACTTTCCCAATCTATCTAATAGAGATACTATTTAGAGAGTTCAACATGATCTTAGGCATGGATTTGCTTTCAGAACATGATGATTGTTTAAGGTGCAAAGCTAGACAACTCAAGCTCTACCCCTGTCAACGAACCCCATATTAAATTAATATTGATTGAACCTAACTAGAGAATTTTCTACATTAAAATTATCTACCAACTCATGACACAAGTCCATGCGAATTGTTTCATTACTCCAATCAACAATTCAAACTCTATTTCTCATACACCATTTTTTTTTCTTTCCCTTCAACGTTTCCAACAATTCATACACTCTAATCAGGCTACACCATGTCAAGTCTTCCTATATTTTTTAATATATATATATAATGTCAATCTTTTTATAGAACTTCTATAAAAATATTTATATGTTCAACTATTTATTTATTTAGGAAACTCTTAAAATACATTATTTTCTTGTACACTTCTCCACTCTTTATATTCTTCGACAATTGTTTAAAAGGTTCTTTCTCATCTTCACTCATCAACTTCCATTTTGTCGACACTTTTTCTCTCACCTACAATTAACCATAAACATTTCTATATCAATAATTTAATGCTACATAATACTCATTTTCTACGAATGACTTCGTTTACGTTTCTAGAGGTGGGATTTTTGTTTTCATATAGCATAGTAGGGGCATTGCTAGATCTGTGGCCGGTTTAGAGCCTAGAGTAGCCTCATGTCAGTATGTCATTCGAGCCTAGGAGGAGTGGGACGTAGCTGATGTGATATTAGGTACATTACCGTGTTTTCTATTCTAGTTCAAACGCTAGTAGATCTAAAGCCCACACACTCCTATATATGTTATGATTTAGTTCGAGAAAGAAACCTTCCTACCGAGGATTTAGAGATATAAGTTTGAGTGTCTAGTCCTCTAGAGTTAGATGTTCTTGTCGACAAGGTCCTCTGTCAATGCCAACTCAAAATTTGAGGCCAGTCTTTCCCATACTATCTATTAGATCTACAATTTAGAGAGTTCAACATGATCTTAGAAATGGATTGGCTTTCAGAACATGATGCTTGTTTAAGGTGCAAAGCTAGACAACTCAAGCTCTGCCCCTGTCAACGATCCCCAGATTAAATTTATGTTGATTGAACCTAACTCGAGAATTTTCTACATCAAAATTATCTACCAACTCATGACACATGTCCATGCGAATTCGTTCATTACTCCAATCAATAATCCAAACTCTATTTCTCTTACACCATTTTCTTTTTCTTTCCCTTCAACTCTTCCATCAATTCATACACTTTATCAGGCTACACCATGTCAAGTGTTCCTATATCTTTTAAAATGTATATATAATGTCAGTCTTTTTATATAACTTCTAGAAAAAAAATTTATAAGTTCACCTATTTTTTTTCTTCAGGAAACTCTTAAAATGTCTTATTTTCTTGTTCACTTCTCCACTCTTTGTGTTTATCGACAATTGTTTAAAAGATTATTTCTCATCTTCAGTCATCAAAATCCATTTTTTCGATACTTTTTCTCTCACCTACAATTAACCATAAACGTTTATATATCAATAATTTAATGCTATATAATACTCTTTCGCTGCGATTGACTTCTTTTACGTTTCTAGAGGTGGGAGTTTTTTTCAAATAGCACTGTAGGGGAATTGCTATATCTATGGTCGATTTAGAGCCTAAAGTAGCCTCCCGCCAGTATGTCATTCATGCCTGAGAGGAGTGGGAAATAGCTGATGTGATCTCAGGTACATTACCGTGTTTTGTATTCTATTTCCAACGTTAGTAGATCTAGAGTCCACACACTCCTATATATGTTATGATTTAGTTCGAGAAAGAAACCTTCCTACCGAGGATTTAGAGATATAAGTTTGAGTGTCTAGTCCTCTAGGGTTAGATGTTCTTGTCGACAAGGTCCTCCGTCAATGCCAACTCAAAATTTGAGGCCAGACTTTCCCAGTCTATCTATTAGATCTACCATTTAGAGAGTTCAACATGATCTTAGGAATGGATTGGCTTTCAGAACATGATGCTTGTTTAAGGTGCAAAGCTAGACAAATCAAGCTCTGCCCCTGTCAACAATCCCCAGATTAAATTTATATTAATTGAACCTTATTCAAGAATTTTCTACATCAAAATTATCTACCAACTCATGACACATGTCCATGCGAATTGGTTCATTACTCCAATCAATAATCCAAACTCTGTTTCTCTTACACAATTTTCTTTTTCTTTCCCTTCAACTCTTCCATCAATTCATACACTTTATCAGGTTACACCATGCTAAGTGTTCCTATATCTTTTAAAATATATATATAATGTCAGTCTTTTTATATAACTTCTAGAAAAAAAAGTTTACAAGTTCACCTATTTTTTTATTCAGGAAACTCTTAAAATGCCTTATTTTCTTGTACACTTCTCCACTCTTTATGTTCTTCGACAATAGTTTAAAAGATTATTTATCATCTTCACTCATCAAAATCCATTTTGTCGATACTTTTTCTCTCACCTACAATTAACCATAAACGTTTCTATATTAATAATTTAATGCTACATAATACTCATTCTCTGCGATTGACTTCTTTTACGTTTCTAGAGGTGGGAGTTTTTTTCAAATAGCACTATATGAGAATTTCTATATCTATATACGGTTTAGAGCCTAGAGTAGCCTCCCGCCAGTATGTCATTCAAGCCTAAGAGGAGTGGAATGTAGCTGATGTGTTCTCAGGTACATTACCGTGTTTTCTATTCTACTTCCAACGTTAGTAGATCTAGAGTCCACACACTCCTATATATGTTATGACTTAGTATGAGAAAGAAACCTTCTTGTCGAGGATTTAGAGATATAAGTTTGAGTGTCTAGTCCTCTATAGATGTTCTTGTCGACAACGTCCTCCGTCGATGCCAAATAAAAATTCAAGGCCAGACTTTCCCAGTCGATCTAGTGGAGATACTATTTAGAGAGTTTAACTTGATCTTAGGCATGGATTGGCTTTCAGAACATGATTATTGTTTAAGGTGCAAAGCTAGACAATACTACCTCTACCCCTGTCAACGACCCCCATATTAAATTAATATTGATTGAACCTAACTCGAGAATTTTCTATATTAAAATTATCTACCAACTGATGACACAAGTCCATGCGAAATGTTTCATTACTCCAATCAACAATCTAAACTTTATTTCTCATACACCATTTTCTTTTTCTTCCCCTTCAACGTTTCCAACAATTCATACACTCTAATCACGGTACACCATGTCAAGTCTTCCTATATTTTTTAAAATATATATATAATGTCAATCTTTTTATAGAACTTCTATAAAAATATTTATAAGTTCAACAATTTATTTATTTAGGAAACTCTTAAAATACCTTATTTTCTTATACACTTCTCCATTCTTTATGTTCTTTGACAATTGTTTAAAAGGTTCTTTCTCATCTTCACTCATCAACTTCTATTTTGTCAACACTTTTTCTCTCACCTATAATTAACCATAAATGTTTCTATATCAATAATTTAATGCTACATAATACTAATTCTCAACTAATGTCTTCTTTTACATTTCTAGAGGTGGGAGTTTTGTTTTCATATAGCATAGTAGGGACATTGCTAGATCTGTGGCCGGTTTAGAGCCTAGAGTAGCCTCATGTCAGTATGTCATTCGAGCCTAGGAGGAGTGGGATGTAGCTGATGTGATATCAGGTACATTAATGTGTTTTCTATTCTAGTTCAAACATTAGTAGATCTAGAGTCCACACACTCCTATATATGTTATGATTTAGTTCGAGAAAAAAACCTTCCTAACGAGGATTTAGAGAAATAAGTTTGAGTGTTTAATCCTCTAGGGTCAGATGTTCTTGTCGACAAGGTCCTCCGTCGATACCCTGTCCAAATTCAAAGCAAGACTTTTCCATTCGATCTAATAGAGCTACCATTTAAGAGTTCAACATGATCTTAGGCATGGATTGGCTTTCGAAACATGATGATTGTGCAAGCTGCAATGCTAGACAACTCAAGCTTTGCCCCAGTTAATGATCCCCATATTAAAATTATATTGATTGAACCTAACTCGAGAATTTTCTACATCAAAATTACATACCAACTAATGACACAAATCTCTGCGAATATGTTCATTACTCCAATCAATAATCCAAAATATATTTCTCTTACACCATTTTCTTTTTCTTTCCCTTCAACTCTTCCATCAATTCATACACTCTAAACAGACTACACCATGTCAAGACATCCTATATTTTTTAAAAATATATATATAATGTTAGTCTTTATATAGATCTTCTATAAAAAAGTTTACAAGTTCAACTATATATTTATTCACAAATTCTAAAATACCTTATTCTCTTGTACACTTCTCCACTCTTTATTTTCTTCGACAATTATTTAAAAATTTCTTTCTCATCTTCACTCATCAACTTCCTTTTTGTCGACACTTTTTCTCTCACCTACAATTAACCATAAACGTTTTTATATCAATAATTTAATGCTGCATAATACTCATTCTCTTCAAATGTCTTCTTTTACGTGTTCTAGAGGTAGGAGTTTTGTTTTCATATAGAAAAATAAGGGCATTGCTAGAACTGTGCCTGGTTTAGAGCCTAGAGTAGTCTCACGCTAGTATGTCATTTGTGCCTAGGAGGAGTGGGACGTAGCTGATGTGATCTCATGTACATTAACGTGTTTTATATTCTAGTTCCAACATTAGTAGATCTAAAGTGGACACTCTCCTATATATGTTATGACTTAGTTCGAGAAAGAAACCTTCCATCCAAGGAGTTAGAGATATAAGTTCGAGTGTCTAGTCCTCTAGGGTTAGATGTTCATGTCGACAAGATCCTCCGTCGATGCCCTTTCAAAATTCAAGGTCAGACTTTCCCAGTCGATCTAAAAGAGCTACCATTTAGAGAGATCAACATGATCTTAGGCATGGATTGGCTTTCGAAACATGATGATAGTTGAAGGTGCAAAGCTAGACAACTCAAGCTCTGCCCCTGTCAACGATCCCAGATTAAATTTATATTGAATGAACCTAACTCGAGAATTTTCTACATCAAAATTATCTACCAACTCATGACACATGTCCATGCGAATTAGTTCATTACTCCAATCAATAATCCAAACTCTATTTCTCTTACACCATTTTCTTTTTCTTTCCCTTCAACTCTTCCATCAATTCATACACTTTATCAGGCTACACCATGTCAAGTGGCCTATATCTTTTAAAATATATATATAATGTCAGTCTTTTTATATAACTTCTAGAAAAAAAATTTATAAGTTCACCTATTTTTTTATTAAGGAAACTCTTAAAATGTCTTATTTTCTTGTTCACTTCTCCACTCTTTATGTTTTTCGACAATTGTTTAAAAGATTATTTCTCATCTTCAGTCATCAAAATCCATTTTGTCGATACTTTTTCTCTCACCTACAATTAACCATAAACGTTTCTATATCAATAATTTAATGCTATATAATACTCTTTCACTGCGATTGACTTCTTTTACGTTTCTAGAGGTGGGAGTTTTTTTCAAATAGCACCGTAGGGGAATTGCTATATCTATGGTCGATTTAGAGCCTAAAGTAGCCTCCCGCCAGTATGTCATTCAAGCCTGAGAGGAGTGGGACATAGCTGATGTGATCTCAGGTACATTACCGTGTTTTCTATTCTATTTCCAACGTTAGTAGATCTAGAGTCCACACACTCCTATATATGTTATGATTTAGTTCGAGAAAGAAACATTCCTACCGAGGATTTAGAGATATAAGTTTGAGTGTCTAGTCCTCTAGGGTTAGATGTTCTTGTCGACAAGGTCCTCCGTCAATGCCAACTCAAAATTTGAGGCCAGACTTTCCCAGTCTATCTATTAGATCTACCATTTACAGAGTTCAACATGATCTTAGGAATGGATTGGCTTTCAGAACATGATGCTTGTTTAAGGTGCAAAGCTAGACAATTCAAGCTCTGCCCCTGTCAACGATCCCAAGATTAAATTTATATTGATTGAACCTAACTCAAGAATTTTCTACATCAAAATTATCTACCAACTCATGACACATGTCCATGCTAATTGGTTTATTATTCTAATCAATAATCCAAACTCTATTTCTCTTACACCATTTTCTTTTTCTTTCCATTCAACTCTTCCATCAATTCATGCACTTTATCAGGCTACACCATGTCAAGTGTTCCTATATCTTTTAAAATATATATATAATGTCTGTCTTTTTATATAACTTCTAGAAAAAAAAATTACAAGTTCACCTATTTTTTTATTCAGGAAACTCTAAAAATGCCTTATTTTCTTGTACACTTCTCCTCTCTTTATGGTCTTCGACTATTGTTTAAAAGATTATTTCTCATCTTCACTCATCAAAATGCATTTTGTCGATACTTTTTCTCTCACCTACAGTTAACCATAAATGTTTCTATATCAATAATTTAATGCTACATAATACTCATTCTCTGCGATTGACTTCTTTTACGTTTTTAGAGGTGGGAGTTTTTTTCAAATAGCACTGTAGGGGAATTGCTATATCTATGGTCGATTTAGAGCCTAAAGTAGCCTCCCGCCAGTATGTCATTCAAGCCTAAGAGGAGTGGGACGTAGCTGATGTGTTCTCAGGTACATTACCGTGTTTTCTATTCTAGTTCCAACGTTAGTAGATCTAGAGTCCACACACTCCTATATATGTTATGATTAAGAAACCTTCCTACCGAGGATTTAGAGATATAAGTTTGAGTGTCTAGTCCTCTAGGGTTAGATGTTCTTGTCGACAAGGTCCTCTGTCAATGCCAACTCAATATTTGAGGCCAGTCTTTCCCAGCCTATCTATTAGATCTACCATTTAGAGAGTTCAACATGATCTTAGGAATGGATTGGCTTTCAGAACATGATGCTTGTTTAAGGTGCAAATCTAGACAACTCAAGCTCTTCCCCTGCCAACGATCCCCAGATTAAATTTATATTGAATGAACCTAACTCTAGAATTTCCTACATCAAAATTATCTACCAACTCATGACACATGTCCATACGAATTGGTTCATTACTCCAATCAATAATCCAAACTCTATTTCTCTTACACCATTTTCTTTTTCTTTCCATTCAACTCTTCCATCAATTCATGCACTTTATCAGGCTACACCATGTCAAGTGTTCCTATATCTTTTAAAATATATATATAATGTCAGTCTTTTTATATAACTTCTAGAAAAAAAATTTACAAGTTCACCTATTTTTTTATTCAGGAAACTCTAAAAATGCCTTATTTTCTTGTACACTTCTCCACTCTTTATGTTCTTCGACTATTGTTTAAAAGATTATTTCTCATCTTCACTCATCAAAATCCATTTTGTCGATACTTTTTCTCTCACCTACAGTTAACCATAAACGTTTCTATATCAACAATTTAATGCTACATAATACTCATTCTCTGCGATTGACTTCTTTTACGTTTCTAGAGGTGGGAGTTTTTTTCAAATAGCACTGTAGGGGAATTTCTATATCTATGGTCGATTTAGAGCCTAAAGTAGCCTCCAACCAGTATGTCATTCAAGCCTGAGAGGAGTGGGACATAGCTGATGTGATCTCAGGTACATTACCGTGTTTTCTATTCTATTTCCAACGTTAGTAGATCTAGAGTCCACACACTCCTATATATGTTATGATTTAGTTTGAGAATGAAACCTTCCTACCGAGGATTTAGAGATATAAGTTTGAGTGTCTAGTCCTCTAGGGTTAGATGTTCTTGTCGATAAGGTCCTCCGTCAATGCCAACTCAAAATTTGAGGCC
This sequence comes from Hibiscus syriacus, assembly GCF_006381635.1. Lineage (NCBI taxonomy): Eukaryota > Viridiplantae > Streptophyta > Magnoliopsida > Malvales > Malvaceae > Hibiscus > Hibiscus syriacus. The sequence goes on along the minus strand of NW_024062326.1, from coordinate 142,722 downwards.
AGACTTTCCCAGTCTATCTATTAGATCTACCATTTAGAGAGTTCAACATGATCTTAGGAATGGATTGGCTTTCAGAACATGATGCTTGTTTAAGGTGCAAAGCTAGACAATTCAAGCTCTGCCCCTGTCAACGATCCCCATATTAAATTTATATTGATTGAACCTAACTCAAGAATTTTCTACATCAAAATTATCTACCAACTCATGACACATGTCCATGCTAATTGGTTCATTATTCCAATCAATAATCCAAACTCTATTTCTCTTACACCATTTTCTTTTTCTTTCCATTCAACTCTTCCATCAATTCATGCACTTTATCAGGCTACACCATGTCAAGTGTTCCTATATCTTTTAAAATATATATATAATGTCAGTTTTTTTATATAACTTCTAGAAAAAAAATTTACAAGTTCACCTATTTTTTTATTCAGGAAACTCTAAAAATGCCTTATTTTCTTGTACACTTCTCCACTCTTTATGTTCTTCAACTATTGTTTAAAAGATTATTTCTCATCTTCACTCATCAAAATCCATTTTGTCGATACTTTTTCTCTCACCTTCAGTTAACCATAAACGTTTCTATATCAATAATTTAATGCTACATAATACTCATTCTCTGCGATTGACTTCTTTTACGTTTCTAGAGGTGGGAGTTTTTTTCAAATAGCACTGTAGGGGAATTGCTATATCTATGGTCGATTTAGAGCCTAAAGTAGCCTCCCGCCAGTATGTCATTCAAGCCTAAGAGGAGTGGGACGTAGCTGATGTGATCTCAGGTATATTACCGTGTTTTCTATTCTAGTTCCAACGTTAGTAGATCTAGAGTCCACACACTCCTATATATGTTATGATTAAGAAACCTTCCTACCGAGGATTTAGAGATATAAGTTTGAGTGTCTAGTCCTCTAGGGTTAGATGTTCTTGTCGACAAGGTCCTCTGTCAATGCCAACTCAATATTTGAGGCCAGTCTTTCCCAGCCTATCTATTAGATCTACCATTTAGAGAGTTCAACATGATCTTAGGAATGGATTGGCTTTCAGAACATGATGCTTGTTTAAGATGCAAAGCTAGACAACTCAAGCTCTGCCCCTGTCAACGATCCCTAGATTAAATTTATATTGAATGAACCTAACTCTAGAATTTCCTACATCAAAATTATCTACCAACTCATGACATATGTCCATGCGAATTGGTTCATTACTCCAATCAATAATCCAAACTCTATTTCTCTTACACTATTTTCTTTTCTTTCCCTTCAACTATTCTATCAATTCATACACTTTATCAGGATACACCATGTCAAGTGTTCCTATATCTTTTAAAATATATATATAATGTCAGTCTTTTTATATAACTTCTAGAAAAATAATTTACAAGTTCACCTATTTTTTTATTCAGGAAACTCTTAAAATGCCTTATTTTCTCTTACCAACTCATGACACAAGTCCATACGAATTGTTTCATTACTCCAATCAACAATCCAAACTCTATTTCTCTTACACCATTTTCTTTTTCTTTCCTTTAACATTTTCAACAATTCATACACTCTAATGAGGCCACACCATGTCAAGTCTTCCTATATTTTTTAAAATATATATAATGACAATCTTTTTATAGAACTTCTATAAAAATATTTATAAGTTCAACTATTTATTTATTTAAGAAACTCTTAAAATACCTTATTGTTTTGTACACTTGTCCACTCTTTATGTTCTTCGACAATTGTTTAAAAGGTTCTTTCTCATCTTTACTCATCAACATCTATTTTGTCAACACTTTTTCTCTCACCTACAATTAACCATAAACGTTTCTATATCAATAATTTAATGCTATATAATACTCATTCTCTACTAATGTCTTCTTTTACGTTTCTAGAGGTGGGAGTTTTGTTTTCATATAGCATAGTAGGGGCATTGCTAGATCTGTGGCCGGTTTAGAGCCTAGAGTAGCCTCAAGTCAGTATGTCATTCGAGCCTAGGATGAGTGGGATGTAGCTGATGTTATATCAGGTACATTACTGTGTTTTCTATTCTAGTTCAAACATTAGTAGATCTAGAGTCCACACACTCCTATATATGTTATGATTTAGTTCGAGAAAGAAACCTTCCTACCGAGGATTTAGAGAAATAAGTTTGAGTGTCTAGTCCTCTAGGGTCAGATGTTCTTGTCGACAAGGTCCTCAGTCGATACCCTATCAAAATTCAAGGTAAGACTTTTCCATTCGATCTAATAGAGCTACCATTTAGAGATTTCAACATGATCTTAGGCATGGATTGGCTTTCGAAACATGATGCTTGTTTAAGGTGTAAAGCTCGACAACTCAAGCTCTGCCCCAGTTATTGACCCCCAGATTAAATTTATATTGATTGAACCTAACTCGAGAATTTTCTGCATCAAAATTACATACCAACTCATGACTCAAGTATCTGCGAATATGTTCATTTCTCCAATCAATAATCCAAACTATATTTCTCTTACACCATTTTATTTTTCTTTCCCTTCAACTCTTCCATCAATTCATACACTCTAATCAGACTACACCATGTCAAGAATTCCTATATTTTTAAAAATATATATATAATGTCAGTCTTTATATAGATCTTCTATAAAAAAGTTTACAAGTTCAACTATTTATTTATTCAGAAACTCTAAAATACCTTATTCTCTTGTACACTTCTCCACTCTTTATGTTCTTCGACAATTATTTAAAAAGTTCTTTCTCATCTTCACTCATCAACTTCCATTTTGTCGACACTTTTTCTCTCACCTACAATTAACCATAAACATTTTTATATCAATAATTTAATGATGCATAATACTCATTCTCTTCAAATGTCTTCTTTTACGTTTCTAGAGGTAGGAGTTTTGTTTTCATATAGCACAATAAGGACATTGCTAGAGTAGCCTCACGCTAGTATGTCATTTCAGCCTAGGAGGAGTGGGACGTAGCTGATGTGATCTCATGTACATTATCGTGTTTTCTATTCTAGTTCAAACATTAGTAGTTCTAGAGTCCACACACTCCTATATATGTTATGATTTAGTTCAAGAAAGAAACCTTCCTACCGAGGATTTAGTGAAATAAGTTTGAGTGACTAGTCCTCTAGGGTCAGATGTTCTTGTCGACAAGGTCCTCCGTCGATACCCTGTCAAAATTCAAGGCAAGACTTTTCCAGTCGATCTAACAGAGCTACCATTTAGAGAGTTCAACATGATCTTAGGCATGGATTGGCTTTCGGAACATGATGCTTGTTTAAGGTGTAAAGCTAGACAACTCTAGCTCTGCCCCAGTTAATGACCCCCATATTAAATTTACATTGATTGAACCTAACTCGAGAATTTTCTACATCAAAATTACATACCAACTCATGACTCAAGTATCTGCGAATATGTTCATTACTCCAATCAATAATCCAAACTATATTTCTCTTACACCATTTTGTTTTTCTTTCCCTTCAACTCTTCCATCAATTCATACACTCTAATCAGACTACACTATGTCAAGAATTCCTATATTTTTCTTTCCCTTCAACTATATTTCTCTTGTACACTTCTCCACTCTTTATGTTCTTCAACAATTATTTAAAAATTTCTTTCTCATCAACTTCCATTTTGTCGACACTTTTTCTCTCACCAACAATTAACCATAAACGTTTTTATATCAATAATTTAATGATGCATAATACTCATTCTCTTCAAATGTCTTCTTTTACGTTTCTAGAGGTAGGAGTTTTGTTTTCATATAGCACAATAAAGACATTGCTAGAACTGTGACTGGTTTAGAGCCTAGAGTAGCGTCACGCTAGTATGTCATTTGAGCCTAGGAGGAGTGGGACGTAGCTGATGTGATCTCATGTACATTATCGTGTTTTCTATTCTAGTTCCAACATTAGTAGATCTAGAGTCCACACTCTCCTATATATGTTATGACTTAGCTCGAGAAAGAAACCTTCCAGCCAAGGGTTTAGAGATATAAGTTCGAGTGTCTAGTCCTCTAGGGTTAGATGTTCATGTCGACAAGGTCCTCCATCGATGCCCTTTAAAATTCAAGGCCAGACTTTCCCAGTTGATCTAAAAGAGCTACCATTTAGAGAGATCAACATGATCTTAGGCATGGATTGGCTTTCGAAACATGATGATTGTTGAAGGTGCAAAGCTAGACAACTCAAGCTCTGCCCCTGCCAACGATCCCCAGATTAAAGTTATATTGATTGAACCTAACTCAAGAATTTTCTACATCAAAATTATCTACCAACTCATGACACATGTCCATGCGAATTCGTTCATTACTCCAATCAATAATCCAAACTCTATTACTCTTACACCATTTTTTTTCTTTCCCTTTAACTCTTCCATCAATTCATACACTCTAAACAGACTACACCATGTCAAGACTTCCTATATTTTTTAAAAATATATATGTAATGTCAGTCTTTATATAGATCTTCTATAAAAAAAGTTTAAAAGTTCAACTATATATTTATTCAGAAACTCTAAAATACCTTATTCTCTTGTACACTTCTCCACTCTTTATGTTCTTCGACAATTGTTTAAAAGATTATTTCTCATCTTCACTCATCAAAATCCATTATGTCGATACTTTTTCTCTCACCTACAATTAACCATAAACGTTTCTATATCAATAATTTAATGTTACATAATACTCATTCTTTGTGATTGACTTCTTTTATGTTTCTAGAGATGGGAGTTTTTTTCAAATAGTACAGTAGGGGAATTTATATCTATGGTCGGTTTAGAGCCTAGAGTAGCCTCCCTCCAGTATGTCATTCAAGCCTAAGAGGAGTGGGACGTAGCTGATGTGATCTCAGGTACATTACTGTGTTTTCTATTCTAGTTCCAACGTTAGTAGATCTAGAGTCCACACACTCCTATATATGTTATGACTTAGTTTGAGAAAGAAACCTTCCTGTAGAGGATTTAGAGATATAAGTTCGAGTGTCTAGTGCTCAATAGATGTTCTTGTCGACAAGGTCCTCTGTCGATGCCCAGTCAAAATTCAAGGCCAGACTTTCCCAGTCGATCTAATAGAGATACTGTTTAGAGAGTTCAACATGATCTTAGGCATGGATTGCTTTCAGAACATGATGATTGTTTAAGGTGCAAAGCTAGACAACTCAAGCTCTACCCCTGTCAATGACCCCCATATTAAATTAATATTGATTGAACCTAACTAGAGAATTTTCTACATTAAAATTATCTACCAAATGATGACACAAGTCCATGCGAATTGTTTCATTACTCCAATCAACAATTCAAACTCTATTTCTCATACACCATTTTTTTTTCTTTCCCTTCAACGTTTCCAACAATTCATACACTCTAATCAGGCTACACCATGTCAAGTCTTCCTATATTTTTTAATATATATATAATGTCAATCTTTTTATAGAACTTCTATAAAAATATTTATATGTTCAACTTTATTTATTTAGGAAACTCTTAAAATACATTATTTTCTTGTACACTTCTCCACTCTTTATGTTCTTCGACAATTGTTTAAAAGGTTCTTTCTCATCTTCACTCATCAACTTCCATTTTGTCGACACTTTTCTCTCACCTACAATTAACCATAAACATTTCTATATCAATAATTTAATGCTACATAATACTCATTTTCTACGAATGACTTCATTTACGTTTCTAGAGGTGGGAGTTTTGTTTTCATATAGCATAGTAGGGGCATTGCTAGATCTGTGGCCGGTTTAGAGCCTAGAGTAGTCTCATCTCAGTATGTCATTCGAGCTTAGGAGGAGGGGGACGTAGCTGATGTGATATTAGGTACATTACCATGTTTTCTATTCTAGTTCCAACGCTAGTAGATCTAAAGTCCACACACTCCTATATATGTTATGATTTAGTTCGAGAAAGAAACCTTCCTACCGAGGATTTAGAGATATAAGTTTGAGTGTCTAGTCCTCTAGAGTTAGATGTTCTTGTCGACAAGGTCCTTCGTCAATGCCAACTCAAAATTTGAGGCCAGTCTTTCCCATACTATCTATTAGATCTACAATTTAGAGAGTTCAACATGATCTTAGGAATGGATTGGCTTTCAGAACATGATGCTTGTTTAAGGTGCAAAGCTAGACAACTCAAGCTCTGCCCCTGTCAACGATCCCCAGATTAAATTTATATTGATTGAACCTAACTCGAGAATTTTCTACATCAAAATTATCTACCAACTCATGACACATGTCCATGCGAATTGGTTCATTACTCCAATCAATAATCCAAACTCTATTTCTCTTACACCATTTTCTTTTTCTTTCCCTTCAACTCTTCCATCAATTCATACACTTTATTAGGCTACACCATGTCAAGTGTTCCTATATCTTTTAAAATATATATATAATGTCAGTCTTTTTATATAACTTCTAGAAAAAAATTTTATAAGTTCACATATTTTTTTATTCAGGAAACTATTAAAATGTCTTATTTTCTTGTTCACTTCTCCACTCTTTATGTTCTTCGACAATTGTTTAAAAGATTATTTCTCATCTTCACTCATCAAAATCCATTTTGTCGATACTTTTTCTCTCACCTATAATTAACCATAAACGTTTCTATATCAATAATTTAATGCTACATAATACTCTTTCGCTGCAATTGACTTCTTTTACGTTTCTAGAGGTGGGAGTTTTTTTAAAATAGCACTGTAGGGGAATTGCTATATCTATGGTCGATTTAGAGCCTAAAGAAGCCTCCCGCCAGCATGTCATTCAAGCCTGAGAGGAGTGGGACATAGCTGATGTGATCTCAGGTACATTACCGTGTTTTCTATTCTATTTCCAACGTTAGTAGATCTAGAGTCCACACACTCCTATATATGTTATGATTTAATTCGAGAAAGAAACCTTTCTACCGAGGATTTAAAGATATAAGTTTGAGTGTCTAGTCCTCTAGGGTTAGATGTTCTTGCCGACAAGGTCCTCCGTCAATGCCAACTCAAAATTTGAGGCCAGACTTTCCCAGTCTATCTATTAGATCTACCATTAAGAGAGTTCAACATGATCTTAGGAATGGATTGGCTTTCAGAACATGATGCTTGTTTAAGGTGCAAAGCTAGACAATTCAAGCTCGGCCCCTATCAACGATCCCCAGATTAAATTTATATTGATTGAACCTAACTCAAGAATTTTCTACATCAAAATTACCTACCAACTCATGACATATGTCCATGCTAATTAGTTCATTACTCCAATCAATAATCCAAACTCTATTTCTCTTACACCATTCTCTTTTTCTTTCCATTCAACACTTCCATCAATTCATGCACTTTATAAGGCTACACCATGTCAAGTGTTCCTATATCTTTTAAAATATATATATAATGTCAGTCTTTTTATATAACTTCTAGAAATAAAATTTACAAGTTCACCTATTTTTTTATTCAGGAAACTCTAAAAATGCCTTATTTTCTTGTACACTTCTCCACTCTTTATGTTCTTCGACTATTGTTTAAAAGATTATTTCTTATCTTCACTCATCAAAATCCATTTTTTTCGATACTTTTTCTCTCACCTACAGTTAACCATAAACGTTTCTATATCAATAATTTAATGCTACATAATTCTCAATCTCTGAGATTGACTTCTTTTACGTTTCTAGAGGTGGGAGTTTTTTTCAAATAGCACTGTAGGGGAAGTGCTATATCTATGGTCGATTTAGAGCCTAAAGTAGCCTCCCGCCAGTATGTCATTCAAGCCTAAGAGGAGTGGGACATAGCTGATGTGATCTCAGGTACATTACCGTGTTTTCTATTCTAGTTCCAACGTTAGTAGATCTAGAGTCCACACACTCCTATATATGTTATGATTAAGAAACCTTTCTACCGAGGATTTAGAGATATAAGTTTGAGTGTCTAGTCCTCTAGGGTTAGATGTTCTTGTCGACAAGGTCCTCCGTAAATGCCAACTCAAAATTTGAGGCCAGTCTTTCCTAGACTATCTATTAGATCTACCCTTTATAGAGTTCAACATTATCTTAGGAATGGATTGGCTTTCAGAACATGATGCTTGATTAAGGTGCAAAGCTAGACAACTCAAGCTCTGCCCCTGTCAACGATCCCCAGATTAAATTTATATTGAATGAACCTAACTCTAGAATTTCCTACATCAAAATTATCTACCAACTCATGACACATGTCCATGCGAATTGGTTCATTACTCCAATCAATAATCCAAACTCTATTTCTCTTACACCATTTTCTTTTTCTTTCCCTTCAACTTTTCTATCAATTCATACACTTTATCAGGATACACCATGTCAAGTGTTTCTATATCTTTTAAAATATATATATAATGTCAGTCTTTTTATATAACTTCTAGAAAAATAATTTACTGTTACCAACTCATGACACAAGTCCATACGAATTGTTTCATTACTCCAATCAACAATCCAAACTCTATTTCTCTTACACCATTTTCTTTTTCTTTCCCTTTAACGTTTTCAACAATTCATACACTCTAATCAGGCTACACCATGTCAAGTCTTCCTATATTTTTTAAAATATATATATAATGACAATCTTTTTATAGAACTTCTATAAAATATTTATAAGTTCAACTATTTATTTATTTAAGAAACTCTTAAAATACCTTATTGTTTTGTACACTTCTCCACTCTTTATGTTCTTCGACAATTGTTTAAAAGGTTCTTTCTCATCTTTACTCATCAACATCTATTTTTTCAACACTTTTTCTCCCACCTACAATTAACCATAAACGTTTCTATATCAATAATTTAATGGTACATAGTACTCATTCTCTACTAATGTCTTCTTTTACGTTTCTAGAGGTGGGAGTTTTATTTTCATATAGCATAGTAGGGGCATTGCTAGATCTGTGGCCGGTTTAGAGCCTAGAGTAGCCTCACGTCAGTATGTCATTCGAGCCTAGGAGGAGTGGGATGTAGCTGATGTTATATCAGGTACATTACTGTGTTTTCTATTCTAGTTCAAACATTAGTATATCTAGAGTCCAAACACTCCTATATATGTTATGATTTAGTTCGAGAAATAAACCTTCCTATCAAGGATTTAGAGAAATAAGTTTGAGTGTCTAGTCCTCTAGGGTCAGATGTTCTTGTCGACAAGGTCCTCAGTCGATACCCTATCAAAATTCAAGGCAATACTTTTCCATTAGATCTAATAGAGCTACCATTTAGAGATTTCAACATGATCTTAGGCATGGATTGGCTTTCGGAACATGATGCTTGTTTAAGGTGTAAAGCTAGACATCTCAAGCTCTGCCCCAGTTAATGACCCCCATATTAAATTTATATTGATTGAACCTAACTCGAGAATTTTCTGCATCAAAATTACATACCAACTAATGACTCAAGTATCTGCGAATATGTTCATTTCTCCAATCAATAATCCAAACTATATTTCTCTAACACCATTTTATTTTTCTTTCCCTTCAACTCTTCCATCAATTCATACACTCTAATCAGACTACACCATGTCAAGAATTCCTATATTTTTTAAAAATATATATAATGTCAGTCTTTATATAGATCTTCTATAAAAAGTTTACAAGTTCAACTATTTATTTGTTCAGAAACTCTAAAATACCTTATTCTCTTGTACACTTCTCCACTCTTTATGTTCTTCGACAATTATTTATAAAGTTCTTTCTCATCTTCACTCATCAACTTCCATTTTGTCGATACTTTTTCTCTCACCTACAATTAACCATAAACATTTTTATATCAATAATTTAATGATGCATAATACTCATTCTCTTCAAATGTCTTCTTTTACGTTTCTAGAGGTAGGAGTTTTGTTTTCATATAGAAAAATAAGGGCATTGCTAGAACTGTGACTGGTTTAGAGCTTAGAGTAGCCTCACGCTAGTATGTTATTTGAGACTTGGAGGAGTGGGACGTAGCTGATGTGATCTCATGTACATTACCGTGTTTTCTATTCTAGTTCCAACATTAGTAGATCTAGAGTCCACACTCTCCTATATATGTTATGACTTAGTTCAAGAAAGAAACCTTCCAGCCAAGGAATTTGAGATATAAGTTCGAGTGTCTAGTCCTCTAGGGTTAGATGTTCATGTCGACAAGGTCCTCCGTCGATGCCCTTTCAAAATTTAAGGCCAGACTTTCCCAGTTGATCTAAAAGAGCTACCATTTAGAGAGATCAACATGATCTTAGGCATGGATTGGCTTTCGAAACATGATGATTGTTGAAGGTGCGAAGCTAGACAACTCAAGCTCTACCCCTCCCAACAATCCCCGGATTAAATTTATATTGATTGAACCTAACTCGAGAATTTTCTACATCAAAATTATCTACCAACTCATGACACATGTCCATGCGAATTGGTTCATTACTCCAATACATAATCCAAACTCTATTTCTCTTACACCATTTTTTTTTCTTTCCCTTCAACTCTTCCATAAATTCATACACTCTAAACAGACTACACCATGTCAAGACTTCCTATATTTTTTAAAATTATATATAATGTCAGTCTTTATAGATCTTCTATAAAAAGTTTACAAGTTCAACTATATTTATTCAGAAACTCTAAAATACCTTATTCTCTTGTACACTTCTCCACCCTTTATGTTCTTCGACAATTTTTTAAAAGATTATTTCTCATCTTCACTCATCAAAATCAATTATGTTGATACTTTTTCTCTCACCAACAATTAACCATAAATGTTTCAATATCAATAATTTAATGGTACATAATACTCATTCTCTACGAATATCTTCTTTTACGTTTCTAGAGGTGGGAGTTTTATTTTCATATAGCATAGTAGGGGCATTGCTAGATCTGTGCCCGGTTTAGAGTCTAGAGTAGCCTCATGTCAGTATGTCATTTGAGCCTAGGGGGATTGGAATATAGCTGATGTGATATCATGTACATTACTGTGTTTTCTATTCTAGTTCCAACGTTAGTAGATCTAGAGTCCACATACTCCTATATATGTTATGATTTTGTTCGAGTAAGAAACCTTCCTACCGAGTATTTAGAGATATAAGTTTGAGTGTCTAGTCCTCAAGGGACATATGTTCGTGTCGACAAGGTCCTTCGTCGATGTAAACTCAAAATTCGAGGCCAGACTTTCCCAGCCAATAAATTAAAGCTACCATTTTTAAGAGTTCAACATGATCTTAGGAATGGATTGGCTTTCGGAACATGATGCTTGTTTAAGGTGCAAAGCTAGACAACTCAAGCTCTGCCCCAGTTAATGACCCCAGATTAAATTTATATTGATTGAATCTAACTCGAGAATTTTCTACATCAAAATTACCTACCAACTCATGACAAAAGTCTCTACGAATATGTTCATTACTCCCATCAATAATCCAAACTATATTTCTCTTACACCATTTTCTTTTTCTTTCCCTTCAACTCTTCCATCAATTCAAACACTCTAAACAGACTACACCATGTCAAGATGTCTTATAGTTTTTAAAAATATATATAAAATGTCAGTCTTTATATAGATCTTCTATAAAAAAGTTTACAAGTTCAACTATATATTTATTCAGAAACTCTAAAATACCTTATTCTCTTGTACACTTCTCCACTCTTTATGTTGTTAGACAATTATTTAAAAAGATCTTTCTCATCTTCACTCATCAACTTCCATTTTGTCGACACTTTTTCTCTCACCTACAATTAACCATAAACGTTTTTATATCAATAATTTAATAATGCATAATATTCATTCTCTTCAAATGTCTTCTTTTACGTTTCTAGAGGTAGGAGTTTATTTTCATATAGCACAATAAGGACATTGCTTGAACTGTGACTGGTTTAGAGCCTAGAGTAGCCTTAGGCTAGTATGTCACTTGAGCCTAGGAGGAGTGGGACGTAGCTGATGTGATCTCATGTACATTATCGTGTTTTCTATTCTAGTTCCAACATTAGTAGATCTAGAGTCCACACTCTCCTATATATGTTATAACGTAGTTCGAGAAAGAAACCTTCCAACCAAGGGTTTAGAGATATAAGTTCGAGTGTCTAGTCCTTTAGGGTTAGATGTTCATGTCGACAAGGTCCTCCGTCGATGCCCTTTCAAAATTCAAGGCCAGACTTTCCCAGTTGATCTAAAAGAGCTACCATTTAGAGAGATCAATATGATCTTAGGCATGGATTGGCTTTCAAAACATGATGATTGTTGAAGGTGCAAAGCTAGACAACTCAAGCTCTACCCTTGCCAACGATCCCTAGATTAAATTTATATTGATTGAACCTAACTCGAGAATTTTCTACATCAAAAGTATCTACCAACTCATGACACATGTCCATGAGAATTGGCTCATTACTCCAATCAATAATCCAAACTCTATTTCTCTTATACCATTTTTTTCCCTTCAACTCTTCCATCAATTCATACACTCTAAACAGACTACACCATGTCAAGACTTCCTATATTTTTAAAAAATATATATATATAATGTCAGTCTTTATATAGATCTTCTATAAAAAAAGTTTACAAGTTCAACTATATATTTATTCAGAAACTCTAAAATACCTTATTCTCTTGTACACTTCTCTATTCTTTATGTTCTTCGACAATTGTTTAAAAGATTATTTCTCATCTTCACTCATCAAAATCCATTATGTCGATACTTTTTCTCTCACCTAAAATTAACCATAAACGTTTCTATATAAATAATTTAATGCTACATAATACTTATTCTTTGTGATTGACTTCTTTTATGTTTCTAGAGATGGGAGTTTTTTTCAAATAGTACAGTAGGGGAATTTCTATATCTAAGGTCGGTTTAGAGCCTAGAGTAGCCTACCGCCAGTATTTCATTCAAGCCTAAGAGGAGTGGGATGTAGCTAATGTGATCTCAAGTACATTACCGTGTTTTCTATTCTAGTTCCAACGTTAGTAGATCTAGAGTCCACACACTCCTATATATGTTATGACTTAGTTTGAGAAAGAAACATTCCTGTCGAGGATTTAGAGATATAAGTTCGAGTGTCTAGTCCTCTATAGATGTTCTTGTCGACAAGGTCCTCCATCGATGCCCAGTCAAAAATCAAGGCCAGATTTTCCCAGTCGATCTAATAGAGATACTATTTAGAGAGTTCAACATGATCTTAGGCATAGATTGGCTTTCAGAACATGATGAATTTTTAAGGTGCAAAGCTAGACAACTCAAACTCTACCACTGTCAACGACCCCCATATTAAATTAATATTGATTGAACCTAACTCGATAATTTTCTACATTAAAATTATCTACCAACTCATGACACAAGTCCATGCGAATTATTTCATTACTCCAATCAACAATCCAAACTCTATTTCTCATACACCAATTTCTTTTTCTTTCCCTTCAATGTTTCCAATAATTCATACACTCTAATTAGGCTACACTATGTCAAGTCTTCCTATATTTTTTAAAATATATATATAACGTCAATCTTTTTATAGAACTTCTATAAAAATATTTATAAGTTCAACTATTTATTTATTTAGGAAACTCTTAAAATACATTATTTTCTTGTACACTTCTCCACTCTTTATGTTCTTCGACAATTGTTTAAAAGGTTCTTTCTCATCTTCACTCATCAACTTCCAATTTGTCGACACTTTTTCTCTCACCTACAATTAACCTTAAACGTTTTTATATCAATAATTTAATGCTAGATAATACTCATTCTCTACGAATGTCTTTGTTTACGTTTCTTGAGGTGGGAGTTTTGTTTTCATATAGCATAGTAGGGGCATTGCTAGATCTGTGGCCTGTTTAGAGCCTAGAGTAGCCTTATGTTAGTATGTCATTCGAGCCTAGGAGGAGTGGGATGTAGCTGATGTGATATCCGGTACATTACCGTTTTTTCTATTCTAGTTCCAACGCTAGTAGATCCAGAGTCCACACACTCCTATATATGCTATGATTTTGTTTGAGAAAGAAACCTTCCTACCGAGGATTTAGAGATATAAGTTTGATTGTCTAGTCCTCTAGGGTTAGATGTTCATGTCGACAAGGTCCTCCGTCGATGCCCTTTCAAAACTCAAGGCCAGACTTTCCCAGTTGATCTAAAAGAGGTACCATTTAGAGAGATCAACATGATCTTAGGCATGGATTGGATTTCGGAACATGATGCTTATTTAAGGTGCAAAGCTAGACAACTCAAGCTCTACCCCTGTCAACGATCCCCAGATTAAATTTATATTGATTGAACCTAACTCGAGAATTTTCTACATCAAAATTATCTACCAACTCATGACACATGTCCATGCGAATTGGTTCATTACTCCAATGTCAGGCTATACCATGTCAAGTGTTCCTATAACTTTTAAAATATATATATAATGTCAGTCTTTTTATATAACTTCTAGAAAAAAAAGTTTACAAGTTCACCTATTTATATATTCAGGAAACTCTTAAAATGCCTTATTTTCATGTACACTACTCCACTCTTTATGTTCTTCGACAATTGTTTAAAATATTATTTCTCATATTCACTCATCAAAATCCATTTTGTCGATACTTTTTCTCTCACCTACAATTGACCATAAACGTTTCTATATCAATAATTTAATGCTACATAATACTCATTCTCTGCGATTGACTTCTTTTACGTTTCTAGAGGTGGGAGTTTTTTTTTCAAATATCATTGTAGGGGAATTGCTATATCTATGGTCTGTTTAGAGCCTAGAGTAGCCTCCCGCTAGTATGTCATTCAAGCCTAAGAGGAGTGGGACGTAGCTGATGTGATCTCAGGTACATTACCGGGTTTTCTATTCTAGTTCCAACGTTAGTAGATCTAGAGTCCACACACTCCTATATATGTTATGACTTAGTTTCAGAAAGAAACCTTCCTGTCGAGGATTTAGAGATATAAGTTTGAGTGTCTAGTTCTCTATAGATGTTCTTGTCGACAAGGTCCTCCGTCGATGCCCAGTCAGAATTCAAGGCTAGACTTTCCTAGTCGATCTAGTAGAGATACTATTTAGAGAGTTCAAAATGATCTTAGGCATGGATTGGCTTTTAGAACATGACTATTGTTTAAGATGTAAAGCTAGACAACTCAAGCTCTGCCCCTGTCAACGACCCCCATATTAAATTAATATTGATTGAACCTAACTCGAGAATTTTCTATATTAAAATTATCTACCAACTCATAACACAAGTCCATGCGAATTGGTTCATTACTCCAATCAATAATCCAATCTCTATTTCTCTTACACCATTTTCTTTTTCTTTCCCTTCAACTCTTCCATCAATTCATACACTTTATCAGGCTACACCATGTCAAGTGTTCTTATATCTTTTAAAATATATATATAATGTCAGTCTTTTTATATAACTTCTAGAAGAAAAAAGTTTACAAGTTCATCTACTTATTTATTAAGGAAACTCTTAAAATGCCTTATTTTCTTGTACACTTCTCCACTCTTTATGTTCTTCGACAATTGTTTAAAAGATTATTTCTCATCTTCACTCATCAAAATCTAATATCTCGATACTTTTTCTCTCGCCTACAATTAACCATAAACGTTTCTATATCAATAATTTAATGCTACATAATACTCATTCTCTACGAATGTCTTCTTTTACGTTTCTAGAGCTGGGAGTTTTGTTTTCATATAGCATAGTAGGGGCATTGCTAGATCTGTGGCCAGTTTAGAGCCTAGAGTAACCTCATGTCAGTATGTCATTCGAGCCTAGGAGGAGTGGGATGTAGCTGATGTGATATCAGGTACATTACTGTGTTTTCTATTCTAGTTCAAACATTAGTAGATCTAGAGTCCACACACTCCTATATATTTTATTATTTTATTCGAGAAAGAAACCTTCCTACCG
This sequence comes from Hibiscus syriacus, assembly GCF_006381635.1. Taxonomy (NCBI): domain Eukaryota; kingdom Viridiplantae; phylum Streptophyta; class Magnoliopsida; order Malvales; family Malvaceae; genus Hibiscus; species Hibiscus syriacus. The sequence continues at coordinate 126,905 of NW_024062326.1, read as the reverse complement.
AGGATTTAGAGATATAAGTTTGAGTGTCTAGTCCTCTAAGTTCAGAAGTTCTTGTCGACAACGTCTTCCGTCGATGCCAACTCAAAATTCGAGGCCAGACTTTCCCAGCCTATCTATTAGAGCTACCATTTAGAGAGTTCAACATGATCTTAAGAATGGATTGGGTTTCAGAACATGATGCTTGTTTAAGGTGCAAAGCTAGACAACTCAAGATCTGCCCTAGTTAATGACCCCCAGATTAAATTTATATTGATTGAACCTAACTCGAGAATTTTCTACATCAAAATTACCTACCAACTCATGACACAATTCTATGTGAATTGGTTCATTACTCCAATCAATAATCCAAACTATATTTCTCTTACACCATTTTCTTTTTCTTTCCCTCAAACTCTTCCGTCAATTCATACACTCTAATCAGACTACACCATGTCAAGAATTCCTATATTTTTTAAAAATATATATATAATGTCAGTCTTTATATAGATCTTCTATAAAAAAAGTTTACAAGTTCAACTATTTATTTATTCAGAAACTCTAAAATACCTTATTCTCTTGTACACTTCTCCACTCTTTATGTTCTTCGACAATTATTTAAAAAGTTCTTTCTCATCTTCACTCATCAACTTCCATTTTGTCGACACTTTTTCTCTCACCTACAATTAACCATAATAATTTTTATATCAATAATTAAATGTTGCATAATACTTATTCTCTTCAAATGTCTTCTTTTACGTTTCTAGAGGTAGGAGTTTTGTTTTCATATAGGACAATAAGGGAATTACTAGTATTGTGCCTGGTTAAGAGCCTAGAGTAGCCTTACGCTAGTGTGTCATTTGAGCCTAGGAGGAGTGGGATGTAGCTGATGTGATCTCATGTACATTACCATGTTTTATATTCTAGTTCCAACGTTAGTAGATCTAGAGTCCACACTCTCCTTTATATGTTATGACTTAGTTCGAGAAAGAAACTTTCCAGCCAAGGATTTAGAGATATAAGTTAGAGTGTCTAGTCCTTTAGGGTTAGATGTTCATGTCGACAAGGTCCTCTGTCGATGCCTTTTCAAAATTCAAAGCCAAACTTTCCCAGTCGATCTAAAAGAGCTAGACAACTCAACCTCTGCCCCTATCAACGATCCCCAGATTAAATTTATATTGATTGAACCTAACTCGAGAATTTTCTACATCAAAATTATCTACCAACTCATGACACATGTCTATATGAATTGGTTCATTACTACAATCAATAATCCAAACTCTAATTCTCTTACACCATTTTCTTTTTCTTTCCCATCAACTCCTCCATCAATTCATACACTTTATCAGGCTACACCATGTCAAGTGTTCCTATATCTTTTAAAATATATATATAATGTTATACTTTTTATATAACTTCTAGAAAAAAAAATTACAAGTTCACCTATTTATTTATTCAGGAAACTCTTAAAATGCCTTATTTTCTTATACACTTCTCCACTCTTTATGTTCTTCAACAATTGTTTAAAAGATTATTTCTCATCTTCACTCATAAAAACCCATTTTGTCGATACTTTTTCTCTCACCTACAATTAACCATAAACGTTTCTATATCAATATTTTAATGCTACATAATACTCATTCTCTGCGATTGACTTCTTTTACGTTTCTAGAGGTGGGAGTTTTTTTTCAAATAGCACTGTAGGGGAATTGCTATATCTATGGTCGGTTTAGAGCCTAGAGTAGCCTCCCTCCAGTATTTCATTCAAGCCTAAGAGGAGTGGGACGTAGCTGATGTGATCTCAGGTGTATTACCGTGTTTTATATTCTAGTTCCATCGTTAGTAGATCTAGAGTCCACACACTCCTATATGTTATGACTTAGTTTGAGAAAGAAACCTTCCTGTCAAGGATTTAGAGATATAAGTTCGAGTGTCTAGTCCTCTATATATGTTCTTGTCGACAAGGTCCTCCGTCGATTCCCAGTCAAAATTCAAGGCCAGACTTTCCCAGTCGATCTAATAGAGATACTATTTAGAGAGTTCAACATGATCTTAGGCATGGATGGGCTTTCAGAACATGATTATTATTTAAGGTGCAAAGCTAGACAACTCAAGCTCTGCCCCTGTCAATAACCCCCATATTAAATTAATATTGATTGATCCTAACTCGAGAATTTTCTACATGAAAATTATATACCAACTCATGACACAAGTCCATGCGAATTGTTTCATTACTCCAATCAACAATCCAAACTCTATTTCTCTTACACCATTTTGTTTTTCTTTCCCTTCAACGTTTCCAACAATTCATACATTATAATCAAGCTACACCATTTCAAGTCTTCCTATATTTTTTTAAATATATATATAATGTTAATCTTTTTATAGAACTTCTATAAAAATATTTATAAGTTCAACTATTTATTTATTTAGGAAACTCTTAAAATGCCTTATTTTCTTGTACACTTCTCCACTCTTTATGTTCTTCGACGATTGTTTAAAAGGTTCTTTCTCATCTTCACTCATCAACTTCCATTTTGTCAACACTTTTTCTCTTACTTACAATTAACCAGAAATGTTTCTATATCAATAATTTAATTCTATATAATACTCATTCTCTTCGAATGTCTTCTTTTATGTTTCTAGAGGTAGGAGTTTTGTTTTCATGTTGCACAGTAGGGGCATTTCTAGATCTGTGGTCAGTTTAGAGCCTAGAGTTACCTCATGCCAGTATGTCATTTGAGCCATGGAGGAGCGGGACGTAGCTGATGTGATCTCATGTACATTATCATTTTTCTATTCTAGTTCCAACATTAGTATATCTAGAGTCCACACACTCCTATATATGTTATGACTTAATTCAAGAAAGAAACCTTCTAGCTGAGGATTTAGAGATATAAGTTTGAGTGTCTAGTTCTTTAGGGTTAGATGTTATTGTCAACAAGGTCCTCCATCGATGCCCAGTCAAAATTTAAGGCCAGACTTTGTCAGTCGATCTAATAGAGCTACAATTTAGAGAGTTCAACATGATTTTAGGCAAGGATTGGCTTTTGGAACATGATGATTGTTTAAGATGCAAAGCTTGACAATTCAAGCTCTGCCCCTGTCAATGACCCCTAGATTAAATTTAGAATGATTGAACCTAACTCCAGAATTTTCTACATCAATATTATCTATCAACTCATGACACAAGTCCATGCGAATTGATTCATTACTCCAATCAATAATCCAAAATTTATTTCTCTTACACCATTTTCTTTTTCTTTCCCTTCAACTCTTCTATCAATTCATACACCTTAATCAGGCTACACCATGTCAAGTCTTCCTATATATTTTTTTTAAAATATATATATATAATGTAAGTCTTTTTATAGAACTTCTATAAAAAAAAGTTTACAAGTTCACCTATATGTTTATTCAGAAAACTCTTAAAATTGCTTATTTTCTTGTACACTTATCCACTCTTTATGTTCTTCGACAATTGTTTAAAAGGTTCTTTCTCATTTTTACTCATCAACTTCCATTTTGTCAACACTTTTTGTCTCATTTACAATTAACCATAAACGTGTCTGTTTTAATTTAATGCTACATAATACTCGTTCTCTACGAATGTCTTCTTTTACATTTCTAGAGATGGCAGTTTTGTTTTCAGATAGCATAGTAGGGGCATTGCTATATCTGTGGCCGGTTTAGAGCTTAGAGTAGCCTCACGCCAGTATTTCATTCGAGCCTAGGAGGAGTGGGATGTAGCTAATGTGATCTTAGGTATATTACCGTTTTCTATTCTAGTTCTAATGATAATAGATTTAAAGTTCAAACACTCCTATATATGTTATGACTTAGTCGAGAAAGAAACCTTCCTGCTGAGGATTTAGAGATATAAGTTTGATTGTCTAGTCCTCAATAGATATTCTTGTCGACAAGGTCCTCTGTCGATGCCCAGTTAAAATTCAATGCCACACTTTCCCAGTCGATCTAATATAGCTACCATTTAGAGAGTTAAACATGATCTTAGGCATGCATTGGCTTTCACAACATGATGATTGTTTGAGGTGCAAAGCTAGATAACTCAAGCTTTGCCCCTGTCAACAACCCCCAGATTAAATTTATATAGATTGAACATAACTTGAGAATTTTCTACATCAAAATTATCTACCAACTCATGACTATCTACCAACTCATGACACAAGTCCATGCGAATTGGTTCATTACTCCAATCAATACTCCAAACTCTATTTCTCTTATATCATTTTCTTTTTCTTTCCCTTCAACTTTTCCATTAATTCATACACTCTAATCAGGCTACACCATGTCGAGTCTTCCCATATTTTTTTAAAATATATATATAATGTCAGTCTTTTTATAGAACTTCTATAAAAATGTTTACAAGTTCAACTATTTATTTATTTAGGAAACTCTTAAAATACCTTATTTTCTTGTACACTTCTCCGCTCTTTATGTTCTTAGACAATTGTTTAAAAGGTTATTTCTCATATTCACTCGTCAACTTCCATTTTGTTCACGTATTTTCTCTCACCTACAATTAACCATAAACGTTTCTATATCAATAATTTAATGCTACATAATACTCATTCTCTACAAATGACTTCTTTTACATTTCTAGAGGTGGGAGTTTTGTTTTCAAGTACCACAGTAGGGGCATTGCTAGATCTGTGGTCGGTTTATGGTTTAGAGCCTATAGTAGCCTCACGTCAGTATGTCATTTAAGCCTAGGTGGAGTGGGACATAGGTGATGTGATCTCAGGTACATTACTGTGTTTTCTATTCTAGTTCTAACGTTAGTAGTTCTAGAGTCCACATAATCCTATATATATTATAACTTAGTTCAAGAAAGAAACATTCTAGCCGAGGATTTAGAGATATAAGTTTCAGTGTCTAATCCTCTAGGGTCAGATGTTCTTGTCGACAAGGTCCTCCATCGATGCCCAGAAATAATTCAAGGCCAGACTTTCCCAATTGATCTAATAGAGCTACCATTTAAAGCGTTCAACATGATATTAGGAATGGATTGGCTTTCGGAACATGATGCTTGTTTAAGGTGCAAAGCTATACAACACATGCTATGCCCATGTCAACGATTCCTAGATTAAATTTATATTTATTGAACCTAACTCGAGAATTTTCTACATCAAAATTATCTACCAACTCATGACACAAGTCCATTTGAATTGGTTCGTTACTCCAATCAAGAATCCAAACTCTATTTTGCTTACACCATTTTCTTTTTATTTCCCATCAACTCTTCAATCAATTCCTACACTCTAATCATGCTACACCATGTCGAGTCTTCCTATATTTTTTAAATATATATATAATGCCAGTCTTTTTATAGAACTTCTATAAAAAAAGTCTACAAGTTCAACTATTTATTTTTTTAGAAACTCTTAAAATACCTTATTTTCTTGTACACTTCTCCACTCTATATGTTCTTCAAAAATTGTTTAAAAGGTTCTTTCTCATCTTCACTCATCAACTTAAATTTTGTCGACACTTTTTCTCTCACCTACAATTAACCATAAATGTTTCTATATCAATAATTTAATGCTACATAATACTCATTATCTTCTAATGTCTTTCTTTACGTTTCTAGAGGTGCGAGTTTTGTTTTCATATAGCACAGTAGGGGCATTACTAGAACTATGGTCGGTTTAGAGCCTAGAGTAGCCTCATGCTAATATGTCATTCGAGCCTAGGAGGAGTGGGACGTAGTTAATGTGAACTCATGTACATTACCATGTTTTCTATTCTAGTTCCAACGTTAGTAGATCTAGAGTCCACACATTCCTATATATGTTTTGACTTAGTTCTAGAAAGAAACCTTCCAACTGAGGATTTAGAGATATAATTTTGAGTGTCTAGTCCTCTAGGGTTAGATGTTCTTGTTGACATGGTCCTCCGTCGATGCCCAGTCAAAATTCAATGCCAGACTTTCCCAGTCGATTCAATAGAGCTGCCATTTAGAGAGTTCGACATGATCTTAGCATGGATTGGCTTTCAGAACATGATGATTGTTTAAGGTGCAAAGCTAGACAACTCAAGCTATGCCCCTGTCAACGATCCACAGATTAAATTTATATTGATTGAACCAAACTCGAGAATTTTCTATATCAAAATTATCTACCAACTCATGACACGAGTCCATGCTTATTGGTTCAATACTCCAATCAGTAATCCAAACTCTATTCCTGTTACACCATTTTCTTTTTTTTCCCTTCAACTCTTCCATCAATTCGTACACTCTAATTAGACTACACCATGTCGAGTCTTTCTATATTTTTAAATATATATATATATATATATATATATATATAATTTCAGTCTTTTTAAAGAACTTCTATAAAAAAGTTTACAAGTTCAACTATTTATTTATTCAAAAACTCTTAAAATACCTTTTTTTTACACTTCTCCACTCTTTATGTTCTTCGACAATTGTTTAAAATGTTATTTCTCATCTTCACTCATCAACTTCCATTTTGTCGACATTTTTTCTTTCACCTACACTTAACCATAAACGTTTCTATTTCAATAATTTAATGCTACATAATACTCATTCTCTACGAATGTCTTCTTTTACGTTTCTAGAGGTGGGAGTTTTGTTTTCAGATAGCACAATAGGGGCATTGCTAGATCTTTTATCAGTTTAGAGCCTAGAGTAGCCTCACGCCAGTTTGTCATTCGAGCCTAGGAGGAGTGGGACGTAGCTGATGTGATCTCATGTACATTATCGTGTTTTCTATTCTAGTTCCAACGTTAGTAAATTTAGAGTCCACACACTCCTATATATGTTATGACTTAGTTCGAGAAAGAAACCTTCCAGCAGAGGATTTAGAGATATAAGTTCGAGTGTCTAGTCTTCTAGGGTTAGATGTTATTGTCGACAAGGTCGTCCGTTGACGCCCAGTCAAAATTCAAGGCCAGACTTTCCCAGTCGATCTAATAGAGCTACTAGTTAGAGAGTTAAACATGATCTTAGGCATGGATTGGATTTTGGAACATGATGCCTTCTTAAGGTACAAAGCTAGACAACTCAAGCTTTGCGCCTGTCAACAACCCCCAGATTAAATTTATATTGATTGAACCTAACTCGAGAATTTTCTACATCAAAATTATATACCAACTCATGACACAAGTCCATGCGAATTGGTTCATTACTCCAATCAATAATCCAAACTCTATTTCTCTTACTCCATTTTCGTTTTCTTTCCCTTCAACTCTTTCATCAATTCATACACTCTAATCAGACTACACCATGTCAAGTCTTCCTATATTTTTTAAAAATATATATAATGTCAGTATTTTTATAGAACTTCTATAAAAAAGTTTACAAGTTCAACTATTTATTTATTTAGGAAACTCTTAAAATACCATATTTTCTTGTACACTTCTCCACTCTTTAAGTTCTTCGTTCAATTTCTTCGACAATTGTTTAAAAGGTTTTTTCTCATCTTCACTCATCAACTTCCATTTTGTCGACGCTTTTTCTCTCACCTACAATTAACCATAAATGTTTCTATATCAATAATTTAATGCTACATAATACTCATTCTATATGAATGTCTTCTTTTACGTTAACATTCTCAAATCAGTTTACATACTGAAATCGTATTTTTATTGGCATCTTCCTTCTTTCTTTCACATAAATCCAAAATGTAAACATTTAAAATTTATAATCAATTTTCCTTCTTAAATAGTTTTAATCAATAATAATTCAAATAACTAATACACATCTACATTCATACTTACTAGAAGTGTATATATTCACTCATTGGTTGCTTCTGTGGATCTTCTGTCTCAATATTTTCTTTCTATTTTTCGAGTACATCTTCTCGAGCTATAATTGACTTATCCTTTTGACTTTTTTTTTCCTCCCACAATTGTCTTACCCGTGATTGTATGATCTTTCTTCCTTTTCATTTATGACAAAAATACATTGAAGCGACACATGTTATATACAATTATCCAATATAATAACTGATTATGATAATCGATTATTGTAACTGATTATGTACATTGAAGCCATACATTAAAGCAAAGCATTTAAGCCATACATTGAACCAATACATGTTATATACAATTTATCCAATATATTAATTTATTATATACAAAGGAATAATTTCTCCATTTCATTACAATTTTAGTTACAACCTATAATGTTGTACACAACCCAATATTTTCCATTCAACCTTAATGTTACATTGTACTTGTTTTATTAACTCCAACCTATAATGTTATACACAACAAATTATTTCCATTCAACCTATATTGTATTAACTCCAACTTGTAATGTTTCATTTATTTTATGAATTACAACCTATAATCTTAACATTTTATACAAACTAACTTAATTGATCTTAATTTTATGATTAATTCCTAAATCCTAATCCTTAATTCAAAAGACTACAAACTAGGGTTTCAAGAATATTCCTCTCAACGATATCAAATTTTGATATTGAGTTTCGTGGGTTGCACTGTTTTGTTCCAAGAAAAAAATCAAAAGTTGAGTGATTAAATTGAAAACTTTTAAAGTTTAGTAACCAAAATAGAAGATAAAAATAGGAGGGCCAGATTGAGTTATTTTCTTGAGTTGGAGGACCAGATTGAGAGAAAAAATATGATGTTGGAGTGCTTAACGTTCCACGTCGTCAAAAACTAATGGCCCCGTTAGTCAAAGGGAGAAAACGTTGATCAAAGGACCACGTTGAGTATTTTTCTAGCTTGGAGGGCGACATTAAGTGCAAAAATAGTGGGGGCCACATTGATTTTTTTTTTTGAAAAGTTCAAGTCCCTTAGATACCTTTTTTCCATATTTTCTTCTAAATTGAATTTTTTTTAGATTTTTTAACTAATTTTCAGATGTTTCAATATGAAATAACCCATTTTATTATATGAGAGTGTCAAAGATTGTATATGTTCGAAAAACTCTCAATTATTTGAGAAAGAACACATGTAAGGTAGCTTAACTCGAGTATTAGAATCTAAGACATTTCAAAATAACAATCATTGCTTAACAAATGAGGTCGCTTGACTGAAACAACCGCTTTACTAACATGTCAAAGGATCGTTTTCTCTCTTTCATGCTCGTCTCTATAAAAGGTTTATTTTGGTCCAACCTTTCATTCCCTTTTCATCATAGCCAATTGTCCTAACTATTCATGTAAGACACTAATTCCTGAACTGAAAGTGTCCGTAAAAAATTAGTTGAACTGATTAATACTCAGTTTTCCTGTTTCTTTCGGATGCTATACAATGAAGGGGCGAGATTCTTTTGAGTTCATAGTACAAGTCCCATAGATTGCTGGCGGTTTCGGTTTTATACAAAAATCAAAGCCTTGGAGTTTAGATAAAGAATGGATGAGTGAATAACAGTGGCAACGTTGCACTCAAGGGTCTTGCCAAGTAATTCTCCTTGAAAAATTTTGAGTTGGCTGAGCATTATGGAACCCTCATTTTGGCCTTAAGCTAACTTCAGACTTTCCCGTGAATAGGTTCTTCAAGGAATCAAGTTTAGAAGAAAGAGAGCATGCTGAGAAATTTATGGAATAGTTGGTTCTTTTATCTTAGCTGTCTTTTGCTTATTGTAGCTATTCTTTTGTCTTTGTCATTGTTTTCCGATTTGGATTGTTTTTTATTTATCAGAATAAACGAGGTGGAAAAGTGAAGCTTCAGTCCATATTGATGCCCCTTTCTGAGTTTGATCATCAAGAGAAAGGAGACGCATTACATGGTAAGTTTATGTTATTAGAGCTTGTCGTTGGTTTGGTAAAAATGTGCTTTATTTCTTATTTGGTTGGCTTTTTTTTTTCTAGCTTCAGATGCTGTATATCCACATCAATGAGATATAGATTCATATTTTAGCTATGGAAGTACGTTTGTTATTCTCTATGTTCGGTGTGTTCATATATGAACATGAACAACACACAATGAGATATACATTCACTTGTTAACTCCATGAAGCATCTTGAAATTTGTTCTGTGATCATCCCATTATCTTTCATGATGTTGACTTGGATTGCATGATAATGTCAAAAAAAATGTACTTTAGGGCTAGCGTGTTATTGAAGCTGATTGTGTCTAATTCTTTGGTTCAGCAATGGAGCTCGCCGTGTCTCTTGAGAAACTAACAAATAAAAAGCTCTTGGACCTGCATAGTGTAAGACTCTCCCTCAATATAAATATATAATATATATTGTAAATTTTGATTTTGAAAATGCTAATGAGGTCTATGGCCTCATTAATTAGGCTTACGAAATCATTGGATAAAACCATGTTCAGCAGATGCATGTTTCTAAAATGATGGAAAAACAGTTTCCTTTGAACTAATAAGCTAAGGCTTTGGTAAACAGGTAGCTGTGAGGAGCCATGATGTGCAGTTGATATATTTCATTGAAGGCGAATACTTAGCAGAGCAGGTATAATAATATTTGGGTGTCTATGAAATTTGCTTGTACTGAATACTGAAATTAGGAATTTGGTTCCGTCGTGCTGTCTCATTATGGGTGGGGCCCATCAAGAAAATATCAGAAGACGTGGCTCAGTTAAGAAGAGTTAGAAAAGGACACATGGTATGAGTCTAATTTTCTTGAATTCGGGTGGCTATCTTTAATTCTATATATGATTTGTTCTTGTTCATGCGATTCTGCCTTTTGGTGGGCAGAGCTTGAGATTTCATCTGTGCTGAATCAAAGCTAGGGGAAGGGGGATGAAGATGAGGTTGTAACTTGTAACTTGGATTTCTCTTTTCAGTTCTAATAATTATAATCCCCTACTTTCTTATCTATTCATTTATATTTTGTTTTGGTTGTTAAGAATCTTCAAATCTGCTCTGAACAAATAATTAAATATTGTAGATGCGGGGTATTGATCCCCGTACCTCTCACATGCTAAGCGAATGCTCTACCATTTGAGCTACATCCCCAGTTGTTAGACGTGTATCGTGTTAACATATTTAACTTTGAAACAGTTCACTACATACTACAAAGGACAACCAATGAGCAGCAGCGGCTATTGTAACTTGAAAGTGAAAGACAGAAGCCCAGGGCCTCTTCTTGTCTTATGTTATCTGCTCTATTGGCTAACTATGTATCGTTTCTCATTTTATATCCCTTGTGTTCCCTAATAAGCCCTGAAAATTATACAGAAGCCTGAAAGGTTTGTTTGTATCCAGCTCTGGGGGCTCAGTCAATGGTAACAGCATCGAATCCTCCCTAAAATTAGAATGTGTCCTTCATTAACTCCATATTCAAGAAGAAAATTGTTTTAAAGATTACAGTCTGGTATAGTTCTAAAGATAATAGTTTCAGAGTTATGGTAGAGGACTAGGAGGGCTTGCAAACACCAGGATGACGGAATTCATGTTATACATCATCTTCTTCTCACAAATCCCACGCTATCACTTGATACGTTCCTTTCGTAGTTTGAAACCACACACCGAGCATGCTGTTGTGAGGCGGAAGATGATCATTATGCCCCAAAGTGTAAACGTGGAAAGAAAACCTATTTTTCCATTAACCTTTTTATCACATTCAACCTTTTTTAAAAATAATAATAATTGAATATGCTACAAACCATCACACTCTTTCAGGGTGGGGTTTTGCAAGATATTTGAAAGCTACTGGAATTTCACCTAAAAGATTCACCCTACTCTTTCAGATATTTGTAGTACATGGTCTACATGAATTACATGATAATGTTAAGAAATGATTACTTCATACAATATATAAAAACACCCATAGGCAATCAAACCAAGCAAAAAAAAATTTTGAAAGGGTCTTTTTCACCAACGTTTCACTGCAGATTTGATTATACACGAGCTAGCTACCTGGAACTGGAAGATGAGAAGATGCCCCAAAAAAATCATGGGATTATGAAGCTAAACATGCTTATATTAATTGAGAATAATTCTTGGAGGAGAACAAACACCTAGTCCTAGTGTTTGCTTCGCAGAAGGAAGGTAAATGGATGGTCAGTTTATGGCAGTGCTTACAATCATCCATCAAAGCACATTAGCAAGGAAGACGTACATTATAGTGAGGGAGCCAATATGTGGGCTGCAGAGAGAATTATTAATTGCTCATTCTCTGATCCATTAAATAACCATGTGATGATGATCAGAAAAGCAATCATGGCATGTTCATCACAAGACAGATTTGAGTCTATCCTGAGGCAGAATTAATTATAAAAATGCATCAGTTTTAGGATTTATGCACGTGGCATTAAATGCAGGCAGGCATTATAGCTGTGGGATAGCATACAAAAACTCAGCCAACTAACGGAATCTGTCATCAAATTGCATTTTGTTCAATGGCTCATTCCTTTGACCCACTGGTTTTAATTTGAGGAGAGGTGCTCATTTTCTCATCATTATATATGATTGTGATGCTTTTGTCATATTAGCTTAGACTTTAGATAAGTAATCAAGCTTTAGGTGGATAATACATGGTTTTCTTTGGTGTTGTGCAACAATCTCACCTTGATTACTTATAATGAAGGGAATGTGAAGGATGGATCATAAATTCCATTCAAATGTGGCTGGTTAGTCAAGTCTTTCAATTTCACCATAGCACCTTGATTTACCAATGCCACCCACTTCCATTTAAAAGTCTTGAAAGGCCAACTTATCTATGGTCAATTTGATCTCCCATATCAAGGAACTTCCAACAATGAGATGATATAACACAATATCAACATTTAGGCTTGATATATTTCTGGATATATGTACAAAAGTATGATCTTCAAAAGACTTTAAATACAAGAAAAAAAAAGAATAATACCTAAATCTGAGTAGCACTGTAACACTCATCTCCCGTATATTTTTTCGTACACGAGATTCAAATGTCACATCACTTTTAAAATATTTCCTCTTTTAAAAAATCCGTAAAATTTTGTTTCCAAATTTTCTTAAAACATAACATTTTTAATATAAAGCAAAAAATTAATTGAAATATGTTAAGAGGTTTTACTTAAATAATTACCTACGCGTGAAATCAACACACGTTAAATATTTATTTAGTGAGACATAGTATTGTAAAGAAAACATTTCTATACACGAAAGTATATCAGGTTTACTTGGTTTTGAACTTCTTCGTATCATCCATAAGGATTATATGAGTTCCTCTTATTTAAACCAAATTTCTTTCATACTATCATCGTAAACATTCTTAGTATGTCCAACATACCTTTCTTTCGTGCATTTTTTCCATTATTCTTTAGTAATTATTCATTAATCTCGTTTATGGCATCCTTTCATGCCATTAATGTACCATTATGCATTTCATTTATGTCAAATTGCACTATTAAGCATTTAGACTTTTACCCAAAGACATATAGCCTTTCATCTAATTTGCATGATTGACACCATCTTGCCAAATACACATCTAGACTATTAATCTTTTATTTTGGAATAGTTTATACTCTAATAATTATTTGTAATATCAATTAACTCTTTTTAATTTATTATAAACCTTATACATTTGCACCCTTAGTGCTAACATGGTAATTTACCAACTTCCTATTCATGTTCATTTATTAAGATGCACACGTAGTGCCTATACGGTAGTTCATCAACTCATGATGAATTTCGTGGATTTGCACACATAGTGCTTGTACGATTATTCATCAACTCATGATGAATTCTGTGAATTTTCACACATAGTGCATGTACGGTTATTCATCAACTCATGATGAATTACGTGAATTGCACACTTAGTGCCGAAACGGTTATTCATCAACTCATGATGAATTTCGTGAATTGCACACTTAGTACCGAAACGGTTATTCATCAACATATGATGAATTCCGTGAATTGCACACATAGTGCTGAAACGATTATTCATCAACATATGATGAATTCTGTGAATTGCACACATAGTGCCGAAATGGTTATTCATCAATATATGATGAATTCCGTGAATTGTACACATAGTGTCGAAATGGTTATTCATCAACATATGATGAATTCCGTGAATTGCACACATAGTGCCGAAACGGTTATTCATCAACATATGATGAATTTCGTGAATTGCACACTTAGTGTCGAAACGGTTATTCATCAACATATGATGAATTCCGTTAATTGCACACTTAGTGCCTATTTGGTAATCACCACACACATATTAAGCAATCATACATCTATAACTAGTATAACATATAGTTACACAATTAAATGCACTCACCTGGCTTGCCTCGCTATTATACCCAATACGCCAATCTGATTACTAAGCTACTTTGTCTTTGCCTTTAATTTTGCTTGACTTGGAAGTTTGATTTCCATCTACTCAAGCATTAAATAAAGACACAATACAATATCAAGTGTTAGTATATTTACTAACATTTATACTTAAACAATATTTAAAATTACTATTATTAGATTTTCTATAACAATCTTAGCTTATCTTCACATTTTTGGCTCAATAGTATCGATACCCCTACCCTGGTATCGATACTACTATACTATGGTACCGATACTATTTCTACATTCTGTTAACAATGGTATCGATACCATCCTACTAGTATCGATACTCCCCTCTTGGTAACGATACTTCTTGCATCAGTATCGATACTACTCAGCTGATTCTACCAATTTTAAGCCTATAGTATCGGTACTGTTCGATCAGTATCGATACCCTTACCCATATTTTACATTTTTAAGCCTGAATCTTACCCAAATTTGGTCAAATTTTCTTATGTTTACCCCCAACAATACTGTTAAACTCTTCTCTACTTATCTCTACTAATTTTCCTTCATTTAGCTTCTTAAAACATCTAAAATCTCTCAAGCTCACTTAAATCTAAGAATCACACCATATTTTCTAACTTGTTTTTAAACTCATCCAAAGCTTATAATCTCTCATTTAGTACTTTGACAAGTCAAACCTACTAATAATCATCAATAAACACTTATATCTTAACATATCATTTCAAAACCCATTTTCTTAATTCTCTAATATTTCCTCCATGTCATAGTTCTAATCTTAGATATCATTTCCTTAAGCTTACATATCACTTAAGGCTGCAAAAACAACCCATAATCGAAAGGAAAAACTTATTAATTGAAGTTTACCTCTGGAGCTATGGATGAGAGCAAAACCCACGGGAAAGAAGAATATGAAGAAAATATATCTTATTGACTTACTTTCCCCTTTTTCTTAAATCCCTAATTTTAAATGGGTTTTAAATTCATTTCACTTAAAAATACCAAAATGCCCTTCCATTAATCTATCTCTTTCAAATTGGTCTTACTTAAGTAATTATTTATACTTTATCTTTTATTCAATTTAGTCCTCCAAATTTTTAATTCCTTTTAAATTAGTCACTGACCTATTATTTGGGGTATTACAATTCTCCCCTCTTAAGAAAATTCATCCTCGAATTTAAAGAAGTGCCTAAAAAAAAGAGGTGTGGAAACTGCTTCCTCATATCCTCCTCTCTTTCCCAAGTAGCTTCTCCCACCTTATGATTCTGCCAAAGCACTTTAATCAACGGAATCCTTTTGTTATATAATTCCTTAGCTTTCTTAGCCAAGATTTGCACTGGTTCATCCTCATAAGTTAAATCTGGTCGGATCTCTATTTCTTCCGGAGTGATAATATAGGATGGGTTTGATCTATACCTCCTAAGTATCGATACGTGAAAAACATTGTGGATCTTGTCCATATCCGGAGGCAAAGTTAATTGATAAGCTACAGGTCCAACCCTTTTTAATATCTCATACGATCCAATGAATCTCGGACTCATCTTTTCTTTTCACCCAAAATGCAATACATTCTTCCAAGACAATACTTTCAGAAAAACTTTATCTCCTTCTTGCTGTTAAATCACTTTTCTTTTTAGATCAGCATAAGACATTTGTCAATCGGAAATGATCTTAAAAATTATATAGGGTAACTTTCATTAAATCAGGGCCAACTAGGTTTCGATCTTTTAACTCAAACTAATTTAATGGTGTTTAACCTTTTCTCCCATATAAAGCTTCGTATACAACCATCTTGATATTCAACTAATAACTGTTATTGCAAGTAAATTCTTATAAAAGCAGATATTTTTCCAATGATCCATTTTTCATTCATAAATTGAGATTAATTGAAACAATTTAGAAGAGCTTGATGTTCAGCTTTTCCTCTAATAGTACGTCAGGCATTTTGCTAAAATTTTTGTGATGGCTCTTTTCAAACCAAGCCACCCAACCGACTATTTAAATATTAGTACATATTGTTTCCACATGAATGCATAGTCAACGAACTTAATGCCTCAACAAGAATATCTTTCTAAATTCTTAATCGTCGGGAAAACAAAGTCTCCCACAATAATACGAACATCCGTCGAACCTGACTTCAAAAGTTCTCCATCTCTTCATTTCCTACTTATAAAATTCTTATTAATAAATTTTCGCCTTTCCTTTGTAATTCTAATATTAGATCTAATAAAAACATCGGTGTCATCTTTAATTCATCCTACAGTGTCATTTTCATTCAATGCTAATTGCACATTCATAGCTCGCAAAACTGCAAAAGGTTCTGAGCAAGTACCTCCACTACAACATTGACCTTTCCTGGAAGGTAATCAATGATCATTTCATACACCTTTAAAGGTTATGTTCATCTTTCTGTCTCAAGTTCACTATCTTCAATTCCACTAGTATTTTAGGCTTTTGTAATTAGCACAACTATAACATTGCTCACTATATAGATAAAGACGTCAAATCTTTTAAGGCAACTCGACAACTGCCGAATCTAAATCATGCATAGATAATTCCTTTTGTGAGTCTTTAACTTTATCAAGGCATATGCCACAACCTTACCTTTGTGCATAAGCACATTTCCTAAATTGTTGATAGATGTATCAGTAAAAGCACATAATCCTTACCCAACTCAAGCTGTATAAACACTAGTGTCTCTATTACAATCCTCTTTAGCATTTCAAAATTCTCTTGACCCTTTTTCATTCTACAAAAGACATATATTTCTTTAAAAAAAACTTCTTTGGCAGCAAAGCTAACGTCGAAAGTTTTTCACTAACCTTCGATAGTAACCAGCAAGCCCTCGAAGAAATCCAAACATCAGGATCATTTTTTGGGAGTTTCCAATTACTACAACATGAGTTTTTCTTCAGATGTCTTCTTATACCGTATGCTAAAACAACTTTAATAACCATCAACTTTGAATTCCACCTCTCGTTCTGGAGGTAACCCCAAGAATTTATCTGAAAATACATCTATAAGTTCTCAATTTTGTGAAATTATCTGACAATTCTACTTTAATTAATTGAGTATCTATCGCATTAGCTAGAAAAGCTATATATATATATATATATATCTGACTTCATTTCTTTCACAATCATTATCGATATCACCTTGAGCAATGATTTTACTTTCTCACCAAAAACTATAATTTCCATACCCTCTGCATTTTTCTGAATTAATCATCTTTGGAGACAAACAACCTATACCCAATATGATCTTAAATCATTAAATGATAATTCCATTAGGTTCACAAGGAACATAGCCCCTGTAATCTTTATTAAATTTTTACTACCTGTCCAACTCACACTTGCATTATGACCCACTAGGGTTTACCACTATCATCTCACTCGAGATTAAGTTGAATATAATACTTTTATTTTTAAAATCTTTCATTTCCTTTTTGAGGAGATCCATGCAACTTTTTAAAATCCATTTAAAATATTCTTGAGCAAGTGAAACATTTTCTCTCTTAACTATGAAAGTCTAATTATCCACATTTTTTAATAAAAAAACTTGAGAACTTTGTAAAAATAACTTCATAGCAGTAAATGCTAAAAATTACACTATTAAAGAAATTTACTCTTTTTACTATCATTACAAACTTGACAATTTTCCAAATTCTTGATAATTAAATCTCGATTTTAAATAATAATTTATTGAAGTATGAAATGGGTAGAAAAACTATTTTCATCAATTACCTTCTAAAAGTAACTCTATTAGATCCATAAAACTTAACATTTATTCTTAACCAACTCATAATCAATTGATCCCCTAATAACTAATCTTTCTATAAGCTTTTAGTGGTCAATATATTTACCGGTTACTCATTTCCTCAAATGCATAAAATCGTTAAACGCTGGGGCATTCTTTCCATAGAATACATGAATATCCCTAGCAGCTTTTACCCTTCTACGGCATGATACTGAAATTATGTCGGATTCTCTTGGGTCGATTTTGATATCGGCCTTCTTTTCAATATCATCTACTTTCTTACCTTTTTCCTTAGTTTCTGACATCTATTAGGACATACATAAGAATAACACTCAAGTTAATAAAGAGTGACATCAGTTACACTCTAATTGGCTCCATAATAGTAATTTTGACAATCTTAATGGCATGTTATCATTTTTCTCAATTCAATTAAACCCAGTTTCGGCTGAGAATCGGCTAAACCTGTAGCTCTGATACCAATAAATGTAACGCTCATCTCCTGTATATTTTTCCGTACACGAGATACAAATGTCACATCACTTTTAAAATATTTCTTCTTTTAAAAAACCTGTAAAATTTTGTTTCTAAATTTTCTTAAAACATAACATTTTTAATATAAAGCAAAACAGTAATTGAAATATGTTAAGAGATTCTACTTAAATACAATTTAGAGCATTTTTCGTACTTTAATTACATGCCAACTAAATTTTCCAAAACAAGCCAGATTGTCCTATAGTTACTGACGAGTCAACCTTAATTGATAATAGTTGATGCTACTGTTGCACTCCTTACTCGACTAATGTCTACCCTTACCTACACGTGAAATAAACACGTGTTAAATATTTATTTAGTGAGACATAGTATTGTAAAAAAACATTTCTATACACTTAAGTATGTTAGGTTTACTTGGTTTTGAACTTCTTCATATCATCCATAAGGATTATATGAGTCCCTCTTATTTAAACCAAATTTCTTTTATACTATCATCGTAAACATTCTTAGTATGTCCAACATACCTTTCTTTCCGTGCATTTTCCCATTATTCTTTAGTAATTATTCATTAATCTCAGTTATAACATCCTTTCATGCATTTAATGTACCGTTATGCATTTCATTTATGTCAAATTGCACTATTAAGCATTTAGACTTTTATCCAAAGGCATATAGCCTTTCAACTAATTTACATGATTGACACATTCCTCCCAAATGCATATCTAGACTATTAATCTTTTATTTTGTAATAGTTTATACTCTAATAATTATTTATAATATCAACTAACTCTTTTTAATTTATTATAAACCTTATACATTTGCACCCTTAGCGCTAACATTGTAATTTACCAACTTCCTATTCATGTTCATTTATTAAGATGCACACGTAGTGCCTATACAGTAGTTCATCAACTCATGATGAATTTCGTGGATTTTCACACATAGTGCCTGTACGGTTATTCATCAACTCATGATGAATTCCGCATATTTGCACACTTATTGCCGAAACGGTTATTCATCAACTTATGATGAATTCCGTGAATTGCACACATAGTGCCGAAATGGTTATTCATCAACATATGATGAATTCCGTGAATTGCACACATAGTGCCGAAACGGTTATTCATCAACATATGATGAATTCCGTGAATTGAACACATAGTGCCGAAACGGTTATTCATCAACATGTGATGAATTCTGTGAATTGCACATATAGTGCTGAAACGGTTATTCATCAACATAAGATGAATTCCGTGAATTGCACACTTAGTGCCGAAATGGTTATTCATCAATATATGATGAATTCCATGAATTGCACACTTAGTGTTGAAACATTTATTCATCAACATATGATGAATTCCGTGAATTGCACACTTGGTGCCTATTTGGTAATCACCACACACATATTAAGCAATCATACATCTATAACTAGTATAACATATAGTTACACAATTAAATGCACTCACCTGGCTTGCTTCGCTATTATACCCAATACGCCAATCTGATTACTCAGCTACCTTGCTTTTACCTTTAATTTTGCTTGACTCGGAAGCTTGATTTCGATCTACTCAAGCATTCATTAAAGACACGTACAATATCAATTATTAGTATATTTAGTAACATTTATACTTAAACAATACTTAAAATTACTATTATTATATTTTCTATAACAATCTTCATATTTCTGGCTCAATAGTATCGATACCCTTACCCTGGTATCGATACTACTATACTACGGTACCAATACTCTATTATGGTACCGATACCATTTATGCATTTTGTTAACAACGGTATCGATACCATCCTCCAAGTATCGATATTCCCCTCTTGGTATCAATACTTCTTGCATCAATATCGATACAACTTAACTGATTCTACCAATATTAAGCCTATAGTATCGGTCATGTTCTATCAGTACCGATACCATTACCCAGATTTTACATTTTTCAGCCTGAATCTTACCCAAATTTGGTTAAATTTCCTTATGTTTTACCCCCCAACAATACTATTAAGCTCTTCTCTACTTATCCCTACTAATTTTCCTTCATTTAGCTTCATAAAACATCTAAAATCTCTCAAGTTTACTTGAATATAAGAATCACACCATATTTTCTAGCTTGTTTTTTTAAACTCATTGAATGCTTCTAATCTCTTATTTACTACTTTGACAAGTCAAAACTACTAATAATCATCAATAAACACTTATATCTTAACATATCATTTCAAAACTCATTTTCTTAATTCTCTAATATTTCCTCCATGCCATAGTTCTAATCTTATATAACCTTTCCTTAAGCTTACGTATGATTTAAGGTTGCAAAAACAACCCATAATCGAAAGGAAAAACTGATTAATTGAAGTTTACCTTTGGAGCCATGGAGGAGAGCAAAACCCATGGGAAAGAAGAACAAGAAGAAGAGATAGCTTGTTGACTTACTTTCCCCTTTTTCTTAAATCCCTAATTTTAAATGGGTTTTAATTTCATTTCACTTAAAAAGACCAAAATGCCCTTTCATTAATCTATCTCTTACAAATTGGTCTTACTTAAGTCATTTCTTATACTTTACCTTTTATTCAATTTAGTCCTCTAAAATTTTAATTCCTTTCAAATTAGTCACTGACCTACTATTTGGGGTATTACAAGCACGACCTTGGAAGCATATGATTGGATGCAAGTTGCTGTTGTAGAAATCAATGGTTGGTCTCTTACTTTGATGTGGTAGAAATTGACAACCAAAAAGAATTTCATATAAGGAAAATGTCTCCATTGCTTTATTGATAAGATTGCAACATACATATAAGAAATGTTAACATATAAATTTTCTTTTAACCCCTCAACAAAACTTTTGAAACCAGGTTTCTCTTTATATATGCGACAGTGATTCAGATAAACCAACCATTTAATCATCCCTTTTACAATTAGAATT
The DNA here is from genome assembly GCF_006381635.1 of Hibiscus syriacus. NCBI lineage: Eukaryota > Viridiplantae > Streptophyta > Magnoliopsida > Malvales > Malvaceae > Hibiscus > Hibiscus syriacus. The sequence continues at coordinate 105,542 of NW_024062326.1, read as the reverse complement.
TTTACATTATATACCTACAAACAGGATTTTGATACCTTAATGACATCATCTTTGATTATTTGAGTGCTGGTGTCAAGGAGGGTGACTAATGCTCTTGATTTTCTGCTTCGGACCTTGCCTGCTTCCTTCAATAATTCACTCAACCTTCTTTTCTCATCAATGACATCAGGATTTGCTGTTCCAAGCTTCTCTTCTCTCATGTCAACAACATAATCCAGGATTTCAATGGCTTCATCTAACCTGTGAAACATAGAATTAGTAATAATGAAGAACGAACCTATGTGACTCATATTCGAGTGTGAGTGTTGAATATGAAATGCATTTCACAATGGATATTTTTTTTAAATTTACCTCCCCATTGCATCATAGGTGCCTGCCAAATTGCTATATACCCCTAATGTATGAGGGTGATAAGGACCATATTCCTTCTCTAAAATGCTCCTTGCTTCTTCGAACAGATCGGCTGCCTCATTTATCGAGTACCGTTGTATGCAGGCAAGCCCCATTTGATTGAGTGCAATCCCGAACAAAGCAGACTTCTTCTCTCCACTCGCTCGAAACTTCGAGATGGCACTTTTAAAGGTGTTGTAGGAGTCAGCATAGCTCCCCATCATGTAATACATGACTCCCATTTGTGCCTCAATACCTGCAATTGTTGTTTGTTTCCCTGGGGCTTCACTGAAAATACTTAACACCTTCTTAAGTAGTTTGAGTGCGTGATCCAATCCATTCATAGATTGACAGATTGCAACAATGTCAATGAGGCCACTAGCGATCTCTTTTAAGGGAATTCCAGGATTTGGCTTTGCATAAATTCGGAGTGCGTTTTCGCAATAAGTTCTGGAATCCCTTAACTTTCCTACCTTATTGTACAAATCAGCCAACCGAACGAAAACCAAAGCAACTGATGGATGGTTCTCTCCTTTTGCAGATTTAAACACTGTGAGTGCCTTCTGAAAGGCAAAAACTGTCTCATCGACCCGAGCTAATGATAAATATGCATCTCCAATGCTACAATCAATTGAAGCAACGTTGAGTTCACATCCATTGGTTGCCATGGCCATGCTAGCTAAAACATAATGCTCAAGTGCTGATCCGTAATCTTCTTTTAAGTCACAGATGAGTCCCATGAGTCTCCTATCAGCAGCTTCTTCAAAAGAAGCTGGAGCACCATTCTCCCTGTGGATGTCAAGAGCCATTTGACAAAGCTTTTCAGCCTCATCGAACCATAGCGCTTGAACATGTGCTTCAGCCACATATCGACATGTTTCGCCAACTCGAGGATCTGTGTCCCCCAAAACTTGTTTTTGAATCTCCAAACCTGCTGTATAACACAAAATAGAATTCTCAATTTGACCCAACATGGCATAAGTGTCACCCAGATGCATGCATCCAGCAAATTTAGCAAGTGCATGAGTTTGGCCATCCTCAATCACTGGGATTTCGATCGAGCGTTCAAGAACCGGAAAATGGGAGTGCAAGTGGGGACGATGCCTAACACCACCTTGAGTTTGGATCTTGTCATTGTTCTTCTTCACAGGCATTTTATCAGTAACCACATTTTCTTTCTTAATGCTCAAGCCACCAACACTGTCTTCATCTTCCTTCTTCTCGGCTACCTGCACCTCCTTTGTCATTTCAACGACACCGAAATCCCCGATGAGATGGCGTAATTCGGAATCGATCCTTGATTCCTCACCATACGATCCATAGCTAGACATTGATGAAGATTGATCAGAGCTTTGCATCGCATAAACATTGTGATAAAGCTGCTCAATGGATGTTGACACCACACCATCAATGGCTAAATCAAGGGAATCACTTCGTGGACTCAACGCACTTCTTGGAGACCTTTCTTGAGTGAAAATGTCCTTGTAAGGCAAGTAGAATCCTTTGTTATGTTCTTCAATTCTAGTTTCTCCATTCATTGCATCCATAGTCAATCCAGGCATCGGGAAACTGCTAAAAGAAATAACAAACCAGTCTATTATTGTCGCAACCGTCTTTCGGTTGGGCCCCGGAATTGGGCTTCGACTTAGGAAAATGTGGATTGGAGTCGCCACCGACCATTTATTTGAAAATAAATAGGTTGACCGGATACCTTACTTCTTACCTGATCTGCGTCTTACCAGAGATGTGTCGGATTCGGGGGTCGGTTACAGTCAAGGAAGGGTTAGCACCCTTGAACTGCCCTTTCGGTACTATGTAATTTTCAGTTGTCTTAAATTAAGAAAATTGTAATTTCAAATTAAAAGGTAAAATAACGATCCCAACTGCTTATCCTCGATCGATTTGAAAGTATACCCTTAAAGAGTCATGAAAAGCGTTAAGAAAAAGGTGGTGAAAATAAATTAAAAAATAAACAAAGTGCGATAAAGAACAAAATAGACAAAAATAAACAATAAACATAATTAACATAAAGGTAGAGAACATGAATGAAATAAAAATAAGGACAAGTATAAAAACGTAAGGTAAAATAGAGAGAAGAAAAATAAATAAATAAAATATAGCATATAACTAAGACATTAGAAAAATAATAATAAAAATTACATAAAGTATACATAATATATATACATATATAAAAATATTAGAGGAAATACAATAAAAATAAAATAGAAAATAAATAAACAAATGATAAGTAAGAATAATGGTAATAATAATTTTTTTTAAAGAAAATACTAAAAATAGTAAAAATAATAAGGGAAATAAATAAATATATATATATATTAATACCAGAAGGATGAAATTGAAACGATAATTAAATTTGAGGGTCAATTTCGAATGAAAATCCAGGAGGAAAATCGAACTGGGTTCAAAAGTAGGAGTTTAAAATGGGAGGGACGAAAAGGGTGGTTTACCCTAAATGCTCGAAAATGCGCGGGTTAGGCAATCGAGGCGGGTTGACGCGCGGACCCTAATCCAGGTAAGCGAGTTGCTATAAAAGCCATTGATTTGGTTTAATTTCTCATTTTCTTCTTCCAAAACCGAGAGAACCGCTCCCTTTACGTTGTTTTCTTTCAAGTGTTCATCCAAAAGGATGAACACGCCGCCGTGGGGTTCATGTGAACCCATAATCCGGCACCGCGCTGCCTCGCCGGCTACCGTTGACCGGCGTCGGCCGCCGTAATCGGCGGCAAAATCAAAAAGTTTTTATTTTTTTTAAAAGCTCTCGCTGCCCTCGTTTTGAAAATCGTTTTCTCTAAAACCAAGCCTCGGGGTGTGAATATGGGTTCGAAAACTTCGAAAAACCCCCTGTTCATCGGCGTTTTTAGTGTATTTTGAGTAAAAAAAAGAAAGAGAAGCAAACGGACGAGCATACAAAATAACTACCAAAAGGTAAGAACTTTACCTATTGTTCTCTCAAAAATTTGCAAAAGAAAAGCTCCGTTTTCGCTAAAAAATTGCTAGTAATCTTCTTCTTGTATTTCGTATTTTTCCTCTTTTCATATGGTACTGATTACATGTTATTTATAGCAAAGGAAAATCCTATTTTAGGATATCAAATCCTAGTAAAAAACTAATGCTCTGTGTTTGTGTTTCATGCATCCACGTTTGTTGACGTGTTGTTTGCTTGTTGAGGAGTTCACGGCGGCGAGAAAGCCGTCCAAGAGAAGCGTGGGTGGCGAGGATTCGTACGACTGCTTGGACTCTTGAGTGGAAGGCGTGAGACATGAGGACTCGTGAGGCTGGGAGAGGCGGCGCTGGTGAGAGGCGGCTGAAACTGCTAGGGTTTGGGAAACCCTAGCTGACCTAGGTTAGGAGTTACACGGGTCTTGGGCCATCTGTTGGATTTGGGTCTGAAAAGAGAAGAGGAAAAAAATGTAAATAATATGTATATATTATATAGATGAAAATATTATATAATATAAATAATGAAGAACAAAAATTTAGTGTCTTCAGCTGCCCCTCTTTGCTCATTATCGTGTAACGAAAATAGAGCAAAGATTAAAAGACACAAATTTCGTCCTTATCGAATGCCCTCCGTCGTAGAGTTGAAATCCGATATTAAGACTGATTCGTCGATTTGGATTGAATCCTGAAATAACTCCCTCGTCGTGAGGTTGAGTCAGACTGGAAAATTCTGAGTACAAATCCTCCGTCATGAAGTTGAGATCGAACTCGGAGTACTGGAAGTAACTCATGGATTGTCTTCTAGCCAAAGATACTTCGTTGTGAAGCTGAAACTTGACTTGAAGACTTCGGTGTTGCCGTATTACAGATGACTCCTTCGTTGTGAAGTTGGGTCTATCTGTGAAGTTGGAATTTATATATGGTCCCTTCGCCATGAAGTTGAACCTGAGAATTGTATATCCTTCGTAGTGAAGTTTAAATCCAAGTAAGTAGTATTGTTCTGAGTCCAATATCCTCTGCTGCGAAGTTGAAATTGGTTCTGGAACTGGGAAATTGTTTGTTGACAGTCAGCCGCCCCTTCGCTGTGAAGTTGAGCTTGTGCTGTCTCAAGTCTAATATCCTTCGCTGTGAAGTTGAAATTGACTCTGAACAAAATCTTGTTGACAATCTGCCGTCCCTTCGTTGTGAAGTTGAACTTGTGTTGTCTTGATTCCAATATACTTCGCTGTGAAGTTGAGATTGGCTCCGAAATTGTTTTTCGACAGTCAGCCGCCCCTTCGCTGTGAAGTTGAGCTTGTGCTGTCTTGGGTCCAATATCCTTCGTCGTGAAGTTGAAATTGGCCCTGAAACTAGGAAATTGTTGTTGACAACCAGTCGTCCCTTCATTGTGAAGTTGAACTTGTGTTGTCTCGAGTCCAATATCCTTCGCTATGAAGTTGAGATTGGCTTCGAAATTGTTCATTGGCAGTCAGTCGCCCCTTCGCCGTGAAGTTGAGCTTGTGCTGTCTTGAGTCCAATATCTTTGGCTTTGAAATTGGGAAATTGTTCATTGACAACCAGTCGTCCCTTCGTTGTGAAGTTGAACTTGTGTTGTCTTGAGTGGCACGATATCCTCCATCGTGGAGTTGAAATCGTGGATGTTTGGCTTCGAGCTAGATATCCTTCGTTGCGAAGTTGATTTTGACTCTAGCTAAGGCCTGTCTAGAAATCTTGATTATGGAGTCATGAGGTTTCAATCCATGATCTTGGATTCTTCAAATGTTCCAATCTGATGTTCGTTTTTTTATCTTTGATCTGGGAAATGCTTCTCGACCATCTCAATTAAATGAATGAGCCTTGATCGGCTTCCGAGTACCTGTACTTTTCAATGAACCTTTATACAGTAATATACGAATATCTTTTGCACAAATAAATAAATCACTAAGTTTAAGCTCAATCCAATATGCTCAAAAGGAATTGGTGTAGAGAAAAGGATTGTCTTTCATTCACAAGGGAAAAGAACAAATAATACATGACAAACATTTTGGAGGGTGAAGACATAATGAGGTATAAACGAGTGTCTTAGATTTCAATAATGTGGGCACTTCTGAGCTGAAAAGCCGTTGGGTGACCTTGAATACAGCCTTTGCCAAAGGATCTGTAAAAAATGTGACGACCTTCAGGAGAGTGCAACCCTTCTCCGACTCGTTGAGTATGCAGAAAATTCAGATGCCGAGAAGTTTCAACTGCCTGGATTTCTTTGAATTATCCAAATTGCCCTTTCGGGTTTTCAATTCGGACCCATCCTTGGTTGCAAGACACCCTTTGCGGGTTTTCATCTTGAACCCACCTTTTTTTTCTTTTTCTTTTTCTCTTGTTTTTTTTTCTTTTTTCATTTTTTTCAATTTAGGGTGCCCTTTCGGGTTTTCACCCTAAACGTTTTTCATTTTTTTTACTTAGGACGCCCCTTCGGGTTTTCATCCTAAGCGAAGTATTTCTTGACTGCATCCGAATTGATGGGATGTGGTAGGTCAGGTCCGTCTATTTCGGCCAGGACAAGGGCTCCTCCAGAAAAGGCCTTTTTCACAACATAGGGTCCTTCCCAATTTGGCGTCCATTTTCCTCGGAAATCTTTCTGAACTGGCAAAATTCTCTTTAGCACCAGGTCTCCTTCTCAGAATGTTCTCGGGCGTACCTTCTTGTCATGTGCTCGAATCATTCGTTTCTGATAGATTTGGCCATGAAGAATGGCCTTCAGTCTCTTCTCATATATTAAATTTAGCTGATCATATCTGGATTGAGCCCATTCCGCGTCATCCAGTTTGACTTCTGTCAAGACCCGTAATGATGGGATTTCCACTTCAATGGACAACATTGCTTCTATTCCATATGCCAGCGAAAATGGAGTTGCCCCAGTCGAGGTTCGTACCGAGGTTCGGTAAGCAAACAAAGCGAATGACAGCTTCTCGTGCCAGTCTTTGTAGGTCTCGGTCATTTTCTCCACTATCTTTTTAATGTTCTTATTTGCTGCTTCTACTGCACCATTCATCTTTGGTCTGTAGGTAGTAGAATTGTGATGCTTTATGTTGAATTGCTCACAAGCTACCTTCATCATGTTGTTGTTCAAGTTTGTAGCATTATCGGTAATGATTCTTTCAGGTAAACCATACCGACATATGATCTCTTTCTTCAAAAACTTACAAATAACAGATTGAGTGACACTGACATAGGAAGCAGCTTCTACCCACTTGGTGAAATAATCGATGGCTACAAGGATGAAACGATGACCATTCGAAGCCTTCGGATGGATTTGCCCAATAACATCCATGCCCCACATGGAGAAAGGCCATGGTGATGTCATGACATGAAGCGGATGAGGTGGAACATTTATTTTATCTCCGTAAATCTGACATTTATGACATTTTTTAGCATAGTTGATGCAATCACCTTCCAGTGTGGACCAGAAATATCCGCATCTCATTACTTGTCTCGACATCATATGTCCATTTGCATGTGCTCCACAAACTCCGTCATGTACTTCTTCCATTATCATTTTCGCCTCTTCAGCACCGACGCATCTTAACAGAACTTGACTATGGCTTTTCTTGTACAAGACCTCCCCATCAAGAACGTACCCAACTGCCATCCTTCTAATGGTTCTTTTGTCGATTTCAGTGGCTTCCTCCGGATAACTTCGATGCTTGATATACTGCAAAATGTCGTAGTACCAAGGCTTAGTGTCTTTTGTTTCTTCAATCTGGTAGCAATGAGCCGGGTACTCATATGACTGCATGTCGATTGGCATCATTTCAGATTCCCTGCCGAGTTTGAATGTAGCTGCCAAGGTAGCCAGAGCATCAGCCATTTGATTTTCTTCTCTTGGCACATAGTGGAAAGTGACTTCATCGAATTCTTCGAGCAAATCCAACATTAACTTTCGGTATTCTATCAATTTTGTATCTTTGGTTTCCCATTCTCCACGGAGCTGATAGATTACTAATGTTGAATCACCGTACACCCGCAAGGTCCTTATACTTTGCCCCAGCGCAGCTCGAATTCCTAAGACACAAGCTTCGTATTCTGCCATGTTGTTAGTACAATCGAAATTCAGTCTGCTGGTAAATGGGTAGTGACTCCCTTCAGGAGAGATCAATATTGCCCCAATACCATGTCCTAATGCATTGGATGCCCCATCGAAATACATTCTCCAGGAACTGTCTGTTGAAGTAACTGCTTCCTCTAAAGATAAAGTCATCAAGTCCTCATCTGGGAAATCAAAATCTAGTGGCTCATAATTCTCGTCGGTTCTGCTTGCTAAGAAATCTGATAGGGCACTTCCTTTTATGGCTTTCTGGTTCACGTACTCAATGTCGAATTCAGACAATAACATCTGCCATCGGGCTAATCTTCCGGACAGAGCAGGTACACCCATCATGTATTTTAAAGGATCTAACTTGGAAATCAACCAAGTGGTGTGATACAACATGTATTGTCTGAGTCTTTTTGTAGCCCAAACTAAAGCACAACAAACTTTCTCGATAGGCGGATATTTGACCTCGCAATCCGTGAACTTCTTGCTCAGATAGTAGATGGCTCTTTCTTTTCTTCTAGACTCGTCATGTTGACCCAAGACACAACCCATTGAGTTCTCGAATATGGAAAGGTACATGAATAAAGGTTTGCCTGGGATGGGGGACATTAAAATAGGAGTATGAGATAAGTATTCTTTCACCTTCTCGAATGCGATCTGATAGTTTTCATTCCATGCCCCAGGGCTGTTCTTTCGGAGAAGTCGGAAGATTGGATCACACTTATCGGTTAACTGAGATATGAACCGTGCTATGTAATTCAATCTGCCCAGAAAACCTCGGACCTCCTTTTGTGTTCGAGGTGGAGGTAGATTTTGTATAGCCTTAACTTTGTCAGGATCAACCTCAATGCCTTCTCTGCTGACCACGAAACCTAACAGTTTCCCGGATGTTACCCCAAAAGTATACTTATTAGGGTTCAGTCGAAGCTGGAACTTCCTTAGTCTCTGGAAGAGCTTTCTCAAATGCTCGACATGTTCGTTTTCGGTTTGTGCCTTGATAATCATGTCGTTGACATAAACCTCGATTTCTTTATGCATCATATCGTGGAACAGGGTTACCATGGCTCTCTAATATGTTGCCCCAGCATTCTTTAATCCGAAAGGCATCACTTTGTAATAGAAAGTTCCCCACATTGTGACAAAAGTGGTCTTCTCCATGTCCTCAGGGTGCATCTTGATCAGATTGTATCCCGAAAATCCATCCATGAATGAAAATTAGTTGTTCCCGGGTGTATTGTCCACAAGAGTGTCTATATGTGGCAGAGGAAAGTTGTCTTTGGGACTTGCCTTGTTAAGGTCCCGGTAATCGACACACATGCGTACTTTCCCGTTCTTCTTCGGCACAGGCACTATGTTGGCCACCCACTCCGGATATTTGGCCACTTGAAGAAATCCGGCATCGAATTGTTTCTTGACTTCTTCCTTGATCTTGAAGAGCATTTATGGCCGCATCCTTCTCATTTTCTGCTGCACTGGTTTGCATTCTGGTTTAATTGGAAGTTTGTGGACTACCATATCTGTGTCTAGTCCAGGCATGTCTTGATATGACCAGGCGAACACCTCTTTGTACTCCTGAAGTAAATTTATCAGGTTTTGTCTTGCTTCAGTCGAAAGAGTTGTACCGATTTTAACCTCCTTTCGATCTTCCTCAGTGCCCAGATTCAAGATTTCGATTGTATCTTTATGGGGCAGTATCTATTTAACTTCTCTTTCTACCATTCTCAACAATTCAGTAGGCAAGTTGCACTCCTCTTCAGTGTTGTGTTCATCAAATTCCCCGAGACAAATGGCCGATTCAAAATCCACCTCCGGATCAAGATCATTAGTGCCTACATTATCGTTATCTGGGGATCTGAAAGATGGGAAAATATGCATGTGTGAGAGGAAAATATCCCACACGAGATAATCAAGAATTAAGTTTTTAGGGAAAGTGGAAACGAAGTATTGAAATAAAGAGGATATATAATGAATTCGAAATGAAATAAAGGAAAATTTGTTTGCCATGAAAAGAAGAAAAAAAATGCATCTTTTATTGAACTTAAACCTAATATTTATTCACCCTCACAAAAGATCACCTATTGCCCCGGGTATAGGCAAATAGGGATAGTTCGAATATTACTCTGAAAAATTCTTGTAAAACACAGGTAGTTCTTCGACCGTCCAACTGCTAGGCACGAATCCAGGTGGCAAAGGGCATATCCCAGATCTAACGATGTCGTTAGCATTTCCAGTGGTTACGACATTGATGCTCAGTTCTTCCAAATCCGCCTCTAAATCTGCCGGGGTGGTTTCAAACACATATCCACCTGTCTTGAATGTGTGGCAAAGAGGCGGGAATGTCATGGGCTCCCATTGAATTTCACTTCCAATCAGCCTGGCTAGTCTTCTTTCTCGGTTCTTCTGAACTTCTTTCCTCCTTTCATGGTAACTGGGCTGAAAGTCGAGCCCAAACCGGTCTGGCTTTGAAATGGGAAGAACTGGATCAATCCTCCCTTGCAGAAATTTCCCAAAACCTCTTCCAGTCTTGGCACCTTGTCCCAATGTTTGCATGATCTCCATTCTGGTACACTTGGAAAGTCAGGGTTTAGGAATCGTTCTTCCTTCTGCCACAAAGGTGGCATTCACAAATTCCAAGGAGCGGAATGAACACTCCACCGCTTCCTCATCCACCTCGATGTATGGGGCCTCCGTGGTTACACTTGCCACAATATCTTCCTCAGCATTAATAATTACTAAGGCCCCGTCAATAACAAATTTAACCTTCTGGTGCAGTGTAGATGGTACTGCACCAGCTTGATGAATCCATGGCCTTCCCAAAAGACAGTTGTAAGAAGGCATAATATCCATCACCAGAAACTCAATGTTGTAGGTGGCTGGTCTGATAGTCAGCGGTACCTCGATCTTGCCAATTACCTCTCTCTTGGTTCCGTCAAATGCTCGGACCACGTTCTGGCATGCCCTCATATGAGAGGTATCTATTGGCAGTCTTTTTAAAGTGGCTAAAGGCATTACGTTCAGGGCTGAGCCGTTGTCAATCAACACACTTGGCAGAGCATGCCCCTTGCAGTAGGTAGTGATGTGCAATGCCTTTGTTCGGCCTCTTCCTCCGGATGGAATCTCATCATCTGAAAACGAGATGAGATTATCAGCTTGAATATTATTCACCAGTCGATCCATCTTACTGACTGGTATGTCCTGTGGCACGAATGTTTGATTCAGGACTTTCAATAGTGCCTCCCGATGTGCTTCCGAGCTTAATAACAGTGCCAACATTGAAGTGCGTGTCGGCAAGTTGTGGAGCTATTCTATAACACTGTACTCACTATGCTTTAGAAATTTGAGGAACTCTTTAGCTTCTTCCTCCTTGATAGGTTCATTGATAGTCAATACATCTTCCTTGAAGGGCTCTAGTTGTCTTTGCCCCACATTGTTGTCACATCCTTCGGAAGTACTCACCTGGCATCCGTACTTCCATGGTACTTGCCGATTGTCTTTGTACTGAAAAGGTCGAGGGGCCGTAATCACCACCTTTGCTTGTGGAACTACTGTTGACATCTTTGCCTTAGGGGTAATGATCAAAGGACTACCCCTGCCGAATCTCTTGTCTGATGCTCCTTCAGTAGCACAAATGTCTGCTTCCGGGGAATCCTGAACTTCTTCGTAGAATTCTAGCTCCTTATGGTCCATCATGAGCTGGACTAATGTCCGGAACTCGGAACATCCTTGCACTTTATGCCCCTCTTCGTCGTGGTAGCAACAATAATTACCACCTTCATTCCTTGTTGGACATGACTGCGGTATAAGAAACCCTGCCTTTACCATTTGGTTCCATACCCAGGCCAAAGAAGTTTTGACTTCTGAAACATTGGTTTTGACTCTCCTGCCGTCCCTGGTGGTGATTGCATTAATTCCAGTCTCTGGGTGATTAGGCAAGGGATTCTGGGCAACGTTCGGTGTTTCAGAGTTAAAAGTGATCCAATTTTTGTTCCGCATTCGTTGTACAAGCCTCTTGAATGCAAGACAACCTTCGATCGAATGCCCTTGCACACCTCCATGGTATTCACAGTTCGCATTCTCGTCATACCATCTCGGATATGGGGGTTTCATTGGATCCATTGGGTAAGGCGACACTGCATGAGTATCAAAGAGTTGTTGATATAACTCTTTATATGACATGGGAATGGGATCGAACTGCTCTCTTTCCCTTTCTTTCCTTGGTTATCTCTGATCTTGATTAGAAGTACCAGATGGTGCAGCTGCAATGGTCTTTGAGCTTGAGACCGTAACGCCCTTGTTGACGTTATAGGTGTTGACATTGTTGACCTCTCGGTCTTTGTTCTTCGTGGGAGGCTTTTTACTAGAGTCTCCTCCCTTGATTTTCCCTTGTTTAATGGCTAACTCAATCATTTCGCCAGCCATAACTAGATCTGAAAAACCCCCTGATGTAATTGCCACCAGGTGCCCGAAGTAAGGTGTCTTCAGAGTTTGTACAAACAACTTTCTAGTCTCTTTTTCATCCAAGGGTGGATGAACCTGCACAGACAAATCCTTCCACCGATGTGCATATTGTCGGAAACTCTCGTTGTGCTTCTTCTCCAGTCCTTGTAGCATAACCCGGTCTGGTCTTATATCGTTGATGTACTTGTACTGCTCCAGGAAAGACTTAGCTAAGTCTCTCCATGTCTTGATATGAGTTTGGCTGAGCTGGTTGTACCACCGGACAGCCGAACCGGACAAGCTCTCCTGAAAATAGTGAATCAGGAGTTGGTCATTCCCTCCATACCCTGTCATCTTCCGACAGAACATAGTGATATGGGCCGATGGGCAACTGTTCCCATCGAACTTCTCAAACTCAGGAATTTTAAACTTTGGCGGAAGCAACAAATCTGGAACTAGGCTCAGCTCTCTTGCGTCCACTCCATAAAAGTCATAGTCCCCCTGGACCAACTTCACTCGATCTTCTAACATCCTGATCTTTTCTTCTATCTTTTTTGCTTTGTCATCTTCATCGAAATCCGGGATATCGTAATCATCTGGACGATTATCAGGATTAGTTGTGGAAGTTTGCACCTTTACAGCAGATGGTGCTTTTCTTTTGACAGCAGAAGAGTTCTCTTGTGGTGTTGGTATGATCTCGGGTGAGATAACCACCTGTGGGGCTGGTGATATGATTACCCCTCCGGAGGAACCTCCCTCTACTGTACTAGATTGCTGTAATCCAGATAACTTGGCCACAATTTGATCGACCAATGACTCCTGGTTCTCCTTGATGGACTCCAGGGTGCTTTGACTATTTTGAGCCATCCTGTCTTCCAATTCTTTTTGCAGTCTCGTAATGTTCTCCTCGAATTTTTCCATTCTGGCCTCTATTTGTCTCTTTTTTGCTCGGGTATTATGTGGATGATGCGTATTTAATGTCTGTAGTGGTAGACTTGGTGTTTTCTCTTTCGCTTTCTGAGACATGTTCTGTTTGTTAATACGAATGTAAAAACATGGAAAATATAGAAATAAACATGAAATATAGAATGTAAAATATACAATGCATGATGTATGCAGTTTAGAGGCATTGATCCAGAAAAAATGTTCATTATTATAAATAATCTTTATTCAGACAAAAATATCTTATCTTGTAAGAGACATAAAAACAATCAAAGGTACACTCGGACTAAATCCTCTAAACCCCGAATAGCTTCTAGTAGATTGACAAGTCATCTGCCTTCACCCGTTACTGGTTGAATACCTTGTCGAACCACTCCGGCTTCCCTTGCCAGGCCATGAAGATGACGAGCTGCCTTCTGTACTTGATATAGGAAGTCTCGGATGATTGCGTCTCTGGCCTTCACCCTTTTTTGTGCTTGCTCCCAACGGAAACGCCACTGCAGACTTCCATCAAAGGGCACTATCTGAAGCTCGACTGCTTGCTTTTTGAATCCATCTACGATAGCTTCTAACTCACCTATTGTTTTGCCATCTCTCTCATGCTGTTTCTCCATATCAGCCATCTAGATTCTCAAGCGTTGGTTTTGATGTTGACTGTCTACTAAGCGCCTCTGAGCAATCTTCATGTTTTCCTTCCAGGTTCTCTCATCAGGCCCCTCAAACTTTCTTTTCAAGCTGTGAGCTTCGTCTTTCCAGTACTCAGAGGACACTTTCAACTTGGAGTTATCCTTGACAACATCTTGATACCCCTTTTTTAAGTCTTCGAGCTCGAAATGGACTCTTTTCTGTTTCTTTTCCAGTTTGTCTGCTTTATCTTTCTAAGAGTCGGCATCCATCTTCCACTGATAGCGCTCAGCCTCAAGTTCTTTTATCCTCTACCTCAGCTCATTATTCACAGCTTCAAACTCTGTCTTGGCTATCTCAAGTTCAGAAGGGACAGGCCTGAGATGTTCTTCCATAGTTCGGGTGTCCTCACAGTCTGTCACCGGAATATTGTCATTTTTCCTCAATTTTTGCCATTCCACATAATCTGGGGTAAGCATGTTCTTGGCAGCTACGATGTCCATCCGGAATATTTTCTTATAAGAATCGGCTGCTTCTTTGATCATATTCTTATAGCTGTTACCGTGATACCCAAACTCTGATCCAGATAGTCCGCATGTTGCTGGGACAAACTGCCGTGCCCCATACTGTCTCAGTGCTAACAATGGAGCATACCCAACTGCACCCCAAAGTCCTAGTAAGGTCATCGTGTCAGAGCCCTCACACCGGAAAAGAACATCACTGAGGAACAACCAAGGGGCTCTCCAGGCAATATCCCGGTCCTGAAGATGAATGAATATTTTCATCCACTTCTCTTTTGAAGCACCCTCGTGCCATTTCATAGTGATGAACTCTCCCAAAGGTGAATAGGTAGTTCTAAATTGACGGTAGGCAACCCCGTTGGTCTTCCAGAAGTGGCTGTGAATCCATACTTGAAGGAGCTGAACACACCCAATGAATCTTCCTCCACCAACTCTTCTGCAATGATTAAGAGATCAGAAAGTCTCGGCTAAGATGGTTGGTGCCGGGTTGACTCGTTTTGGGAGTTGCTCAAATAGTTCCACCACAGCAGTATCAATGTATCCCAAAGTCTTCGGGAATATAATCAGACCATACAGACCCAGTGCAAACAGGTCTATTGCCTTCCACTCATCGGGATGGTCCATCATCAGTTGCTTGATATGAAGCCAGGCAATTCCTTCCCCATTGCCTTTACATCGAGCTCGGTCTGTTACCCATCTTTCGTCAACCCCGGCAACCTTGGCTAGTGCAATCTTGAAAGGCTGGCTCTTGATGTATTTAATATAAGCTCGCTCCAGTCTGATATTTTCACAGTGCAACAATGTAGTGTACTCCTCAATGGTGGGCACCATGTCCTCCTGGTTAAAAGTGAAGCAACTGTATCCCGGGTTCCAGAACTGAACCAAGGCTCTGATCAAAGGCTCATCAATCTTGATATGAAGCAATAATGCAATGTCACCGTATCGTTGGCTGAACTTCTGTTTCTGATCATTCTTCCAACTGTCCCAGATGTCCCGAAGCTCTTGCACGTCGTTCTGCTTCAGGCTAATAGAGGCGTAGCTAACCAATTCTGACACATAGCTTTCTTGAAGACTGTCTCCCTTTTCTTTCTGAGTCTTCTCGGACCATAGTCGTACCTCAGGGTTTTTAATCTCTTGTATTACAACACCTTTATCCATTAATTCAGATTATTTTGTGTAACAAACACCTTTTAGGGATCAATGACCTCTTGTTATGATGCAAATGCTTTAAAAAAAACACAAAGGTAGAAGAGGTTAGTAAAATAGGAAAATAAATAAACAATAAATGACGAAAGGAAGAAAAGTAAAAAGACAAAAAAAAACATTGTTAGGGTAAAAATATTCTAGGTTTTGGAATGTGGTTTAGGGGTAGGCTCTAATTCTTCAAAGTCTCCCGGTTTAGGTTCTAAAATCGGTACCCGAGTTCTCCTTGCCGGTGCCCCCTTGGACTTACCAGACCCTTAGTCCTAAACCCATCACAGGCTTGTATGGACTAAGTTAAACTCGAGAGGACACATTCCCTTATGTCTATGCGGAGAATAAATTCACACGAAGACATAAGGTATATGAATCCCGAAGGCTACTTGCTAGGCATATGCGGTGAATAAATTCACACGAATGCGTCGCTTTCACCCCCACTTAAAACAGGTTCGGAGCTCGGGTTTAGAGCCTTGAATGAAAAAGTTTGGAAAGCTGAAATCACTAGAAAACGGTCAGTTCAACTATTTACTCAAAAAAAATATAATCAAATGTAAGTAATAAGGATCGAAATGTTACCTTAAAATTTAAACTTACCCTTTTTGTTAAAAAGACAACTGAAAATTACCTTAGCCTGACTCACTTGAGAATTCCCCAGCGGAGTCGCCAAGCTGTCGCAACCGTCTTTCGGTTGGGCCCCGGAATTGGGCTTCGACTTAGGAAAATGTGGATTGGAGTCGCCACCGACCATTTATTTGAAAATAAATAGGTTGACCGGATACCTTACTTCTTACCTGATCTGCGTCTTACCAGAGATGTGTCGGATTCGGGGGTCGGTTACAGTCAAGGAAGGGTTAGCACCCTTGAACTGCCCTTTCGGTACTATGTAATTTTCAGTTGTCTTAAATTAAGAAAATTGTAATTTCAAATTAAAAGGTAAAATAACGATCCCAACTGCTTATCCTCGATCGATTTGAAAGTATACCCATAAAGAGTCATGAAAAGCGTTAAAAAAATGTGGTGAAAATAAATTAAAAAATAAAGAAAGTGCAATAAAGAACAAAATAGACAAAAATAAACAATAAACATAATTAACATAAAGGTAGAGAACATGAATGAAATAAAAATAAGGACAAGTATAAAAACGTAAGGTAAAATAGAGAGAAGAAAAAAAAATAAATAAAATATAGCATATAACTAAGACATTAGAAAAATAATAATAAAAATTACATAAAGTATACATAATATATATACATATATAAAAATATTAGAGGAAATACAATAAAAATAAAATAGAAAATAAATAAACAAATGATAAGTAAGAATAATGGTAATAATAAATTTTTTTTAAAGAAAATACTAAAAATAGTAAAAATAATAAGGGAAATAAATAAATATATATATATTAATACCAGAAGGATGAAATTGAAACGATAATTAAATTTGAGGGTCAATTTCGAATGAAAATCCAGGAGGAAAATCGAATTGGGGTTCAAAAGTAGGAGTTTAAAACGGGAGGGACGAAAAGGGGGTTTACCCTAAATGCTTGAAAATGCACGGGTTAGGCAATCGGGGCGGGTTGACGCACGGACCCTAATCCGGGTAAGCGGGTTGCTATAAAAGCCATTGATTTGGTTTAATTTCTCATTTTCTTCTTCCAAAACCGAGAGAACCGCTCCCTTTACGTTGTTTTCTTTCAAGTGTTCATCCAAAAGGATGAACACGCCGCCGTGGGGTTCATGTGAACCCAGAATCCGGAACCGCGCCGCCTCGCCGGCTGCCGTTGACCGGCGTCGGCCGCCGTAATCGGCGGCAAAATCAAAAAGTTTTTATTTTTTTAAAAGCTCTCGGTGCCCTCGTTTTGAAAATCTAAATAGTTTTCTCAAAAACAAAGCCTCGGGGTGTGAATCTGGGTTCGAAAACTTCGAAAAACCCCCTGTTCATCGGCGTTTTTAGCGTATTTTGAGTAAAAAAAAAAAGAAAGAGAAGCGAACGGACGAGCATACAAGATAACTACCAAAAGGTAAGAACTTTACCTATTGTTCTCTCGAAAATTTGCAAAAAGAAAAGCAAACTTTACCTATTTTAGGATTTCAAAGCCTAGTAAAAAACTAATGCTCTGTGTTTGTGTTTCATGCATCCATGTTTGTTGACGTGTTGTTTGCTTGTTGAGGAGTTCACGGCGGTGAGAAAGCCGGCCAAGAGAAGCGTGGGTGGCGAGGATTCGTACGGCTGCTTGGACTCTTGAGTGGAAGGAATGAGACATGAGGACTCGTGAGGCTGGGAGAGGCGGCGCTGGTGAGAGGCGGCTGAAACTGCTAGGGTTTGGGAAACCCTAGCTGACCTAGGTTAGGAGTTACACGGGTCTTGGGCCATCTGTTGGATTTGGGTCTGAAAAGAGAAGAGGAAAAAAATGTAAATAATATGTATATATTATATAGCTGAAAATATTATATAATATAAATAATGAAGAACAAAAATTTAGTGTCTTCAATTATTATTAAACATAACTCAATTCCATTTTCATTATAAAAAAATCCCAAAGAAAAATCACATTTTCTCTCCAAAAACAAAATGGCTAGACAAAGTAACTTATGCAGTTGATTGTGTAAGTCAAAGATGACTTCATTATTCTCTAGTATTTACTAAATTCAGCTAAAAGGAAGGAAAATTCAAATGATCAACATGAAAATAAGACCAGGAAAACCAGAAGCGGTTATAGGATAGAAATATTAAAGGCATTGAATGCTCAATAACCATAATCGATAAATGAATACCTTGCTTTTGTTAAATGAAGAAAACCCGAAATTTAAAATCCCAAAAAAGAATAAATAAAGTTCAAAGTTTTAAATGCCGAGTATTCTCTTTTTATCTGGGAGTTATATGCAGAAGAAGATGGTGATAATGATGAAGGAATAGGGCGGTGTCATGTATTTCAATATCTTTGTTGGCTTACACATAAATATATGTAATTTTTAAAGTAAATATATATATATATATATATATATATATATATATATATATATATATAAGTTTTCAAATTTAACTTAAACTCGAAACGAAATCATGAATTGAATTTCGAAATGAAAAAATATTAAACTTAATTCGATTGATGCCTTAAACTCAAATTGAAATATGAACTTTAAATATATAAAAACTTTATATTGTGTTTTTTTTAAAACTCAACACAAATGTTATTAATAATTTATTTTTTTTAAATAAAATCTTAATATATTATATATTCGAGTTACTCACGAGCTTTCGAGTTAAGTATCAAGTAACTTGTTTCAACTCGTTAAGAATTCGAGTCGAGCTCGAGTCAACTCCACTCGAGTCGAATATTTATTGAACTTTAACCAAATCGATCTCGAGTAACTTACGATATGTCTCGTCTAATTTACAGTTATATATATATAAATATATATGGCTTAATACAAAAATAAATTCTTGAACTTTATCTTGAAAAACGATTTAGTAACTAAAGAATTTTCGCTAAAAATTGGTGTATTATGTTTTCTTAGTTGTACTTTTAGGTGTCAACCGTTATATTTTTTTAATTTTTAATAATAAAAATATTATTTTTTAAATAAAAAACTTAATTTATTTACAAAAAAACCCCAAACTTTTAATGAAATTATAAAAAAACTCAAAATAAAAACTAAAATATCTCATTTCAACCCCTTTACCATGGTGGAACATCGGAGGAGCACCGACGGAGCAACGACAAGGATGAGTTTTGAGCGAAATTGAATGGTGGTTCGAATGGTGGTGACGGCGTGACATATGGACGTCAGGATCGACCGGAATCGACAAAAAATAACGACGGTGGCTTAAAATCCGACGAAACTTTGAACGATTCTCAATAGCAAACGAAGGCAGCTTTCAACGAAAAATCACCGAGGATTTGATCAGGGATCGACGTCAATGCCGATAATAGTGGCGGTGATGGTCACCGCTGACTGGTCAACTGACATAAAAGGGGAATTGAGGGAGGGGAGGGGAGAAGGCGCGGGGTGGGAGGTTCTACTGGGTGCGTGGTGTTTTTTTTTTTTACAAATTTTTTTTATTGTTAACTAAATTCTCAAAATTACCGAAACTTGACACATGTCACTTAACAGACATTTTTAATAGCGGACACCTAAATGTATAACTTTAGAAATATTATACACCTATTTTTAACAAAAAAAAAATATTTATGCACTAAAATATTTTTCGAAACAAAGTTAATTTTTTTATTAAGCGTACAAAAAGAATATATATGGATGTCTAGAAGACAACCCTGCTCTGTGAAAAAATTAATGAAAGAGGGAAATGAGGATATTTTTTATTATTGGTGCGGGGTTAAAAAGATATGTACGGAAAGTTCTGCAGTGCAGTGTTTAAAAATGGCTAAAAAATTATGTGATCGGTTAAAATTTAAATCGGTTATGTTATATCATTTAACCGGAAACATTATCAAGTACAATAACATATTAAGTGTTGCTTATATAATGTAATAGGTAACACTTATATAATAAAATAGGTTAATTACTAGAAACATTATCAAACACAATAACATATTAGATATAGTTTATATAATGTAATAGGTAGCGCTTATATAATAAAATAGGTTAATTACTGGAAATATTATCAAACACAATAACATATTAGGTAGCGCTTATATAATGTAATAGGTACCGCTTATATAATAAAATAGGTTAATTACTGTAAACATTATTAAGCACAATAACATATTAGATACCGTTTATATAATGTAATAGGTAACGCTTATATAATAAAATAGGTTAATTACTAGAAACATTATCAAGCACAATAAAATATTAGGTAGCGCTTATATAACGTAATAGGTAACGCTTATATAATAAAATAGGTTAATTATTTAATTTGTTATTACAATATATTAGGTAAACGCCTAAAATATTACCAATGATAACATAACCGGTTATTTACAGGAAACATTATCAAGTATAATAATGTAAACGGTAAAAAAATAGACGCTACCTATTACATTAAACTATCTACCGGATATGTTGAAAGTATCGATTCCATTTAAATAAGTATCGACACTTTTTGAAATTTAAAAGAAAAGCAATAATAGCGCCTATAAATTATCGATACTTTATAAAAATATATTGATACTTTACAATATAACAGGTAAAAATATGACAAAACCAGTTTTATTATGACAAACCCGATAAAATTTACCGGATATGTTGAAAGTATCTATCATTTTTATAAAAATGATCGATACTTTACAATATAACAAGTAAAAATATGACAAAACCAGTTTCATTATGACAAAACCGATAAAATTTACCTGATATGTTGAAAGTATTTATCATTTTAATAAAAATGATCGATACTTTACAATATAATATGTAAAAATATGACAAAACCAGTTACATTATGACAAAACCGGTAAAATTTACCTCATATGTTGAAAGTATCTATCCTTTTTATAAAAAGGATCGATACTTTACAATACAACATGTAAAAATATGACAAAATCAGTTTCATTATGACAAAACCGGTAAAATTTACCTAATATGTTTAAAGTATAAATACTTTTTTAAAAAATGTATCCATACTTTGTTGAAAGTTATGCAATTTATGTATCAAAAAATTTTAATAGTGCTTCATGTTTTCCACCTACAATATTAATTTAATAATTTCATTTACACAAAAAATTATTTGATTGTTTTGATAATTTATAAAATATTATTTAGAATTTAAATTTAACAATTTTAACCAAAGATAATAATAAATATGTAATATCTATGTTTATTATTTTTAATTTAATAATAATATATACCGTAACATAAAAATAAACTATTAGACGCGTATAATTACTAAATTAATATATTAAAACTCACTCAAAAGATAACCATAAATTAATGTTTTCCACAGTGAAATAAGTATCGACACTTATATATATGTATTCGATACTTTACAGTATAACAGGTAAAAATATAATAAAATCAGTTTCATTATGACAAAACCGGTAAAATTTACCTGATATGTTGAAAGTATATATCCTTTTTATAAAAATGATCGATACTTTACAATATAATAGGTAAAAATATGACAAAATCAGTTTCATTATAACAAAACCGGTAAAAATTACCTGATATGTTGAAAGTATCGATCTTTTTATAAAAATGATCGATACTTTACAATATAACATGTAAAAAAATGACAAAATCAGTTTCATTATGATAAAACCGGTAAAATTTACCTAATATGTTGAAAGTATATATACATTTTATAAAAATGTATCAATATTTTGTTGAAAGTTATGTAATTTATGTTTCAAAAATTTTTAATAGTGCTTTATGTTTTCCACCTACAATATTAATTTAATAATTTCATTTACACAAAAAATTATTTGAATGTTTTGATATTTTATAAAATATTATTTAGAATTTAAATTTAACAATTTTAACTAAAGATAATAATAAATATGTAATATCTATGTTTATTATTTTTAATTTAATAATAATATATACCGTAACATAAAAATAAATCATTAGACGCGTATAATTACTAAATTAATATATTAAAACTTACTCAAAAGATAACCTTAAATTAATATTTTCCACAGTGAAATAAGTATTGATCCTTTTTATTAAAATTATCGATACTTTACAATATAACAAGTAAAAAAATATGATAAAACTAGTTTCATTTTGACAAAACCGGTAAAATTTACCTGATATGTTGAAAGTATCTATTCTTTTTATAAAAATGATTGATACTTTACAATATAATTGGTAAAAATATGAAAAAACCAGTTTCATTATAACAAAACCGGTAAAATTTACCTGATATGTTGAAAGTATCGATCCTTTTTATAAAAAGGATCGATACTTTACAATATAACAGGTAAAAATATAACAAAACCAGTTTCATTATGACAAAAGCGGTAAAATTTACCTGATATGTTGAAAGTATAGATACTTTTTATAAAAATGTATCGATACTTTGTTGAAAGTTATGTAATTTATGTTTCAAAAATTTTTAATAGTGCTTCATGATTTCCACCTACAATATTAATTTAATAATTTCATTTAAACAAAAAATTATTTAATTGTTTTGATATTTTATAAAATATTATTTAGAATTTAAATTTAACAATTTTAACTAAAGATAATAATAAATATGTAATATCTATGTTTATTATTTTTAATAATAATATATACCATAACATAAAAATAAACCATTAGAAGCGTATAATTACTAAATTAATATCTTAAAACTCACTCAAAAGATAACCTTAAATTAATGTTTTCCACAGTGAAATAAGTATAAACACTTATATATATGTATCGATACTTATCGATAACCAAAGTTTACCGGTTACCAATTTTTTTAATAGTTTTTTATGTTTTCTACCTAAAACATTATTAGTCTGCCAACATAATAGGTAGCGTTAAACTGAATTTATTAACTATCTTTTAATGTATCCGGTAATACCGTATATTAAACTTATATTAGTCTTCTTTCATGAGACAATCCCTTTCCAGCAATTTAGAAGATGACTTTTCTCCCACTTTTTTTTTAATTTTTCATTAAATTTTATTCCGCTATGTGTATGTCTATATATATATATGTATGATTAATTTTATACATTAATGATACAAATATTTGACAAACAAAGTTTTAATATTATTATATAGTTTATTTAAATTTTAGAATCGAGAGGTAAAAAAATGATAGAGTTATTCTTTTAAAAGTTTTAAGTTGAAACAGTTACATTTATAAGATATATATTATTAATAAGTTAATAAAATCTTGAATAAATAGTTATTATCTTGTAAACACCTCAAAGTATTCAAAATAAATTTTAAATTCATACATTGAAAATTAAATTTAAAAATAATATAAATATATCAAATTTCATTTAAAATAAACTTGCCAGTAAAATATTTTTTATTATCAATGTATAAAATAATAATTTATATATAATATAAATAGAAAAATGTAACTAAATTCAATTTTTTTATTAAACTAAGATTGTTACAAATAAAGTAGTATTTGTTATAAATATACTCAACTATTTGACAATAGTTATCAATCATCCTTACTGCAGCCGCTAATATTTGAATTTAAATTTTTTAGGAATAACAATAATTTTTTAACTACTGAAGTAATTTAGTTCGTGTTAAATAAGTTAAATTTTAATATAAATTAAAATTCCATTACAATAAAACTCTTTTGTTATAAGTCGACTTATCCATTCTGTATGCTATATATATTTTTATCATATTTCCATGTAATTTCCTTTTCCTAGACATTGAACCGAATTCAAAGAGATAGCATACTACCATACTCGTATGTTATTTCTTTTCCCTATGATATACATGCCGAATCTAAAATTGACAATTCCACCTACAAGGCTACAAGCTGCCAAATTGTTCTTTTCGAAATTGTTTTATAGTTTCTTTTTTTTAAAAAAGTTATTTAAAATTTTGAAAATATAGTAAATAATTATTTAATGTATTATTAATATATTATTTTTAATTTTATAAGATGTTAAATTTTATTTTTAATTATAATTTAAAAATATTTTAATCCCATTTGAGGAGTTATAGATTTAAAGAGATAATTGTATAAGTTGTCCCCAACTCTGACATAAATTTTAAATTAATCCTTAAATATTCTACGTTGATCCTTAAACTTTCAACATCATCCCACTTTAAAATATTCTTAGAACCTTCAAAACTATAATATAATTTTTAGGTCATATGCTCAATTCTCAAGACCTTTAAAAATATATTAATTTTTTTAGAAGGTCAGGGATTCGATTCTTAGAAATTTTAAAACCAATGGATTTAACAATTTAATAGAAGAATCAAAATAGAATGAAACTAATAGTTTGAAGATTGATATAGAATATTTTAAAATTTAAGAACCAATTTAGAATAGAGATCATAGTTTGGGGATCTCTTAGAGCAATTAACTCAAATTTAGATTATAATATATATGTATATGTATAGTGCGTAGGATAGTTGGGTTTTCAAAAAGACGAAAGGTAGTTTTCTGAGAGACACGTGGGGGGAAATGATTGCATGTAGAAAGGGATCGTAGGACCACATCCAGCTTCGTTCTTAGGGATGGCAATGGGTCGGGTCGGGTCGGGTTTTTGGGCCACCCGACCCGACCCGAGAAGAAAGGGTTTTTCACCCGTGACCCGACCCGACCCGATGAAATTAAGGTTTCACCCGACCCGACCCGACCCGAATATATGACTTAGAAACCCGACCCGACCCGACCCGAAATAATAATAATAAAAAATTTATTCAATGAAAACAGTGACTTAATTGAAAAAAATTATATATGGAGGGACATTATTGTAATTATCCCTAAATATATAGGATAAAATTATATATATTTTTCGGGTCGGGTCGGGTCAGATTTTTTTCACCCTAAACCTGACCCGACCCGACCCGAACAATACATTTAAAAAAACCCGACCCGAACCCGAAATTTTTTAAAAAAAATCCGACCCGATCGGGTTGGGTCGGAACCCGTCGGATTCGGGTTGAGTTACCATCCCTATTCGTTCTGGCTGGTTTTCGGTGACAAACAGCAAAAGCATAATATTTTTGTCTAATCCCTTGGGTTGTCCTAATTTAGCCCAATTATTGGTCTGCCCAAAATATCTGTCATGGCCCACATAACCTAAAAATAGATAAGACTTTTGATTTTTTATTAGTATGAGATGATTATAAGATAGTATTTGTTTAAAATATCTTCAACTATTTGAGAATGAAAGTTCAAATATTTCTATAGGCATCATACTCAAACTCTTGATCTCTACGGATAATAGTCATTATTTAACCACTGAAATCAATTATTTCGTTATTTTTTTAACAATAACAATTAGATTTTATTAATAATAGAAGGAATCAAAATTACAACACATCAATATATATATATAAATTTGGAGACAATAGTCACCAAAATACTCATACAAAAGAAAAAAATAAAAATAAAGATACAAAGAAAATTAAAACCTTCTGATGAGAATGACAACCAACATCAAAACCCAATAATCTTTATAAATACTCTTCTATGTCGAATAAGACGCTTGACGAAGTGATAAAGTAGTGGAGAGCAAACCAAATAATTTGGCAGGCTGCTCTGCTACACAATCTGATTGCATTGGCAAACAACCTTTTTACCAAAAGAGGGATCTAACTATACGTGACCACCGAATAACCAATCAAAATATAAATGTGGTACTGGTTTTTGCGTAAGAACCAAAACGATCGCAGATGTATGCAAGTAACGTACCAACAACCATGAGGATCATACCACAAGAGCAGAGAAAACGCGTGCCACAAAAGCAGAGAAAAATCATGTCAAATGACAAAGAACCTTATTCAAAATTAAAAAGGCAAACAAAAAATAAAATAAAAGATATAATATAAAAAACAAGAGAATAGTCATCGACAGTCGACAACCAACAATAAGATTGATGTCACCGCCGCCTAAACAAAAATCAAAGAGAACGGAGAAGATGACACAAAAATATTAAAAGAAAACTAGGTTGAAAGAAAAGAGAGATGACTAATCGTTCTTTTATTTTTAAGGAGACCAACATAGAAAACATCATGCAATGTATTAAACTACCACATAACATTTATGGTCAATTTATAATTTATCTAGACGCCAAGAGACTACATAGGATAATTTATCTACCAAACTTTTTACAACTAGATGCCAACGAGTGTTGGCATAAGTGGTTGAGATTAAAAAATTTGAGCTTATAAGGCTAAGTTCGAATCATACCATCGTCATTCTTAGTGGGAAATCTTTAAATTCCTATATAAATCTCAATTAAGTCTTAGGTATGCCCTAACCTTGGACCGGGGCAACCACTGACCTAAAGTATATTTGAAAAAAAAACATTATACAACTAGACATCACTTCTTAGTTCAAATACGATATACATGAAGAAAAAAAATCAAATATTCAAAATCATATAAAAAATTAAATCTCAAAAGTCATATAACATTGATATCATTTCTAGTTGAAATAAAATAGGAGAGAGTATATCAATAGTACTCAATTATAGGACGTTGTTTTGTTGAGTTTTCGACTATTAAAAGATACAAAATGGTCACTCAACTATTCATATGTTCTAAATTCGTCATTTGTCGTTAAAAAAATTTTGATCGTCTGAGTTGCACATTAGCCTACTGACTAGATATGATAAAATTATATTTTAATAATGTCTACGGGTGTAACACCCATTTCTTGGATACATTTCCGTACACAAGTCACAAGTGTCACATAACTTTTAAAAACATTTTCTTATTTGTAAACCCATAAAAATTTGTTTCGAAAATAAAATATTTTTAATATCATAATAATAAAACGTTCGTTGTAACATACTACAAAAATGATAACTTTAATACATTCCAAAGCATTTTCTTAAGTCCCAATACATGCCACCTAGTTATCAAAATATACATAAATGTCATACAGTTACTGATGAGGCAACCTTTGATTGATGATGTCCACTGCACTCCTTACTCAGCTAGTCTTTACTTTTTCCTACATGTGAAATCAACACATGCTAAGTATTTACTTAGTGAGTCTTAAAAATATAAATGAAGTAAAATTCATACACAAGGGTATCACGACTATCAAAAATACGAACTAAATCGTATAATTCATAAGAATAATTAAAACTATTCTAGTAACCCAAGTTTCCTTCACATAGTCATCGAAACCATTTTAGTATGTCCAACATACCTATCTATCAATTTTTTCCAATTAT
This sequence comes from Hibiscus syriacus, assembly GCF_006381635.1. Taxonomy (NCBI): domain Eukaryota; kingdom Viridiplantae; phylum Streptophyta; class Magnoliopsida; order Malvales; family Malvaceae; genus Hibiscus; species Hibiscus syriacus. The sequence continues at coordinate 78,613 of NW_024062326.1, read as the reverse complement.
TCTTTATTTTTCCCAATGTATGTCAAATGAGAATGCAAGGTACATGCATTGCACCAAAATGGAAATTCACAAACTTATTATGAATTCCATGTATTGCACACATAGTGTCGAAATGGTCATTCATAAACACATTATGAATACCATGGGTTACACATTTAATGCCGAAAATGCACCGTTATGCATTAAACAAAATCGATTGATAACTTATATACATAATTGTATATCAAAATGGTAATTCACAAACTCATTATGAATACCATGATTGCACATATAGTACCAAAAGTATACATAGTACTGATACGAAAATGCACCATTATGCATTAAACAAAATTGATCGATATCATCATAAATGAAGTATGTCGAAATGCACCTATGACTCTCAATGCACATACAATGGGCTTTTAAGTAAATTTCACAGATTTAAATATTTATTTCTATAATATCGATAACCATTGAACAACTTCAACGTTCATTTATTCCTTTTAGAACAGTTCATACTCTAAAATTTATTCGTAATATCAATTCCATACACATTATGAAAACATATCAAAGTACTGTAAAAGATGCTTTATCAAAACATTTGAAATTGACTCGTCGCAAGTCTCCCTCATTTCATAGAAGTACAACAAATGCAATCACCTGATATGCCTCACTAGTATGCTGTAGTGATGTCTGACTATTCGTCAACTTTATCCTTGCCCTTTTTCCTACTTGACTCTAGAGCTTGGTTATGATTTATACAAGCATCCATTAATTACACATACCATACAAATGTTAGTATACTTTCTAACATTTATACTTTTAATAATACTCAATAGTACTATTATTTTTAATTTCTATTAAAATTCATCCTATCTTAAAATTCCTGGCTCAATAGTATCGGTACCCCTACTATGGTATCAATACTTCTATACTATGGTACCGATACTCCTTCAGTATCGATACCATTTCTGCATTTTGGAATCCATAGTATCGATACCCACAGCAGTATCGATACTAATTGCATCAGTATCGATATTGTTCATCCTATTTCCTCAAATTTAAACCTAAAGTATCGGTACTGTTCTTCCAGTACCGACACCCTTACCTGGATTTTCCATTTTTCATTTCGATTTTACCCAAATTTTGTTTAAATCTCTTACTTTTACCTCCAACAATACCATTAAACTCATCCTTACTAAACCCAACTAACTTTCCTTTATTAATCTTCCTATAATATCTAAAATCTTCAAAAAACACTCCAACCCAAGAATCACACTACTTTTTTCATACATGTTTTTAATCATATCCAAGGCTTCTAATCTCTTATCTACTTCTTTGAAAAGTCAAATTTACTTGTAAACTTCAATAAAAACTCATATTTCATCATATCACTCAAAAACCAATTTCCTTAAATCTCAAATAATTCACTAATCACTTAGTTTTAATCATCCTTGAACTTTCCTTAAGTCTCTATATCTTTTAAGGTTTCAAAACCAGCCCATAAACTAAAGGAAATACCAACTTGAAGAAATCTTACCTTTGGGCTATAGGGAGAGCATAGGACGAGAAGAAGGAGAAGAAGAAGAAAACTTGGCTTATCCAACTTTCCCTTTTTTAACTCTTAAATATCCCCATAAAAATGAATATTAAATTCATTCATTCTAAAATACTAAATTATCCTTCAATTCGTACTAATTAGTCTTAAACACAATTTTCCCAATTCATTTCTTGTACTTTACAATTTATTCAATTTAATCCTCAAAATTTTAAATCCTTTCAATATAGTCACTGATCTGATGTTTGGGGTATTACAATTTTCCCCTTAAAAAAATTTGTCATCGAATTTAAAGAAGTACATGATACGAAGAGGTGTGGAAATTGCTTCCTCATATCCTCATCTATTTCCTATGTAGCTTTTTCTGCCTTATGGTTTTGCCAAAATACTTTAACTAGAGGAATCTTCTTGTTATGCAGTTCTTTTCTTTCTCGAGCCAAGACCCGCATTGGTTCTTCCTCGCAAGTTAAATCTGGTCGGATCTCTATTTCCTCGGGTGTGATGACATGAGATGGATCTGATCGGTACTTTATGAGCATCTACATGTGAAAAACATTGTGGATCTTGTCCATATCAGGAGGAAAAGCTAACTAATAAGCTATTGGACTGACTCTTTTCAAAATCTCATAAGGTCCAATAAATCTCGGACTCAACTTTCCTTTGCGCCCAAACCGTAATACTTTCTTCCAGGGCGATACTTTTAGAAATACCTTATGTCCCACTTGATATTCAATCTCTTTTCTCTTTAGATCATCATAAGACTTTTGGCGTTCGGAGGCTATCTTCAAATTATCTTGGATAATTTTCACCTTCTCCAGGCCAACTAAGTCTCGATCTTTTAATTCAAACCAATTTAAGGGTGTTATGCATTTTCTCCCACACAAGGCTTCATACGTAGCCATCTTAATACTCGATTGGTAACTACTATTATAAGCAAATTTCGCTAAAGGCAAATACCTTTCCCATGATTCTTTCAATTCAATCACACATGCGCTTAGCATATCCTCCAATACCTGAATAGTTCATTCTGACTGCCCATATGTCTACGGATGAAAAGCTATGATGAAATTCAATCGAGTACCCAAAGTCGTGTACAAAGAATTCTAGAATCTTGAAGTAAACCTTGGGTCTGGATCAGACACTATCGATATAGGCACTCCATGCAGACAAACTATCTCTTTTATATACAATTCCGCATATTTATCCATTGAGTAATTTACCTGAACTGGAATAAAGTGAGATGTCTTGGTTAATCTATCTACAATTACCCATATTGAGTCTTTTTTACCGGGTGACAAAGGTAGCCCCGAAACAAAATCCATTGTAACTCGTTCCCACTTTTGTTCGGGAATGGATATCGGTTATAGAAATCCGAAAGGCATTGATGTCCAACTTTCACTTACTGACATGTCTGATATAACTCTTTTTATGCCACGCCACCAATAACGACTCTTTACATCCTGATACATCTTATTCCCGCCTGGATGCATCGTCAAAGGACTATAATGTGCCTCAGAAAGAATATCTTTCTTCAGTTCATCATTATCGGGAATGCAAAGTCTTCCACGATAATATAACCATCCATCAGACCTCATTTCGAAGCCTTTAGCCTCACATTTTTCTACAATCACAATCCTTGCCAAGCATTTTACATCTTGTCATTGTAGCTCTTTTATCTGATCCAAGAGCATCGACTTTAACTTAAGCTCAACAATTAAGGCACTATATTCCTTTAAAGACATATGTGAATCAATAGCCCGTAGAGCTGCAAAAGTCTTTCGACTAAGTGCATCAGCTACCAAATTAGCCTTCCCTAGATGATAATCGATGATCACATAATAATATTTTAAAAGCTCAATCCTCTTTAACATTTCAAAACTTTCTTGACATTTCTCTAACCAAACAAAAGACACATCTTTCCGTAGAAACTTAGTTAGAGGCAAAGCTAACATTGAAAAGTTCTTCACAAATCGCCTATAATAACCAACAAGCTCCAAGAAACTTTGAACTTCCAACATATTCATTGGGGGTTGCCAATCCACTATAGATTGAATCTTTTTGGGATCTACTCTTATGAATTCTGCAGATACTATATGGCCAAGGAAAGCAATCTCAGCTAACCATAATTAACACTTGGATAATTTGACATACAACTTCTTATCTCGAAGAGTCTGAAGAACCACCCGAAGATGAGCTTCATGATCCTCTCTTACCTTGGAATACACCAAAATATCATCAATAAATACCACCACGAATTGATCCAAGTAAGGTTGAAATACTCGGTTCATCAAGTCCATAAATGTTGCATGAGTATTAGTCAAACCGAATGGCATTACCAAAAATTCATAATGTCCATACCGAGTTCGAAAAGTTGTTTTTGAAATATCATATTCATTAATCTTTAATTGGTGGTACCTCGACCTTATGTCTATCTTATAGAACACTGTTGCACCTTTCAATTGATCAAATAGATCATCAATTTTCGGAAGAGGATACTTATTCTTTATCGTTACTTTATTTAACTGATGGTAGTCGATGCATAATCACACAGACCCATCATTCTTTTTCACAAAAAACACAGGTGCTCCCCATGGAGAAACAATGGGTCTGATAAATCCCTTATCAAGTAGCTCTTGCAATTGTGCTTTTAATTCTCTTAAATTTATTGGATCCATTCAATATAGAGACATAGAAACATGTTCGGTACCCAAGTAAACCTCAATCTGGAATTCCACCTCACGATCTGGAGGTAATCCCGATAACTTTTTCAGAAAAACATCCGGAAACTCCCTAACTCTTGGAACATCAACTAGTATCGCTTCCAAAATTTGAGCATCTACCATGTTGGCCAAAAAAGCTATACATCCTTCTGACATCAGTTTCCTTGCAGTCATGGTTAATATCACATTGGATGGTGATTTTGTTTTTTCGCCAATCACTACGATTTTTTAACCTTCCACATCCTTAAAAAATAATTGCTTCTTGCGACAATCAACCCATCCATGATGTGGAGACAACCAATCCATGCCCAAAATAACTTCAAATTCATCGAAAGGCAATTCCATTAAGTTTTCTCAGAACATATCCCCTTCAATCTTTATCGGTCATTTTCTACATACCTGCGTTACTCTTACACTATGACCCATAGGGTTTAACGCTATCATCTCACTAAAAATTGATTCTAAAGGAATTCCTCTAGCTCTAGCCAATTTTTTACTAATATAAGAGTTTGTAGAACCAGGGTCAACCAAAACAAATACAGGTTCATCAAAAAGATGGAATGTACCTGTTAGGATCTCCGGGTCATCTCGATCCTCATTAATCTAAATATTGTAAATTCTGGCTACTCCCCGAGTCTCTTATCGTGGTAATGAATCTGATTTTCCTTTGGATCTACCTCTGCTTCTTTAGAAGCTGCCACCGATCTCTTAGATTACGCTAAATTATCCCCGGATTTCTTAGGATAGTTCCAGGCATAGTGACCAGCTTCAACACACTGGAAACAAGCTCCACTAAGAAATCTACATACTCTACGGTGAAATTTGTCACATATCTATAAATATTGGGAACTCGAGCTCTTGTCTCTCTTAGCATGATGGGAAGTTGAAGACATTCCAACTCTTTTTCCCATCTGCATAATCTACTCTGCTGCTAGAGTCTTCTCTTGAGCTCTTTCAATAGCCTTAGCTCGGTTTATAACTTTTTACAGGCTAGGCAAGCTTAAAGCCAACATCATCTCTTTCAACTTTGGCCTCAAACCTTCGATGAACAAATCACGTCGAGCCTTGTCATTGGGAACTACCTCAGTAGTAAAACAACTCAACTTGTTGTACTCAACCTCGTACTCATGCACTGCTCGATCACCTTGTTTCAAATTAAGGAACTTCAGCAGCATTGCCTACCTAAGCTGCTCACCAATGTACTTGTTCATAAATTCTTCCGTAAATAACTACTAGGTCACTTGCTTCGGTGGTGTATACATCGTAGTATTTGACCACCAGAATCGAGCTGATCCTCGAAGTAAAGATACAGCTCCACCTAGCTTTTCAGAATCCGAGCAGTGAATACTTTCAATCATTACCATGACATCATTTAGCCATAAATCAGGTTCCATAAGACCTTCATCCTCTTCTCCCCATAACTCAGGAGCTCCCAAACTTTTCAGCTCCTTTTGGGATCAACATTCCCGGTACTGGAGGAGTAGGGGGAGATGAAGGAGGTTGGAACTGTGTTAAAATAGAATTGAGAGCTTGCATAAAAGCTCCAAACTCTGGCATGGGCATTCCCTGCTGTGCCGGTGCACTAGCATTCTCGTATAGGATCAAATGCTCACTATTAGCCTCATACCTTTTGCTACCCGATCATTCTCTAATTTCTTGTTCAGTCGCTCTTCACGAGTTTGAAGATTCTGACATCTAATACGACATACATAATAATAGCACTCAAGTTAGTAAGGAGTGACATCAATCACACTCTAATGAAACCATATCAGTAACCTTGACAATCTTAGTGGCATGTAAACCCTTTTTAAAGTCAAATAAAGTCAGTTTCGACCGAGAATCGATTAAACATGTAGCTCTGATACCAATAAATGTAACACCTATTTCTTGGATATGTTTCCGTACACAAGTCACACGTGTCACATAACTTTTAAAAATATTTTTCTTATTTGTAAACCCATAAAAATTTGTTTCGAAAATAAAACATTTTTTATTATCATAATAATAAAACGTTTGTTGTAGCATATTACAAAAATGATAACTTTAATACATTCCAGAGAATTTTGGAGAGCATTTGGAGAGACAGCTCCATGTCATACATTTGGTAAATTACATCGTTGAGTATGAATATTTCTATGTGGAGGTTGTTTCCAGTATGGTGAGACTGGTCACTTTTCCCGAAACTGTAATAAGAAATTTGGAGACAATTTGGCGCAATCAGAAATATCTGTGGCAACTTCTAATAGAAGCATCATAACGGGTAGATCCAGGGGACAATCTGAATCAATGCAGCGAAAAGAGACTCGAGGAGTTTCCAGAATTTACAACATTAAGACCAATGAAGATCGGGATGACCCGAAGATTATAACATGTACATTCCATCTTTTTGACGAGCATGTATTTGTTTTAGTTTATCATGGTTATACACACTCATACATTAGTACAAAGTTAGTTAGAGCTAGAGGAATTCCTTTATAACCAATTGTTAGTGAGATGATAGAGGTAAACCCTATGGGTCACAGTGCGAGAGTAACTCAGGTATGTAGAAAATGCCCGATAAAGATTCAAGGGATTGTAATCCTAGCAAACTTAAGTTCTTTCGATGAGTTTGAAATCATTTTGGGCATGGATTGGTTGTCTCCACATCATGGATGGGTTGATTGTCACAAGAAGTAATTATTTTTGAAGGATGCGGAAGGCTCAGAATTAGTAGTGATCGGTGAAAAAACGAAATCACCATCCAATGTAATAACAACCATGACTACAAAAAAAATATGTCAAAAGGATGTATAGATTTCCTAGATAATGTAATAGACACTCGAGTATCGGAAGTAAGATTAAATGATATCCCAAAATTAAGTAGTTTCCATAGGTTTTTCTAGAAGAATTACCTGGTTTACCTACAGACTGTTAAGTAGAATTTAAGATTGAGGTTTACCCAGGTACCGAACCTATTTCTATGGCTCCATATCGAATGGCTCCAATAGAGTTAAGAGAGCTAAAAGCCCAATTGCAAGAGCTACTCGATAAGGTATTTGTGAGACCCAATGTTTCTCCTTGGGGAGCACCTATGTTGTTTGTGCAAGAGAAGGACGGGTCTATAAGATTATGCATCGACTACCGTCAGTTAAATAAGGTAACAATAAAGAATAAGTAGCATATTCCTAGGATTGATGATATGTTCGATTAACTGAAAGGCACAATAGTGTTATCTAAGATAGACCTGAGGTTGGGGTACCACCAATTAAAGATAAAAGAGTATGATATTTCAAAGACAGTTTTTTGGACTCAGTATGGACACTACGAATTTATGGTGATGTCATTTGGATTAACTAATGCTCCTGTAAAATTTATGGTCTTGATGAACTGAGTAATCCAATCTTACTTGGATCAATTCATGGTGGTATTTATAGATGATATTTTGGTGTATTCCAAGTCAAGAGAAGAACATGATGTCCATCTTCAAGTGGTTCTTCAGACACTTTGAGAAAATAAGTTGTATGCCAAATTGTCCAAGTGTGAATTTTGGTTAGTTGAGATTGCTTTCCTTGGTCATATAATCTTTGTACAAGGAATAAGAGTAGATCCAAAAAAGATTCAAGCTATAGTGGATTGGCAACCCCCAAAGAATGTTTTTGAAGTTCAGAGTTTCTTGGGGCTTGCTGGTTATTATAGCTGGTTTGTGAAGAACTTCTCAATGTTAGCTTCAACACTAACTAAGTTGTTACAGAAAGATGTGCCTTTTGTTTGGACGGAGAAATGCCAAGAAAGTTTTGAAATGTTAAAGAGAATAGTAACAGAAGCCTCAGTGCTCATACAACATGAGTCGGGTAAAGACTATGTGGTCTTTAGTGATTCATCTCATAATGGGTTGGGATGTGTACCCATGCAAGATGGAAAAGTTGTGGCTTATGCCTCAAGACAACTGAAGAATCATGAGAGAAATTACCCAACACATGACTTGGAATTGGCAGCGGTCGTGTTTGCTTTAAAAATTTGGCATCATTATCTGTACGGTGAGCGTTGCCATATTTATACAGATCACAAGAGTCTAAAGTACTTGCTGAATCAAAAAGAACTAAACTTGAGACATAGGAGATGGATCGAGCTTTTAAAAGATTATGATTTGATCATAGATTATCATCCAGGAAAAGAGAATGTTGTAGCTGATGCACTTAGTCGAAAGAATTTTGTAGCTCTACGGGATTTGGATGTGCGTATGTCTTTAAAGGAAGATAGTGCCTTGATCACCGAACTTAAGTTAAAGCCAATCCTTTTGTATCGAGTAAAAGAGCTACAAGCTCAATATAAGAAATTCTTGGCGAGAATAGCGCAAGTAAAAAAATAATAGGTTAAAGACTTCGAAATGAGGGTCGATGGATATTTATATTATCGTGGAAGACTTTATATTCCCGATAATGATGAACTAAAGAAAGATATTCTTTGCGAGACACAATATATCCTTCGATTATGCATCCAGGCAGGAATAAGATGTATCAGGATTCAAAGAGTCGTTATTGGTGGTCTGGAATGAAAAGAGTTGTAACAGAGTTTGTTGCAAAATACTTGACATGTCAACAAGTGAAAGCTGAGCATCAAGTGTCGTCTGGATTGTTACAACTGATATCCGTTCCGGAGTGGAAGTAGGAACGAGTTACATTGGATTTTGTTTCGTGGCTACCTTTGTCACCAGGTAAAAAGGACTAAATATGGGTAATTGTGGACAGATTGACCAAGACAACTCACTTTATTCCAGTTCGGGTAGATTACTCGATGGATAAATATCCAGAATTGTATATAAAAGAGATAGTTTGGTTGTATGGAGTGCCTACATCAATAGTGCCTGATCGAGACCCAAGGTTTACATCAATATTCTATAAGTCATTGCATGAGGCATTGGGTACTTGATTGAATTTCAACACAACTTTTCATCCTCAAACAGATTGGCAGTCAGAACAAACTATTTAGTTATTAGAGGATATGCTAAGGCATGTGTGATTGAGTTTAAAGGATCATGGGAAAGGTATTTGCCTTTAGCAGAATTTGCTTATAATAACAGTTACCAATCGAGTATTAAGATGGCATCATATGAAGCTTTGTATGGGAGGAAGTACCAAACACTATTAAAATTATTTGAACTAAAAGATCGAGACCTAGTTGGCCCAAATTTAATGAAAGAAATGGAGGAGAAAGTGAAAATTATCTAGGATAATCTAAAGATAGCCTCCGATCGACAAAAGTCTTATACTGATTTGAAAAGACAACAAATTGAATTTCAAGTGGGAGACAAGGTATTTCTAAAAGTGTCACCTTGGAAAAAAGTATTATGGTTTGGGTGCAAAGGAAAGCTGAGTCCGAGATTCATTGGACCTTATGAGATTTTGTAAAGGGTCGGACCAGTAGCTTATCAGTTAGCCTTACCTCCGGATATGGACAAGATCCACAATATTTATCACGTGTTGATGCTCAGACTGTACCGATCAGATCCATCCCATTTTATCACACCCGAAGAAATAGAGATCCGGCTATATTTAACTTACGAGGAAGAACTAGTGCAGATCTTGGCTAGAGAAAACAAGGAATTGCGTAACAAGAATATTCCTTTATTTAAAGTTCTATGGAAAAACCATAAAGTATAAGAAGCTACTTGGGAAAGAGATGAGGGTATGAAGAAACAATTTTCACACCTCTTCGTATCAAGTACTTCTTTAAATTGGAGGACGAATTTTCTTAAAGACAGAGAATTGTAATACCCCAAGTATTAAGTCAGTGACTAAATTAAAAGAATTTAAAATTTAGAGGATTAAATTGAATAAATGGTAAAGTATAATAAATGATTTAATTAAGACCAATTAGTAATAATGAAAGAATGATTTTTCTCCTTTACAGTGAAATGAATTTAAAATTCATTTTCTTAGGATTTAAGAGAGAAAGGGGAAAATTAACAAGCTAGTTATCTTTCTTCTCTTCTTCTTCTTCCCCGTGACCGTGCTCTCCCCATAGCCAAAGGCGAGTTTCTTCCAAGTTGTTTTTCCTTTAGTTTAATGGCTGGTATTGAAACCTTGAGTGTTATAGAGGCTTAAGGAAGGGTTAAAGAAGATTAAAACTAAGAAATGGATGATTTATTTGAGAATGAAGAAAATGGGTTTTTGGGTGATATGTTGGAATATGAGTTTTTATTGTTGTTTACAAGTATATTTGACTTGTCAAATAAGTAAATAAGAGATTAGAAGCATTAGATATGATTAAAAACATGTATGAAAAAGTAGTATGATTCTTGGTTTAAGATGTTCTTTGAACAATTTAGATGTTACAAGAAGTTAAATGGAGGAAAGTTAGTTGGGTTAAGTGTTGTTAAGTTTAAGGGTATTTTTTGAGGTAAAAATAAGATATTTAAACGAAAATTAGGTAAAATTGAGCTGCAAAATGGAAAATTTGGGTAAGGGTATCAGTACTGGAAGAACAGTACCGATACTATAGGTTTAAATTTGAGGAATTAGGATGAATAATATTGATACTGATGCAATTAATATCGATCTGATGTGGGTATCGATACTAAGATAAAGGTATCAATACCATGGATTCTAGAATACATAAATGGTATCGATACTGAAAGCGAGTATCGATACCATAATATAGAAGTATCGATACCATGGTAGGGGTACCGATACTATTGAGTCTGGAAAATTTAAGATAGGATGAATTTTGATAGAAATTGATTATAATAGTACTTTTGAGTATTATTAAAAGTATAAATGTTAGAGAGTATACTAAAATTGTTATGGTATGTGTACTTAATGGATGCTTGTGTAGATCATAACCAAGCTCCTGAGTCAAGCAAGAAAAAGGGAAAAAATAAAGTTGTCGAATAGTTGGACATCATTACAACATACTAGTGAGACTTATCAGGTGAGTGCATGTATTTTACTTGTAAGAATGGAGGTAGACTCGCGATGAGTCAACCTCGAATATTTTGTTAAATATATGTTTTACAACATTTTGGTATATTTTCATAATGTATATGCAAATGATATTATGAATAAGTTTTAGAGTATGAACTGCTCTAAAATAATTGGATGAATGTTAATGTTGTGCAATGGTTATTGATGTTACCAAAATAAATGTTTAAATCTATGAATTGACATAAAAGGTGCCATAAATGAAAATGCATAATGGTGCATTATCAACATAAAAGTTTCGATAAATGAAAATGCATAACGGTGCATTATTGGCATAAAAGGTGCAATAAATGAAAATGTATAACGGTGCATTATCGGCATACAAGGTACCATAAATGAAAATGCATAACGGTGCATTATCGGCATAAAAGGTGCTATAAATGAAAGTGCATAACAGTGCATTATTGGTCAAAAAAGGTACCATAAATGAAAATACATAACGGTGCATTATCGGCATAAAATGTGCCATAAATGAAAATGTATAACGATACATTATCGGCATAAAAGGTATAATAAATGAAAATGTATAACGGTGCATTATTGGCATAAACGGTACCATAAATGAAATTGCATAACAGTGCATTATCGGCATAAAAGGTGCCATAAATGAAAATGCGTAACAATACATTATTGGTATAAAAGGTGACATAAATGAAAATACATAACGGTACATTATCGGCATAAAAGGTGCCACTAATGAAAATGCATAACGGTGCATTATTGGCATAAAAGGTGCCACTCATGGTATTTATAAAAGGTGAATGACCATTTTGGCACTTTGGTGCAGTGCGTGTATTTTACATTTCTTATTTGACATACATGGGCCAAAATAAATGATAATTGGGAAAAATATATGGAAAAATAGGTATGTTTGGCATACTAAGAATAATTTTGATAACTATATGAAAGAAACTTGGGTTTAATTGAGATGATTAACTGATTTTTATGAAGTATACAAATTAGTTTGTATTTCAATAGTTATGATATGATTATTTATGAATTTTATTTTAATTATATTATTATTTCTCACTAAGTAAATACTTAATGTGTGTTGATTTCACGCGTAGGGAAAAGCAAAGACTAACAGAGTAAGGAGTGCAACAGAGAACATCAATCCAAGGTTAACTCATCAGTAACTATAGGACAATCCGGTCTTCTTTTGATAATTAGATGGCATGTATATGAAACTAAGAAAAATGCTCTGTAATGTATTTAAGTTATAACTTTGTAACGGTTTACAACGAATGCTTTACCTTATATTAAAAATGTTTTGTTTTTAATTTTGAAACAAAAAATTTTATGGGTTTATAAATAAGAAAATGTTTTTAAAAGTCATGTGACACTTGTGACTTGTGTACGGGAACATATACGGGAAATGGGTGATACAACGGGAGCATATGTCTCATCAAAATCAATTCCCTCTTCTTGAGTGTAACCTTGAGCAACTTGTCTAGCTTTATTTCTAACTATGTTACGACTCTCATCTAGTTTGTTTCTATAATCCCATTTAGCACCTATAGTAGACTTATTAATAGACATTTAGATCAATGTCCATATTTTACTGCTTTGAAACTTATTTAACTCTTCTTGCATAATCATAATCCAATGTTCATCATTTAATGCTTCTTTAACATTCTTAGTGTAACACCCTTAACCTGTATAAGTACCCCGAATACGAGTCAAAGATGTCACATAGCATTTACAAACATACTATAGTTAACTCTATAAAGTCCGTCGAAACTCAACACTTTACATCTTTAATAGACATTTATTGTCTATAAATAGGACTCACCATCGCGCTCTGGTTTAAAGGGTTAGTTGTACATATGTCACTTAGGGTCAATTCCATCAAAATATCCATTTCTTTAATCAATACAGTACTTATGTATGAACAAGGGTTTCTTGAATCTTACACTACACTTCCTATTATGCTAATGCATTACTTTAATCATATTGAACGTGAGGATCGTAATTAACAACATTACAACCACTATTCACTTATTCTCAAACTTTTTATTCGGTCACTTACCTCAAACTTTATGTTTCAAACATCTAATATGTACACTACTCTTATACACTTTTAGTAATAAGGAGTGGCATCAATCGAATCGTATAAATATCATATCAGTAATAATAGCATCCTAGTGGCATGTGTACATTTTCAATCATAAAACAGACTCAGTTTAGGCCAAGAACCAACTAAAACTATAACTCTCATACCAATAAATATAACACCCTTAACCCATATACGTACCCGAATACAAGTTAAAGATGTCACATAGCATTTACAAACATATTATAGTTGAAAACCAATACAAATTTGAATTTTTAAAACTTATCCAATTTAATCCTTCTAATAGAATAATATAATCACGTAAAATCATATTATAATATTTAAACATCCAAATCAATATTAGTTTCAGGCAGCAACTAAACAGTTATATATTATTTCCTATTGTAAAGTAAACTACCTAATAAATGTCTAATTTAAATATTTCTTTATTCTAATAAAATATAACTTTTATCTAAAACACAAAAGTTAGATTCATATTTATATTCTTAATAATATATCTCAGATATTTTTTATTCGTATACATGTTGTCTAGAAAATTTTAAACAGTATGATGTAATTACTGATACTTGTAATTATTTTTTGTTTATTGATGCCAAGATCCACTCCTTACTTTACTTGCTCTTCTTAACCTATATATGAAAATCATTACAGGCTAAGTATACACTTAGTGAGGCACTATAAACAAACTAAGGTGATATCAAATATAAAACAACTTAATAATATTATATCAATTTAAAATATTTTGTCAAACTGACTTAGTCAAGCCACTTTTCCCCATCAGAAATATGAAATTTTCATCTCATGATTTTTTCAAAACCATGATAATCAATGTCAAACATAATAATCATGTCATATTCTTTTTCACATTTTATTTTCATAACCAATATTGTTACACTTCAGAATTCATTTTCAGATGCATAACTGATTTCCAAACTCATAATTTACTTTCATATTAATGACATTACTTTAGATTCATATCCCAATGTATATTTATGAGAATGCAAAGTGCGTGAGTCAGACGAGTGTGCGCAATAAGCACTTCACGGTGCTGTCATCAGAATCAAAATATGCACTCCAAGTGCAATCATATCATTTACACCAACGATGCTATAAATAATGTACATGAATGTACCAGAACAGAATCAAAATCACTCTACCTCATGGCATGCCAATTGTACCTACGACTCTCAATGCAATATACAATGGGCTTTCAGATCATATCATATTCATTTAATAATCAATATTCCCAAATCAGATTCATTTTTAATTCATCATCATAAAAAATATAACTTGGGCAGTTCATACCCTAAACCATCTATAAAATCTTCACATAAGCATTTAGGAAATATTCTATCATTAAAAACATCATTCTTCAGAATCAGTAAAATCATTCTGATATCATTTCAGAAAAAATCATGTAAAGTATATTAGGTAATTCACACCCAAAAAAACCATTCATAAACTTTTATATAAGCATTATGGAAATATTATGTAATTATAATTAAATCATACTTGAAAAAAATAATATGAGATTGACTTATCACAAGTATTTATCGTACCCAATAATTAAATAAATATTATGCACTCACTTTGACACTTTATTTATAATTTAAAATATAAGTCTCACTAAGATTTAAATTTAATCCTTTGCTTTCAATTTACTTCGATCCCAAAATTTATCACAATTTCTTACTCTAGTAGTTTGCACTACCTTCAAAGAAATATTATTGTTTATTAATATACACACTTAAAAATTATTCCACTTATACCAATGAAAACTAGACTCAAATAAAAATCTAACCATATAAGACACTTCTTCTAGTTCAATTTGTACAATTTATAGTGAATTTCCAAAGCTGACGTACAAAAACTGGCTTTGAACAGAATATGCTGCCATGTTTTCTGACCTATCCTTGATTAAAAATTTATATCCTTTTGTATACTTCTTGAAATCAGTAGACATTTGTTTTAAATGGGAGTAGAATGATATACTAATCCAAAAGTATAAAATCATCTCTGTAGAATTTATGGTTATTTTTTAAACTTACTATTCAGCTAACAAATCTAGACATATTTCACTAATTTGCATCCATGTCTTATTTATTAATTCTATTATCTTACAAAATGAACATATATGCATGAATTAAAAAATTTCATAACATTTACGAGTCACTTCTAATCATAGCAACTTTGCCACTAACTCATTACAAGCAAATGTTTGCACGATAACTTAAATGAGAATTAAATATGCACTCACCTAGTGTCCTTAACTTGTAAACCTTCCATAGTAATGCACCTTCATCCTTAAGCTTCTCATTACCTTTAATATTAATTGATCTTCATTTCAATAATAATCTAAATGAACACCATTTACAAAACATATACATTTCAAACCACATGTTAGAATCTTACTAACAGAAGCACACAATAGAAAAATAAATTCTTAAAAATCTTCTGGTACTCATTCGATATTAATTTATTGTTACAACATAATTGTTGATTTCAAAGCTTCAAATTGACCATTCAAGTCCATTTTTATCCATATTCATCACTATTGCACACAACATTTTCAAGCTTAACCTTTTTATCACTAATTATGAATTCTTTTTGAATTCATCTCAACTTTTCCATTTAATTCATAATGGCCCTTTACCATTATGACCACTTCAAATTAATTACTACAATTTCCATCATATAATTCCAGCACAATACCTAAACATATACAACACTTTCACTTAAGTCAGTAATTTTCCACATTTGTAATTTAGTCCTCAAACTTCATCAACTTTACAAAATGATTCAAACTCCACATTCAAACATCAAATTCAAAATTATAACTTTCAATTCCAGCATCGTACTTCATCTTTTTAATATTTGCATATTAATCCTTTAACTATTCATAATTGTTGAATAAGTCCCTACACTTTTAAAAAATAATAAAATGGTCACAAAAACTTTTTAAAGATTTTAGAATCCTTCCTACATCATTTCAAACCCTTACATCATTTTTCCATAATTTTTCTCACCTCAAAACACCATGGCCAAAATTTATAGGGTAGGGTTTTCATGGTTTCCAACTTGTTTCAATCATGGATTCAACCTTTAAACAATATTTCAAATGTTCTCCAATCAAACCCCTAATATAATTTAATCAAATCACAAACTCTTTAAAACCCTAGGTTTAGGCCGAACATGATTAAGCTTGATTTCAAGTGTTTTAATCATCACACATGCTTTAGAAATAATCTATAACATCAAAAACATAATAATATTCCATCAAATCTTCAAAATCAAAATATCCTTTATAAACCCTAATCTCAAATTTCATCATATAAACATGATTTCCATTTAATTTTTATACCAAATGATAGAGAATTTCAAGAGGATTAATTCTCTATCTAATAATTAAATCTAAAAATCAATCAAATAAGCTTAAAAATCAAAATTTCTCCTTACCCAGCTATGGGGTGCACAACTTGAGAAAGAATAGGGGTTGGAAATTCATAATTTCTCTTCATAATTAACACATCCAATTGTCTTAATTTAATATAAATAAATTTAAAATTCATTTCATTAGAAATTAACATTTTAATCTTACTAAAATATGATAATTTTCACTTTGCCATTGTTATAACATAATCTTCGACACCATCTTATCTATATCATCTTCAAATTCAACTGACCCACATTAAATTTCACTGTTCTAAAATTTGGAAATAATATTTCCAACCTTTATCTATCATCCTCAAAGTTTCATGAAATTCTGATATCAATTATTCAATTTTATACCAAACTTTACTGTCTTATAGCTTTTAATACAAATCATGTACTGAAATTATGATTCCCACGAAAACATCATTCTTGGAGATGATCTATTAATTTTTGGAATAAAATTTCTTATTGGGAAAATTATCATTTTGGTCCCTAAACTTTTCCAAACTTTATACTTTGACCACTAAACTTTCAAAATTTATGTTTTTGTCACTAACCAAAATTTGGGATATTACACTTAAGCTCTATGCATGAGATAAATGCAATATGATTACAAATATTCTTCATAGAATATCTAGTGGTTGCCCCTTTGTATGGATCACACAAAATTTCACCACCTTTGACATAGTTGTACTCCCTTGGGTATAATACCTCCATTTCCTATAGAGTTAGATTCTTGATACCATCTTAAGTTTCCTCATTCTTTATTTCTTTCAGTGATGATTCACCAACTTCATTTGAATTTAAGATACCTACATCATTATCATCACAAGAATCATTTCTCGAAAAGGGATTATCATCGAAAACATGTATGGACTCTTCTACCACTAGAGTTCTTTTATTAAAGTCTCGATAAGATTTAGAATTTGAAGAATAACCAAGAAAAATTCCTTCATCACTTTTTACGTCAAATTTTCCAAGATTATATTTTCAATTATTTAAAATAAAACACTTGCATCCAAAAGGATGAAAATAACTAATGTTAGGCTTTTTATTTTTGAAAAGTTCATATGCAGTTTTCTTAAAAAAAAATCTAATCATTACTGTATTAATCACATAAAAGCGGTTTTTGTTGCTCCCGCCTAAAAATACTTTTGTAAATTGTTTTCTCAAAGCATGGTCCTAGACATTTATTATAAAGTTCTATTTTTCCTCTCAACAACTCCATCTTATTTAGGGGTTCAAGGGGCTAAAAATTTATGGCTAATTCCATTAGAATTTCAAAATTCATCAAAACCAAGATTTAAAAATTCGATTCCATGGTCACTCCTAACACTTGAAATTAGTAACCTTTTTCATTTTGGTTTATTTTAGAGAAAGTGGTGAAATTTTCCAAAGCTTCATCTTTTGTACTTAAGAAAAGAACTCAAGTAAATCTAGAATAGTCATCTATCAAGACAAATGAATATTGTTTTTCACCCAAACTAGTAGTTCTGTAGGCCCAAAAAGATTTATATGGATCAATTGTAATACTCTACTAGAGGATACATCATTAATAGGTTTAAAAGAAGATCTTTTGTGTTTGTCCGTAGTACATGCATAAATTTTTTTATCGTGATCAAATTTTATCTTAGGTAAGCCTCTTACTAGATTATCTTGAACAAGTTTTTGTAAAACACTCATGCTAGCATGTCCAAGTTTCTTATTCCATAACCATCAATCATGCTCATACTTAGCAACCAAACAAACATTTTAAATATTCAATATTATATAAATGCACCATGTAGATATTTCCTATCCTATGACCAACAAGAATAATGTCAATAATTTTGCAACCATTAGACTCAAATAAGACATTGTATCCCTTATCACATAATTGACTAATACTAAGTTGATTATGTTTTAACCCATTCACATATAGAACATTTTCAATAAGTATGGAATAATTGTTACCAATAGAACTAGTTCCTTCAATGTCACCTTTTGAGTTGTCACCAAAGGTTACTACTCCTCCACTTTTAGCTTTAAGCTCCAAGAACCAGCTCTTATTTCCCATCATGTGTCTTGAGCATCCACTATCAAGGTACCATGAATTTGAACTTTTGCTTTGTGCCTTGTAGTAATGCTTCACCTACAAACATAGATTAAGTTTTGATTTTTGACACCCAAATTCTTTTGGGTCCATTAACATTAGTTCTCAATAAGATTTTCCCCTTTGGTATCTATTTTTCAAGGATATCCTTATTATTAGTAGTAATGAGACCTTTGGGGACCCATATGCTTATAATAACTTTTCTATAAGAGGTTCTTTGGGGACCTTTATGATTGTAATAATTAAAGCTAATTTTAACATAATTGGGATTTGAGTTTTCACATTTTTCAAATATTTTTGTCCCAACATGTTAAAAGAAGCTTTAAGATCATCAAGCTTCATTTGATGATCATCATGAACTTTTGAAAGTATGTTATGAAAGTCTTGATCATTCTTTTCAAACTCTTCAAGTTTGACTTGCATATCATTGACTTGACTTTCAAGTTCAATATTAGTCTTATAAAGGAGAACATTTTAATCTTCCAATTTTGAAATATTTTTCTTAAGCTTTGAAATCATGTTCTCAAATTCTAAGGCTAATTCATCATAAGCCTCTTGTAATTCATCAAAGGAATAATAATTTGAAATAGATAAATTAGAGGAAACCTTAGAATCATCCTCTATGTCCATGAGACATAAGTTGGCTACTTCTTCCTCTTCATCATTAGAGGACTCATTTGCACTCGATGTAGCTACATGTTCCTTGTGTTTAATCTTGGATGATCTTTTATTCTTCAATTGTGGGCATTCAAACTTGACATGCTCGAGCTTTTTGCACTCATAGCAAATAATAAGATCCTTCTTCTTGGATTTATTTTTGAAGCCCTCATTCTTTTAGAATCTCCTTCCTTTGTTAGACCTTATGAGTCTCTTGAATCTTTTGGAAAACATTGTCTTTTGTTCATCTTCATTTGAGTCACTTTCTTCTTTTTTATAGTTAATGGCAGAACAACATTTTTCTTCCTTTCAATTTCTTTCTTTTCCTCATCTTTCTACTCTTGTTCTCTTCTTCTTCACCATCATCTCTTGAGTGCACGAAGACCCAATGAGCTTATCTAGATTGAGAGTTTTTAGATTCTTTGTTTCAACAATGACAGTCTTCTTGGATTGCCATGACTTGGGAAGACTATAAATCATCTTCCTAACAAGCTTCTCATTAGGAATGACTTCTCCAAAGCCTTCGAGACCATTAAAAATAACTTAAAATCAATCAATCATGCTCTTAATATCCTCATCAAGTCTCATCTTGAAATTTTCATAATTATGATTGAGCATAATAATATTAGTTTCTCTTACCTCGTTAATTCCTTCGTGAATAACTTCAAGTTTGTCTCAAATCTTCTTGGCATTGGAACAAGATGAAACACTCCCATATTCATTGGGGCCAAGTACACAAAATATAATGTTCATTGCTTTTGCATTGACTTGGAACAATCTTCTATCTTCTTTACTTCATTATGTAATCAATCTTGTTGGAGTAGAATGCCCACTAAAAAAGATGCTCCAAGCTCCCAAATCACTAGCTTGGATGAAAAGCATCAACTTATTCTTCTAATAGGCATAGTTGGCTCCATTGAATAAATGAGTCTTATTGATAGGTTGGGAATTATTGATGTTGTCGAATCTTGGTGTAGAGGCCATGGATGACTCGAGTGACGACTTGACTCTTTTAGGATCTCTTCAAGAGGTGGAAAAACCTTCCAATGAGTTTAGATCTGATACAAATTGTTGAGTCAATTAAATCAATGGAATGGCCAAAAAGGGGGTGAATTGGCAATTAGAAAATGATGGAAACTTTTTGCAAGAAAATGAAAAATTGACACAAGCAGTTTTAGAGTGGTTCAACTTATTCAATGAAGTCTACATCCACTACCTTAGCTTTTAAACTAAGAATTTCAAAAACCCCACTAATTTGTTCTAACCTTTTAGAGCAAGGTGTAACCTCACAACACACTTAGACTTATACCCCAAAATCTCAAGTGTACAACCCTTCCTAAGAAGAAATTACAAAGAAGCAAACTTTTTATATCCTCACAAGATAAGATATTTGCAAATTGAAGCTCTCACACACCCAAGAGCACTAGAAAGAAAAATATAAAGATTGAAATATTGTTCTATGTAAGAAAGACAAAGTTTAATAAAAATTTGGCTCTAAATGCTATTTGATTGTTGGAATAGCTTTCTTTTCTTTTCTTAGATGTTTGAAACCCCTTTTATATGCCCTCATAGATTTCTAGCCATTTGGAATTGTTGGAGGGAGTTTGAAGCCATTTGGAGCAATAAATTCACTCCTTCAATGCAAACCTACAGAGGGGTTTCGAAACCATCTAGGGGGTTTCGAAACCTACCTTTGAAATTTTTTTACAGTTGAAGTAGGAGTTTTGAAACTTGTGTTTTGAAACCTTAAGAAAAGTTTGACTATTTCCTTAGGGGTTTCGAAAATGAGATTATTTCATGTTTAAAAAGTATTTTAGAACTTTATAAAATTCAAAAGAAAATTTTAAATTTATTTTTGACATTTTGATTCTTAAAAAATATTTTTACAAACTTGAAGATTCTTGAATCAAATAAAATATTAATTTTACAAAATTTTTAATTTAGTCATTTCTTATATCAAAATCATTTAATTACATTTATCACTTTGTTGTATTAATCATGACTAGACCCATTAACAGTCACGTATACAAACACAATCAAATGACATAGATCAATTATGGAGTGTAGCATGGAAATTACATGCAATATGAACAACACATGTCTATTTCCAATTGGACCTCTTTAAACATTAGTGAGTTCAAATTTTTACCAAAATCAAAGTGTGGATATACCAAAATAAACTTTATTTCTACATGAAATAACTTTAAGATAACATCCTTAAACTGAAGTAACTGAAATTGAGTCTATACCAAACGAGCATTAAAATTACAAACTCTCACTAAAATCAAATATCCTTAAATGATATTACTCCCAAATGAGTAGTGTGCTCATGAAATACCTTGGGTGATAGTTCCTTAGTATGCACTCAATTATGAGTTTGTACCGATATGCTCTATAAACACATAATCACTCTGATTTTTCTTTAACTACCATAAACATATTGTCTACATGCTGAGACTTAAGGTGTTTCTATTATATATGAAATAAAGGACTACAACTTAGATGTCACAAAATAGCTCAAGTGGTCTTTCTTATCAATCCATAATTAGCAGTTCATGTGACAAAATGTTTGCATCCATATTTCAATAATTCGAAGTCCATAAACCTGATAATATCTTCCTTACTAGACCTCCAATATGTGAGTATGTAATATTGTTGTTCTTAAATGTATCGTATGATTCAATTTGGTTGTTATCCAATGATTCATACCCAAATCACTTAAATATTTGCTTAATATCCTAAAATCATATGCTATGTCCGAATAAGTATAAACATGAGTATACATTAATCTCCTAATTTATTTTTGAAGCATAAGGAACTTTTAATATTTCCTTAGTGTTATAATCATCCTTAGGGAGCTGAATAAGACTAAAATTGTTTCCTTTAGCAATAAGATGATTATTTGGTTTACTCTCACTGAACTTATATTATATACAATTTTCAACCACATTCATTTCAAAGCCAAATGAGATAATCACTTGGTAAAATTTTTTTAAAAATTAACGAGAGAAATACTTGAGCTTATAAATAGATCTCCTTAATTTGCATATCATTAGTTTTGTTTCATTTGACACAATTTTCTAACTGCACTGTATAAAATATTTCATCAATTATACCATTGAGAAATACAATTTTGAAAATCAACTTATGTAACTGAAAATCAAATTTGAGCAACAAGTATCATAATTATCCTAAAAGAGTCTGAAACCGAAGAGAAAATCTATACAAAATTAATGTCTTCTTTCTGAGTATATCCTTTAGATACAAGACACACCTTATACCTATCAATATCACCATTTGCATCCATCTTAGTTTTAAATATCCATTTGCAACTAATAAGCTTTGCACCTTCAGGTAATGAGATAAGTTCTCAAACTTTATTATTTTGTGTAGATCTTATACTCTTCTTACATGACATTAATCCACTGTTGAGAGTCAAAAGTTTTATGATACGAAGAAAGTTGATTAGATCATCTTCCATCATTCCATTATCATCTTTATTTCTTGTAAAAACATAATAATCTAAAATGATATCTCTATCAACTCGTGGATCTTCTTAATGGAACTTGTTCTTTGAGATTGTTGGGTTTTTTCATCTTAAATGGAGAGTTGTTCAATATTATTTTTTTGATGTTCTAGATTCACTTCTTGATTAACGACATGTATGGACATAAAGATATCATCAATAGTTATAATAAGAATTGAATTATAATTCAATTCCCCTTCAAAAGTAATTCCTTAGACCATTTTCTCCCTCCAAACTCAACATCCTCAAAAATATTGTTATAGATCTAATCTTGAGTTAGACCCTTAACAACTACATTCTAATTTTATTTTATTTTTTTGCCCCTATCTTTATATGCACTTTTCAGGTGAGTACTTTCAAACTTATTATGCTTCAAACTTTATTCCTCTTGCACATAATGAGAAGTGAGCTCATTTAGAGTTCATATATCCCTTTGAGTTGATTAAAATCTATAGGAAGTGATACTCAAATCACAAGAACAAGTAATTCTTCATAAAAATAAACTCGATCTTAAGTGCCTTAAGTCTTAAAGAATATGAAACATATCCATAATGTACTCCCTTACATTTCCTTGACCCTTATACTATATAGACATCAAAGAAGTCAAAAGTGATTTCATTTAAATCTTATTGTTTTTTGGAAAACATTTCTTAATTTCGTCAAGAAAACCATTAGCTTTAGTAATCTTTTTAGATTATGTGCCCCTAAAGGCTTCCAAAATATTGTGCTTCATGACCACTAGACTTATGCAATTTGAACAAATTCCACCTCTAAAAATCCCCTTACACCAACGAGGATGTTATCCCCCATGAGAGGTGGAAATTGTTCTTTATTTAGTGAAAGGTCTATGTTCATACAATCAAAACGTTATGTATGAGCATTTTCTCATTCCTTGAGATCCATTTTCTTAAGTATGAGCATAAAATGTATAATAGTAGATATTGTGATATCAATAAATAAATAATTAGTTGAATACAAAACATATCATAAATAAAATTAAATCTCACATCTTAAGTAAACAAAGAAATTTAAAAAGAATGGCTAATTCCCATCTCAAGATACCAAAAACTACATCAATATCAAGTCTTTGGACAGTAATATTAAAAGCAAACGATACTCTTGTTCTAGTAATCAGACATTGACAATAAGTTATGTCAAACAAAAGACTAATCTTTGGATTAATGTAACGCTCACATAAAGTATCTTATAATTGTCACATATTATTACCATAGGTGTCGATCAAAATCTAACCAAATATTAACTTTCCTTTGGGTCCATTTATAAACGCATGAATCAAAAGAAACACATAATCATCTTGATATTTTAAATAGCCAAGTATACACAAAAAAGGTAACTTTGACATCATTATGTTTCAACTAATCTATCAAAATATCATATATAACAATAGTATGGATTAATTTATTTCAATATATATGCACACACACACACACATATATATATATTATGTTAACCAAAAATCAAAATTGAAAAACCGAATTGAATATATAAATATATTGTAACGGCCTAATCTAGTCCAACCCGAAGATCCATAGATTACAATGTTGCACGAGACTACTAAAATAGTAACCCATTGATTTTCTTTAAAACTGAATTAAAACCATTTATAAATCCATCCAAAATAAGTAATAAAAAACACAATAATAACCTGAGTTTAAAAAATATGGGGAGCTCCCAAAGTATATCTAAAATAATATAATACTGAGTACAAATCAAGAGTTACAATTGAATACACATAAGGGTCCAGAAATATTACATGCCCTTTAAGAATGACTCAAGACGTACTCTAAAAATCTATGAGAATCTGATCTAAGGCATTGGAATATCTATGATGATAACTCCCGATGAACGTCCTCCTAAGAACCTGTACACGAAAACACATTTGGAACCCTCACTAATAAAAGTACTATACTGCATGCATTCATTAAATGAACTAACTAGTGGCATAGGTCTGAAACATGCAACTATTGGACTACTAAGTTGTGGTTGGCATCATGGTGCAGCTGAGGATTCTACATCTCAGAACTCACGCACCCCCTAGCTTATCGGTATATCCTTAGGTACATTAGGGTGAGATCCGGAATCTACATCAGAAACGTACACCCGTCAACTTACTCCGTCGAGTCTTGGGGCATCTGCGCCCAGTCGGATATTGAAGTGCCTTAACACTAACTGTCGTATCTGCTAGAGAGGAACTTGGGTGTCCTGACTGTTTCCCGAGCGTCAAAAAAAGCTAGTTTTATGTGAACATATCTGTTAATATTTCTATTGTTCTGCTATTAGTTTATATTCTTGCTTGAAGTCTTATTTGTTGTTATTATGGTCTATTTTGGGTAACTCGAGTATGATCCTATAAACCTTGGGTTATGTATAAAAAAATGTTCGTGGGTATCGATATTGACCCTTCAATATTAATACTAATTCTTGAATATCGATACTCACATGTGGGTATCGATACTCTCTACTGATATTGGGTAATTGGGTATGGCAGTATCGATACTCTATGATGAATATCGATAAACTAGTGTTATGGTATCGATACATTCCTTAGTACGGATACCAAAATTAGGTTAGATGATTTGAAAATTATCTCAATATCGATACCCTTATTGGGAATATCGATACCCCTACCTTGGTATCGATACTCTATGTGAGTACCGATACAAAAATTATATTCTAGAATGTTGGTTTTGATACTAACCTGGTTAGTATAAAAACTGATGCCACGGTATCGATACTCCTAGAATGAGTATCGATACCACCCTTTAGAAAGTTACTAGTTTTTGCCTAAATGATGAATAGTATCGATACTCCTGCTACAAGATTCTCTGTTTTGGCACGAAAACTTCTATCTTTCTACCCCAAAAGCCCCATTGCAGTCCTCAACTAATGCTTAAGTGTTTTATTTGATAACATAAATAGGTTATAAACATGCTGAAAACACTCAAACAACGCAATTTACAATGAACATGCTTCAAACTTATACAACCTACCAAAACTCACCTAATGAGCTACATGTGGTAGAGTTGAGTTAGAAGTGAATTACTTGATGATTCTAGGCTATTGAAAGTATCCAAATTTCAACCCAAGGTGAGATTCTCCTTTCTCCTTTCTTTGGAGCTTTCTCCAACTTCTCTCACTAAGCCAAAATCAAACATACATGTCACTAACATAGTTGGGAAGCTTAGAGGATAATTTAAAATGTTCCTAGAGGTTTAAATCCCCACAAATCAAATTGAAATCACTTGGTTTACTAAAACCCCCACTATACCCACATTTTGAAAAATAAGGTAGAATGAATAGATTGTGGGCTTTAATTTGAAGTTGTGAAGATGGAGATTGTGAATCGTACATTTAGATTGTTGAATGAAGTCTGAATGTACTAAAGTTCCTACCTTTATTAAGTTGCAAAGGAAGCCAAAGGAGAAGAATGATGGAAAAAAGAAGACAAGGGTGGAGAAAAAGAGGGAATGAGTACTCAGACGTAATATTATACAATTTTAATGGAAATCAGCTTTTGAATTCCTCTATGGTAATTATTTCTTTGGTCCCTCATGTTTCATCCTAGGATTAAAAATGCCACCTTTAACAAAAATTTGGGGCTCAAACCAAGCTCAACACAATTCTCAAATGGGCTAAGCTCTAAATCAAGGCTAATGGGCTTGCCTAAGCACTTCCAGGTTAGCCCAAACTACTAACCCAAGTTTTGGGGCGTTACATATATTACATTAAAAATATACATAAAATCATATAAATATTGTCAAACCAATCAATTTCTCTTAATTTTTATCTTTCAATTAAATTTAAAGATAACCAAAATAATAATAAATTTGAAAATTTTGAATACACTTAAATCTTATCTCAAGATATCAGATGCTCCATTAATATTTCATCACTAGACAAAATATTCACATTAAGTGATATATGGTGTGGTAACTGAACATTGATAATAAGAATATGTCAAGCAAAATCTTCCTTTGGGCCGATTTATTACTCATATATAAAATCGAATAATTATCACGTGCTTATTACCAAAGTTGTATATGTGATTATGTCAACTATTAATCTTCATTTGGGTCAATCAATATTAACATATCCTAAATATTTCCAATAATTGAGGCCACTTTAATTAAGTCATCTCAAAATAAATATTAGTATTCAAAATTCATATTTCTATAACAATCAAAGGTCAAAGCTGAAATTTTTTATTGCACTACAATATCTGAAATAACCCAAAATAAGATTACATAAATGGTGCTAAAAACTGAAACTCAAGTCTTTGATTGTTTATAAAAAAAATTCTTAAACATGCATTTAGTTCATAATTTCTTAAATCACCGAAAAAATAAATCGAATTCAAATCAATATTTAACCAAAAGTTAAGGGCAAAGTATATACTAGTGAATTAAATCATTAATCAAACTGAATCGAATATATCAATACCTAATATATATTCTATAATCCATAACAGTTAAAAACTAAAATTAAATTTTCTAATCACATCATTGTTTCTGAAGTAACACATAATAAGGTTATCTAAACGACGTTATTAGAAACCGAAAACCTAAATCTTTGACTATTTCTCAAGAATTTCTCAATCATGTATTCACCAAATTAAATCAAAACTTGATACATGAAACCAAGACCGGATATTATCAGGTGTGAATCTCATAAATGTGGTTCACCATAATTACTTTTCAATCGATATTCTCAATCGTGAATTTCGTGGTATTCTCAAGTCGCATAAAATATGAAACCCTATATAATCAATAGAAAATCATGAAATCATCCAATAAAAATTAATCATATTATTTTGAAACACCTTAAAAAGAAACTTCAAAGCATATACCAAAATTTTCTCATGTAATCTATTATTTCAAAGTTTCTTAAAAAAGAGTATCAACTATGATTAAAATAATAACATAAACACATCGAAGCATATGATAATCTATTCGAACAACATACTCTCAAATTTATGATGAACCAAAACTAAGGTAGCGCCCATAACAAAGCAACTTAAGGGAACTAAAAATTATTAAATTACTCTATATGTGAGCTCTATTTTTTTTAATCCAAATAATTAACTATCATATTAAAAATAGTAATAATAAATGCTAATTTTGAGTTCAAAAAAACATGGAACACGTATCTATCATGGGAAAAGAAATCCAAATTCACAATTGCAAAATTAATTGTGAAACGTAAATTTACAATTGCAAAATTCATGCATCGACAGCATTCAAGGATTCTCTAAATTAACAAAGAGCTTTGAATCATGGAAAAAACAATAGTAATAAGATTCAATTTGTTTGTTCGACAAAGTAGTTTAATTCATGATGATATATTATGAATAAAAAAATTGAATCCATCAAAATAAAATTAATAGTTCTTAATGATTCAACATGACAAGGAGATGATATCACTTTTAAAACTAAACTATAATAAATATGAAAACAAACCAGGAACTAATCATGTCATATCATTAAGAATAAAATATTATATGCGGAAGCCTACCTGAATTAATTCATTGGTTTAAATCTTTAAATATTTCTTTGATTGTAATCTTCTTAGAAGATAGTGTTCCCTTAAATATAAGCTCTCTAACCGGATAAGAGTAAATACAAGACTATCAATCTCTTAGGGACCATAACCCCTTTATATAGTTGATTTAAGAATCAATTATTGGTTGTATCTATAATTTTGCCCCTCAGCAAATTATAAATACAACTGTAATAGTATATACACTTTTATTTCTATGAAACTTCTAATACTTTATAATTTTATAACATAATTGGTCACTTAATTTATGTCATATTTTATGATAACAATATACATTATAAATAAGTGGCCATATTTATAGATTTTAATCCAATAGTAAACACCCTAGATTAATAAAAAAGAATATTAAATATGTGAAAGTAAAACTTTATTGATAATTTAATTGATTTTTTTTGATAAATTATAAATCTAATTCTAATCATAATTAAAGAGGAGGAGAATGAAAACTCTAGAGGAAGGAAGAAGAATGTCCCTATTGGATTTAGAACCCATGACCTAAAAGAATGTGAGAGAATAAAGTTGAACATCTTGATCAACCGTCGTTTGGAAATGCTTATGAAAATACTTTTGGTCCAAAATTTTGTTTAAAACAAAGAAATATTCCTAAACAACTAATTTTTAGTCAAAACTTTGATTCTAAAAAGTGATTATTAACTCAAACCATGAAATAAAAAAAACCAATATTTTTATGTTAAAAAAATCGTGTGAAGAAACGTTCTCAAACAAAGTGATGTGATTGTTTAATTGAATTTGAAGTTATAATAATTAATTTAGATAACATAAATATATATATATGAAATTCTTTTAAAGCGAGCGATCTAGTGTGATAAATTAGAGAGCATGGATGTATATATGAACTTTTCAAAGGAAAATAAGAGAAATATGAGATTTTAGTATGATAAACTATATTTAATAATTTAGTTGTTACTTAAAATGATAATTTAGTTGTTTAATGTCTAAAACTATTAAGGCTTCAATTAATGATGATTATATAATTTAATTTATTTTAATAATATTTTGGAAAATTTTAAAAGAAATTATTGGTATTGTGATTTTTATATTGTTTTAATAAATTTATAGAAAAATTTTATAACTTATATACTTTTTTATAAAGTCATGAAATTTTGATAAATAAAATTTAATTTTTCATTTTAAAGTTGGTAAAATATTTAAAAATATATTTGTGCAACAGTTCTTTAGGTGGTCCCGGGTTCGCGTTCCGACTTGGATAGTGTGATGGAGTCACCACCGACCACTTTCGAATTAGGTGGATCGGTGATGCAGGGGGATCCGAGACAGATGATGCTGAGCTGTCATATTGCACCTTGATGGCGCTGAGATACCATGAATTGGCAGATCAGCGCAAAGGCGGGAATTGATTGTGACATGTTTCTCATTGGGGTCGTTTTGAGTATGTTTCAGTCTTTTGGCCATAACTTTGGCTACAGGTGTCAGAATCGCGCATAAGACCCCAATCCAGAAAGCTCCTTTCAACGCGCACGCTCTCCACATCGAGTTATGCTCCATGTGGCCTTTTTTTCAACCTCAAATTCTACCGTTTTCCCCTCCGAATCACTAGAATTAGATAGTTTTTACTATTTATTGTAATATTTCGATTGTCAATTAGGAAGTCAATTTAAATCTGATTTAGGCTGGATTTTGTGGAGATTGCTTATTTTATTTTGAATTTCAATTTAGAGTGATTTTCGGGATTTTGCTATTTTTGGCAAAATTCGAATAAAGACGATTTTTGGCTATAACAGTCCGGCTTGTGGACTGATTTTGGCATTGTTTTTTGATTTGATAATATTTTATTAAACCCTAGAGACTTTTTCTCTGGATTTTTTTGGGCGAATTTTCTCTTGTGAATCATCTGTTAGAGCGCTTGTAGGATAATCACTATTCTGTCTGGCGTCAGTGGGGAACCTCAAACTTACCATTTACCGAATCTACGTCTTTCTTGGGATTTGTTTAATTCGAGAGTCGTTTACGATCGAGGAATGATAAACACCCTTGAATCTTGATTGCAAAAATTAAAACTTAAATATAATATTAAATTGAATTTTGATCCGAATAATTTACATTTGATGATTATTTATGAATTAAACAGATTCCCTTAAAAAATTAAATCAATGTTAGAAGGAAAAAATAAAGTAAAAATAAGATTAAAAATAAAAAATAAATAAAACCCATTAAATATTGCAAAAAAAGAAAAGAAATGTCAATGTATCAATATAAATAAAATTAAAAAAGACTAAATTGCATTAAACATGAATTCAATGGTCAATTTAGAGTAGGTGATCAAATCGAATTACACTTAAAATCTTCGTATTTACACAAAGACCCCTCTATATAAATCCCATTTTACTCATTTTACCTCATTTACAACCCTTCTCCTAAAAAAATCAAACTCCCAAATGTTCTCAACCAAGCTCCCAGCCCCGGTTGTGACTTCCTCATCGGACCACCATCCCCTTGTCACTTCGTCCATCTCCCATGGTAGTCGAAGACCCCTAAAACCCATCTTTCAAACACTCTAAACCCCTACAATCCCCCACTAAATCTAAAAAAAAATGAACCCAACCGTGTAGATCTAGGAAGGAAACCCTTGGTTCTTACCCTTCTCGACGACAACTATTAGAGTTCCAATTTTGTTTCTTCTCCCCTCAACAATGAAAAACGACCAAAGATAAGTCCCATATTTTCTCTTTTTTTTTTATTTTTTTGGTTGGTTTTGAATGCTCTTTTCTTGATCTTATCTCTTTCACTTTACATGATTTTATAATGCACGAGAAAGATTTGTTTCCTTAAAAAATCAAAGGATTGATTCCTCTCAATCCCAAAATCAATTGGATTCGAAGGTATTTTTCCCTTTTTGCTCTGATCGTGTTTTGTCATGATGTTTGTCTTGCTTGTTAAAGAAAGGCACATGCTTCATTTTTTATTATTAATTGATTATGTTGCCTTCGATTTGATTTGATTATGTTGATTGTTATGATCTTTGTCTCTCGATTTGTTTCCATTTTTGTTTCGATTCGACTATTGCCTTTTGTGATTCAAGATTATTTCCCAAAATCGTCTGTGATGCTTTTGAGTTTGCTTCGCTAGCACGTGGTCTTCATGCGTCGTTTACTCACCGACCAGTGACCTTCGATCTCTCTGATCTTTTTTGAGTTGTTGGATCAAAGATCCTGATCCAACGACTCTTGTGTAGTTGTTCTAATACCTTAAAGTTTAAGGCTTCAAAACCTTTATATGTTTTGGTCCCAGTCGTTGGTTGTTCATTGGTCGTGTGGCCCTTATTTCTGTAACACCGAGGGTAATTACAAAACCCTACTATGCTTTAGATCGCTTTGGATCTTTTGTTGGGCCTAATGAGTGGTCTGCTGGGTCAGGTGGGCTTGCTTACTGGGCTCTTCTCTACTGGGTCAATCAATTGGTGTTGAGTTAAGTTATATCGTAGTCGGTCTTGAATCTGCTTTCAAACCCAATATCCTCTGCTGCGGAGTTGAAGTTGACTTTGAAAAGATTTGATTGAAAGCTGGCTCATTGCCACTAAGTTAAGCCAAATTGCAGTCAGTTCTAAGTGTTCTTCTGGATCAAGTATCCTTCACTATGAAGCTGAAACTTGGCCTGAAAACTTCAACAGGAAACTAGCTCCTTGCCACTTAGTTAAGATAAATCACAGTTGATCTTAAATCTTCTTTCAAACCCTATATCCTTCATCATAAAGTAAAAGTTGACTTCAAAAATATTTGACTAGAAGATGGATCTTTGCTGTTGAGTTAAACCAAATTGCAGTTAGTTTTGAATGTGCTTCCAAGTCAAGTATCCTTCGTCGTGAAGTTAAAAATTGGCTTGAAAACTTCAACTGGAAATTAGCTCTCTGCCATTTGTTAAGCTAAATCGTAATTGATCTTCTTTCGAACCCAATATCCTCCATCGTAGAGTTGAAGTTAAATTCATAAACATTTAATTGAAATGGCTTCTCACCGCTAAGTTAAGCCAAATTACAATCAATATTGAATATGATTCTGGTTTAAGTATCTTTGTCCTTGAAGTTGAAACTTGGCTTGAAAACTTCAATTCAAAACTAGCTCCTCGATGCTAAGTTAAGCTAGACTTCAGACGATTTTGGGTCTTCTTCTAGTCCAATATCATTCACTGTGAAGTTGAAATTCGACTTGAAGACCTTGATAGAAAATAGCTCCTCGTTGTTGAGTTAAGATATGTTGTGAATGACTCATTCATCATGAGTTAAGTCGATCCTAGGTATTTTTTAGGCTTAATATCCGTCATCGTGAGGTTGAGATTGGCTCCAAGATCAGTCGACCTTTTGTAGGACAAATTAAGATTCAACTCCTCATCACTGAGTTAAGCCACGTTGTGGACGAGTCCTCCATTACGAGTTAATTTTATCCCAAATGTACTTTGTGTTCAATAACCTTCATTGTGAAGTTTGAAAGTCTCAAACAATCTACAAAATTATATATATATATATGTGTAATGTAATGTCCTTAAGTATGCCTAAATGCACATGCAAAATATGTTATTTTTGGGTATTTTTATTTTGGGAGAGAAGTCTCGATCTTCTTTTGATAATATTGATCTTGTTCTATGTTTCTTGAAGTCGCTCTTGCCCCAACACTAATGCATTCATTATAAACCATGTGGCATTTTGGTCTAATTATTACTCTCAACTTAGAACTGTTCACATCCTAAAACACTCATTCGACCTTGGTTTCATTGATGGGACCAAGATCAATTATACTTTGAAAAGCTACTATTTCACTATAGATCCACGTCGAGCTAAAGACACTCTTGGAGGACTTTGAATGGAAACATCCACATGGGACATTTCTTGGAAAATTTGATAAACTAGTAGACATCTTGGTTGCCTTAAAACGATGTTAAGCACCTTAGATCTCTAGGATACTTGCATGAAACCTTTGTAGCAAAGTTTCTTTTCATTTTAAAGGTTTGATTTGATTATTTTATGCTCATCATATCCATTTAGATGTATCATCTTCAAGTTTGGCTCGTGAATATATTTCCCCTTTGTCACATGCAAGGCTTGTGAATTTGAATGGAACTCCCATCGGGAAAACATTAATGAAAGAGGAAGAGATTCCAAAGATGCCCCCACTTTATTTCAAGTTCTTCAATCAATCTCCGAGAAAATATGTGTTGCTTGAAAAATGCATTTTTTTATTTAAAAATTTATATAGTAGAATGATTTCAAAAAATTGAAGCAAAAAAATTAGTTCATTGAATATCAAACAAATAAATCCCACATTTTGATTTCAAAACTTATAGCCCTTTGACAAGTATTAAGATCAATGGGTTGATCAGGGAAGGTAATGTAATTTGGTTCGACTTTATCTTTTTTTTTTGTCATCAATACATCCATTAATTCATGGTCCTTGTAAACTTGTTTGAGATGCCCTACTATTGTGGAATGATCTTCAAATAGGATGTGAACACAATAGTGCAACTAGTACATCCACTACTATAGTTCTCAGAGAGCATTTATGTTTCAGTTCTCAAGAATCTTCCATTTGTTCAAGTCTCATAGACTCCTTAAGTAGAGATAGTAAAGAAATATTTATCTAAAAACAAAATTCTTGAGTGTTTTTGTGTAGTCGTGTAAAGCCTCGAATTCCAAGTTAGGAATTTTGGGTATTTTTTATCTGAGCCTTAAAATATATTCCCTTAGCCCACGAAAGTTAACCTAAGTGGTATTTGATTTGAGCTTGTTATGAGTCTAACAAGCTTAAAAATGGTGTTTTTAATCTAGGCCTAAATGTTGAGGGACTAGGGGAGTAATTAACCTAATTTTAAAAACTAAGGCTAAAAATCCTTAATGGTTGATGATATCACGTCTGAAACCTTTGCCCTCTTTTTCATCTCCATTTTGTCTTTTATTCCTCTCTTCTTCCCCATCTTCTTCATCTCTAAGAAATCAAGAAAATGTGTCATCTTTAAGAATCCTAAACCTCCTTTAAGAGTTATAAGGTACGAACTACAATCCTCACATCTCAAGCTTCCATTCAAGCCCCTAATTGCAAGGTTCAATTTATTTTTCCAATGGTGGGTTTAGTGGGGGTTTATGGAACCTTGAGTTCAAGCTAGTTTAATGGGATTTAGTGTTAAGGAATTTTATTAGCTTCTTCCTAAGGTTTAAAATGAGCTAACAACTCATTAAACTTGTTTTGATTAGTGCAAGAGCAAGGAGATAGCTCAAAGGCTAGAGGCAAGGAAAAATTGGTCCTTGGGTGATTTGAGTGTTTCAAACATGAAAGTTAGTATCTTTAACCTCTAAGACCTCAAATAATACTTTAATAAGGCTTTCTAGTCTTAGGGGAGTGTATGGGTGAGATTTAGAGTTCATGCCCAAAATAGGGCATTCTAGTCCATCAGTATCAGCATTGGAAGATGACGATGATACTGTTCTTTGTAAAAGGAAAAAACCAAGCATGTTATAAGGGCAGTATCGATACCCCTTCTAGGAGTATCGATACTCAGGGCCTGATATCGATACTCAGAGGGTCAGTGTCAATATTGGGGCTTTTTTGAAAATATTGAAGCCAAATTTGGTATCGACATTCATGAGAGTATCAATACTACCCATATGAGTATCGATACCAAGGCATTTTTTAAAGCATCGAAGCTATTTTTGGTATCGATACTCAGGGTGAGTATCAATTCCTTAGGATCGATATTGATACTGCTCACACAGTATCGATACCCACGGTGATTTTTGGGGTAATTCGATTCATTTGGTTCAGAGATTCAGGCTTAGGTGTTTTGAGTTTGTATTAACTACAAGTATCCAATGCAAGTTAAAACAAATAAATTAACTAATTTATCACCTAGAAATCAAGCAAGATATGATGACATAAGACTTGCCTTTATTTGATAATCATGAAATGTCTAGGACACCCGAGTTACTCTAGCATTATAATGATCGTCCTTTGGTTATGGGTATCCGGATATTGTCTAACGGTACACATTCGATGCATGTAAATTTTGAGTATCACTAGTACAAATTTTGACGTACGTAAATTTCAGAATCGTATCTTATGATCGACTAAGCTCGGGATGTCAGCTTCCGATACATGTTAAATTTTGGTCCTTATTTGACCTATCGAATGTCTGAGGTAGAATAAGGGTTATAAGTTCCGATACACATAAATTCTTGTTCTTACCCCAAAGCTATCACGTTCTAGATAGGTTAGTGTATTGTCTGAGATGCATGTAAATTCTTTCGACCATACCACTTGGCCTATCTCATGTTTGTTATGTAGTTATACATGTTTATGACTTTGCACACCGGCATGTTCATGTAATGAATGCATGTAGTATTGCCTAGTTATTTTCATGGCACTAAGATTGCGAGCTCAACGTATGAAATGTGTTTTCGTGCATAGGTTACTAGAGGGATCGCTGAGCAGCCTATCACACCATTATATTCCAGATCAGTCATTACAGAGTATGTATTGAGTTCATTTTAGAGGGTATGTATTTGTGTGGACCTTGTACTTATTCAAGTCATAACTCTATTTTGATTTTAAACTTATGGATTTTATTTGTACATATTTACGAGACTCTCTTATTTTCTAAACTTTATCCTGACTTCACTTACTATATGATGAATGATTTTGATAAGAATAAATTATTTTGAAAAGCAATTTTTGGGTTTACCATTCTGGTGGTTTCGTAAGCCATCGTAATCCATGGATCTTCATGTTGGACTCGATTAAGGCGTTACATTTAGTAGTATCGCAGCGTCCAAGTTTAGTCGTTCCTAGAACATACGGGTCAAAGTCAGTAAGTGACTGTGTGAGTACATACCCCTATAGTGTCAAGAATATTTAAGATTATGGAATGTCGATAGTGACCTCTTTTTCCTTTTAGTTTTAGTATTTTATTATGGTCGACGAAATGATCCCTAATCATGATGGACAAGAGGAGAGTCATGCCTTTTTGGCCAGAGATTTCGGCGATGAGTATGCCCCAGACTCTAAGCACGAGAGGCCTGAGCACGCAAGTATCAACGGGGTGACTTTTTTTCAAGATCTGGCGTCCATCCTTAGGCAGATATACCGTGCCATTCCGAATCTATATGATATACCACCTCCTCCACCTATACCCCTGATTCAGCCTACTACGTTACCTTAGGAACCCCCTGTCAAGAGGCTTCATAGGTATAAGACAATCGACTTCTATGGATCTAGGAACGATAATCCCATCTCTACAGATCATTAGCTTAGGGAGACATTCTGCATGTTACTTCAGTTGCACCTTACTCTCGAGGGCAAGCTTGAGTGCGTCACTACACATATGAAGAGTAACGTAATTGACTAGTGGGAGATTGTTGAGTTGGCGATGGAGCCTGAGAGACCCACTTGGGGGCTCTCCCTGATGGAGTTCAAGGAAAAGTACATTGGAGAGTCTCATACAGATGATCTAATGGACCAGTTTCTACATATGACGCAGGGTGATAAGTGTTAGGACCGTCGGCGCACCCCATGGCGCAGCGGAAACAAAACTCGATGGTGTCACCAGCGATCCAAGTACGAAAAACTGAAATCGGGAGGAACAGATGCGAATACTTACAGCGGGTTCCTTGAAAAACAACAAAGAAAGCAATGAATTGTGGTGGTGTAGATCGGTTCGAATCGTAAGCCTCCAGGAAATCACGTCTCGGCCTCTACTCAGTTCACCCGATTGAGAGCAATTTTGTTTTCCCCCAAAATAGTTTTGAGAGAAAGTGGCTGAAGGTTTTGTGTGTGTTCTCCCCAAAACGGCTGCTAGACCTAACACACCCTTTTATAGCCAAGTTACCCTAGTCATATTAAGGTTTTTATTATTTCAAATTAATTAAATCTATATTTAATTAATTGGAATTTAATAATCCTTTTATATCCAAGTTACCCTAATCATATCAGGGATTTTATTATTTCAAATTAATTAAATCTATATTTAATTAATTGAAATTAAATATTCGGGATTATTAAAATATATATATACTTAATTAACTCTAGATATATATTTTAGTAACGTACAACAAATTGTACATTTTTGCTCATTTCAATCTTAGGGTGTGACCCTGTAGGTTCTTGTAACATTAGAAGTAATTATTAGAACAATTCTAATATTACATACAATGAGTGACATCTAGCAATATATCATTGTCACCTAAGTTACAAGAAAATATGATTCGATATATCATCTTGGTGATTAACTCTTTTATGTATTATATCCTTATGTCCTTTATATCTAGAATAGGCACAAGTCATGGAATAGTCACACTTGTATAGCCCATCTATTGTTTCTTGATTTCTAGAGTAGACATTAATTAACGAATAGTTTATGATATCTCATATCAACTTATTGGAGCATGGCCATGCGTTTCTAGTCTTACTCAATCAAGTGGCCTATGATATATTTCCTATTATGTAGAAAGGACATATCCTATCTTAATCATACACACCCACTACATATATTGAGATATATTCAATAATAGTATTTATAGAGCAACCAGTTACGGAGCTTGTTTAGCTGCATCAAAACATACAACAATATATGTTGGGATAGTATTGATCTCAAGTATGAGGATCATACATATAGTGATCATCATGAGCAATATTATGACTGTCACATAATAATCCAGGACATATGCTCATGGTGGGTCAATCCAATACATTGTTCTCTAACAATAAAATCATGTATTAATTCTAACATCTCTATGTCAATGACAACTCATTGTCATCAATCAATAACATGTTAGTCTTGAGCGTATTATTATTGTTCATGCCCATAATAATACTTGACTAGGGATCTTTTAATAATAACAATTATGTCATTTATATGGACTTTATTATCTTCCAGTTTATGTTAAACACATATATATAACAGAAAATAATAGCGGCAATGCCTTTATTCAATAAAATCAGTAAATAAAAGTATTATTAAAATCATCATATGATTGGTCTTTGGGCATACTCTAACAATCTCCCACTAGCACTAAGACCAATCACTCACATATCTAATACCGAGTGACTTAGTGTGACGATCATGCCTCTACTGTGTAAGAGGCTTCGTCAAGGGATCAGCAATGTTGTCATCCGTGTGTACTCTACATATTTCCACATCTCCTCGATCAATGATCTCTCGAATGAGATGAAAGCGCCTAAGAATATGTTTGGATCGTTGATGAGATCTGGGTTCCTTTGCTTATGCAATGGCTCCATTATTGTCACAACGGAGTTCTACAACATCTGATATGCTGGGAACAACCCCTAATTCCATTATAAATTTCTTGATCCAAACAACCTCTTTTGTTGCTTCACTAGCTGCAATGTATTCAGCCTCTGTTGTAGAATCAGCTATTGTGTCTTGCTTCGAACTTTTCCAGCTCACAGCACCTCCATTAAGACAAAACACAAAACCTGATTGAAATTGTGAGTCATCCTTGTCAGTTTGGAAGTTGGCATCAGTATAACCTTTTATACAAAGCTCTTCCTCTCCTCCATACACAAGAAATTTATCCTTAGTTCTTCTTAAGTACTTAAGGATATTTTTAACCGCAACCCAATGATTTTCACCAGGGTTCACTTTGATACCGACTTGTCATGCTTAAAGCATATGATACATCTGGTCGAGTATATATCATGGCATACATGATAGAACCAATAGCCGAAGCATATGGAATCTTATTCATCCGTTCTCTTTCTTGTGGAGTTGAAGGACACATTTCCTTCGAAAGAGAAATGCCATGTCTCATAGGCAAAAATCCTTTCTTGGATACTTCCATACTGAACCTTTTCAGCACTTTGTTTATATATGTACTTTTACTTAGACCTATAAGTCATCTTGATCTATCTCTATAGATCTTAACTCCTAAGATATACGCTGCCTCACCCAAATCTTTCATAGAAAAACAACAACTTAACAAACAATGCTCCCACTAGCCTTCTTATAAACACAAGGCTCATCTTCATTTCTGATAAAACCAAACTCTTTGATTGTATCATTGAAACGAAGATTCCATCTTCGAGAAGCTTACTTTAGTCCATAAATAGACCTCTGTAGCTTACAAACCTTTCCAGTATTTCCTGGAAAGACAAAACCTTCTGGTTGTGTCATATACACATCCTCTTCAAGTTTTCCATTAAGGAACGCAGTTTTGACATCCATTTGCCAGATTTCATAATCATGGAATGCAGCTATTGCGAGCAGGATCCGGATGGACTTAAACATAGCTACAGGGGAGAATGTTTCATCATAGTCTACACCATGAACTTGTCGAAAACCTTTAGAGACTAATCGCCCCTTGTATGTTTGTACATTACCATCTATGTTGGTTTTCTTCTTGAAAACCCATTTACACCCAATAGGTTTGACCCCTTCAGGTGGTTCAACCAAAGTGCATACTTGGTTTAACTGACATAGAATCCATCTCAGATCTCATGGCTTCAAGCCATTTCTCAGAGTCTGTGCTAGACACTGCCTCTTGATAAGTCCTGGGCTCATCTTGATCCATAAGAAGAACATCTCCATGTGTCATAAGGAGAAATCCAAATCTCTCAGGTGCACGATGTTCTCTTGTGGATCTACGCAGTGATTGTATTTCTAAATCTATTGAATGCTCCTCAACAACTTGTGAAACATGCTCAACTTCAGGTTCATTTATTTGGTGTTCTTGAACTTCTCCAAGTTTAATATTTCTACCATTCCCTTTCTTTGAGAGAAATTCTCTTTCGAGAAAAACTCCTATTCGAGCAACAAACAATTTGTTCTCGTTAGGGTTGAAGAAATAATATCCCTTAGTTTCTTTAGGATATCCAACAAATATACAATTATGAGATTTAGGTTCGAGCTTTGTAGACATCTGATGTTTTACATAAGCTTCACAACCCTAAATCTTCATAAAAGACATACTGGGATGTTTCCCAGTCCATATCTCGTATGGTGTCTTTTGAACCGATTTATATGGAACACGATTTAGTGTGAAAGTGGCTGTTTCAAGTGCTTGTCCCCAAAAAGAAGTCAGAAGATCACTATGACTCATCATCGATCTAACCATGTCTAACAGTATTTGATTTCTTCTTTCAGAAACTACATTCCACTGTGGCGTACCAGGTGGTGTAAGCTGTGAGATAATCCCACATTCTTTTAGGAGTTCATCAAACTCTATGCTTAAGTATTCTCCACCTCGATCTGATCGGAGTGCCTTAATACTCTTTTCTAGTTGATTGTGTACTTCATTTTTAAATTCCTTAAACTTTTCAAGGGCTTCATATTTATGGCGCATAAGATAAATACACCCATACCGACTGAAGTCATCGGTAAAAATAATGAAGTAATGGAATCCACCTCTGGCTTGTGTATTCATTGGTCTACATACATCACTATGTATTAACCCCAATAAATCACTTGCTCGCTCACCTTTACTATTAAAAGGAGCTTTAGTCATTTTTCCCAACAGGCAAGATTTGCATACATCATATTGTTCGAAAACAAATGAATCTAAGAATCCATCTTTATGGAGTTTTTATATGCGTCTCGCACTTATATGGCCTAAATGACAATGCCAAAGATAAGTTTGATTCGAGTCATTTATTTTTAATCTCTTAGTATTTATGTTATAAATGGTGTTATCTTGATCCAAAATATAGAGACCATTAACCAATTGTGCCGAACCATAAAAAACACTATCGAGATAAAAAGAACAACAATTATTCTTAATAATAATCTCAAAGCCAATCTTGTCCAAACAAGAAATAGAAATAATGTTCTTAGTCAAACTAGGAACATAATAACAATCCTCTAAATTTAAATCAAGTCAACTAGGCAAAGATAAAACATATGTCCCTATAGATAATGCAGAAACTCTTGCTCCATTTCCCACTCGTAGGTCCACGTCTCCTTTAGCCAGATTCCTTCTCTTTTACAGTCCCTGTACAGAAGTACAAATATGAGAACCACAACCGGTATCTAATACTCAAGAAGTAGATGTTGACAAATTAACATCAATAACATAAATACCTGAAACAAACGTTCCGTTTGCTTTTGCCTTCTTGACTTCTTCAAGGTAAATAGGGCAGTTTCTCTTCCAGTATCTGGTCTTATCGCAATGGAAACATTTTCCTTCTTTTCTAACTCCCCCTTTGGGTTTCAATGCATTTTTCCATTTTGGTTTGGTCTTACCATTTCCCTTAGACTTTGCCACTACCTTTTTCTTTCCCTTTCCTTTGTCCTTGTGGACCATCAGAATGGGCTTAGGTCTAACCTTTTTCATGTTACTTTCAGTAGTTCGTAACATGCCAAGTAACTGTGGAAAAGTTTTGTTAATTTCATTCATGTTGAAATTAAGGACAAATTGGCTAAAGCTATCTGGCAACGATTGCAGGATAACATCGGTAACCAATTCATCTTTGAGAGGAAATCCTAACTTTTCCAACGTTTGGATGTAGCCCATCATTTTGATGACATGAGCTCCTACAGGAGTTCCCTCTGCCATTTTGTATTGAAATAGAGCTTTAGAGGTTTCATATCTCTCTTGACGTGCTTGCCCTTCATATATTTCTTTGAGATTTTGAATTATCTCATATGCAATCATGTCCTCATGTTGCTTCTGAAGCTCAGGAGTCATGGTGGAAAGCATTAGACATCCAACATCTAACATATCATCCATATGTTTCATGAATTTGTCTTTGTCAACTTTTGAAGCATTAGTTGCCGGTTCATCAGGAACAGGTTCCTCAATGACATATTCCTTCCTTTCCTGTT
Organism: Hibiscus syriacus; assembly: GCF_006381635.1. Classification (NCBI taxonomy): domain Eukaryota; kingdom Viridiplantae; phylum Streptophyta; class Magnoliopsida; order Malvales; family Malvaceae; genus Hibiscus; species Hibiscus syriacus. The sequence continues at coordinate 36,242 of NW_024062326.1, read as the reverse complement.
TGAGAACAATTCTCAAATTACGAAACCAGTCAAGGAAGTTTATGCCATTAAGTTTATCCTTCTCAAGGAGTGATCGCAGTGATAAAGTGTTGTTTGCCATTAAATCTACAACAATGGAAATATTAAAGTAAGTAAATTTACCGAATTAAAATTTATAAATAAGACTTTATTTACAAATTACTCTCACTATTTTATTCAAAATTAAAAACCCTCTTTGTTTTAATTTCGGAAAAATTCAACGAAATTTTTTTTAGTGGGTGAGGATCCATAATACATCAATTTCCTAAATCAACTTTGGTTTTTCTTTTAGGATAGTGATTATTTAGGTAAGTAACACTTGACTAGTTACATCTCATGTAACTCCTCATTTTTGGTGAACAACTTTTGTTCAAGTCATCTCATGACTTATCCAAATATTTAACCTCTAGGTTTCTAATCCTATTAGAATAACCTAGCTAAGTTATTACCAATATTTCAACCGGTGAATATCACTTGCTTATTCTTCACATTTAACCAAGATAGATTTATGTGCCAATGCTTTGGCAAAGCCCACACAATATCGATCAAAGCCTTAACGGGGGTAAATATTGGACGGTTAAGTTAACTTAGATTATAAAGAGGGATTTGCGTAATTATCTCATCATTGTTCGTTTTAATATTAGGCCCTTATTGATCTCATCAATATTTATTCTTATTATATCATTTGATGCATTGTATACATAACAAATATAACAATAAATAAGATGCAATGGTTATAGCCCAAAACAATGACTAAGGTGGCCCATCCTAAGCCAATGGGAGAACCAAGAACCCTAAAGCCTAAGACTACTCTCTAGGCATCTTCTCGTCATTCTTCTGCTCCTTGTGAATCTTCATAGATTGACAATTTTAAAAGAAACTCGTTTTACATACGAGGGAGTAAGATGAGAAGAGAAATACAACAGAGATATAGAAATGCACGGCTCGCAGACCGTATTTCAAATTAAACCATTGTGAATTGAACAAGGGCTATAACCATGCATATCAAACACCGTGCAAAACAAACATATCATATATATATACACGTTGTTACGCCTTTGTTAAAATATTAATATGGGCCTTTAATTTGTACTGCTGGTAAGGGGTCAAGGGGCGAAGCCCCTTACTTTTGAAAAATAGTGCTTCTGTTTCCATGGAAAAACTTCACAATTTGATAACAATTATCAACAGAATCGTTCTTTTAGGATTTTCAATCCCGAAGGTTTTCTACATCGGAACAACCATTGTTCCACTACTAAACACGATCTACTATCGCACTCCCATAGATCATACAGTAACAAATTGATTGATAAACATATTAACAAATTAATCGTTATGGGTATCGATTTGAACAATGATATCAACATATTTACCAAAATCGATAAAACTAGAAAATGCATCTCATACATATCGCATCAACCAAAAATTTAACCCAAAATCAGATCGTACAAGTGGCTATGATGCCACTGTTAGGACCGTCGATCCACCCCATGCCGCAGCAAAAATAAAACTCGACGGTCTCACCAGTGATCCAAGTACGAAAAACTGAAATCAGGAGGAAGAGATGCGAATACTTACAGCGGGTTCCTTGAAAAACAGCAAAGAAAGCATGAATTCTGGTGGTGTAGATCGGTTCGAATCGTAAGCCTCCACGAAATCATGTCTCGGCCTCTACTCAGTTCACCCGATTGAGAGCAATTTTGTTTTCCCCCAAAATAGTTTTGAGAGAAAGTGGCTGAAGGTTTTGTGTGTGTTCTCCCCAAAACGAATGCTAGACCTAACTCACCCTTTTATAGCCAAGTTACCCTAGTCATATTAGGGTTTTTATTATTTCAAATTAATTAAATCTATATTTAATTAATTAGAATTTAATAATCCTTTTATATCTAAGTTATCCTAATCATATCAGGGATTTTATTATTTCAAATTAATTAAATCTATATTTAATTAATTGAAATTAAATATTCAGGATTATTAAAATATATATTCTTAATTAACTCTAGATATATTTTAGTAACGTACAACAAATTGTACATTTTTGCTCGTTTCAATCTTAGGGTATGACCCTGTAGGTTCTTGTAACATTAGAAGTAATTATTAGAACAATTCTAATATTACATACAATGAGTGACATCTAGCAATATATCATTGTCACCTAAGTTACAAGAAAATATGATTCGATATATTATCTTGGTGATTAACTCTTTTATGTATTATATCCTTATGTCCTCTATATCTAGAATAGGCACAAGTCTTGGAATAGTCACACTTGTATAGCCCATCTATTGTTTCTTGATTTCTAGAGTAGACTATAATTAACGAATAGTTTATGATATCTCATATCAACTTATTCGAGCATTGCCATGCGTTTCTAGTCTTACTCAATCAAGTGGCCTATGATATATTTCCTATTATGTAGGAAGGACATATCATATCTTAATCATACACACCCACTACATATATTGAGATATATTCAATAACAGTCTTTATAGAGCAACCAGTTACGGAGCTTGTTTAGCTGCATCAAAACATACAACAATATATGTTGGGATAGTATTGATCTCAAGTATGAGGATCATACATATAGTCATCACCATGAGCAATGTTATGACTGTCACATAATAATCCAAGACATATGCTCATGGTGGGTCAATCTATTACATTGTTCTCTAACAATATAATCATGTATTAATTCTGACATCTCTATGTCAATGACAACTCGTAGTCATCATTCAATAATATGTTAGTCTTGAGCGTATTATTATTGTCCATGCCCATAATAATACTTGACTATGGATCTTTTAATAATAACAATTATGTCATTATATGGACTTTATTATTTTCCAGTTTATGTTAAACACCTATATATAACTGAAAATAATAATGACAATGCCTTTATTCAATAAAATCGGTAAATAAAAGTATTATTACAATCATCATATGATTGGTCTTTGGGCATACTCTAACAATAAGACCGTACTTGAGAATGAGAAGAAATTTCTCTAGTTAAGTAAGTATGTACAGGGCTCATTTCGACAGAAGATCACCGGTTTTGAAAGTTCAGGGAGGGTCACCACTTGGATATACATACTCAATTGGAAGCTGATCCCCATTATATTTTTATGGAATTAAGTCGCCAGGAAAAGGCAGTCGAGAGAATTTTGTGTAAGAAAGCTCAGATGGTGAGCGACTCATTAGGTCATGACCAAAGGACTCCAGAGACTGCTAGTTCATCTCAGTCATTAGCGAAGTGGACCAAGGGCCCATAGAGTCCAGGGAGACCACCAACCGGGTAGTCTAGAGGGGCAGCTAAGAGATAGGACCGTCGAGGTAGATTTGACTCCATAGAAGGCTTTTGTCACAAGCTGGTGGTTTGAGTGCTAGTAGGTCTGACTCGTTAGGAAAAGACACCCTGAAAAGCGTTATCGAGTGACTGGAGATTGCTTTAGCTGTAGGTCTTTAGACCATTTTGCCCGAGATATCTCCCGAGATTAGAGTTCAACCCCTACGTTATCATAAAGATATGTGTCATCCATTCAGCATGGTCGAGGGTCTTCTAAGGGTGGTTGATCCACTTCAAGGCAGTGCAGTAGGGTTACTACCAGATCTGAGACCATCTAAGAGCCTAGAGTAGCCTCATGCCAGTACGTCATATGAGCCTAGGAGGAGTGTGATGTTGCTGATGTGATTTTAGGTATATTTATAGTTTTCTTCATTCCTATTACTACATTGGTAGCTTCGGGTTTCACACACTCTTATGTTTGCTATGACCTTGTCCGAGAGAGAAATATTCTAGTCAAGGATTTAAAGATATGGTTCAGAGTGTCTAATCCTCTAGTGTTAGACGTTTTGGTTGACAAGGTTCATCGTTATTGCCACGTAAAGCTTTAGGGTGAGGTATTCTTAACTGATTTGATGGAACTACTGTTTCGGGAGTTCGATGTGATCCTAGGCATGGTATGGCTTATTGAGCATGACGTAAGTTTGAGGTGCAATGAGAGATAACTTAAACTCTGCAAGGATAATGGAACCAAAGTAGTGATGACCAGTGAGAGTTCAAGTTACAATACTAAAGTTGTTCCGCAGTTTGAGCTTAGAAGTTGATGATTCAGGGGTGCGAAGCATTCTTGGCTCATGTTGTAGATATACGAGTCTCTGTTCCGATGCTTGAGGATATTCGCACCGTGTGATATTTCTCTGATGTATTCCCGGATAAGTTACCAGGGTTACCACCTGATCGTGAGGTTGAATTAAATATAGAGGTTTTGTCAGGTTTAGCTCTGATTTTCCTTACACCTTATCGTATGACACCGATAGAGTTGAAAGAGCTAAAGAACCAAATTCAAGAGTTGCTTGAAACGGGTTTCATCAGACTGAGTGTTTTTCCTTGGGTAAAACCGGTCTTTTTTTGTCAAAAAAAAGATGGGTCAATGAGGTTGTGCATTGACTACCAATGACTGAACAAGCTGACTATCAAGAATCACTACCCTCTCCCTTGGATTGATGATCTGTTCGATCAACTTAAGGGAACATGTGTGTTTTCCAAGATTGATTTCAGGTCATGGTATTATTAGTTAAAAGTCTATGATGACATCACCAAGACCTCTTTCAGGACAAGTTATGGCCATTACGAGTTTCTCGTGATGCTGTTCGGACTCACCAATGCCCCAACAACATTCATGGATTTGATGAACTTGGTTTTCCATCCTTATTTAGATTAGTTTGTGGTATTCTTAATCGACGACATTCTTGTGTACTCTCGGTCCGAGGAAGAGCATGACCAATATCTCTATAAATTTTGTAGACACTTAGGGAGCGTCAACTATATGCCAAGTTTGGGAAATACAAATTTTGGTTGACTGATGATGCATTACTAGGGCATGTAGTAGTAGATGATGGTATCCGAGTAGATCACCAAAAGGTTAAGGCAGTGTTAGAGTGGGAACATCCTAAGAATGTCACTGAGGTGCGTAGTTTCTTAGGCCTTGCAAGGTACTACCGTCATTTGGTCAAGGGTTTCTCTATGATTGTGGCTTTGTTGAATAAGTTACTTCAGTAGGGTTTATTTTCTTATAGAACAATAAGCGCCAAGGAGTTTTGATTAGTTGAAAGAAATTCTTATGCAAGCCCTTGTTCTGACTCAACCAGAATTTGGTAAGGACTTCACCGTTTTCAGTAATGCATCACTAAACGACTTGGGATGCATCTTGATACAAGAGGGAAAGTTGTCGCCTATGCGTCCCGTCAGTTAAAACCTCACGAGCAAAACTACCCTACCCACAATTTGGAGCTTGCTGTGGTGGTTTTTGCATTGAAGATTTGGAGACACTACTTATTCGGGAAGAAGTGCCACATCTTCACATATCACAAGAGCCTTAAGTATTTGCTTACTCTTAATGAGTTGATATTAAGGCAGCGAAGATGGGTAGAACTTTTAAAAGACTACGACTGTATGATCGATTATCCTCTGGGAAAAGTAAACTTCGTTGTTGTTGCATTAAACATAAAGATTGTAGTAGAGTTACGAGCATTGTTGGTACTCCTGAGTTTGACCGATTCGGGTTATCTTTTGGCTGAGTTAAGAGTTGAGCCCAAGCTAATGGGTGAAGTTAAGAGATTGTAAGGTTCAAACGACCGACTGAAGGCCCAAGTAGATCAGTTCTTTCGAGATAATACCCCAAGTTTTGAGTTACACGATGGACGTGCACTGTACTTTCGGGGGCATTTGTGTGTACCGGCCGATAGGGAATTTCATGACAAGATCTTTCATGAAGGCATTATAGCCCCCTCTTCGTTTATCATAGAAACAATAAGATGTATTAATAGCTCCCACCATTATATTGGCGGTTGAGCATGAAGAGAGAAGTGTCCAAATATTTTGCTAAGTGTTTAGTGTGCCAACAAGTCAAGGAAGAACATCAGGATCCTCAGGATTGTTGCAGCCAATTTAGATTTCACAGTGGAAATGGGAGAGTGACTATGGACTTCGTAACCGAGTTGTTGATGATTAGGTTCAGGTATGATACAGTGCGAGTGATAGTGGACCGATTGATGAAATTTGTTCATTTTCTTCATGTTCGTACGAATTACATGTTAGAGAGATTGGCTCAAATGTATATTCGTGTTATTGTGAGGTTGCATGGACATTCTATCTCGATCATATCCGAAGGAGATCTGTGTTTCACTTCTTGATTTTCGAAGGCACTGCATGTAGCTTTGGGTATTAAATTGGACTTTATTACCACCTTTCATCCTCAAACAAATGGACAATATGAACAAGTCATTCAGATTTTGGAAGACATGCTTAGGTGCTTCGTTATGGATCTTGAAGGCAGCTTCTAAGACCACTTGCCTTTGGTATAGTTCGTATACAACAATAACTTTTAGGCAAGTATTTAGATGGCTTCATATAAAGCCTTGTATAGGAGAAAATGTAGGACTCTATTGTGTTGGATGGAACTTAGTGAGGGCAAGATAGTAGATCCTGACTTGATCCGAGAAATCAAAGAAGAAGTTTAGTTGATTCAGAGTCGTTTAAGGGATGCTTTGGACAGAAAAAGGTCATATACCGATATAAAATGCAAGGATATAGAGTTCTCAGTGGTAGACAATGTATTCCTCAAGGTTTCTCCATGAAAGAAGGTACTTTAGTTTGGATGTAAGGGTAAGTTGACCCTATGATTCATCAGACCATATGAGATCTTGGAGAGAGAGTTGGGTCAGTAGCTTATTGTTTGGCATCACCTCCAGAGTTGGAGCACATTCACTATATGTTCAACATTTCTATGATTAGGAGATATCGATCTGATCCATCCCATGTTATTCCCCTTGAGCAAGTAGAAGTGGACAAGACCTAACTTACGAGGAAGAACCGATTCGAATCCTTGCTAGAGACGTCAAGGGGTTGAGAAACAAGAGGATACCATTAATAAAGATTTTATGGAAAACCTATAGCATTGAGGAAGCGAAATGAAAACCCGAAGAGGATATATAGCTTTAGTATACGTACCTCTTCTATTCAAGTAAACTTCGAGGATGAAATTTCTTCTTAGAAGGGGAGAGTTGTAACGGACCAAATTTCGGGTTAGTAGTTTTGGGTATTTTCAATTTGGACCTTAAAAAATATTCCCTTAGCCTATGAAGAGTTAACCCAAGTGGTATTTGATTTGGGCTTCTTATGAGCCTAACACGCTTAAAAAGGGTGTTTTTAATCTGGACCTAACTGTGGAGAACAAGGGGAGTATTTAACCTAATTTTTGAAACTAAGGATGAAAATCCTTAATGATTGATGATATCAAGTCTGAAACCTTTGCCCTCTTTTTCTTCTCCATTTTATCTCTTATTCATCTTCAAGAAATAAAGCAAAGGTCGAAACTTTAAGAATCCTACGCCTCATTTGAGAGTTTTAACGTAAGAACTACAATCATCACCTCTCAAACTTCCATTGCCTCTATTAGAAGGTTCAATTTAGTTTTCCAATGGTGGGTTTAGTGGTGATTTATGGAACCTTGAGTTCAAGCTAGTTTTATGAGATTTGAATGTTAAGGAAATGTTTTTAGATTCTTCCTACGGCTTAAAATGACCTAACAACTCATTAAACTTGTTTTGAATAGTGCAAGAGCAAGGAAAGAGCTCAAAGGCTAGAGGAAAGGAAAAGTTGGTCCTTGGGTGATTTGAGAATGTTTTCCAATAACCTAGCTTCAGTGTAACACGATTCTAACTTGACCATACCATATATAGGTCATTATATTCACATTCATGGTATATAGACGCATGTTAGAGTAATTTCATGGTAAATTTTGTATTTGTGTGTTGCAATCATGATAGTTAGTACCTTTTGACTTTTAAGACCTCAAATAAGACTTTAATAAGGTTTACTAGTCTTAAAGGTGTGTATGGGTGAGATTTAGAGTTATTTTATGCCTAAAATAGTGAATTCTGGTCCATCATTATCAGTATTAGAAGAACAATACCGATATTATTCTTCTTAAAAGGCAAAAACCAAGCATGTTATATGGTCAGTATCGATACTCAGGGTCTGGTATTGATGCTCAGAGGGTTAGTATCGATATTAGGGCATTTTTGAAAACATTGAAGCCAAATTTGGTATCGATTCCTTAGGTAGAGTATCGATACTCCCATAGGAGTAGGGATACCGTGGCATTATTCGAAACATCAAAGCTATTTTTGGTATCGTTACTCAGGGTGAGTATCGATACCAAAGGGTCGGTATCGATACCACTGGCACAATATTGATCCCACAGTGGTTTTTGTGGAAATTTGATTCGTTTGGTTCGGAGGTTCAAACTTAGGTGTTTTGAGTTTGTATGAACTACAAGTATCCAATCCAAGTTAAAATAAACAAGCTAAATATTTCTCACCTAGATATCAAGCAATATAGGATGGCATAAGACTTGCCTTTGTTTGATACTCGGGAAATGGCTAGGACACCTGAGTTACTGTAGCATTATGATGATCATCCTTTGTTTTTGGGTATCTGGATATTACATGATGTTACGTATCTGATGCACGTAAATTTCAGGTTGTATCGATACGAATTTCGACGCACATAAATTTTAAAATCGTATCTTCTACTCGTCTAGGTTCGGGATGTGAGCTTTTGATGCATGTTAAATTATGGTCCTCATCTGACCTAATATGAGGTATACTAAGGGCTATAAGTTCTAATGCATATAAATTCTGGTTCTTACCCCGAAGCTATCACATTCTAGATAGGCTAGTGTGTTGTCTGAGATACACTTAAATTACTCCAACCACAACACTTGGCCTATCTCATGTTTGTTATCTACTTATGCATGTTTATGACTTTGCACACATGCATGTTCATGTAATGAATGAATGTAGTATTGCCTATTTATTTTAATGGCACTGAGCTTGCGAGCTTAGCGTATGGAATATGTTTTCATGCGCATGTTACTAGAGGGATCTTCGAGGAGCCTATCGTACTAGTACATTCCAGATCAGCCGCTGCAAAGTATGTCTTGAGTCTATTTTAGAGGGCATGTATTTATGTGGACCTTGTACCTATTCGAGTCATAACTCTATTTTGATTTTAAACTTATGGATTGTATTTGTATGTATTTGGCTGACTTTTTTATTTTGTAAACTTTTTCCCGACTTCACTTACGGTATGATGAATGATTTTTATAAGTATATATTATTTTTAAAAGAAATTTTTGGGTTGACCATTCCAATTGTTCTGTGTGGCATCGTAATCTAAGGATCTTCATATCAGACTAGATTAGGGTGTTACAAGTCGACTATAACTTTTGTTTATTAATTCTCATAGTCCATCTTTCCTTGGAACTCATTTTCCATTCAACATTTAGGCATTACCATATTTTTTAAATTATACTTCATTTAATTTGATGTTTTTACTTTTGATTTTGCTAGGAGATTCATCTCGACACATAGTCATTAGTGTCATGATCTGAATACAATCCTATTCATAAAGTTAAGACTATTGACATGACCTATTACTCTAGCGAAATAGCCCTTTTAGAAGATTCAAATATCAGAAAGTCTTGGACTTGATAACTTGAACGAAACTAACTTCATAAAGCTTGGACTTGCCTCCATAGCTGCTTCAGACATTACCTCTGAATATTATCAATTTACTACTTTCAGTGGAGTACCCTCAACAATAATTAGCTTACGTTAATATAACATTATTTCTTTGTGTTTTCGATATCAAGATTTCTTAAGCTCATCAAGAAGAATCTATTATAGTTTGAGTGTCGTTGAAAATAAAAAAAATTAAAACTTAATTTCTTAGCAACTAACCTAAGACAAATTCATCTATTCCACCATTCCATTTATGAAAATTGTAGATTGTCGTCGAACGTTCTCAACGGTTATGCAAACTAATCGGTACTACAATGTCATGCATAAAAGATGCCCTATCTACTCCACTTCCATACTTACCTAAGTATTTGATTACTTCAATGTGTGGGGAAATGTTATATTCATTTTTTGGGTAAAAGGTTTGGTGATGAGTCAATAAATCTTATTTTTTAGAGATTTTGATCTTTTCATATGTCACAAGGCTATAACCTTATTTCTCAAATGTACATTTTGTTATATTTGATACTCACCAAATTTCAAAAAATACTTCATTTCTTATAGTAAACAATATCACTTATTTTATAAAAAAGGTTATGGCATATATAAAAGACAAATCCAAACAAGAAATATCATTCTTTAACTAGCATAAACTTTATGGTAATGGACAAATTCCAAACCTACCAACCTTTCCAGTACCATCATCTGTTACGGCGTTTACTCTTGCTTCCATGCAATTAGAACTCTGTGCAACATTGGAATTTTTCAAATCATTGAAATCAATGTGGTTTTTATCTTAAAATCTTTGGATGATCCTCTTAAAGATGGGATAATTTTCGATGGAATGCCATAGGATAATACCATGATATTCACAATGTGTACTCTCATCGTACCATTTAGGGTATGATGGTTTTAGAGGATCCACTAGATAGGGCGATACCATATGTGTATTATATAGTTGTTGAGAAAACTCCCGATACATCGTCAAAATATAGTTAATTTTCTATATAGGATTCGATTATGCGGTCATTGTTAACTTCGGTCGAGAAATAGTGACGTCTTTTTTAGAACCATAGGTGCTTACATCGTTGAATTCCCCTTCTTTATTCTATGGGGTTGGCCTTCTATGGGATTCACTTCATTCGATCTTTCTTTTCTTGATGACTAATTCTACTATTTCACTGGCCATCACAATATCAGCGAAGCCTCCAGAGGCGATTGTGACCAAATGTCCAAAGAAATGAGCCTTTAGGGTGTGCACGAAGAGTTTCTTAGTATCATTTTTGTCCAAGGGATGATGAACCTACAAAACTACATCTTTCTATCATTGCACATACTGCTGAATTTTTTTTGACCTTCTTCTCTATACTCTACAACATAATTCAGTCGGGTCTCACATCGTTCACGTGCTTGTATTGTTCCAGGAAACACCTAATGAGATCTCTCCATGACCTGATGTGAACTCGGTTCAGTTTATTATACCAATGGATTTTTGAACCCATTAAACTCTATTGGAAGCAAAAGATAAGAAGTTGGTTGTTTCCTATCAGAACATTATGATATGGGCAGAAGGACAGTTGTTCCCATTGAACTTTTCAAAGTCCTAAACTTTAAATTTTGGAGGCAGTATGAGATCTGGGACCAAACTCAGTTCCATTGCATTGACCTTATAAAAACCTTCCCCTTTGACAGTTTTCATCTGATCCTCTACGCGCTTTATCTTCTCATCCATCTTTCGAGACTTATCCTCATCGTTAAAGTCCAAGATCCAATTTTTTAGGTCGTTCAAAGGGTTTGTATGTGGTTTTGGGGTAGGCTCTAATTCTTTAGAGCATTTTGGCTTAATTCTATCAAAGGGACTTGAGTTTTACCTGTCAGTGTCCCCTTGGGCCTGTCAAAACCTCGATCCTAAACACATCATAGGTCAATGTTATAACACCCTAAATTACAAGCTAGTAGCTTTGGGTTTACCCGAGAGGCACATGGACCTCGTGAGTTTCATAATTTAAGTCGTTGGGCTTAATTTGGTTGAAATTAGGCTAATTAGCCATAAAAAGGAGGATTAGGAGTTATAAAAAGATAAGGGATGCCATATATTGCAAATTTTCCATTTTTAATAGATTAAGACTTTTTTATCTCATCATCGCCTTCTTCTCTTCATTTTTCCTTCCATTTCTTTTTTCTTCTCCCATTTTTTCTCTTCAAGTTCCATAGAAAATGGAAGATCTTGATCCTAGTTCATGCTTCAAATCTGTCCATAATTCCATAATTCCTCTAGCAATATCTTTTAATGAATCAAAGCTTTTGTTCTTTGGTTGCAAGAAAAAGTGACAGGTTTTTATCCAAGTTTCAAAGGAAAGGGTATGGCTAAGCAAGGAGCCTCATTTCAGGATCCAAACATTATGGTAGTGTACTTTTAATCCTTTGGAGTGTTAAGCTTTCATAAATTTAACAATTTTGCTAAGATTTGGATATTTGAGCATTTTAGGGTTTATCTTTTAATTCATGATAAAATCACGTTTTAGGTGTAAATAATGTGCTTTTATGAGACCCTAAATAACTTCATAAACCTTTAGACCAAGATTAAGAACCAAACCAAATCATTTAAGATGACTTTTGGGTGTTTCTCGAGCCTAAACAAGCCATTTCTAAGTTTGAGTATCAATATTGGGAGAATAGTATTAGTACTGGTTGCATTGGGGTAAATATTAGGGTTTTTAGTCAGGGAGTATCGATGCTACTATGGAGAGTATCGAAACTACACCTACATTATAGATACTCAGGGTGACGATATTGATATTGAACCTATTTTTCAGAAACAAAATGCATTTTTGGTACCGATACTCACAGGGGTATCGATACTTGACCCTATGGTAGCGATACTACAAGTAGAGTATCGATACTACAAGTAGAGTATCGATACTACTCACTTTGGATTGTTATATTTGACTTATTTAAGGCTCATAAGAGCTAAGTATGATCTGTAATAGTAAGAGCTAGTCCGTGAAGGATGTAAATTGTCAAAGGGGCCTGAAACCACTCGCGAGAGTGGGTTACGACTTAGGTAATTGTTGTAGGCGTAATGAATTCAAGTTATTTAATCGAGCATGTAGCGAGTATCTAAGAATGAAGAACCATTGCATAGGATGTGTCGAAAAATAGTATAATAAATATATAAGATTATAAAATAGTAGAACCACGAACACAAAGAATAATCACAGATTATGAACATACTTTTGTCCCTTTAAATTCAGGGGTGACTAAGAGAAAGCATAGCAAGAGTGAGTAGTGTATCGCTACTCGGTGTTAAACTTGAGTCAGGTATAGGGCTAACAAATATTACAAGCAGCAACCACATTAATCGTCGTAAAATCACGAAACGCGTAGAGATTCGCTAGAGGCAGAGAATGTCTAAAACACCCTTAAGTAATGAACGATCAGAATAGACCGACTTATTAAATAACAATAACAACAAATTAATAAATAATTGTACAATGTTAAAGATGATATATTAGAGTAATGATAATGATATATATGCCCAAATCATAAGAACCTTCAAAGATAAGATTTCATAAAACTAGCCTTTGTGTGACACTCGAAAAACAGTCAGGACACCCGAGTTACTTTAGCAATATGACGATCATCCTTCATGATGTAATATTCAGATATTGTCTATTAGTGCATTAGGAACTTTATTAGCCAGTTAGGTGTGGACGCCTCAAAACTTGAAGGAGTAAGTTGATCGGGTACGTATCTAATGCACGTAAAATTATAGATCGCACCTAACGCTCGAGAACTTACTTGTGGGCTAAGGATATAAGCTTTCTATGCACGTAAAATTCTAGTTCACCTCAAGGCTCGAAAGCCCATAGGAAGGCTAGGGATGTAAGTTTCTGATGCACGTAAAATTTTGGTTCTTACCTCGAGACCCTTGAGTATTTCAAGGTAAGCTAATGTATTGTCCCAAGATGGCATAATATTTCTCTGACTACATCATTAGACCTATCTCATATTTGTTTGTTATAATTTTCTATGCCCATGACTTCACGCACAAGTATGTCCATGAAATGAACGCATAGAGTATTGCATAGTTATCAGTAGCATGATAATAATGTTAGATAGAATCTGTTGGAGCTTAAGTAGGTAGCACTTGATCTAGATCATGCATGTACCTACTACTTAGTATTATATCTTTAGCATGCCTTTGTTTATGGAACTCTTAATGATGCTCTAGATTAGTGATTATACTGCAAGGCTTTGTAAGCTCGACCTTTAGATGCTTTTTTGTTATCAGGTCAGTAGCTTGGGTTGTTCATGGAGCACCGTCGTAGCAAGACTTCCAGCATCTCCCTCAGAGTATTGTACTGTATCTTAATGGGCATGTGTATTCATAGAACCTTACTTATGTATTTGAGTTGTAAACCTTAAGATGTATCACTTTGTTTTAAATTATGCATCATGGAGCTCATTTTATAAAATGTTTTTATAATAGTTATTTATGTTTTATGTATGATACCATTCTACATGTTTTAAAAGAAAACAAAACAGGTTTTGAAAAATTAGGGGGCTGTCTTGGTAGCCCAATGTGGCACTTTAGGCTCATTTGGGTTTAGGGTGTTACATTTAGTGGTATTAGAGCGTCAAATTGAGTTGGCCCTATGATCTAGTGGTCAGTTTTAGTAAGGTGTCAGTAAATACATGCCTCTAGGTACTTAAAGTACTTGTATAAGTCTATAATCCTGATGATGCTTCCTTTCTTAATATGTGTTATAGTGTTTTATGATGATTGATAGTTCCAAGCGAGGTCTTGAGGATAGAGTAGAGAACTGAGCCTCTCATCGTAATAGCATCAATAAGGAGTTCTTGCCCAGGGCAAATGCCAGAGGGTCCTATTGGGCGTAAGAGTCACATAAGCGACCTTTTTAGTGGTTTGATTTCCACTCTCAGAGAGATTGTGGCCGTTATTCCTAGAGAATAGACTGTTCAGTCGGCCACCCGATGTATTGTAGCACTGATAGAGTCCTCCGTAGAGAGATTGGGGACTTACAAGACAATCGACTTCTATGGTTCAGGAGATGATGATCCGATTTCGGTCGATTTATGGTTGAGGGAGACCTTGAAGACTTTGAGACAGCTTCACCTTATGCCAGAGGGTAAGTCAGAGTGTGCCACTACTTTGCTCAAGGGTGATACTATCGAGTGGTGGGAGACTGCAAAGATGGCTATACAGCCAAATGTGCCTACGTGGGATCAGTTTCTAAATGAGTTTAGAGGTAAGTATATCAGCGAGGCACATATAGATGGCTTAGAGATATAGTTATCTCAACTAGTTCAAGGAGATCGCTCAATATACGATTATGAGAGAGATTTCCTCCGATTCAATCGTTATGCTCTAGAGTTGATTACGACAGAGCCCTTGAGGTATAAGAGGTTCCTCTAGGGCTCCATATTGATATCCATGAGCAGTTGGTGGCAGACTCACTTAGCGTGCTTTCAAAACTAACATAGCAAACTAAAACCATGGAGAGAGTAAAGACTATGAGGAAGAGTTTATTGGGTGAATCAGGTAGCCCAAGTATGAGGACTTGTGTGCCAGTAAAACTATCTTAGTCAGTGGAAAAGAGGACCAAAGGTCTGTGAGAGAAAAAAAGAGTGACTTCATCTTTGTCAGTCCAATTGAGTCAGAGTTTAGGTGTAGGGTATCGTAGGAGATCGCCAACTTCCCCATCTGTGGAGAGCTCTAAGGGGCTATGATAGAGTTTTGAGATATCCAGAATGCTTGGATTTTGGTAAAAATCATCAAGGAAGGTGCTTCAACCTTTCTATGAAGTGCTAAAGAATCAAATCATTGGCATATATGGTGATGGATTGCCCTAGTTCAGATGGTCATGTTTCATCTCGATCAAGGGAGACGATCTCAGTAGCTCAGTATGGAATAGAGCCTACCCAGAGAGGTGTTAGTTCTATGCACGGACAGGAGAGTATAAGAGTGGATCAACCTACCCCTGAAGTAATGATGTGCGATCCCATTTGTCAGATCGTAGAGAGGTAGGGTCAGGACATTGTTGACAAGACGAGATACCAGATATGTTTTCAGATTCTCGTTTTTTCATGTTGCTTTGGCAAACATAAGTGCATGTATTGTTTTGTGGTGTCAAGTGAGCTAATTAAGAAAAGTATTCGTGTAGTGGATCTTAGTGTGAGGACCCAAGTACCAAGAAGGTGGGCTTTTGTAATACCCCAAAATTTTAGTTAGTGACCAAAATATAAATTTTGAAAATTTGGTGACCAAAGTAAAAAATTGGGAAAAGTTTAGTAACCTAAGTGGTAATTTTTTCAAAAAGAAGTTTTTTTCCATAAATGGATAGTTTACTCTTGAGAGTGTGGTATTTTTTAAATCGGATTATTGATCTGGAAATTGTGTTAAAAACTAGACAAATGTTAAAGTTCGGTAAAAATTCTATAAATCGGATCGAATAGAAATTTCAGAAAAAATTGAAGGATGATAAATTAAGCTTAGAAATATTATTTCCAAATTTTAAAATTATGGAAAATAATATGAAGCATTTGATTTCAGAATTTATTTCCATGTTCAATTTGGATCGTTCGATTTAAATGGCAATGTTGCAATTTTTGGAAAGTTGCTTGGTAAAATTGGAAAAGGGTAAAAATATTTTGTTCATCTTTGACTTTAGAAAGATGATAAGTTTATGTGACTTGGTATTATTGTAAATATCAAGTTTCATTGATGGTAAAATGGACATTTCATATTAAATTAATTTTTAATTCATTTAAGCTTAAATTAAGGCCAAATTAACATAAAATGAAGTAAACATTTCATGA
This sequence comes from Hibiscus syriacus, assembly GCF_006381635.1. Classification (NCBI taxonomy): domain Eukaryota; kingdom Viridiplantae; phylum Streptophyta; class Magnoliopsida; order Malvales; family Malvaceae; genus Hibiscus; species Hibiscus syriacus. The sequence goes on along the minus strand of NW_024062326.1, from coordinate 19,799 downwards.
AAACTTAGCCATTTTCAAATCCATTTCGTTCCTTCATACCAAGTTAAGAGAAATTTTACTTTTCATTTTCGACCAATCTCCTTTGGATTTTGGATCATGCTGTGAAATAGAAAATTGTTCTAAACGAAAAACACTATCATTTGGTACCATTATTATTTTCTAATTTGGTTTGTATTCAAAGATCCCAAATTCTAGGGTTTATGTTCACATTAGGGTTTATGGAATTGATGAAAGATTTTAATGGTTTTGAGGTTGTAGAATCATTTCCAAGCATGATTGATGATTAAAATCACTTGTATAGATTTAGGCTAAACCATAGATTTAGGGGAGAGATGTGTTTTGATGAAATTAATTTAGGTATTTGATTGTATAGATTTTATAAGGTTGAATCAAAGTTGATTTCATGCTTGAATCGAATCAAAATAGTGTAAAATCATGAAAACCCTAACCTTGAACATAAAAGTATTAGCCCTTGACTATACAGGATAAAAAAAGTTATGTCAAAATTATTTAGGGGCTGGAAATGATGTATGAAGTATTCTACAAGCCTTATAAAAAATTAAGGATCGTTATATAATTTTTGAAAAGTTAGGGGACCAAATCGATAATTTTTGAAAAGTTTTGGATTGTTGTGTAAGTGTTCAATAGTTTATATAATATGCTGGAAATTAATGTTTTAGTGTTGAAATTGAAGTTAGGATGTGAAATTGGATTATTATGGAAAGCTTGTAAAAGTTGAGGTTTAAATTAAAAAAATATGGAAAGGTTGGGAGGTCAAGTGAAAATGTTATGTGAAGTTGGGATAAAAATGAAATTGAGTGGTCAATTAGAAGTATTAAGGTCAACATTTATGTTGTGACATGGAAATTGTATCGAATAAGTATCCGAAAATTTGTTAGGAATTTATTTTCAAATGTATGCCTATGTTAGTAGGATTCTAACATTTGGTTTGAATTAGTATATGTTTGGTAATGATGTTCATAAAGATTAAGTTCTTGAAATCAAGATCAAACATTATTAAATCTAAGGAGAAGCTTAAGGATGAAATGGAAAATTCTAAGGAAGGTTGCAAGCTAAGGAGACCAAGTGAGTGTAAATTTCATTTTTACTTATGTTATCGAACAAGCATTGGCTTGCGATGAGCCAGTGACGGAGTTACTATGGTAAGGAGTGACTCCTAGAATATTATGTGATTTGTGATGCATCCATATATGTGCATTTGGTGAGCTAATTGAATTAGTGAACACGTTGAAAATGCAAATTGGTGAAATTTGCTTAGAATTTATGTTATTGACATTAAGTTTAGAAAATCATTATAAATTCTAAAAAATGATTAGAGAATGATTTTTATACTGTTGGATTCTTATATAAGTATAGTTTTATCTATAACAAAAAAATATTTTGAGGTATATACAGAAAGATATAAATTTTTAACCGATGATATGTTAATAAATGGGGCAGCAGATTCTACTCAAAATAGATTATGTCGGTCAACTTTGAAAATTCATCGTAAATTGTACAAATTGAACTAGAAGGAGTTCCTTATATGTATAGATTCTTATTTGAGTATAGTTTCTACTGATATAAATATAATAATTTTTAAAGGTTTTTATTAATACAAAATAATATTTCTTTAAAGGTAGTGCAAACTACGAGGATATGAAATTATGAAAAATTTGGGATTTAAACTAATTAGAAAAAAATTATCAAGTTAAAGCTTAGTGAGGCTTATATTTTTTACTTGTATATAATGTAAAAAATGAGTGCAATTCATGCATAATATTATACATGGATATTTATAAATCATTGGGTAGGACTTGCGATAAGTCTACCTTGATTATATTATCGTGATATTTATGGAAATTATCATATAATTGATATATTCTAGACATGTCAAAGGTGAATAATGAATACATTGATCATTGTTCATTACACATGATGTAATCATGAATACATATGATGTTTATCATAAATGTCATTTTGGGTATAAACTGCCCCAAAGTTAAATGATATTGATATACTTTGCAATGGATGGATCAAATAAATCTAGACTATATGCCCAAGTACGTTATTGAGGGTCAGTGGTATTAATGGCATATCATAGAGTCTAACAACTGCATATTAGGTAGCACTAGAGTGTCTAGCGAAGGCATATAGTGCAGGTCTCAGAGTGTCTATCGAAGACACACGGTACAAAACACTACAATGTATAAGGTGGGCACGGCCTGACCTCAACACTACGGTGCATTATTAGGTGAACAAGGCTCGACCTCAGCACTACATTGCAAAATTTGACTCCTATATTGAGGTCCTAATATAGTTATACTTTGGGTTATGGTTTATTGGTTAACAACGATAAACAGGTGAATAATCTGTTGAGCTTATGGAATAAATGGAAAGTATATTGGTAAGAAATTTATATGTGATTCATATTAGTAGCATGATTGGAAATACATGTAGAGTGATCACAATGCATTGAATATTATTATTGTTGACATTTATGTGTTGCATTGCCTTGAATGTTTCTATGATTGCATCAGTAAATGTATAATTAGTGTGTTATGATTTTCACGCATAGGAAAAAGGAGGAAAATGAGTAAGAAGCTAAGCTTGGCATCAATCACCAAGGAAATATTTACGGGTAACAATGATGACATCCTATTGTGTTCAAAAGTTCTATTGGGCATGTATATAAGAATGAAATGTCTTCAATTTCTTAATATAGACAGTATTAAATATAATTAATAGTATGAATAAATATTATGATATTAAAATATGCTTAAAATATTATTTGGGTTTTAAATCAAACGTGTTAGACAGTCTTATTCATTTTATGAACCCGAACAGAAATGTCTATCAATGCTTGAAACTGGTTTTGGATTGGTAACCAAAAATATTATATTACTATTTTTCTCAGAATAATTATTTTATAATAATTGTTCAAGTTATGAAATAAAATTTTACTTAGTTCAATTAAAGAAATGTTTTGAATTTCTGATGTGACATTTGTAACTCATATTGGTTCGCTATATGGGTTATGGGTGTTATATTTATTTCTATCAGAGTTATAGGTTTAGCCGATTCTAGGACAAAATCAAGCTTGTTTTGTGTTAAAAAGTGTATACATGCCACTACGATGTCATTGTTACTGATTTGGTGATTGTAAGGTTGTATTGATACCACTCCTTACTAATAAAAATGGATAAGTATAGTGTATGTATAAGATGTGTTTAATAGAGGGTTTCAAGTAAGAAATCAAACATAATGTTTAATAATAATAAGCTAATAGTGAGAGTAATGTTGTTAGCCACAATTATATTGTTTAGTCTAATAAAATGATGTATTAGCATAATGGGAAGTGTCAATGTTGGAATAAGGAAAACCCTCGTTTATGCATTAGTATGGATTAAAGAATAAAACATTCTGATAGAATTGATCTTAAGCGACGTGTGTGCCTAACCCTTTAGGCTTGAAGGCGAAGGTCAGCAGTAATTGTAGACAGTAACTGTCTAGTAAGGATTCAAAGTGTTGAGTTTTAATATACATGATAGAATTATCATTCAAAAGTAAATTTTTAGAGAAAAAAATGGATCGATTACCCCTACCATGTTGCAATGAATTATCGCTTGGAGCGATTAAATTTTATAGAACTCAAAAAGTTTCGAGATATTTGTAGTAGGGTAAGAGAGTAAATTTGTTTTCTAATGTAATTTTAGCATCAATTGCTATAAAGTTATTGCTAATAAGTTGTTAAACCTTCTTAGTAAAGGAGGTAGATACTCAAACTTTCTTAGTTAAGTTGGAAGATATTCCAACTGTTTGAGGGTATCCAAATATGTAGCTACAGAGTTACCTGAATTACCTCTAGATTGAGATGTAGAAAGTAAAATAGAGATGCTTCCCGGTATTGTGTTATTTCTATAGCCCGTATCGAATGGCTTCAACTGAGCTCAGAGAATTAAAGGCATGGTTAGTAGAATTATTAAGAACGAGTATTTACAAGACTAAACGTGTCATCTGGGACGCAATAATGTTATTGTGAAAAATGAAGATGAGTCTATGATATTATGTATGGATTATCGTCCGTTAAATAAGGTAACAAAGAAGAACAAGTATCCTCTTCCAATGATTGATAATCTTTTGATCAATTGAAAGGGTGTGTTGGTGTCTCCCAAGTGGTATCTTTCTAAGACAGTTTTTAGAATTAGATATAAACACTAAGAGTTTGTGATAATGTCGTTTGGTTTAACAAATGTTCCTGCAACACTTATGGACTGGATAAATCGAGAATTTTAGTTATACTTGGATTAATTAGTGGCAGTTCTCATTGATGGTATTGTGATGTGTTGTAAGACTAGGGGAAAACATGATGTCTATTTTTGTATAGCTCTTCCAACTATTCAGGAGAAAAATTACATTCTAAGTTGACTAAGTGTAAATGTTGGTTGTCTAAGGTTGTATTTCTTGGCCATGTAGACTCAATTAAGGGGGTAAGAATATATATCAAGGAAGCATGAGATATAGTCGAATTATAAATTCCAAAGACTATTTTCAAATTTCAAAGTTTCTTGGGATTTGTTTGTTACTATAGAAGGTTCATAAAGAACTTTTCGATGATTATATTCCCTTTGACTAAACTATTGAGGAAAGACGTTTCATTCATTTGGACTGCTAAGTGATAAGAAAACTTGGATATATTAAAAAGAATATTGACATAAACTCAAAGGTCAGTATAATTAGAATCTGGAAAAGATTATGTGAATTATAGTAAAGTGTCTCATAATGGTTTGGGATGCATGTTCGTACAAGAGGAAAATTTTTGGTTTTTACTTCAAAGCAACTAGATAATCATGAAAGAAATTATCTGACTCACGATCTCGAGTTGGCAATATTTTTGTTTTACTTTGTTGATATAACACCACTATCTATATGTTGAGTGACGTTAAATCTATATAGATTTCAAAATCAAAAGTATGTGTTGACTCGAAGGAGTGAAAATAAAGGAAATGGATTGAAATCCTTAAATGATGATGGCATGCTTATCAACTGCAAATAGGAAAGGCTAACGTGATGGCTGATACGATAAAGTCAAAAGACATTTCTATTCTGAGAGTTTTGAATACGTGATTGTCTTTGAAGAAAAATGTTGTTTTGATTGTAAAATTAAATTAAAAGCCTATGTTGCTAGATCAAAAAAATGATATTAAAAAAAAGATGAAAATCGTCAGGCTTGTTAAAGATAGAACAAGCAGTAAAAAGGAGAAACTAAAGACTTTAAGGTTAAGTCTGATGAATGTTTATAATATTGAGGAAAGAGTTTAGAAACAGATATGAAAAGAGTTATCATCGAGCTTGTTTCTAAATGGTTAAAATGTCAGTGAGCTAAAGTATCGAGTGACTTCTAAATTATTGTAACTGATTTCTATCCCTTAGTGGGAATAGGAACTAGTTACAATGGACCATGTAATGGGAAAAGACCATTTAAGATAATCTCAAGATAGTTACTGATAGACAAAAGTCTTGCGTAGACTTGAAAAGAAAAGAGATTGAATAACATGAAGGTGATAAAGAAGTATTTTTTAAAATTATCACCTTGAAAAAAAATATTGTAGTTCGGACGAAAAGGGAAGTTCAGTTCAAGATTTATTGGACCTTATAATATTATAAAAAAAAAGTTGGATCACTGACTTATCAGCTAGAATTGCCTCCGAAAATGGAAAAGATTTATAATGTTTTTCATGTGTCATTGCTCAGGTAATATCAAACAGATCCTTCACATATTATAACCCCAGAGGAAATAGGTATTTGACCAGATTTGACTTATGAAAAAGAACCAATATTTATTATAGTTTGACGGAGAAATCAAAGGTTGAAAAAAGTTATTCAAAAGAAAAAAAGGACATGATATAAAAAAGTAATATCCTTATCTATTTACATCAGGTACATATTGAAAATATGAGGAAGAATTTTCTTATGGGGGAAGAATTGTAATACCCCAAAATTTTGGTTAGTGACCAAAATATAAATTTTGAAAGTTTGGTGGCCAAAGTAGAAAATTGGGAAAAGTTTACGGACCAAAGTGGTCCTTTTCCCAAAAAGAATTTTTATTCCACAAATGGATAGTTTACTCTTGAGATTGGGAAAAATGGTAAAATATTTTGTTCATATTTGACTCTGGAAAGATGATAAAGTTATGTGGATTGGTATTATAGTAAATATCAAGTTTCATTAATGGTAAAATGGGCATTTCACATTATTTAAGCTTAAATTAAGGCCAAATTAACATGAAATGAAGTAAACTTTTCATGAAAACTTAGCCATTTTTTTTATCTATTTCGCGCTCCTTCATACCAAGGTAAGAGAAATTTTATTTTTCATTTTGAGCAATTTCCTTTATATTTTGGATCATGCCGTGAAATAGAAAATTGTTCTATTCGAAAAATGCTATAATTTGGTACCATTATTGTTTGCTAATTTGGTTTGTGTTCAAAATCCCAAATTCTAGGGTTTATGTTCATATTAGGGTTTATGGAATTGATGAAGGATTTCGATGTTTTTGAAGCTTTAGAATCATTTCCAAGCATGATTGATGATTAAAATCACTTGTACATGGTTATATGAACATATAAAGTTTCGGCCAAACCCTAGCTTTAGGGGAGAGATGTGCTTTGATGAAATTAATTTAGGTCTTTGATTATAGATATTTTATAAGGTTGAATCGAAGTTTATTTCATGCTTGAATCGAATCAAAATCGTGTAAAATCATGAAAACCCTAGTCTTGAACATACAAAGCATTAGGCCTTGATTATAGAGGATGAGATAATTTATGGAAAAATTATGTATTGGCTGGAAATGGTGTAAGAAGTATCCTACTAGCCTTAGAAAATTTTAGGGACCATTTTGTAATTATTAAAAGTTGGGTGTTCAAATCATCAATTTTGGAAAAGTTTTAGATTGTTGTGTAAGTATTCAATAATTGATTTAATATACTGGAAATTAATGTTTGAGTGTTGAAATTGAAGTTAGTATGTGAAATTGGATTATTTTGGAAAGCTTCTAAAAGTTGAAGTTTAAATAAAATATATGGAAAGGTTGGGAGCTTAAGTGAAAATGTTATGTGAAGTTGGGATAAAAAGAAACTTGAGTGGTCAATTAGAAGTATTAAGGTCAACATTTATGTTGTGACATGGAAATTGTAACGAATAAGCATCCGAAAATTTGTTAGGAATTTATTTTCTAAAGTATGCCTATGTTAGTAAGATTCTAACGTTTGGTTTGAATTTGTATATGTTTTGTAATTATGTTCATAGAGATTGAGTGCTTGAAATCAAGATCAAACATTATTAAATCTAAGGAGAAGTTTAAGGATGAAATGGGAAATTCTAAGGAAAGTTGCAAGCTAAGTAGATTAGGTGTGTGCAAATTTAATTTATACTTATATTATCGAACAAACATTGGCAAACGATGAGCCAGTGACAGAGTTACTATGATTAGGAGTGACTCCTAAAATGTTATGTGATTTATGATTCATGCATATATGTACATTTGGTGAGCTAATAGAATTAGTGAACAAGTTGAAAATGCAAATTGTGAAATCTGCTTAGAATTTATGTTTTGAACACTAAGTTTAGAAAATCAATATAAATTCTAAACAATTTATTATAGAATTCTTTTTATACCATTAGATTTTTATAGCATTCTAGATTTGTTTAGAACAAAAAACACGTATTTAGAGATATATAAAAAATTATGAATTTTTAACTGATGATAAGTCAGAAAATAGGGCAGTAGATTTTGCTCAAAATATATTATGTTTGTCAACTTTGAAAATTCACCATAAATTGTATAAATAGAACTAGAAGGAGTTCCTTATATTTATAGATTCTCATTTGAGTCTAGTTTCCGGTGGTACAAACATATTAATTTTTAAAGGTGTATATTAATACATAATAATATTTCTTTAAAGGTAGTGCAAACTGCTAGGATATGAAATTATGACAAATTTTGGGATTTAACCTAATTAGAAGCAAATGATCAAGTTAAATCTTAGTAAGGTTTATATTTTGTCTTGAATATAATGTAAAAATGAGTGAAATGCATGCATAATATTATGCATGGATGTTTATACATCATTGGGTAGGACTTGCGATAAGTATGCCTTAATTATATTGTCATGATATTTATGGCAATTATCATATAATTGATATATTCTAGATATGTCAAAGGTGAATTTAGAATGCATTGATCATTGTTCATTAAACATGATATAATCATGAATACATATGATGTTTATCATAAATGTTATTTTGGGTATGACCTGCCCAAAGGTTAAATGGTATTGATATACTTTGTCATGGATGGATTAAATAAAAGTAGGCTATATGCCCAAGTATGTTATTGAGGGTCAGTGGTATTAATTGTATGCCATAGAGTCTAACAGCTGTATATTAGGTAGCACTAGAAAGTCTAGAGAATGCACATAGTGCATTATTAGGTGAGCAAGGCTCGACCTCAGCACTACGATGCAATATTTAACTCTTATATCGGGGTCCTCATACAGTTATACTTTGGGCTATGGTTTATAACAATAAACATGTGAATAAGCTTTTGAGCTTATGGAATAAATGGAAAGTATATTGGTAAGAAATTTATATGTGACTCATATCAGATTCATATTAGTAGCCTGATTGGAAATACATGTAGAGTGATTATAATGCATTGAATATTATTATTGTTGACATTTATGTGTTGTATTACCTTGAATGTTTCTATGATTGCCTCGCCAAGTGTATACTAAGCATGTGATGATTTTTACGCATAGAAAAAGGGAGGAAAAGGAGTAAGGAACTGAGCTTGGCATCAATTTCTAACTGGCATGTATATGAGAATGATATGTCTTCAATTTCTTAATATAACTAGTATTAAATATAATTAATAGTATGCATAAATATTATGATATTAAAATATGCTTAAAAATTATTTGGGTTTTAAATCAAATGTGTTAGACAATCTTATTCATTTTATGAAACAGAACAAAACTATATATCACTACTTGAAACTGGTTTTGAATTGGTAACCAAAAATATTATATTATGATTTTTCTCTGAATAATTATTTTATAATAGTTATTCAAGTTATGAAATAAAAATTTACTTAGTTCGATTAAAGAAATGTTTTGAATTTCTGATGTGACATTTGTAACTCATATTGGTTCGCATATACGGGTTATAAGTGTTAAATTTATTGGTCTTAAAGCTAAAAGTGTTTTCATTCCACTAAGATGTCATTGTTACTGATTTGGTGATTGTAAGGTTTGATTGACGCCACTCCTTACTAATGAAAATGGATATGTATAATGTATGTATAAAATGTGTATAATTGAGGGTTTGAAGTAAGAAATCAAATAGAATTTTTAATAATAATAAGCAAATAGTGACAGTAATGTTGTTAGCCACAATTCTACTATTTAGTCTAATAAAATAATGTATTAGAGTAATGGGAAGTGTCAATGTTGGATTAAGGAAAACCCTCGTTTATACATAAGTGTAGTATGGATTAAAGAATAAAATATTCTGATATAATTGATCTTAAGCGACGCGTGCACCTAAACATTTAGGCTTGAAGGCGAGGGTGAGTAGTATTTGTAGACAATAACTATCTAGTAAGGATTCGAAGTGTTGAGTTTTAATGGACTTGATAGAATTACCTTTCAAAGGTAAATTTTTAAAAAATAGATTGATTTCCCCTACCATGTTGCAATGCATTATCGCTTAGAGTGAATGAATTTTATAGAACTCAAAAAGTTTTGAGATATTTGTGTTAGGAAAATAGAGTAAATTTGTTTTCTAATGTGATTTTAGCATCAATTGCGATAAATTTATTGCTACTAGGTTGTTAAACCTTATTAGTAAAGGAGTTGGATACTCAAACTTTCTTAGTTAAGGTTGAAGATATTCTAACTATTTGAGGGTATCCAAATGTGAAGCTGCAGAGTTACCTGAATTACCTCTAGATTAAGATGTAGAAAGTAAAATAGAGATGCTTTTCGGTATTGTGTTTATTTCTATAACCCGTATCGAATAGCTTCAGATAGGCTTAGAGAATTAAAGGCATGGTTGGTAGTATTGTTAAGAACGGGAATTTACAAGATTAAGTGTGTTATCTGGGACGCACTAGTGTTATTGTGAAAAAAAAGACGAGTCTATGAAATTATGTATGGATTATCGTCCGTTAAATAAAGTAACAAAGAAGAACAAGTATCCTCTTGTTAGAGTATGCCCAAAGACCAGTCATATGATGATTATAATAATACATTTATTTACCGATTTTATTGAATAAATGCATTGCCAATATTATTTTTAGTTATATGTTTGTGTTTAACATAAACTGAAAGATAATAAAGTCCATATAATAACATTATTAAATGATCCATAGTCAAGAATTATTATGGGCATGGACAATAAAAATACGCTTAAGACTAACATGTTATTGATTGATGACAAGGAGTTGTCATTGACATAGAGATGTCAGAATTGATACATGATTATATTGTTAGACAACAATGTATTGGATTGACCCATCATGAGCATATGTCTTGGATTATTATGTAACGATCATAACATTGCTTATGGTGATGACCATATGTATGATCCTCAGACTTGAGATCAATGTCATCCCAACATATATTGTTGTATGTTTTGATACAGTTAAACATGCTCCGTAACTGATTGCACTATAAAGACTATTATTGAATATATCTCGATATATATAGTGGGGTGTATATGCTTAAGATAGGATTTGTCCTTCTACATAATAGGAAATATATCACAAGCCACTTGATTGAGTGAGACTAGAAATGCATTGCCATGCTCGAATAAGTTGATATATGATATCACAAATTATTCATTAATTATAGTCTACTCTAGATATCAAGAAACAATAGATGGGTTATACAAGTGTGACTATTATAAGACTTGTGCCTATTATAGATATAAAGGACAAAAAGATGTAATACATAAAAGAGTTAATCACGAAGATGATATGTCGAATCATAATTTCTTGTAACTTAGGTGACAATGATATATTGCTTGATGTCACTCATTGTACGTAATATTATAATTGTTCTAATAATTACTACTAACGTTACAAGAACCTACAGGGTCACACCCTAAGATTGAAATGAGCAAAGATGTACAATTTCTTGTATGTTCTAAAATATATCTAGAGTTAAGATATGTATATTTGATATACATATGATTTTAATTATCCTGAATATAGTAAGTAAGCATTAAAATAATGTAATTTATATTACAACTCTTTTAATTGATATATAATTTGGAATAATTAAATAAGTTTTTAAATAAACCTTAAAGATTGTAATTCAGATTATAAGTCTTTGTAATTCAGATTATAAGTCTTTAATGTATATTTAATTTGAATTAATTAAATAATATTTTATTTATTAATTTGAAATAACTTTAAAAACCCCTAAGATGTTAGGGTAATTGATATATTTAAATGAGGTAAGGTCTAGCAGCCATTTTACTTCAGCCGTTTTTCTCAAAACAAATTTTGGGAAAACAAAAATTTTGCTCTCAATCGGGTGAACTAAGTAGAGGCTGAGACGTGTTTTCGTGGAGGCTTACGATTCGAATCGTTCGTGATCACCACTTCTCGTTGCCGACTTTGCTGTTTTTCAAGGAAACCATTGTAATTATTCACATCATTTCCTCCCAATTTTGGTTTTACGTACTTGGATCGCTTGTGAGACTATCGAGTTTTGTTTCCGCTGTTTTGAATGTACCAATAGTGGTGTCAGAGCCACTTGTACGATCCGAATTCGGGTTAAATTCTTGGTTGATACGATATGTATGAGATGCATGTTCTAGTTTTATCATTTTTAGTAAATATGCATGATATCATTGTTCAAATCGATAACCGCAACGATTAATATGTTAATTTGTTAATCTGTTTTTCAATCAATTTGTTCCTACAAGGATTTTACGAAATCCATATGAAAATTGTTTACATGATGATCCGTGGGAGTGCGATAGCAAATCGCGTTTGGCAGTGGAACAAAGTTTGTTCCGATGCAGAAAACCTTCGGGATTGAAAATCCCAAAAGAACGATTCTGTTGATAAGTGTTATCAAATCGTGAGGTTTTCTATAGAAACGGAAGTACTATTTTCCAAAAAATCCCACCGGCCGTGCCATTACGTCTGATGCGCGCTATGGGCTCTGACCCTAGACTCTACAAGGGGCTTCGCCCCTTGACCCTTCATCAGCAATACAAATTGAAGGCCCATATTAATATTTTTAACAAAGGCGTAACAATGTGTATATATATGATATGTTTGTTTTGCACGGTGTTTGACATGCATGGTTATAGCCATTGTTCAATTTACAATGGTTTAATTTGAAATATAGTCTGCGAGCCGTGCCTTTCTATATCTTAGTTGTATTTCTCTTCTTATCTTACTCCCTCGTATGTAAAACGAGTTTTTTTTTTAAATTGTAATCCTATGAAGATTCGCAAGGAGCACAAAAATGGCGAGAAGATACTTAGAGAGCACTTTTAGGCTTTAGGGTTCTTTTTGTTCTCCCATTGGCTTGGGATGGGCCACCTTAGTCATTGTTTTTAGGCTATAACCATTGCATCTTATTTATTGTTATATTTGTTATGTATGCAATGCATCAAATGATGAAATAAGAATAAATATTGATGAGATCAATAAGGACCTAATATTAAAACAAACAATGATGAGATAATTATGTAAATCCCTCTTTATATTCTAAATTAACTTAACCGTCTAATATTTACCCTCGTTAAGGCTTCGATCGATGTTGTGTGGGCTTTGTCAAAGAATTGGTTAAACACGAAGAGTAAGCAAGTGATATTCACCGGTTGAGATATTGGTAATAACTTAGCTAGGTTATTCTAATAGGATTAGAAACCTATAACTTAAATACTTGGAGAAGTCATGAGATGACTTGAACAAAAGTTGTTCACCAAAAGGAGGAGTTACATGAGATTTAACTAGTAAAGTGCTATTTACCTAAATAATCACTATCCTAAAAGAAAAACCAAAGTTGATTTAGGAAATTGATGTATTATGGATCCTCAGCCACTAGAAAAAATTTTTTCCTAGTTGACTTAGCTATAGGGACATATGTTTTATCTTTTCCTAGTGGACTTTATTTAAATTTAGAGGATTGTTATTTTGTGCCTAGTTTGACTAAGAATATTATTTCTATTTCTTGTGTGGACAAGAATGATTTTGAGATTATTATTAAAAATAATTGTTGTTCTTTTTATCTCGATAATGTTTTTTTATGGTTCGGCATAATTGATTAATGGTCTCTATATTTTGGATCAAGAAAACACCATTTATAACATAAATACTAAGAGATCAAAAACAAATTACTCAAATCAAACTTATCTTTGGCATTATCATGCGAATCTTGCTTGTTGGGAAAAATGACTAAAGCTCATTTTAATAGTAAAGGTGAGCGAGCAAGTGATTTATTGGGGTTAATACATAGTGATTTATGTAGACATATAAATACACAAGCCAAAGATGGATTCCATTACTTCATTACTTTCACCAATGACTTCAGTCGATATGGGTATATTTATCTTATGCGCTATAAATCTGAACCCCTTGATAAGTTTAAGGAATTTAAAAATTAAGTACAAAATCAACTAGGCAAGAGTATTAAGGCACTTTGATCAGATCGAGGTGGAGAATACTTAAGCATAGAGTTTGATGAACTCCTGAAAGAATGTGGGATTTTCTCACAGCTTACACATCCTGGTAAAGCACAGTGGAATGGAGTTTCTGAAAGAAGTAATCGAACAACGTTAGACATGGTTCGACCGATGATGAGTCATAGTGATCTTTCAACTTCTTTTTGGGGATATACACTTGAAACAACTGTTTTCACACTAAATCGTGTTCCATCTTTATCGGTTCAAAAGACACCTACGAGATATGGACTGGGAAGCGTCCTAGTATGTCTTTTATGAATATTTGGGTTGTGAAGCTTATGTAAAACATCAGATGTCTACAAAGCTCGAACTTAAATCTCATAAGTGTATATTTAGTGGATATCCTAAAGAAACTAAGGGATAATATTTTTTCAACCCTAACGAGAACAAAGTGTTTGTTGCTCGAACAGGAGTTTTTCTCGAAAGAGAATTTCTCTCAAAGAAAGGGAAGGTTAGAAATATTGAACTTGGAGAAGTTTAAGAAGAACAGATCAATGAACCTAAAGTTGAGCATGTTTCACAAGTTGTTGAGGAGCATTCAACAGATTTAGAAACACAACCACTGCGCAGATCCATAAGAGAACGTCGTGCACCTGAGAGATTTGGATTTCTCGTTACTGGACATGGAGATGTTCTTCTTATGGATCAAGATGAGCCCAGGACTTATCAAGAGGCAATGTCTAGCCCAGACTCTGAGAAATGGCTTGAAGCCATGAGATCTGAGATGGATTCCATGTCAGTAAACCAATTATGGACTTTGGTTGAAGGGGTCAAACCTATTGGGTGCAAATGGGTTTTCAAAAAGAAAATTGAAATGGATGGTAATGTACAAACATACAATGGGCGATTAGTTGCTAAAGTTTTTTGAAAAGTTCATGGTGTAGACTATGACGAAACATTCTCCCATGTAGTTATGTTTAATTCCATCCGGATCTTGCTCGCAATAGTTGCATTCCATGATTATGAAATCTGGTAAATGGACATCAAAACCGATTTCCTTAATGGAAAACTTGAAGATGATGTGTATATGACATAACCAGAAGGTTTTGTCATTTTAGGAAATACTGGAAAGGTTTGTAAGCTACAGAGGTCTATTTATAGACTAAAGTAAGGTTCTTGAAGCTGGAATCTTCGTTTCAATGATATAATCAAAGAGTTTGGTTTTATCAGAAATGAATATGAGCCTTGTGTTTATAAGAAGGCTAGTGTGAGCATTGTTTCTTTCTTAATCTTGTATGTAGACGACATACTCGTCATAGAAAATGATATACCTATTTTACAGTCTGTTAAGACTTGGTTAGGTAGTTGTTTTTCTATGAAAGATTTGGGTGAGGCAACGTATATCTTAGGAGTTAAGATCTATAGAGATAGATCAAGACGACTTCTAGGTATGAGTCAAAGTATATATATAGACAAACTGCTGAAAATGTTAAGTATGGAAGAATCCAAGAAAGGATTTTGCCTATGAGACATGGTATTTCTCTTTCGAAGGAAATATGTCCTTCAACTCCACAAGAAAGAGAACAAAGGAATAAGATTCCATATACTTAAGCTATTGGTTCTATCATGTATGCCATGATATGTACTCGACCATATCTTGCGTATGCTTTAAGCATGACGAGTCGGTATAAAGCAAACCCTGGTGAAAATCACTGGGTTGCGGTTAAAAATATCCTTAAGTACTTAAGAAGAACTAAGGATAAATTTCTTGCCTATAGAGGGGAGGAAGAGCTTAGTGTAAATGGTTATACTCATGTCAGCTTCCAAACTAACAAGGATGACTCACAATCACAATCGGGTTTTGTGTTTTGTCTTAATGGAGGTGTTGTGAGCTGGAAAAGTTTGAAGCAAGACACAGTAGATGATTCTACAACAGATGATGAATACATTGCAGTCAGTGAAGCAGCAAAAGAGGTTATTTGGATCAAGAAGTTCATATTGGAATTAGAGGTTGTTTCAGTATATCAGATGTTGTAGAACTCCATTGTGACAATAATGGAGCCATTACACAAGCAAAGGAACCCAGATGTCATCAATGATCCAAACATATTCTTAGGCGCTTTCATCTCATTCGAGAGATCATAGATCGAGTAGATGTGGAAATATGTAGAGTACACACGGATGACAACATTGTTGATCCCTTGACGAAGCCTCTTACACAACAGAGGCATGATCATCACACTGGGTCACTCGGTATTAGATATTTGAGTGATTGGTCTTAGTGCTAATGGGATATTATTAGAGTATGCCCAAAGACCAATCATATGATGATTGTAATAATACATTTATTTACCGATTTTATTGAATAAAGGCATTGCCAATATTATTTTCAGTTATATGTTTGTGTTTAACATAAACTGAAAGATAATAAAGTCCATATAATAATAACATTATTAAAAGATCCATAGTCAAGTATTATTATGGGCATGGACAATAATAATACGCTTAAGACTAACATGTTATTGATTGATGACAAGGAGTTGTCATTGACATAGAGATGTCAGAATTGATACATGATTATATTGTTAGAGAACAATGTATTGGATTGACCCATCATGAGCATATGTGTTGGATTATTATGTAACGGTCATAACATTGCTCATGATGACTATATGTATGATCCTTGTAATAGGAAAAGACCATTTAAGATAATCTCAAGATAGTTAATGATTGACAAAAGTCTTGCGCAGACTTGAAAAGAGAAGAGATTGAATACCAGGAAGTTAATAAAGTTGTATTTCTTAAATTACCACCTTGAAAAAAAAATATTGCAGTTCAGACGCAAAGGGAAGTTGGACCATATAATATTATAAAAAAAGTTGGATCAGTGACTTATCAAATAGAATTGCCTCTGGAAATAGACAAGATTCATAATGCTTTCATGTGTCGATACTCAGGAAGTATCAAGCAAATATTTCTCATATTATCACCCTAGAGGAAATAGATATTCTGCCATATTTGACTTATGAAAAAGAACCAATACTTATTATAGTTCGATGGAGAAATCAAAGGTTGAAAAAATTTAATCGAAAAGGAAAAAAAGAACAATATAAGAAAAAGTAACATCCTTATCTATTTACATCAGGTACATATTGAAAATTCTAGGACGAATTTTCTTAAGGGCGGAATAATTGTAATACCCAAAATTTGTGTTAGTGACCAAATTGTACATTTTAAAAGTTTGGTCACAAAAATATAAAATTGGAAAAAGTTCAAGGACCTAAGTGGTGATTTTTCTGAAAAGAATTTTTATTCCATAAATGGATAGTTTAATCTTGAGAGTGGAGTTTTATTGAAATCGTATTCTAGGTCTGGAAATTGTGTTGAAAACTAGAAAGTGTTAAAGTTCGGTAAAAATTTCGTAAATCGTATCGAATAGAAAATTCAAAAAATTTTAAGGATGATAAATTAAGCTTAGAAATATTATTTTCACATTTTAAATTGATGGAAAATAATATGGAGCATTAGATTTGAGAATTGTTTTCCATGTTCAATTGGGATCGTTGGATTTAAATGTCAAGATTGCAATTTTTGGAAAGTTACTTCGTAAAATTGGAAAAGGGTAAAATATTGTGTTCATCTTTGACTTTGGAAAGATAATAAGGTTATTTGGCTTTGTATTATGGTAAATATCAAGATTCATTAATGGTAAGATGGACATTTCACTTTAAATGAATTTTTAATCCATTTAAGCTTAAATTAAGGCTAAATTAAAATGAAATGAAGTAAACATTTCATGAAAACTTAGCCATTTTCAGATCCATTTCGTGATCCTTCATACCAAGGTAAGATAAATTTTATTTTTCATTTTTGAGCAATTTCCTTTAGATTTTGGATCATGTCGTGAAATAGAAAATTGTTATATTCGAAAAATACTATTCGAAGATATATACAAAAAGATATGATTTTTATTCGATGACATGCCAAAAAAATGGGGCAGCAAATTCTGCTTAAAACAGATTATGTTGGTCAACTTTGAATATTTACCATAAATTGTAAAAATTGAAAAAGAAGGAGTTCCTTGTATGTATAGATTTGTATTTTAGTATAGTTTCCAATGGTACAAATAGAATAATTTTTAAAGGTGTATATAAATACAGAATAATATTTCTTTAAAGGTAGTGCAAACTGCGAGGATATGAAATTATGACAAATTTTGGGATTTAACATATTTAGAAGCAAAGGATCAAGTTAAAGCTTAGTGAGGCTTATATTTTGACTTGAATATAATGTCAAAATGAGTGTAATTTATACATAGATGTTTATACATCATTGGGTAGGATTTGCGATAAATCTACCTTAATTATATTGTCATGATATTTATGGAAATTATCATATAATTGATATATTCTAGATATATCAAAGGTGTAATTTATGTCTATCACTACTTGAAACTGGCTTTGAATTGGTAACCAAAAATATTATATTACAATTTCTCTAAATAATTATTTTATAATAATTGTTCAAGTTATGAAATAAAATTTACTTAGTTCAATTAAAGAAATGTTTTGAATTTCTGATGTGACATATGTAACTCGTATTGGTTCACGTATATGGGTTAAGGTGTTACAGCTATAGTGGATTGGGCAAAGTTCACCTTAGATATTCTTTGAGGCCTTAAGGTCAAACTCGGTAGTCGACTTAAATGAAGATGTTAGTACAAGTGTTGTTTTGACCTCAAGATTTCTCGTCTAGAAAATTAAAAATCCTAAGTTTAGCATTAAAGAGACAGATCTCCATGAGAGTGTTAAGAGTACTTAGGTTACTCTTTCCAGTATAGTAATCACCCTATTGTCAGATATCTTAAAATATGTCTCAGCAAGTGCATTTGCACTTCAGTTACTAACTAGGCACATATGCCCCAAGAACTCACGAGGAGTAAATTAGCCAAGTGTATATTTTGTTATAGCAGTCACGAAATTTCACCCTAGATTCTAAAGGTACTATAGGTGTTATAGTGAGTTTTAAGTCTCGAGGTGCAATAAACCCTAAAACACCATTGGATATCTTCTTGCATGAATAGTAAGTGAATCAACTAAGTGAGCCAAGCCCCGTCAGTGGTTTCTTCATTTTGATATATGAGCGCAAGCTATATACAACACATAACATTAGTTAGCGTTATGCAGTACCGAGGATTTTAGTTCTTCAAACTAAAGAAGATCAAGTACGTTAAGCTACGTTTGACTAGCGAAAGTCGTCATCGAATATATAAGTGCTGGTAAGCAATAGTGAGTTTAAGAAGTATAGTCTTAGGATCCTTAAGTTAGAGTGTGCTTGCTAAAGACCTTCGCTTTGTGATGTGTGCTCTCAAGGAGAGTCAAATGTTGCTAGTTTCACCCAAAAAAAGGACAATTTCCTGTTTTGGGAACCTTAGATGCTCAATCAAGTGAGTAAAGCATATATAAGCCAAAAGGTAAAGGAGAAACAACCAAATAGCATGGATGAACATTAAATCAGAGTTGCGCAACAAAAACATACAGCTCGATGTTAGAAGATTTAGACTTGTCATCATATCTTCAATAGTCCGCATCGAGACCATGTATGGCAAGTGTTTGTAGGACCATAACAAGTAGTTATCGAGTTACCTGAGTTCAGCGAGCATCCGATATTTATAGAATTGTGCAATAGGCTAACTCATTTGAGTAAGATTAGCTAGTGATAGATTTAGCAATAGTAGTTAACTTATAGAGTAACATTATCTTTGTGGAACATTTCGAGCGTACAGTAACAGATAGCAAGAATGTGATTTCATTAGCTTTATGCTTCTCAAAGATTTTTGATTAAAGTTTGGCATTGGTAGTGCCCTTAGGGAAATCATATATCAATTTTTAGATTTTTGAATATCATATCAGGTTGTGAGGACTTCTTCTTTGAGGATCAGATCGGATAAGAGCCTCAATGTTTAACCAAGGAGTAAGCTGCTTTCAGTCCAAGTAAATTTTGAGTATGAAATTTTTTTAAGGATGTGTGATATGATCTCAATTATTTGTTTCGAGTCATATATGAGAATGCCCGTCATGATTGTAGTA